>NC_132937.1:75564888-76177388 GCF_034638445.1 Ciconia boyciana | reverse complement strand
CTCATGTCCTGCAAACATCTTCCTATTTTTAACTTTATATCCCCAATTTGATTTTATCCTTCCTACATATCCCTAGCAGTATCAGTATTGAAGGTCAAGGTCACATGTGCACAAACTTAACCTTCAAGATGGGCCTACAAATTCCCCATTCTGACAGTGGTTTCCCCCTACACATAGTTTTTAAGGGTGGCAGGCAAGAAATGACAAAATATCGATAAAAACATTTTTGTCCAAATTTAAATTTGACAGGAGAGTTTTGATATTGACATAACATTGACATTATTAGTACAGGATACTAGATGCTATTTTAACAGATTACTTTTTTAGATCTCAAAGCCCACTTTGCTAGGTGATAGAGGTTCACACCCTACAGTCTCCAGAATGCCATCATAGTTACACACAGGTAATGAGACAGACTGAAAGACAGCCTTGTAGTAAGATAGGTGAAAGGGGGGTGGGAGATAGAATGGAGTTTTGAACAAAGGAATCTTAAAACTATACAAAAATGGAAACTATCGAACACTTCAAATAAAGAAAACCTAGTCATGTCAGTACTAAATTAACATTTAATTAGGCTCACTGTAAACACTAGGTAACAAAACTTACAAAAATGTGACTACTGAAATTGTGTTTTGGTAACTTAGAAACCATTAACAAAATGTGTGAACATATTATGCATACAATAGATATACACTGTGGACTAGCAAAGCATGACAGCAACATGTGAATTCAGGAAAGTTATGCAACATAAGCATCCCATCCAGAACTTTTCAATGCATTAAAGGAAGAATTCTTCTAGATTAAAAAAAGATGTGGATGTGGCAGTTCAACTTTTCATGTTCCTAGGAGTTTTGCAGCAATTATCACTGCTGGCTCTGTGCACTAAAACACTACAGAAGTTTCATGTAATAAACAATTAATTAACACTAAATGTTTGATCAGATAGGAGAGTAATCTGCTTACTTTAAAGGCAAGGCATACTTTCCAAGCAATTAACTTCTCTCTTGCATTCAGGATGACTGGATACCTCACTTCCTTTCCTTCACTATCTCGTTCTACCTTGCCATCCAGAGCTGGAGACTTCCGGGCTTCAGCATGAGCATAGTCTGGACCTACTGTGTACACCTTTATTGAAAAACAGGAACTTTTGATTCAGTGTCATTAAATTACATTACATATCTGCATACATCTTGCTAAATTTATCTCAAATGTGATAATGACTTCAAAAGGTACTAGCTGCTTTCATCATTGATAAGGTCACTCTAAAGTACCTTCCTCAATGGCATTTTCTGTGCCTTCAGAGAACACACATCATTTACTGACAACCTAGGACAAAGAGGAGAAAACAGCTGGAGCACAGGTAAAGAAAAACAGTAATTATAAGACTCGATGAACAAAAATGAATTTCTTAACTATGGTGGTACAGAGGTAAAAAATAATGTTTTCCTCTCCAAAACATCTGCAGAACTTGGAGAGCAGATTAATTTGAGAACTATTTCAGTTTACTTGATTATGAAAATCTGGCTGCAGGACTAAGTGATTCTCTTCATTAAAAAATATTTTCATATTTTAGGCAGGACTAAACAAAGCAAAGATCTGCCCAGTTTTAGCATGACAAGGCAGGGTCTCGAGAGAATGATTGTGCTATCTACTCTGCAGGAGTTTTGATGCTCACAGAAAGAATTGGAGCATATGCTAGAAGTGACTTGTCAGCAGCTCTCAAAAATAGGCTACTGTCGCTTTCATTAAAAACAAAACTCTAAGCTGTGATAAAAAAGTATTCAACTAAACCAGATGATTGCAAATACTGCCAATTTAGTCAATTCAGGCAAGAGGGTGAGTTAGGTGAAGCTGCCTAATATAAAGCTGACAGTCGTCTTACTTGAAGAAGATCCATTACTTATTTGGGGTGTTGAAGTCCACAGCTGCTGCTTGATGACTACAGTACAAGTAGTCAAAATAGTCCCCACCCATCAAGTCATCTCTTCAGGTTGCAAGAAACTTTTATTTTTGGAAACAGTTTGTAAAGCTCTTACACGGATGTCTAAACTCAGATAAACCTATTGCAAAGTGTTGCACAGTATAACGATCTGAAGAGTATATATAACTCATGAAAACATAGCAACTTAAAGAACAGGGAATTTGTCTGAAAACATAAAACAAGCATTCCCCTCATGTATCACCAAGTGGAAGAAGTTGACTGCAACTGATAAAAGAGCTCTTTGGCCTAAGACTGGATTAAATCTCACACATTCTAAACCTCTACTTTTTGTCTAAATACAGTGATCTCTCATGCATATTGCAAAACATGAAATTGTGATGGGCTTAAAATAGCCAGAACTAACACAAAGGGAAAGAAAGCAATCTCCACACATGGCTGGCTTAACACCTATTCTGTTACTGCTCTATTTTAGCACTCTTTTATGATACCTAATCTTTATATCTGTTAAGAAAATAAATGAACAAAAGAGTGAAAACAATTACAGATAAGGTCAATGCATTATTTTCTGCAACTTCATATAATTTTAGTAAGTAACTTTTGTTTATTAATTAGAATACTAAGGCAGTTGGTAAAATCTATTTCAATTACAGATTTCTTTATAACCTTCAGACAAAATATCTATGCAGCATCTATCTGTTTACACAAGAAAGTATATGCTGTTCTGCCACTAATACAATACAAAAAAGACAGACAATGTGTTGGGTAATAAGCCTCCAGCACTTGATTCCAACAACATAAGCAAAGCTGCTCTACATTACAAGTACTGTGTTTAGCTAGAATAAGAATTACATTCTTTACTTATGAACTGTATCAAAACTTAATTAAAATTAATCTTTGACACAAAGATATACTTTCATCTTTAAAACTGACAAGCTCTTGGAGCACTTGATTGTTCTAAATATAAATAAGAATGCGCAGTTGTCATACCTTCACATCAGTGCCATCTGTAGGCATGAATTCCTCATAAATATAGGAGCCTGTTTTTCTCACACTGCTTTCAGGGGAATAAACACTGCTTCTGCTGCCAATCTGAAATGAATATTTTTCTATTAATAAACTCATAGGCTACTGCCTGAGAAACTTTAAAACTCCTTAAAATAACACACTTGTACTGAGAAAACACTTCCTGTACCAAATGAAGAACGTAGGTTTTGATTGTTCCCAGAAGATTTTTACAAGATTCTAAAAGGGCATCGATAGGGCATTCTTTTACCTATAAGAATCTGCAGTAGCTGACAATCTACTGCAAGGAACAAGGGTCTTCATTCAACCTACATGTTCTCCTGAAATTAATTTCTCTGATCTTCCACTACTCCTACACAAGCAGGACCTGACAAAACAGGTCCCAGCTAACACACAGATAGGACACAATTACTCTGCAATGCTGTTAGACATCTACAACTTTTCAATAGCTTTAGTACAATACCCTCACCTTTCGAAAGAGCCTCTGGCTTCCACCCCCAGCAGACGTTGGATAATAAATGTAAACATTGTGGTCCTCAGCACTAACTGGCTTTTCTACAAAAGGCTTTTGGAAAATTTCTCCATTCACTTCCACATGATCTTCTCCTTCGATCAAGTTGCATTCTGAAGAAACAGTGTGGACAACAGAGATGTAATAATACATTCATGGAATGAAATGATTAGAGATTTGGGGTAATTTTGTACGTTGAAATAAAAAGATTATGTTACATTTTTGGTTCACTGATTTGTTACTGACTGCACAAAGACTTGATCATGTGCTGAACATGTCTGCTGCACCACATCTATATTATGTTACTTTCATACTATGTTCCAGGATTTCTGTTGATTCCCTTAGTGTCAGACAGGAAATCGCCTCCTACAGACGCATAAGCTTGCATGGGTGGTATTTTTTTGGAAATGTTTTTAAGGCAGGGGATAGGGCTGTTTGTCTCTTTCTTTAGTGCCTTTCCCTGAAATATCAGGGGGATGGCAGATGGACAGTGAACATGGTGTGGTACCAGATGCGACAGTACTTTTAACAGGCTGAGAATTGTCTCATACTGTGTGACTGAGGCACCTTGCACAGAGGATTAGGTCCTCCGGAATCAGGGATCAGGAATCTCCTCACTACTGGTTGGCTGCATGCAGCAGCTTTTATTTGACTTTTGTAGCATAAATGAGTCCCTTTTCCCCTAGATTACATAGACATTTTAACCTAAAATTCCCTACCTCTTAACAGCTACACCACAGTAATACTTCATTTATACTTATTTATTCTTATTTTTTAAATTTTTTTATTTTTACATTCATACTTTATTTATTCTTATCTCTTACTCTTGTGTCTTGACCTGTCATTGCAATCTCCTATTGTTGCTGTAAGTTTTCATTTTAGTAGAAAAAGCTGTTGCATTTATTTCAGGTACAGAAAAAATTAATTCTAATTAATATTCAGAGTATATCATCTGCAGATCTGTCTGGACTAGACTTCCCTTTCATAGTTGCTTGTACTTAGAAGGGAAAATATTCAATAGCTTGACTTGTTTCTGTCAATATTACTTTCCTAAGTAAAATCACTCATTATTGTGACATCATGAATGCCGTGCTCTTTGGTGACATATTAGAATCTCATCTTGAATTTGGAGGCCCTTGTAGTCTAGTTGTTTTATGATGGCTGTAAGATGATTGTGACCCCACGCTTCAGAATCATGCTTTTCAGATGCATAGTTGCGTTGCCTTTGGCTGAGTTGGAGTTAATTTCCTTCACAGCAGCTGGTATGGCGCTATGTTTCAAATTTGTCACCAAAACAGTCTTGATGTTTTAGTTAGTGAGCAGTGCTTCCACAGCCTCAACGCCTTTTCTGTTTCACATACTAGCCCCACAGCCAGTAGAGGTTAATCCACAACAATACTTTAAATACTGGAGCAGAAATCAACTCTGCACCAATAAATTAATTGTCTAGCAAGCAAAATTTAGCTTTCCGCTATGTATGTACTGTTCTCCAGTGGAAACAAAGAGATGCAAATGGTTGATACTTTAGTCATCAGTTTTTACCTTGGGGATTGTTTGGATCACGGTTCAGAACTGCATAGCGAGGAAGTAAAATGCCTTCAGCTTTAAGAATACCATATACTTCTCTCCTAGAATAAAAGAACAAAAGTTGCACAGTAAGACAGCAAATCCTGCCAATATTTGTATTTTATGGTCCATGAGTAAGGGAGGAGAAAAATACATACAATTTTTTTTTTTTAAAATCACACAGAATAAGATCAGATATATCATACTCTACTTACTAATATAATGCTTTAAAGGTCACTGACACAGCTGTACCTTTGAAGTGATCTCATTAATATCAATAAAAATGTAATTTGCTATGCCAGTCCTGTCCTCTTGGCTCCAGCAGTGCAACGGCAATTTACATAGAACAATTATCTTGTTAAACGAGATTATTAACATGAAGGGTTCAAAAAGTTTATACAGGACAGCAACTGAAGACATCCAAAATAGCAAGTCTGCTCACTGTTCAGAAGGCTCCAATGCTTATGTATTTTGCTTACTATTGTTTTGTTAATATTTGCTATGCATGATTGCAGTCCCAAAAGACAATTCACTTTGAATAACCACATGATCTTTGAATACCAACAACTTCTGTTAAGTATCTACTTAAAAAGACCTTTAGTAAGTCACATGAATTCTACAATTATAGGAGGTTGGACAGTTACTGCTATTCATAGCTATGCCATACATATTTTCAGAGTTTAAACCTTTTTATTTGCTAAGTTTTAGACAAATGTATCACCAAATTTCTACCTTAGTAAATCTTCAGTAAAAGAAAAACAGTAAAAGCAGTAAAATAAAAAACTCATCTAAAGACATATCCCAGAAAACTATGGATAAATTAAAAAAACATAACATTCACTGTAATTTTATTTAGACTACTGTACAATACACTGGAACTATTGCTATGTAATACCAACAGATTCTCACAGTCTCCGATTTAAAAGTAGTTTGCCGTTTACAGGTAATTAGTGTTAGTTACCTGTCTTGTATGTGATACTGCATATTCAAGTCATTGATTATGAATGGATTCCTGAGTTTTGCATAGGCAACTGCTTTGTCCAGTGGAAATCCTAAAATATTTATTAAGGCAAATAAATTAAAACCACAAGACACAACACCAGTAAATAGTTTGGAACCTTCATATTCAAGCTTTAGAGTACAACCAGAGATACGGCTGAAGTGGGAGGATGCTCCCTCAACTACAGAAACACATAACATCAACTTAAGACAATCATGAAACTACAGCCTAATTTCAGTATAGGCTGCCAAAAGTAGTGGTCCTGTCTCCAATTCCCTCCTCCTCCTCACTCCACATGCCCTCTACTTCCACAGGGCCAGAACGAAGGCTTTTATTGCCTCTGCCTGAAAATATGATTTTTAACTTCAGTCTACTCATCTTTGGTTGACTGCCCAGCCCCACAAAAAACTCTAGATATTAGCAGAGATACATGAACAAGTGGCCAAAGACCCAACACTCCCATTGAGAAAGTAGCATGCCTTCAGTTATTGGACCAAGTAAGTATTAAATCACCATTTCCACTGGCTCCACAAATATTTACCAATGGAACAGCTATTTTAAATACCATGTCAGACAGGACCTTCTCAAGCAATGAAAAGAGTATCAGCTAAAAAGCTTGTATTTTAGAAGTCAGTTGTACTATATTAAACAAAACAAATGATTCACTTCCTAGGAAAATCCAACAAAACTACAAGACAAAAAAAAAAAAGATCCTCAAACTAGTTAAAGTGTTTAGATGTCACAAATATTTATGGTATTATTAGAAGATTTACCTTTAGAATGAAAAGAAATGAGACAGTCACATAAAGGCCAGTTTTCTACTGGCTCATTCAAAATAACATCCTCTTCAAATATTACCACAGTTATGTACTTAAACATGGAGAGGCGTTCAAGAATTTCTTTCATTGGTTTGGACTTAGATTTCTTAGCCATTGAACAAATCCCAACTGCGATTTGTCTTTCTGGTGGCTGAAGAGGGAAGGGGAAAAAAGCAATTATTATTTTTAAGTTTTCTCAGAACACAACAGGGTTTTAGCAGCACAACACTAGAGCAGATATTTTCTGTTAAAATTCACATACTACCTTTAATTTAGTTTTTAATCAGGTAAATTGCTAGCAGGTAGCAAAATGCAGCATGACAGCACACCACACTGCATTCTTATGAAAAATGCCTCAAAAAATGAAACCATTCAATACCTCTACACTACTTTTTGTGAGTATCTTATCAGGAACAAATATACAGGATCAAAATCTAAGTCAGAAATGTCCAATCACAATGAAATCATACTTATGGCTTAGACTGACATTAACTAGCAATTCATTTTTAAACTATTTAATTTTTCTACATCTACTTAGTAGTCACAAGGCTTCTCAGCTTGTTAGCTAATATTACAAGTGAATTATGAAAAGGAAAACTAGTAAACCAGAAAATACTATTCTAGATTTCTGAGCTAGTTTGTGCATAGACAGTTTCACTTTTCATCTGTATACTCTATGTTTTCTTTCATGTTATAAGCCTTTAAAATTTCATTCTCCCAGTGGTATTCTTAAGTGCAACCTACTCCTGTTAAAAAGAAACAAACAAACAAAAAAACCCCAGAGCAATCCTTTATTTCAACTTACTGTTCTTTTAAAACATAGCCAATTATCTTCCCTTGCTAAACTACACTGACTGAATTGAGCTGTCTGAGCTGCTAATTTTGCACTACTTCTCTGCATTTCCAAATTACTTTTAATCATGGTGAAGTGTTCTATTAACACTTCCTTGCATTTAAATTTTTTAGACATGCTTGCAATCAGTGAAAACTTAATCTGACTATTCCCTAAAGTGAAATGTTACAGACTAAAAGAACAGCAAAATACAGCTAAAAAAATGACATGATGCCTCATGCATAATAAAATTAAGCATTAGTCTTAAACAAACTAAAAATTGGTAAGCACAGTGCTAAAATACAATTCAGAACACTCTGCAAGGATAATAAACTAAGGTATAACTTAAGATTGATTCAGTGTACACTTTCTATACACCAAGACAAGGAAGAAGAATGAAAACATGTAAGATCTTAATGAAAACAATGGAAAAAAGATGGAAAAAGAAATGTCGAGTCTCTTCAATCTGAAAAATCAAAAGTTAACTCTGCAGCAGTTGACAACACACACAAAAGAAAAACTCTGGATCATTTTTTGCTACTAATTATCCAAATAAATAAAATGAAGGCTTATGCCATCAAATTCATTCCCAGAATCCAAATCAAGTCTGCAAAGGTGGCACATCAACCTCAGCTGCCCTGAAACTCTGTATTAAGGTCAAGCACATCTACTTCAAAGTTCAAGGTATACTTACTTTTCAAGTGTATACATTTCCAAACATAACTGACAGATCATTATCTGAACAATTTCCTAATTCAGAACACAATTTCAGTATTACTTTTGTGATCTACTGCCATTTCAAGGTAAAATAATGCTAGAGAACATACAGAATAGTACACATATGTCCCTGCAGTACATACAGAGTCATATTCTTCCTCCTCTTCTTCCCCATGGTCATAGAAGTGTTCGTAATCTGTAGATCTGCCTGAATCCAATAATTCTTCTCCATCTTCTCCACCCACGAAGAATCTAGGAGGATCATTCTCTGTTGCGCTAACAGACATGGTTACCAGTTCTATAGAGATCTATGTAGACACAGCAGCCACTTTGGCAGCTGAGATACTGGGCATGTTTCCCGCTGACTGGGGAACACAGAAGTCCCCTGCTCTTTGATGTTGCTTGTGTGGTGTTGCCACTGTGATGACGTTGTCTGCCAGACACTGTTTAAGTGGTATCATCTGCTCATTATTGGTTTGAGTTTCTGCTCCAAGAAACCCACAATAGGCTACTGCTTCCCTGAGAGGATACAACAACTTTTTAACCTAAAAGAAATATCCAAACAAACAAAAAAGAGAAAAACCACACTTGATAAAGGCACATAAAAATAAACCCTTCTCATTTACAAAAAGCATTTGGACATTTACGTACCTTGAGCAAAGCATCAGAAATAAATCCGTGCACACTACATACAGTCTACACTTTTACATGTATGTTTAGAGCAGGGGGAATAATTTCAAGATATTTTCAAACTACTGACACAGGCATTTTAAGAGACAATATAACTCACAAAAGTAAAAACTGTCAAATGCATTTTTTCCTAACTTGAGAATAGTAAAATGCAGAGTATATCTCTTATATGAAAAATAAACCAACAAAAATCTTCTCCGATATTTGCGATGTTTAACTCACCATCCCTGTCATCAGCTGTTTTTTCCCCAAAAGTTTTGTGGTCAAAGGGCAATGGCAAACAGACAAAAATGCTAATGAAAACTTTTAAAGACTCCGTTAGGACTATTCTTAAATAGAAACCTATTCTTTCAAAAACTGAGTGAGCCTTCAGTGTGAAAGCAGAATCTATGTGCCAGCTTGATGTTTGCTTATTTATTTCCAAAAAAGCGTTGCTTTATTTTCACACTGAAAAATTAGTATTTAGAGAGATGTACGCTAGCACTGCCTTCTGTCAAAAGTACTTCTAAGCACTAATGTACTAGTGAAGTGAACACATATTGTACCTTTTTAACCAGTCATGTGAAAATAAAATCTTGGCCAAATAACTTGTATACAGAAACAGAGACTCAGAGCTCAGTCTTCTGTTGTTTTAACTCAGTAACTGTTCTTGCTGTAAGTTGTGCATGGCTTCATACCATTAATCTATTATTACTATTTAGAAAATTAATAAGCCGTTACTTGTTTAGAAGCTCATCTGATCAAATGTTTTAGGTTAAGTTGCTTATTAGTCATATCATTACGAAAGTGCTGTTCAACAATGATGTTTCAGCAGAACTGAATTTGTCTTTAAATATCTGTTAAAATTACTTCGGCTGTTCTATTAACAAAGTGAAGCAATACTAAATTCCCAATGGTGATTGGCTATTCAACTTCCTGTGAGAGAGGGTGGTAAACAGAGCAAAAGTTACCCAGAAAGAATCTGTCCTAAGCCAGAGAGCAATAGGTTAAGTGTGGGTAAACAATACAGCTGTTTCAGATCCAGAAGCTGAAGTCCAAACAACAGATTCTGGAGTGACAACACGTGATTAAAAAAATTAATTTCTTAAACGTATGTTATGTATCTGGTCTCCTTCAGTTCCACTAATGAAAAATTACTTTCCCTTATAATATGAAACTGCAGACATTTGTCCTTCAAGCCACAAGAACAAAATTAAATTTCAAACACCTAATTCATCTTGCTCCCACAAAAGTTAGAAATTAGGTAATGAGATAAATCAGTCCTGTTTATGAAAGGGTGAAGAAAGCAAGCTTTCCAAATTCTATTTCTAGCAAGCTTCAGAAAGGCAGAGGTTATTGCCAACATATACAGAATTTTGAAATGGTATTAAAAACAAAAAAGACCCCCAAAAAACTTGTAAAGCCTGAAAATGAAGTTTAACAGTTCCTCTTGCATCAGCTTCCCCTCCCACCACCCAAGTTCTGTAAATTAGAAACAAATGTCTTAAGAGCTTTTTAAAATCTAAGGTTGTCTCATAAAGAAGGAAAAGAAACCACTTGAAGTAGATAAGCAGGAGGTCATCAAAAGAAGTTTTTTTAAGCTTTCTTTCCCCTACCTATTCCTGTAGAGCACTTTGCGAGAGCCAAAGTTGCGAGGTTTGTGTGCAATTAATGACTAGTTATTTCATGAGGATCTCTGTCACTACCCGAGTCTCTCTAACCCAAAGTGATTACTTCTCAAAGCAAGAAGAAACCATATAAATAAAGACAGAAGGGAAAGCACAACATATTTGTTTACAAATGACACAAGGATATAACCTGACAAGTTTAATTTCCTAACAAACCTATCTGAAACCTAGTGTTTTTCTACCTTCCTAACTCAAGAATCTGGAGAGTTCTGGTGTTATTGGTGGCAAGTAGACCTGTCAAGTGGAGCTTCACTTGTGGAAAACAGACTTAGAACAGTCACATAGACTGCTTGGAGTTAACAGATTATTTTCTGCAAGGTTTATTACGTTGTTCACCTGTCTGAAGGTGGATGAATTACTAGACTGCCACTCCATGCTATTGTCACTGGGCCCCAGAGTTTTCAGACAGTTTGCAAAAATAAGACCAAAGACACAGGATCAAGAAAAGATACTGACACTTTTCAGGCTTGTAAACTATTGCATGGACTCATTGAATTGCATAAATTGGCATTCTGACTGCTGATGGTTACTAGCCTATCTCCCAGACAGCAGATGCTGTAAACAACTGTCATTAGCATAAATTTGATTCAGGATATAATGAATAAATTATTTATTTTTTAGAATAAATGCTTTCAGAGATGGGAATTAAAATTCTTTCCCTCCAAATGCTTTGGCGACTACAAAAACTGAGGAATCCCCTTCTTTCTTGTGGTGTGTGAAATAAAAAGAGTCCAAGAAAGGAGACATAGAAAGAGAAATACCAGAGTGACTGCAACTACAGCAAACAACTTACGCAAGTCTCCTAAAAACATCTACAGTTATCTGACATCAAACATGCAGTAAGACCGTACTTGGATAAAAATGTGGTTCTCAGGTTGTACACCAAGGAGAAATAATAAATGGCAGAACAAGAAGATGGAGCTGTGTTCCTGCCCCAGAAGTACTGTCAGTGCTGATGGGAGAAACTTCTAACACACGGTGTCCTATGCAGAACTCCATCTTGCTGCCTCTGGAATTCTGCCCATTTTTCTGTGTTAAGAAGTGAGCAGCAGCAGCAATATGGGGGCAGAGACACTCTATGTTAGATCCTCTCATACTTGGTGCACGAGCATAAGCCTCACCAGACAGTGAAGATTAGAAGATTACATGCATGCCTTAACCATGGAAGATTGCAATGTAAGCAAGACAAACCCCAAAGCTTCACGTTGGAATATACACTGACCCATTTCCAAAGAGACAGCAACAAGAATATCCAGGCAACAATATCCTACCATGCAATGACCTTTCCAGGTAAAGATAGTTAGACTATGTTCCCTTCAAACCTCAGCTGTTACGCAAGGCTTCTGTTTTACAGCTTACAGGTGAAAAAATCTCCGCTAATTTTGAAAAACACAATTTAACTAACAGTGTTGTCTCTTAAAAGGACTTCCAACCTAATGTATAGCCTGTTCATTCCACCTGTCCTAAAACTTCCTATTCATGACCACCCCATGATATGTCTTGACCAAAAAAAAAAGAAAAAAGAAAAGAATATGTTTAAAGAAAACACTAAATCTGCTCACTTTACATTCTCACCTTAAAATAAACTCATCTCAGTTTTTCCCTAGTAAGTTAGACAGCACTAAAATAGTGCACTGCAAAGGAGAAGTAAAAATCCTTATGTTAAACTGCTATTATTATCACTTACTAGTGGAAGGTATACAAAACAACATTCTAAATATGTAAAATGACACATAGACAAACTTAACATTAACATACAAATAGGGCTGTATTTGAATCACAGATTTTCATAGCCTGCTAAGCACTTCAAGTCCAGTGTTGACTCCAGTGGTGCACAACAGACTTTTTTCTAACAGAACATTTCTCCACTTCCACAACTATATTCTAAAAGAATAAGCCAAAACATAGTCCTCACTAAGTGTTAACAGATATTCCCACAAACAGTTTTCCTGTCTGCATTCCACATTTCAGCAGCCCTGGTGTTTCTCATATTTACTTAAACCATAAAGATTAGCATTCCAGTAACTGTCAGCAACAAATCAGCTCAACATAGCAGCAGTGGTCTGAACATTCATGTAAAAGATGCTAAAAGTTTTAACAGCTATGTTACAAATACTAATGAAAACATATACAACTCCTGTATAAACAGAAGCATTTCAGCAGGTTTTCTTTTGTGTTGCTACAGCTATCAGAACAAATATACATTGCCTCTACTGCACTCTAATGGAAACTAATGGAACAAAACTAGAGTAAAAATGCTTCTCATCTGTTATCTCAAGAAAATAACCAACACATTGTAGAAATTAAGTAGTTATAAAACATTTCTAAATCATGAACTGCTCAGGAAAACAACTTTTGGAAATGCCTTTATAACAAAACAACTACAAAACACTTTGTGACACTTAAATTGTGGAATTTAACAAACATGTAACTGCACAAGAAGCGTAAGTGGTGCTTATCTGTTACATGATTCTGTACATATATGTACATAACAAAACAGCCCATTCCCCTGCACCGTCTCCCTATATTGCTCCTTTTAAAGCTTCAGTTCTTACCACTGTAGGCATATTCAAACTGTGTCTGTTACCAGCTTCCTCCAATTCAAATTAAGGAGTTAAAACCTGAATGATTTTAATAGCAATTTTTCAGGTAGTCTCAGTGAGATGACAAAAAGCTTTCAACATCTTCCTGCTAGAATTGCTATACCTAACATTTTCATTAACAGTACATTTAACAACGAAAATGTTTGCTTCACTCCTACTGAGGCATTTTACCTGTTTTAAAATTCCAGTTCTGCAACATGATTTACGGTATAACAAACCACCAAAGACAGCCAAAGACAGCCAGTTTGTTGGGCTGCTGGTGGAGCAGAAATTAAGGGGAGGGGGCAAGGGGGAAGCAGAGGGGAGATGGGAAGAAAGAACCAGCGGAGTCTGCACTCTCAGAGAGCTGACAGCAGTGACTGGGATCCCAAGTGCTCTGCATGGATGCGTAACACGTTTCTACAGATGATTCAAAGAAACTTGGTAATACTTCAGATTTAAATGTGAGACTGTAGAACTACTAACAAGGCCCATGCTCAAGAACAGCATTTCCTCAGGTCTGACAGATGATCAGGAAGAGAAAGGAGACAGGACAGGCAGAAGGCAGAAGAGGGAAAGGACATCAAGACACAGAAGCTGCTGAAGACAACAGTGAGAGCAAACCATAGATGACTTGTTTATTGCTGTACCTTACATAGCAAAAGATACATATCTGTTGTGGTTTAGCTTCAGTTGGCAATTAAGCACCACAGAGCCGCTCGCTCACCCCCCCCCCCCCCGTGGGATGGGGGAGAGAATTAGAAGAGCAAAAGTAAGAAAACTCGTGGGTTAAGATAAAGACAGTTTAATGACTGGGAAAAAGAGAGGAAATAATAATGATAATAATGAATTGTAATGGAAAGGAAAACAGCAAAAGACAGAGAGAGGAACAAAACCCGGGGGGGGGCGGGAGGGGGGAAGTGATGCAACTACTCACCACCCACTGACCGATGCCCAGCCCGTCCCCAAGCAGCAATCGCTGCCCCCCTAGCCAACACCCCCCAGTTTATATACTGAGCATGATGTCATATGATATGGAATAGCCCTTTGGCCAGTTTGGGTCAGGTGTTCTGGTTATGCTTCCTCCCAGGTTCCTGTGGACCTGGCAGAGCACAGGAACCTGGAAAGTCCTTGACTAGTGTAAACATTACTTAGCAACAACTAAAACATCAGTGTGTTATCAACATTATTCTCATCCTAAATCAAAAACACAACACTGTACCAGCTACTAGGAAGAAAATTAACCCTATCCAGCTGAAACCAGGAGAATTTACTCTGCAATTTACTTAAATATTCGATGTCTACTGTGTCACATAGTCAGTAATACAAAGCATTAATATTTACACACAGACGTTATTCTGTTCTACCACACATCCTGTGAGGTGGTCAGAAGCAGCTGTCAGCCCATTACTGAGATGGACTAAATCTAAAAACAGATGTAGAGCAGCTCTATCCAATATCCCTCAACCACAAAGAATATTGCACAACAAGAAAAAAAACCCACAACCAAACGAAATGAAACAATAGTCACAGAAAATACAAAGGCATATAAAGGTTTCCAGTAATTACTGGAATTTACAAGGTCCAGTGGTGTAACACACTGATGAAACTGAGAAAAGCCTTTAGCTCTCCTCATCAAATACAAACTTCAGCAACAGCCTTAAGAAGTTTATCACCATCTTCTGCAACTCAGCTCTGCCCAATAACACGAGTCAAGGAACTGTACTGATGTACAACAGACAAGAAGCAGACTAAAAAAAGGTAGCAAAGGGAAAAGATGCAATTATAAAGGCTACACTACACAGCACTACAGGAACTAAGTCATCTCCTACAATCTTGCATTAAACTAAGAGGAAGCTCTAGATTTCACAATATGCTGACATCTTCCCCCATCATATGTAACCTACACATTAATACAAGCTTTTCCAAAGTTTCTTCTTCATTCTGTATTTTCACAGGAAACCAGATGCAAGATTTAGACTGCTCTCCCCCCCAAATCAACATAGGTAATCTGCAAAGTATCAGAAGAAGGCAGGGCAGACCACTGCACATTCCCCTCTCCACCAGCAGGCAGTGTGGCATGGGCAAAAAGTGGTAGGCACCCACACAGGAATTCAATAAAACAAACACAACCCTTCTCTCTCCCTCTACTCCATTCAAAAGCAGATGACTTTATCTGCTCCAACAGGAGGCTGCAACCCACTCACTCTCCTCCCAGACTCTCCCAGGACTCCACCATGACTTGCTCCACTGCACTCCAGCACAGAGGTAGCCACATCCTTACTACCTTCCTCCCCCCACACCAAGAACCCTACACCTTTTTGTCCCATCTGGACTCCCACTCCAATGTGTCACCACTACTAGCTCTACCCACTAGTCCCAGTCTCCTCCATTACAGGCAATGGGGTAGGGCAGTCTCCAAAATCTGTCTGAAAGTGATGACATGCAAGAACATCCCAAAAGAGAAGATGAAGAGTAGCCTTTATTTGTTGCTTTTAGCCATCCACCTGGTTGTGCCTACAAGCCAAGCACAGCTCTCAGACTGTCAGATGAAGAGCCATAATCTATGCTAAATGACAACTGTGAACATGCTAAGTTCTGTTTGCAGAAACACTGAAAATATTTTGTACAATGTTCCAAAAGCATTACTATGTAGTACTTTATGCATTACTCCGCCAGAAAAATTATAGTAACTCCCATTCCAAAACAGACTACTTACCTTTCAGTTTTGTTCTACTGAGACCTGAAGAAACATTCTGAAGAATGAAGAGGAGCCGTGAGTCTTCCTTGCCAGGTAAGTGCTTGTATTGGGTTTACGTGGCAAGGCTTTGGTAGCGGGGGGGCGGCAGGGGTGGCTTCTCTGAGAAGACACCAGAAGCTGCCCCCATGTCGGACAGAGCCAGTTTCAGCCGGCTCCAAGATGGACCTGCTGCTGCCCAAAGCTGAGCCCATCAGCAACGCTGGTGGTGCCTCTGCGATAACGTATCTAAGAAAGGGTAAAAAAACCCTGCATAGCAGCTGGGAGAGAGGAGTGAGAAAATGTGAGAGAAACAGCACTGCAGACACCAAGGGCAGTGAAGGAGAGGGAGGCGATGCTCCACGCATCAGAGCAGAGATTCCCCTGCAGCCCATGGAGAAGATCATGGTGAAGCAGATTGTCTCCCTGAAGCCCTTGGAGGTCCACAGTGGAGCAGATACCCACCCAGCAGCCCGTGGAGGACCCCATGCCGGAGCAGGTGGATGTACCCTGAAGGAAGCTGCAGTCCGCAGAGAGCCCACGCTGGAGCTCCTGGCAGGAGCTGTGGCTTGTGGTGAGGACCCCATGCAGGAGCAGGTTTTCTGGCAGGACCTGTGACCCTGTGGGGGACCCACGCTGGAGCAGTCTGTTCCTGAAGGACTGCACCCCATGGAAGGGACCCGTGTTGGAGCAGTTCATGAAGGACTGTCTCCTGTGGGAGGGACCCCATGCTGGAACAGGGGAAGAGCATGAGGAGGAAGGGGCAGCAGTGACAAAGAGTTATGGACTGACCACAGTCCCCATTCCCCATCCCCCTGTGCTGCTTGGGGAGATGAGGTAGAAGAGTTGGGAGTGAAGTTGAGCCTGGGAAGAAAGGAGGGATGGGGGAAAGGTGTCTGTAGATTTTTTTCTTATTTTTCATTATCCTACTCTATTCAACTGGCAATAAATTAATTTCCCCAAATCAAGTCTGTTTTGCCTGTGACAGTAGTTGGTGAGTGATCTCCTTGTCCTTATCTTGACCGACGAGCTTTTTGTTATATTTTCTCTCCCTGCCCTGTTGATGGAAGAGGAGTGATAGAGTGGCTTGGTAGGCACCTGGTGGCCAGCCAAGGTCAACCCAGCAGAGTGCTCCAAATGTGTTTCCTGGGCAAAAAACTATTGCAGTGTTACCTGCACTCCATCTTCAGCAGTAAAGTATATGAACAGGTGCTTTTACCCACACTTTTTTCAGCTTGGTGGTTAGGACATTTTTCTGATAAGCAGAAAACAGGGACTTGAAACCACTAGGACAGAAGGGAACTGAAACAATATTTGTCCTGTTCCATTCAACTGTTCTAACCATTAGGCTACCATAATCCAACTTCACTTTCCCCATGCACCACTAGTTTTCTTTAAAGATGGCCACTAGGTTTCTTTTTACAGGAGAGGGCTCACTGCTCTGGATTCCAAGCAGAAGGCAGGTACCTAATGTGCAAAATCTTACCAGTGAGACATCTACACTCAAGGAACAGGAATCCAGGAATACCCACCTTACTGGCATTTCGTACTGGAAACAACTCTCATCAGTGTTACTTACAGGGGCACTTACATTTCTTGAAATGCTATATAGCTAACCTAGCCAACTAACTGCAATTGCCTAAATCTTCTCCCGGGGACCTGAATTATGTTCCAAGAACTGTGCCACCTAAATGTTTGTGCCTAAAGTAGGATTTCAGTCTGACCCTCCATATTACAGTAGCTTAGCCCGCTAAAAACTGAAGAGGTGTAGTATGCCACGTGAACCAGGATTCTGCTAAGAAGCCAGCTATGCAGCGAGGAAAGACATGCCTTTTAGGCTGTGATGAATGAGATTTCTAGTCTTAAAGCACAACTGTTACAGTTTTCAAACAGTAATTACTTGGATGATTTCCCCACGTTTGCTTTCTTTCCTAGTAATTATACAGTTAGTTAAGCAAAATATTTCCAGTCATTTAGAATTATCAAACTTAAAGGTGAAATAACTTCTCAATGCAAGTATCTTAATCTTTCCCTTACCAAATTCTTTGCTCACAGAACTTATTTTTCCCCAGTATCTCACCAGCAGAAATGTGACTTTTCAGCACAGGTACTGACATCTGCTAAAACTCTGAGTTTTAGCCCCAAACACCATACTATCACAGGGCATCTTTCAACTCTTTAGCAGTCATAGAGTATAAACTGCAAAATGAACCATTACCATCCTTCAACGGAAGTGTCAGAACAGCCTTAGAAGTCTAGAAAAACCTGTCTGGTAAATATCACTGTCTTCCCTTCAAGATAGAAAGGTGGTATTTTTTTAAACTGGCAAACACTACTAGAAACTGACATCTGGCATGCGTTACAAGTGTCTCACGCACGGCCACAGAACAGATAACCGTAACTCATTAACCTCCAAGCTCCTTTCTAAATCAAACCTTGTCAAACACATCACATAAAGACATCATTTATATTTGTGGCAAGCTTTAATGTTTCAAGAAAGGCTGGCTTTCAAACTTTTAGAGATCCCACTCAAAGATGTCAAAACAGCTTCTCCATATTCTCACGAGGAGGCATTTCTTACTTCAGCTTTGCGAAGATGAGAAAGTTTTTGCGAAGATGAGAAAGATTTGAAAAAAATTCTGTACCAAAGTTCATTAGGCTCAGCCTCTGGAGGCCTGATCTAACCACAACTGCCAGAAGGATTAAACTCTCTTCCACACAACGAATGACCCAACCAAGACAAGCCAACCAGTATCAAAGTTTGTATTTCTCACATGTTGAACCGTAAAAGAGGCATATTACATCAGTCAAATCCTTATGCCAAAACCAGTTCTACATAGTAAGAATAGTTTTGTTATTGGTTGAATCAAGACTTGTGGAAAGTGATAGGTTTAGCTGTCTGTCATCATTTACAACCACACACGTTTTCACTAAAACAAAGGAAGATTCTATGCGAATTTTGATACCCCAGGCAAAAAAAAAGTCTGGCTTGCTACTAAAGTAGAAAAACGATGCAGAAGGGATGCAGAAAAGGTGGAAATGGAGCAACTGAGATAGATGAAGGGAAACAACAGTTAGAAAGAAAGTTGCAACATAATGCAGAAATACTGTAACAGACAACTGTAAAGAGTAGCTTTTCAGCTTAGGGTACGACATACAAGTGGTTTGGATGAGAAAGGAAACCACTTATTTCATTGCGGTTGTGATAATGATCTCCCCCAGTCTTCCTGCTTGTGTGAGGACAGCGGCTTACTACAAAATCAACTATTACAGGGCAACAATAAAAGTCCCAAAAAACCAGTGTATTCAAAGCTTACCAATACTCAGTAAAGTCCCCAGGTTCAGGAAAACACCACTAGAACAAAGAGAAATGTTACACAGGCCACTATTTATGCATCTCTTCCATCGCAGTTCCCAACAGGTCATTTTCTGGTTACTATGTGTAACTGATTCTCCGCTCTGGGACTGCTGCTGCTTTTCTTTCCTAGCTTGATTACAATGTAGATAGCAATCTCCTTTGCCCCAACTAATTTTACACTGAATTTATCATCAGCTCTTGGGACATTAACAGAGTGGCCAAAATCCAGTGGTTTAAGAGATGTCATATCACCACCACCACCACCACCCCCCCCGTTTAGGAACACTGCGTTTCACCCCATGTACTTCTTTGTACTCAAAAGCTTCACCTGCCTTTCTGACAGCATAGCACGCTGCAAACTCAGTCACTGCTATTTTAGTAAAACTGTTTCTGAGAACAGAATAAACCACAAAATGAGGCAAAAAGCTAGATGTGCTTATTGGCCATGCCCATCATGTTTTACTGATGACTGCAGCTTACTGAACAGGACGGTTTAGATCTGCTCGAAAGACAAAGAGCACTAGAAGTCTATCCCGTCATCAGGTACTGGGAGCGGATCCAGCCAAGCGACTTCCACCACAGGAGTCAGCTGCCCGCTGACCCGACTCCGCTTCTGGAACCTCCCGCTCGCTGCGGAGCCGGCCAAAGACACGGCCACAGCAGGCACCGCGGCTGCCGCCCTTCCGCCGCGGCCGAGCCCGCCGGGCCCCGCAGCACCGCCGACACCGCCCGAGGGAGCCCACGCGACAGCCCGCGGCGCGGCTGGCCCCGGGCACCGCCCCTCCGCCCGCTACCAGGGAAGCTGCCGCGCCAGGGCGGGAACGGGTGCCCGCTCCTCGTGCGGAGAGGGCAGGAGCGCCGGGCGCGCGGGATCAGCGGCAACCGCCCGCCGCCAGTCCCCAGGCCGCAGCCCGAGGGGACGACCCGCCTCGCCGCAATCCACCGCCCCCCGCCTAAAAGGGGGGCGCGGCCGGCGGAGTCGATCCAGCCGGCATCCTCCGCATCCCCCGGTCCGGCTGGGGGATGGCGGAGGAGAAGGAAAGGGCCCCGAGCAACACCGGGGAGAATCCGCCTCACCTGCGCGTAGCGCCGCCGCGCTTGGCGCCGCCTGAGCCCCCCCGTCCCATTGAGGAAGCGCCGCCGCTGCCTGCCACCACGCGGGCCGCCCCGCCCCACCGCGGCCCCGCCCTCCTTCCTGCTACTTCCGGGGGCGCCACATAAGTCTCGGGGCGCAAGGGCCGTAATTGCGGTTAGCCGGCTGGGAAGAGGTCAAGTTAGTGGGCTGTAGCCCCTGGGACAGGTTGTGCTGATACCTCTGCTGGATCAGGTGCGTGCCCAGGGGCCCGGCGGCCGTCCGCGACGCTCGACGTGCCAACGACCTCGCCGCGGAGCCGACAGGAGGGGTGGGGATAGATGGGGGGGAGGAAAAAGATCGCGTCGACGTTGCTTTGCGCATGCGTCAGGTTTGCCGCGCTGACCTGCGGGCCGGGTAGTACCGACTCGGGACTACCGCTCCCACCATGCCCTGCGTGGCCGGGGGGGGGCTGCGATTGGCTGCTCCGGGCTGGCGCGTTGTATACTGGGGGCTGTAGTCTTGGGGGAGGGCGGGAACAGGGCTTGGGCACGGCCTTGGCGCTGTGGCGTCGCTGCACGGGAGGATCCTGAGGCGAGTGGGACTCCTTCCCTGGAGGACGTGCTTGTGGGAGGTACGGCTGACGCTACCACGGGCGATAAGCCCTCGGCCTAGAGTACTTACCCTCTGGGCTCCACTGGCCCCGCCCTGGCCCTCTGCCTCTCCTGAGGGGACCACGCTTGTTCGCCTGTCCTTTCGTCGTTTGGCGGCCGCAGTAAACGATAAAGGGGTGGTCAGGGGTTAGGGCAGTGATTTAATTTGCTTGCCTGCGCCTCTGAGGTGGCACTGTTGTCATCTGCAGTGCAGCTTCCATCCTGACTGAGGTCAGTGTGTGGTCTAATGGTGCCAATGGCCTGTTAGGTGGTGTCAGGCTTGAAGGTGGAGATATCTAAGAAATGAGGGTGTTCTGAAATGGCAGGGGTCTCTGTCAAAAACGGCTAAGGCTGGCAAAAGCCAGGGAGGGATGTAGGCAAGTGTGTCAGTCAGGTTCCTGGAAGTACTTTGCTTAGAAAAGATGTATCCAAGGCTCCATGGGGAATTCCTGTTTCTGGTAGAAATTGCAGATAGAGGTAGAGGAAGTACTCAAAAGCTGGACTAAAAAAAACAGCTTTGCAGTTAGAATTGCGATTGGGGGTGGTGGGGGGAAATGGGCATTAAAAAGTAAAATAGTTAAGTGTTACCAGGTATGACTGCTTTCCCTAAGATACGAAGGCAGAAAGAGCCCTGCTTATATGGAAGCTCCATTCTCTTTGCTGAAATACTTTCCTTGACTGTAAAGCAGTGTATTCTTTTCCAGCTTCAAAGGTATTAAGAATTGATTACTGATTGTAAAAGTCTTTGATTTTTACAGACTACCAGATACATTATGAGTATTGATAGAGATGACACATGAATTATCTGAGTAATGTGGTTTATTCTAAATAACAAAACCAAAAGTTTGTATAACTTGTTATTTTCAATTTTGGAGGTTTTTTTTAAGATTAGACCAAACAAAGTAAATTAGATATTGGGGAAAAAAATAGTAGGGACATAGAAAACTAAATATCCGGGAAGGAAGCTCATTTAATGTTGTCCTCTTAGGCAGCAATCCAGCAGACTATTGAAGCACTTAACGGTTTGCTGGATCAGGATCCTACTAAATACATTAGCTGTATATTGCTACTACATAATATGTTATTTCTTCATTGGCTTATGTACACTCTTCCAAACTTCTATAGTGGACATTGCCATTGCAGGAATGAGGATAGACTTTCTGTTTAGCTGAAGTATAAGCTGTGGTCCTGCTCAGGTGTATCTTACTTCTGTGCAACTTCATTTTGTTAGGATGAATAACCATGTACTACATGGAGAATATTCACTGTTTTTCAGGCAAGAGTTTCACAAGCAAAAGGCACTAGAAGAATAAAAATTGTTCTGGAACATCTTTTCTTGCCATGTGTGAAAGTCCATGTCAAGTCAAAATGTCCATCATCCCAGTGGTTAAGTGATAAATCATACCTGGCTAGTTTTGACTTCCAGCCATGCTTGGGTAACTGCAGGACTGGCCTTCAGGAGAGCCCTGAATGAAGCTTGAATGCATGCCCCTGGCAGGATATTTAATTGCCCTTCACCAGTACTCTTTTACTGTTAGAAATGGTAGTTAATCAACTTCTTTAAAACAACAGAAGCATGAGTTTTATCATGGTAGCCTCCCCTTCCTTTCTGCTGTTAGTTATCTAATTTACCAACTCAGTGGCTTGCTTTGGCTTGTGCTATCAGATGTAAATTTACAAGAAACTGCTGTCCCAACCAAGATCTCTAGAAACAGTACTCTGTTCTGGCTACACTCCTTCCCTGTTCTGAAACACTCTCTTTCCTCACAGACAGGATTGTAGTGATGAAAAGTTTGTGTGCTAGTTCTCTCAGGTATGAGAATTTTACTTTAAAACACTAATGTTGTATGACAAGAGGTTTGGCTGTTTTTGAAAGCCAGGTCTAGGCTGTGCAAAATGAAGTATTCAGTGGGGCAAAGGTCTTGTCACTGTTTGAATGTGAAGTTCCTGGAACACAGCAATGTTTAGCCCAGTTGTGTATGTAGAATATGATATTCTATAAATAATATACAACATTTTATGTTCTGGGAGAAACGGAGTAAACGAAAGCAAGCATAATCACTCTTTAGAGCTCTTTACTTCCTTCCCACCCCCAGTATAGTAAAGGTAAGTGAGAATCTATAAATTGAAAAATAAACGTTCTGACTTACACATTTGGCTTCCAAATGGCATCAACATATAATGAGATAACATAGATTCCAGGGTGACTGGATACTGTCACTTCCCCATAATTATCTGCCACTTAGCAGATATGGCAGACAAACCGATTACTCTTTTTAGCAGGCTATGTGTTGTCACGTTGTCTAGTCTTGGGACAGTGGCAGGATAAGGATGAAATTTGCTTAATGCTGTGGATAACCAGCATTCATTAAGGAATTATGACATGGCAGATCCCAAGCCTGATCCTACTCTGGTAGACATCAATTAGAGCAGGATCAAACTGCTGTTCCGTCTACATCTTCATTGCTGCTACAGCAGATTTGGAGAAAAAAAAACATATCACTGAAATCACATAGAGCCTGCATGAATATTTCTGCCTGTGAATATTTCTGCTTGTCATTAATTGGTGATTATTTTGATGCTGTTCTTGCTAGACCCAGGCCTTTCCTGTACCAATGATGCATTTTACTAATGACATGAGATCAGGGAAGTCAGCTCATGTCAGGGAATGAATCATTATCTTACATGCAGAGTCTGCTTGGGGACTTCAGAATCTAATCGTCAGATGAGTTAGTGAACAAAATAAATTTCTGTCAGTTTCTGTCTGAGGAGTTGTTTTTTCCTATTTGTCTATGTGTTTTTTACCAACTAGGGTGGCTCTTTGGACACATCTAATCTCCAGCACACCTGCGCTTGAGAACTATCCAAATGTTTAAGAATGAGAAGAGCAATTTATTTCTCTTTGGCCTCATTTCCACCACCCCCCACCCCTGTCCAATGAATATAGTGGAATTCCCCATTGTTTGGAAGTTGTAAAGTTGACAAAACCAACTTTGCGTAGAATAAAAGTAGCATGTCAAGCAGTGTTCCTTACTGCTTAAGTTGATAGCATGGGGGTATCCAGCACAGTGCAATGGATGGTGTAACATCCTCTCAGATGATACATTATCAGGATACCTCTGAACTACAAAGAAACCAGTAAAAACTGAAGATGTGCTCCTCTGTCAGTTGCTCCATCTAACAAATACTGTGCATTTTATTCAGGTTAGCAATGGTCCGTAGTGGAAAAAATGGTGGGCTCCACCTGAAGCAGATTGCATACTACAAGCGAACAGGAGAGTATCATCCCACAACATTATCAAGTGAAAGAAGTGGAATCAGGAGAGCAGCCAAAAAATTTGTTTTCAAAGGTAAAACTGTTCTCTCAAACTACTCTGAAAATAGATTTTTTTGGTGAAGATTTGCTGATACAAAAAATGAAAGTAGATCTTGTTCTGCAGTGTACTGTGATTTTAATATACATTCTCTATGAAACACTCTGCTTAAGCCTTGTTAATATATAACAGGATGTTTACAGAAATGGAAACTCAATCTGCTTTAGTCCTTTCTGGGAGGGATTTATATATGTATCTAAAAGCCAAACCTTGTTCTAGATACTGGGGAAATACACAGCCATTGCAATCCATAATTCAAAGGACTACAGAAAGGGAAATCCAGATCTCCTTCTAGACAAGGAATGCTCAGTCCGTTCTGGAGGATGCTGTGTGTGAGTGGGCAGACATGCAAGGATGGCTTTGCCATCTGTCCACCTTAGAGCCTTCTGGCCCTTCCCAGCTTTATTGAATCCCTGCGAGGAGGTATATGAGCCTTTGTAGTCTGCTGTGCTCTCTCTCTCTCAATCACATCAAACCTGCCAAGTCCATGTAGAGAGAAGGCAGGGAGGAGTTAAAGCGGTGAATTGCAAAGTCAGGTTGCTGGCAGGCAGGCAATACATCTCATAACACATTCTACCTCCCCTTCCCACCCCCAGCATTAGGTTGTGTTTCAGTCAGACTTCCTGTGGGAATGTTATTTGCATTCTGACTTGCCCTTGTAATGCCTCATGTCCAGATTAATAAACATAGGTGAACAATTGGCTCTTTGGAGGAAATAATGAAAGTATTTGTAAACAAAAAGCTACGTTTACACAGAATTGAATTGAAGTTGATTTATTAAATTCTGTACTGAATCATGCCCAGTAGTTTAGTAAACTAAACAAAAGATAAAGCACTTGCATATAATTTGCTGCTACTTTTCTTCTTTCAGAAAATAAATTGTTCTATGTTGGAAAAGACAGAAAACAAATGCGCCTGGTAATTGTTTCAGATGAAGAGAAGAAAAAGGTGCTTGAGAAATGCCATGAAAACGCTGCTGGTACTCATCACGGCATATCAAGGACACTGACTTTAGTGGAATCTAATTACTACTGGACCTCTGTAACAAATGATGTGAAGCAGTGGGTATGGTGTCATAGCTACAAGGGTTGTTTTAACGTAGTCTTTGTTACAAACGTTTTGTAATCATATGACTTTGATACAGCAAGCACCCGTACTGCTCCATGATGAGGAAACGTAAGCTTACGATCAAACTTTAAATGGTCTTCTTGCCAAAGCATAGTGTTTCCTTTTTTCTTTTACTACTGACCACGTGGCTTGCATATTGCTGCATGTTACGCAGTGGTGGGGAGCCATACTGCCTTTAAGTATGCAGGGCACATCTGGTCTTTGGAGTGATTTCTCTTGCAAAGACTCTTGTATATCTTTGTTAGGATGCAGTGTACCATCCCAAGGATATGTGGCCAGAGTGGCTGCTGGCAGATAAGAATGTGAAAATGGTGCCTCTGCCTTACAATTAGGGATGTTCAGGAAATAGTTAAACAAATCATTGCTTGGGAAAGTTCCTTCTCCTTCAGCCAAAGATACATGGATATGATCACCAGGCAGAATGTGGTCCTTGAAGAAACTGTATGTAAATGTCCTTTACAGCCAAATTACTGTTGCTGTCAGCTTGCTGCATCACCTGAATACTTTGAGTTCATGTGCAACTGTAACATGAACTGAAAATGAGTCTTTGCTTTCAATTCAGACTTGGACAAAGGGGCTCTGTCCTATAGATAAAGCCGATCCATGTTACTCATAGAAGAATATGTATACTGCCAATGGTTTTCAGCCACAGCATACACAATAGAAGCGAAAGGGGAATGATTGGGACTTTCTTACGATCCCAACTGCTTCGTACTTCCTTTAGTATTTACAGATGGTAATGCATATTAAAATCTTTATTGTGGACTTGAAAGAGCACGGTGCTTTCAGGGTGAGGAGAGTTCAGCTATGAATTTCTGCACATCCTTCTCCCAGCCTTCACTGTTTGGTTTTGGTTTTATGCTGGGGCTGAAAAATCTAAGGGTAAAAAATTATAAGAAAGATGATAAAATGAATTTGTTTTGCATTGCCTGTTCTGATGTAACTTACAGAGGAATAGTGGAGACTTATGATCCTGCTGATTGTCTTAAAACTTTACTATCACTTTTTACTGATAGTCTTCCCTGATTTTTGCACTAGGTGTATGCTTGCCACCACTGTCAAGTGGCAAAGAATACAACCACCACAGCACCCAAAGCACACCCTATCAAAGCAGAGGACCCGTGGACAGCAGTCACTATAGACCTAATGGGGCCTTTTAATGTTACCAACAGAAGCCACAAGTACATCATAATTATGACAGATTTGTTTACAAGATGGGCTGTTATCTTGCCGTTGCATGACACTTCAGCAGCTGAAATTGCTAAGGCAATCATAAATGTGTCTTTCTTATATGGGCCACCTCAAAAAATGCCTATTGATCAAGGGAAGGAGCTTGTTTATCAGGTAAGTCTTTATGTGGCTGGTTTAATTTTTTTCAAGAAAAAATACTTTTTTCTTTTTCCCCCCATACTAAATATGAATCTTAGACCATTCTTGAAAGACTGTAAATCTTTTAATTGAAAAAAAAAAAAGAAAAAAGAGGTTAGCACATACAGAAAATGACAAACCGATTATTTACAATTGTAACATTACGCAATTTTTCCCAGAGTTTTATTCTTTGGATAAAGAGCAAAGCAAAATAATTTCCTAGCGGTTGTAGTGTGGGTTTTGTCACTTGGCTGAACTGGCACAAGCTTTCACACTCCAACATGCTGTATTTCATTCATCCATACTGTCCAGTAAAGCAGATAGCTAAGGGTATTTTTGACATTGGCCTATAATGATTATGAAGAACTCTTCACACTTTGATCCTCTCAGAGATGATGAAATCATGAGACTATGATGCACAAAATGATAAATTGAGTTAGTGGCAGAAATGTGTTTAGAAACCATCAATTACTAGCTCCTAAGCCATACTGATTCGTTCTAGCTCTCTCAATACTGGACTGTTTGGTGGGAATATGTATGTAAGACTTTTGCTCAATCACCATCACATCAACAAAAGGGTTGGAAAACTACTGAGTTAGTTTACTTGAACTGTGATACAAAAGAGGGAAACCATCAGTAATTGTGTTCTTTTTCTTTTGAAGATAAATGAAGAAATGTTTGCACTGTTTGGCATGAAACAAATTGTATTGTCTTATCCTCAGACAGATGATGTAAATGAAAGAACATGCAAGACAATCAAAGCTTTCCTTAATAAATACTGCACTGACCATCCAAATGATTGGGATGAACATTTGTCTGCTATTGCTTATGCTTTCAATTTGACAAACTTGGTATGTGGAGGTTCTTCCTCTTTTTGACTGAAGTCCCCCAAAATATCTGCAAAGCTATATGCTAAATTTGCTTGCTTTTTGCTCCCCATTTACATAGGAGCCAGATCAAAACACGCCATATTTCCAAATGTTTAATCGTAACCCACATGTTGTTGAGCCAATGAATATATGTGTGGAAGGAGAATACAGTATGTTTGCCAAAATATTTGAAGCAACTAAAAAAGCCATTCAAGCACTGGAAGAAGAGAAAACATCAGATTGCCAGGTAAATGTTATATATTCAAATTTTACTAGTAAGAAGACTGAAGATAAAAAACATGGAAAGGCTTGAAGTGTAAAATATAACTAACCTTTTAAAGCAATGTGGAGTTTTGTGTAGTTTCTTTTTGGTTTTTGTGGGTTTTTTTTTCCCTTTGCCTGTGATCTGTAAATTCCAGTGTACCTATTCTCGTATGTGTTTGGAGGGAGTAACCTTAAGAGACCTATTGCCAAGAGGTTCATATCTGACTTGGAGGGCTGCATATCTATGGAAGCTGGAAACCATTGCCTATGAACTATCGATTTATGAAGATAAAATCAATTTCTTCAGAACTTCCCAGCCCTGCATATTATGAATTACACACATCCAAAACTGCTTAATGTTATACTTCTGCATTATTAACCAAGGTTATGAAAATACATGATTACTTTTGGAAGAAGGAAATGTAATTCATATGTATCTTTCTGCAGGTGGAGAAAAACACTTCAGATGAACAAAAAATCAGAAACAAAATCACTGTCAAAAGGAAGCCAAAGCAGTTAAATACCCTTCAACTTAAAGTTGGTCATGAAGTCCTCAGGCAAAGAAAAAACTGGTGGAAAGATGGTCGTTTCCAGTCAGAATGGGTTGGTCCTTGTATTATAGATTATATCACAGATAATGGCTGTGCAATATTAAGAGATGCTACAGGATCCAGGTTGAAAAGACCCATCAAAATGTCTCACCTCAAGCCATACATAAGAGGGTCCAGTGAAAAAGGTGTGTGTATATATATAATGTGTGTATTTTTTTATATATATAATTTTGTTGGGTTTTTTAACTGTTCTGTCATGTCTTGCTGTTAGGTTAGGTTATCAGAGTGAACAAGTATCATTCACTTACCAGTGTGAACTAAACTAATACTGGGTAATGTAATAATTGCAGTTTTCATTAAGGAGAACAGTGAGCCTGAGTAGCTTCAAACCTGTGCAGAGCACGGAACAGAGCTAATGAATCACGTTTAAAGTATGTTTAAAAAAAGCTTCCATTGAAGTTGCTTGTAGTCTGCGGTTTGGCCCTGTTCATGCTGGCTGGTGAGAACATGCTAGAAGTATAATTAGGATGAACTGTATTCAAAAAGCATTTTTAGTTTTGATGTAGACAGGATTCACATTTATTTTGCTTGTGCAATGGAAACCTAATTTTTTTTTTTTTTTTGCTTAGTACTTCTTTTTAACAACAGAGTGTCCTCTAAAGCCTTAAAATAGAAAGACTACATCAGAGAACTGATTTTTGGAGACTTTATTTTAAATTGTGCTTCTGAAGAAGTAAACATGTTTCTCTTACCAGAGCAAATAAAATTGTCATGCTCTGCAGTAGAACTGCTAGAAATTCCCAAAGACTTGGGTAATCAACTGCCACTCTTGCTCTTACACATTCAGTGTAATGCTGCTGTGTTAATCAAAGAGTGGCAGCTGATTATTTTCTGTCTTTGAGTCACTGCAGGCATTTTGAGGAAACTGAGTACTCAGCACTTAAGACTTCTGTCACAGAACAAGCTGCTTTTTCATTCAAGGTTCTTAAATAGACCAGTTCCCACCTTATTGGCATATGTGGTTAAGCTTTGGTTCTTCAAAATGCATAAACTGCATTGAGATGGTAA
Organism: Ciconia boyciana; assembly: GCF_034638445.1. Lineage (NCBI taxonomy): Eukaryota > Metazoa > Chordata > Aves > Ciconiiformes > Ciconiidae > Ciconia > Ciconia boyciana. The sequence goes on along the minus strand of NC_132937.1, from coordinate 76,147,598 downwards.
TTTCTTCCATCACCTTGTAAAACTGAGGGATTTGCAAAGCTGAAACTAATTCTGGAATTTCATGTGAGAAGCTGATATTTATGCCAGTTGTCAGTTACAGATTTCATAACCAAGATACCGACTTCATGTCACATGTCCAGGATGCTACTTTTATTGTTGGATGGTCACTCTGTGGCTTCCAGTTCTTCATTAAATTGCTGATCCATAAGGAGGAAGTCATACGCATGTCAAGCATGCAGATAATCTCCAGCTATTACAATGACTTTGGTAAATTGTGTCACAGTATAAAAAGTTAAACGTAGTTGTCTTTGTAGGATCGGAGCCTGATATGTTTACCACTAAATACTGCAGAAGCAGTAGATAAACATAGTTTCTTCCCTTTCCCAGTAAGTGGCTAAAGATTAGTTGTCTGACACAGGGGAAAAAATTCAATGGATTACGAATATTTATAAATCTTAAAATTATAGACTGATTATTCATACATCTTTACATTGTGTAGAGAGATAAACCAGGCTTTGCCGAAGTAATTGCCAGTCTTTATCAAACAGCCTAACAGCAATCAAGAAAGAGTATTATTTCAGTTGGATAAGAACAGTGAATGACATAGTGAATGACATCTTTTTCATCCATAAAGAAAAGCATGTATCTTTGTAACAAAGGACTTCTCTTTATTAGCAGGGGTGGACTTTTTTTTTATCTGCAACTTACTTATTATTATTACTGCTGTGGTGTAAGTCTGGTGGCCATCCCTTTGCATAACCTTGGATGGGAACAAAGCATTTGCAGTGTTCTCTGTGAAATAAATGTGGAAAAAGTGCATCTTAGGAGAGGATATTTGTGGCCTTGCCTATGAACTTTTTAAGTGTTATTAAGTGTTTTACACTTCAGATTTTTGGAGCAGGGTAAGCATCTTGTGTGTATCACACTTCAGATGTGTGAGTTTGGGAGTTTTAAAGAGGAAAGGCAAAGCCTGAAAATGAAGTGTTCTTGTTATGTGAGGAAAAAATCTTTCACAGGTAAGAATGGGCAATCAGAAGCAAGGTATGTTTTTATTATCTTTAGACAAAGAGTGTTACAAAAGGTAAATCTTGAGTCAGCACACTGATAGAGCCCTTGGTACAGGTATCACAGATTTGCAGTCTGGGTGTACTGGGTTGCTTGCTACCTGGCTGTCTTTACACCCAGGCAGAGGTTCCAGGACACCTTATGCACACATAATTTATGTGTCTGAAGCAACATTTTGTTTTTCTTGTTTGAGTGTAGTTTGATTTAAGAGAATGGCTCTGGGTCCAGTGCTCAAATGATTCAGGAGTGCAAACAGGCAGATTTAGGACATATCTGTTGAGAAACATGGCCAGAAAAGTGCAGTTTCACCTCCACAGTAGCACCCACAAAGATCCCCCTTTGGACCTACATCTCGTGAAAGAATTTGTAGCCCCTTATGTAGAGATGCTTATCTGTTGAACAGCTCTTGTGATTCAACAGAACACTTCATTTCACACTAGGGTCTTCGTGTGAGCAAGAAGATAGGCCCTAACCTCATCTTCCAAAACAGAAGTATTAACCCCATGTTGACAGTTAGACTTCTAATTTGTCTGGTCAGACTATTTTCATTTTATTTGAACTCATTTGGAAAAGTCAAACACCGTAACCAAGTACCAGATAGAAAAGCTCAATAGTACTATACAGTAGCAATCACCATTGTTGTCTTTAAATTCAATAAAACTTTTATTTCTTTTTTTATTTCTTAAAAAAGCCTGTTGTGTTGCATTAAGACTTCCCAGCAAGAGCTTGGAGTAGCCACGTTTCTCTCTCTGTGTGTGCACAAAATGGAAGAATCTGCGTGTCCATTCATTTAAGGTATTAGTTCAGTAGGTGACTATGACAGATGTCAAGCCTAGTCATTGACCTAGCAAAGAAAAACTCTTTAATGTGGAGCACTGCAAGTATTATTTTGTTTGGCTGCATCTCATTACATCCACATTTGATGCTCAGTGAAATCAGGAAATTCACATTATCAGACTTCTGTCACTCAAACATTCTTGTCCTCTTACGGAAATTATTTTGAAAAGTAAGTTAGCACCTCACTAACATTTTACTTATGGCTTTCAGTAAACTAGAAGGATCTGATTTAATGGCTGCTTTTCTTTTACAGGTAACCATTACTTTTTACAAGGTGCAGTAGTTGTTGACCATGACTATATTGGCTTATCTGAAAGATCTTATGATCCAAGCCAACAAGACTCTGTTGCTGAAGGGGAAATAAATGCCTACACAAGAGATATCATGTCTGCTGTAAAAATGCCACCTGCAGCCTGCAAAGACCAAGAATCAACAGATGGTAAACATCAGACTGAGCTGACAGAAAATCATTGCATTGTATCAAATGATGCAAAGCTGAAGCAATGGCCTTCACCTTGTTGGACACTTCAGACCAAAATAGAGGATACTTAAGCGTAGTCTCATGTCATGTTTCATTGCCAAACAGTTTGGAACTTCTGTGGCAGACTGAAAAAAATGTAATAGCTCCAACTTTCTTAGCCAAATCTACTTTACTACTTTATGAATATAAAAGTGCTGCTGGTGTCCACTGGTTAATTTGTATGCACATTAAGAATGAATTGCTCTGTTACCAAAAACATAGGCACAACCTAGTAAAAGCACATGTTCTACTACTGTATGAATTTAAGAACATTGTAGGTGTCCAGTGGTTAATAATGGGTGTTGAGAAGCACTGACTGGGTGACTGAAAGTACAGGCACAACCTAGTAAAAGCACATGTTTTCATCATGCATTTGAATTTCGGATTTTGTTGGCAGAATGGCAGTTACTGTTATCTTCTCAGGACACAATGCATCATTTCACTGTAATGACCTTTTCATTAATCCTTAGATGAGAATACTGTGCAGAGATACTGTGGGATGAATTTAAATCAAGCAACTTGATGTAAATTTTGCCTCCACTGTAGAGAATACTTTTCCTGTTATGAAACAGTTTCCTACTCTTTCTGAGAAGCTGCAGACTGACTTTTACAGCTTTTAATTTCTCTAAGATCTCACAAAACAGTAAAGCTGCCACAATCAAGTACATTTAATGTCCTGCATATGAAACAGAGGCCTTCAGCTGTTCCCCACTCATCAAAACTGATAGGATGAGCAATTTTAATTTCTCAGGTGTGTCAATCTTAAGAGCATTCAGCATTCATTTGTGCTTTCTTCACAAACATCTGGTTTCCCTTACAGTTACATTTTACAGTTATATTGTTACATTTTTACAGTTACATTTACAGTTACAACAGGCTTGGAGATTTCCACTGACAGTGGTCTAGGAAAGGTGAAGAACCAGTGTTACTTATTCTGTGAATTCCTTGAGTAAGTTGTTAGTGGTCTGGGCTTTGTACTGAGAAGACTATATTTCAAAGCTGAACAGGAATTATTTCATGTGGAAAACTGATGAGTGCAAGTCAGCTCTTTTTATAGGGGAGTGACACAAAGAGGAAGAAAACAACTTCAGCAACTTCTGTCTGACACTGGAAGATTTGCTTATCTCATGCTCTGAACGTCTGCATTCCTTCTCATCTCTGCTGCTGAATGTTGTGTGACTTACAACACAGGTGGAGGAAAGTACTATTTATTAAGAGTTTTCAGTTAACCTTCGATAACAAGATTTGGTCCTCAAGGCTGATTAGGTACCTAACTCGTACAGAAATTCATACCTAATGTACAGTATGTCTTTGATATCACAGGTTTGCTGTGTAAGAAAAGAGCTTAGCTCTATGACAGGATCCTATCTTAAGATTCAAATGAAAAAATACTTAATACTCAAAGTATTTTGTGTCTTCTGAAAATTCTGTCCTATATATATACTTTTTCTCCACTGAGACTGTTTCAGAAAGAGGGTACTGGGAGGTGGTTGGGGATGCTGTCTTAACAGGCTTCTCCTTTATGCCAGCTCCACAGAGCACTGGGAGATGAACAAGCTTTGTGCTGGAATTGACAAACGTACACAAGCTGAGAAGTCCGTCTTTCTGTTAGCTGCTGTTACCCCCAGGCTGTGCTGTCCTCTGAGGACAGCTGACCTTTAACAGGACATCAGTCTAGTGCAGTCAAGGAAGTAAAGAAAGGGGGCTTGGAGAAATAAATTTGTCTTGTTTAAAAAAAAATGCTAGGGAATCCTGCCAAACTAGTTACAGCAGGAAAAAAAACCCACATGTAAATATGACATAAGTGGTAATTGTGAACAGGGGCCTTACTTTGATTTAATTTTTTCCCCCCAGTAATGAGCACTGTGGTCATACAGTATTCTTTCCCTGGCATAGTAGTTTAAAGACAATAATCTGTTTGGGTGCTGTGTGCCATGGCTGCTGGAGGTTCATGTCATGATAATGATGTGGCAGCCTAAAGTGCTCCTATGCTAATCCTTAACAGAGGCCCAGGCTCTAAGCCAACCCTTCCTCCTCCTTATGTACCTTTGTTTCTTCCACTATGATTATTGACTGAAGTGATGACATGTGCTAGAATGGATTTGTTATATTGTTAGATACATTGTGTGTCTCTGTGCATGCAATATATATATAGAGAGAGAGTGTGTGAAAAAGAAAAAAATTAGTGTGAGGGATAAAATTGGAGAATAAGGGAGCTCTTTGCAAGATTCCTTTCTGCTTTGTTAGGTTCAAAAGAAAACTAGTCCCTCTTTTTTTTTTTTTTCTTCAACTGATCAGTTCCTTATTTGCGCCCAGTACAACAGAGCTGTTTTCTGGGAAGCTCTGAGGCGACATAAGTGCTGTGTACTTGTTAAAGCTACATTGGAGAGAAAGAAACTGCTACAATGACAGTGGCATAGGAAAACCAGGAAACATTTAACATACTGTGTAATGACGATCATTCAGGCTTCCTGGTAATTTTGATCTACTGTATTAACAGGCAGGCATTAGTGCCTCTTCAGTGCACCTAAATGGGGCCTTCTTTGCATGTGGGAGGTTCACTGAAATAAAATACAGGGGTTTCAAACTAATGATGTGAAAAACAATCAATGGAAACTGAAAAAAAACCACCAGGAAACTTGAGACATTGCGAGCAGCACACTGTGCTTGAGGAAGTTCAGAGAAACCCTTTGCACCTTTACCATAGCAAAGGGTTGTTCAGTGCATGTTTGTGACTCCAGTGAGTCATGACCTGCCTACTTTTGATTTGTATTTTAACCAACTTGGATAAATACACAAATGTCCATCTGTACTCTTTTTCACTGGCACACAGGTTTGATTTATGATAGGACAATAGCAAAAGACTATTTCATAACAGAACGCTTAGAAATTCTGTTTTCTAATGGAGTTTGTACCCCCTCGTGGCAAGTTGTTTAGAGGGGAGGAATAGAAGGGAGTACAGCATGAAAGAAAAAGTGCAAATTTCATCATACCTCCCAGCACAGTACTATGAACATTTATCCTTTGGGTTTGCTAGTAGCGCTAACTACCAGCTCACAGTTTGATGAAAAACAACATTAAAAACATCTGCTACTGAAAAGACTCTGTACAAACATTCAGAGTGTTTTACTGTGGAATGAAAACCATTCCTCTCTTGTTTGAATACTTCCTGAACTTTTGTATAGAGTCTGCCCATTCTGTGTTACAGAGTTCTTGCGTTCCAGCTACAGACGTTTTAAAATTGTTTCCTTCTTTTTCCTAGAACTGAATGTTCCCTGCTGGAGGGCACCAATGAGTCATGATGTGCTTTTCACAGCAAGCAGTTAACAAATCTTCTGGAAGTACCACTTCTGAGAACCAGCTAAGTTTCCTTTACTCATTTGCTTGGGTGCAACATCGATGTCAATGACCTTTTGCAGCAGACATCCTTACTCTAATGACCTCAGGTCAAAAATCTTTGCATAGTAACCTTCTCAGTATTTTCAAAATATGTAATGGAATATTTTGGGGGATTGGAGTGGATGCTTTCAGTTAACTTATTGGACTAGCTAAAAATAAAACACACAAGCTCTAGAGTCTCACCAGGTGGTGGAAACTCAGCAAGACACAGCGGCAGCTGTCATCATCTATTAGCCTGAGAGTACCCTGCCCACCTGTGAATTCAACAGAAGGAAATGCCATGTTAGAAGTCACCAAGACTGGATGCTGTTTTAAGTTAGAAGTCTAAAATTGACACAAATAAACAGGATTTAGAAGTGTCTTCAGGAAATGGGTATTACACTCCTCTACATGTATTGGAAGACCTGCTGGCCCTTCTGTGGAAATCTTGGTAATCAAACAAACTATGTAGACATTTGGAACGAAAAGCAGTACACAGAAAGCTTTAATTTGAAAAGGAAGGCTCTTCCAGATAGAAGTAACCACACAGTAACTTAATTTTAAAATATTTGATTCTGGAACTATTAATCCTGAGAGATGCATTCCCCAGTCAGTTCTCCTCCCTCCTCTCAACTTGTACACAGACAAAAACCCCACATTTGCAAATACAAGTGCACTCAGGTTGCCTGACCTGCCTACTTGTTTGTCCCATTGTAGTAGGCATTACTACAGGCTCTGAGGATGGGTTGACGCGTTTATCTTCCCACAGGGCTCCTGGCTGCAGTCCATTTTAGCCTGATGATGTGCAAAGTGTTGCGGTGACAAAGGGATCTCCAGAAACCTTGCTGCATTGGTAGCAGAAATAGGTATGCTAATAAACAAGACAGGTCGTAGGAGATAGATACAGCGTTCCCAGTCTGCCAGGCAGTGCTGCCCTGCTACAGATTGCTAGTGCAGTGGTCCACAGATCAGTTGAATACAACTTTCCATAATTTACCAGTTGTTACTTGCGTGGTCCTTTTCTGGGTGCTTGGCAAGAATCTCTGAGCTTTCATCAGCAGAGCTGGAGTATTCAGAGCTGCAGCTAGTGGCAAGCAGCAGTGCCTTGAATATATAAAGTGATATCTAAGTAAGTGGGTTAAAAGGGAATAAATCAGATTTCACAAATTCAGTACTTAAAATTAGTCAATGTTTTTTGACAATTTATGCCTTTAAGCTCTCTATGCCTTGTTTCCCCCTTCTGTACAAAGTGAATAGCACCATGTCCGTTCCCAGACATACTGACAAAAAAAATATTCACTACTCTTCACAAAACTGGCAGGCGTAGCGATGAAAGCCCCAATGGCAGATTCCACGAGAAAACGAGTTCTATATTATTTTGTGCAGAATTTCAGTGATATGCAGTAAATAATACATGGGGTTCCCCACCAGACTGATTTTGAATGTTTAGCTAGTCAGAGAACCATCATCCATCACTTCCACAGATTAAAGACCTAGGAAAAGGAAGGCAGGCTAAATAGGAACAGGACAGGATTTCGCGTGTGGTTACAGTATCATACTGGCAAACTTAATTTTTGAGGTTCTTAACTTCCGTATGTTCGACTCCGCAGACGTTAGGGATCTGTTTTGGCGCGTACACTTGAGCCCTGGCTTCCTCTGCCTCCCTGCTGACGTGGTCGCACGGTGGCAGCCTGTCACCGCGGGAGCGCGCCCTGCACACCCGGCGCTGACTCCGCCACAGCGGCACGGCGATACACGATGCTTGTAGAAACTGCAGCCCGACGGTTTGTTCCTCTGAGGCTTTCGTTCCCAAAGTGCATTCTCAGCAAAATTATAATCTGATTACAGCAAAAACTGTAACCAGATGATAAATATGGAAGCATAAATATATTTCTGAGAGCAATGTGACCTGATTTGTGTGAGGACTATATGACTGACCTTTCACATAAGTTAGTTACAGTACAAAAATAATCTGCTTGTGCATTAGGTAGTTTATACCATAACTGCCAACTGTGGCAAACATTCAATACAGCTTTGCAGCTTCCTAAGAACTGGGCATCTTTCAGTACTCATTAAACCTTGGTTGCTGTGAGCAGGATCTCATGTACAAGTCTCTGGAAAAAGGCCATCCCTCCAGTTCCTTATGCATGGCACAGTGTGCAACCTGAGACCCAACTCAAGGAAACATGGCAGAATTGAGGGACGCAGTCCTTTTTAATGCAAGTAATTTTCTCTTGAGCTGCAGTTTTAGGATGTGCCATGGCTGAAGAAAGCAGTAACAAACATGGAAGGGACGGTGTCGAAGCATTGAGGAATGTAGTGGCCCAGGCAGGGTTCTGCTCTTAAAACCTACGTGATAAGTAGCACCAACTGTAGCCTGTTATGGGTGGGTACGTGGGTTGCCTTATACCCATGCTGACAAAATTCTTAAATTCTACTAACAAGAGTAAAATATTTAGGTTTCTCATATGTTTCAGTATGCAGAATAAATGTAGTTGGTAATTAATAATAATTTCCCCAGTTTGCTGAACTGTTACCACTATTTGCTAGGAACAAATTGCTCTACTGCATCTTTAAAATGGTAATTTGGCACAGTACCCTAGGAAAAAAAAGCCTCTACATCATCTGCGTATTTTTAAAAAGTTGTGCAATGAAATCAGACAGATGCACTCGCAGGATGTCATGCTTCACATGCAACTAATTAATAAGAAACACTAGCGGAAAGGAGCTAAAGAAAGGAGCAGTTCAGCAAACGTGCTTTCATGACCTGTAGTATTTAGAAAATTCTAGTGCAGCTTCCAAGTTGACTCCCATGCAGCTCTCCCTTGTACCTCTTCAAATATGTGTGTAACAAAGCCAGCCAGATGCTCCTTTAAGTTTTCCAGCCACCACATCCAGAAATAGCAAGAAGTTTGCAGGTTTTGCTTGGATAAGTAGCTGCCACTGGAGATTTAAAATCCTTCTCTCCACTGTTAGCTCCCCTCTTTTCTTCTGCCAGTAATGTTTAGCTACACAGATGAATCTAAATTTTTCACAGGTATTGCAGAGGAATTTGAAGAGCAGTTCAGTGTAAATTTTGCTAACAAATTTTGATAATTCACAATGGAGAAAAATATTTTCACATCTAAAAATTAAAAAAACAGGCAAATCACGGTGCTAAAACTCTAGGGTTTACTAACATCTATTTTTACGTAGAAAATAGAGTGGCCTAATTTCAGCTCTTAATTTTAATTGACCTGGACATTTGGTTCTGAGGGGGTTTTTATTAGTACATTACATGAATCTACACAAACTGCACTATATCATAACACAGTCTTTCAAATTTAAAAGTATGTCCTAATGTGCAACTAAATAGTAAAGTTGCTTTTGAATTGCTCAGCAGTGATCTGCTCCCCACAAGCTGTATTGCTAATAGTCTTTCAAACAAGTTCCCACATGTGTGTTTGAATGGCAAGATAGAAATCAACGAAGTCACTTCTCCGTACCATGACCCACACTTAATCCTAATCCTCTGTAGTATGACAGACGTTACTGACCTAAAAGTTCTGATAAAACATAAATAAATCTAGCTTTGGCAAGCAAGAAGCTGTTGCAATTTACTGCATTGATCTATAAATCTTCATTAACTACTACAGTGCACTGCTCAATTAGAAAACTCTACTTAACCAAGATGCTTCCCAAGGAACCAATTTATACCTAATGATACTTGTGGCAAGGACAGCTGCTTAATTGGGATGGTAATTTCATTTAATTGGGACATCTTAAGGTGACTTGGGTGACAACCTGCACGTTGCAGTTCAGTGCATCCTCCTCATGGGAGCTTGTAGTTGCCCCAGTCTGCCCTCACTTACAGCTGGTTCACAGCGAGCTACTGAAGATCACTCGACGCTGCTTAGCAGTGGATAAGCAGCCACCTTTGCATCACTCTGAAGGACTTCCAGTATGTCAGACTATTCAAAACAGGGAGATGCTTGATACAGTTCTACCACATGGAAAGGTGCTTAGCTACTTCATCAGCCTAATTTTAATGAAAATATTCAGCTCCTACAATAGCTGAGATTCTTCCATCTTAAAAAGACTTAAGAAAAGATTAATGGGCAATTAATGAAAGTTAGTGTCATGTCTTTGAAGTCTTAAAATGTGAAATCCCTTGTTTTTCATTAAAAAGCGCAGTCTTAACTAGGACAATTGCTGAAACTAAATTAACAACATGCACTCCAAATCCACTAGCCGAGATGATTGAATAACCAGTATTCAACATTTAATACATAAATAACAATATTAGCACATAGAACCTGCTAGGATGGAGGATGGCCTGCTGGCTCATTAAAACTAGAGGTATGATCACAGAAAGCTTGTGTCTTCCTTTTTACATGAATTTTCTATTGCAGTATGAAGTCTCTTGTACATTGTTTTCATAAGATACAGCTTTAATAAGAGATAAAGAACATTCAGTGGCTTCAAGCAGGTTCAGATTTTCTGCCATTGTACCTGTATGAAATTAAAGCATGCAACTTAAGGTGCTAAAGTTTGCTTGCTGCTGGAAAGTAGTTGGTTGCCTGTCAACATGGTTTTCAAAGAATCACAGAATGGTTTGGGTTGGAAAGGACCTTGAATGTCTAGTCCAACCCCCCTGCCGTGGGCAGGGATGTCTTCCACTAGGTCATGTTGCTCGAAGTCCTGTCCAGCCTGACTTTGAGCACTGCCAGTGATGGGGCATCTGCAGCTTCTCTGGGAAACCTGTTACAGTGTCTCACCACCCACATAGTACAGAATTTCTTCCTAATGTCCAATCTGAATCTACCCTCTTTCAGTTTAAAACCATTGCCCCTTGTCCTGTCCCTACTGGCCTTAGTAAAAAGTTTCTGTCTTTCTGATAAGCCCCCTTTAAGTATTGAAAGGCCAAAATACGGTCTCCTGCAGCCTTCTCTTCTCCAGGCTGAACAACACCAACTCTTTCAACCTTTCTACATAGGAGAGGTGTTCCAGCCCTCTGATCATTTTCATGGCCCTCCTCTGGACCTCCAACAGGTCCATGTCTTGTGCTGGAGACCCCAGAGCTGGATGCAGTACTCCAGGTGGGGTCTCAAGAGAACAGAATAGAGGGGGAGAAGCACCTCCTTCGACATGCTTCTCTTTATGCAGCCCAGCATTATTGTAGAGACCAACCTCTGAATTCCAGAGAGCAGAGATTATGACTAATGCTGAATTAATCTGTCTTAGCTTGTACTTGCAATTAAACTGTGTTTGGCTACTCCCCCCTCAACAAAGCATTTTTTTTAATTGGAGATAAGGATCAACTAAAGGAAAGGAGGAAGGAGGCAGATGCATGTTATTTCCATCAACCTAATACCATGGAAGCAGAGAACACACAACATCTGATGGACATAATGTGAGCTATGCAAATGTTAGAAAAATATACCGTTACTGATTGCTTTTGAGAAAAGCCTGTGATCTTTTAGAACTGATGCCATATACACCACCTATGATAGCAGTGCCACCACAGCTCTCTTAACTGCTCTCATTGAAAACTTCCTGTAAACTAGTGACTTGTCATCTTTGCAGACAGCTTTAAAAGATCCTTCCCAACTACCTTATTTGTTTTTATTCATATACAAGGGGATCAAGGCCACAGCTAAAAATAACACTGTCTTGCTTTCAAAAGCAAGGCAGAAACAGGCCGTTTTCCTTATAGCATTAGGAAAATAGAAATTAGCAGGAAAGGAAGCAACTAAGGTAGACACTAAATACATATCACATGAAACAGCCTGTACTCCAGCATTTTAGAAAGCTATCCTGAAGATTTTGCTGTACTTGAGAAAAAACAACCTGTCAAGGATTTTAAGTATTTGTTCCAGAAAAAGGAGATTATAAAATCTTGCTTGGTGAGTGAGCCAACTAGGGAAGGTGCCCTGCTGGACCCCTTGTTCATGAACAGAGAAGGACTTGTGAATGATGTGATGGTTGGAGGCCGTCTTGGGCAGAGTGATCATGAAATGATAGAGTTTTTGATACTTGGAGAAGCAATGAGGGGGGTCAGCAGAACTGCCACCTTAGACTTCTGGAGAGCAGACTTCGGCCTGTTTAGGAGACTGGTCGACAGAGTCCCCTGGGAGGCAGCCCTAAAGGGCAAAGGGGACCATGAAGGCTGGACATTCTTTAAGGAGGAAGTCCTAAAGGCACAAGAGCAGGCTGTCCCCAGGTGCCGAAGACGAGCCGGCAGGGAGGAAGACTGGCCTGGCTGAATAGAGAGCTTTGGCTAGAACTCAGGAAAAAGAGGAGGGTCTACGACCTCTGGAAGAAGGGGCAGGCAAGTCAAGAGGACTACAAAGGTGTAGTGAGGTTGTGCAGGGAGAAAATTAGAAGGGCCAAAGCTGAGCTAGAGCTCAATCTGGCTACTGCCGTAAAAGACAACAAAAAATACTTCTTCAAATACATTAGCAGCAAAAGGAAAGCCAAGGAGAATCTCCAGCCTCTAGTAGACGGGGGAGGGAACACAGTGACCAAGGATGAGGAAAAGGCTGAGGTACTTAATGCCTTCTTTGCCTCAATAGTAGTCTCAGTCTTTAATAGCAGGGCCAATTGTTCTCTGGGTACCCAGTCCCCCAAGTCGGAAGATAGGGATGGGGACCAGAATGGAGCCCCAGTAGTAATCCAGGGGGAAATGGTTAGTGACCTGCTACACCACTTAGACATTCACAAGTCTATGGGGCCTGATGAGATCCACCCAAGAGTACCGAAGGAAGTGGCAGATGTGCTCACCAAGCCCCTTTCCAGCATTTACCAGGAGTCCTGGTAAATGTCCTGGCTAACTGGGGAGGTCCCAGGTGACTGGAGATTAGTGAATGTGACACCCATCTACAAGAAGGGCCAGAAGGAGGACCCGGGGAACTACAGTCCTGTCAGCCTGACCTCGGTACCAGGAAAGCTGATGGAGCAGATCATCCTGAGTGCCATCACACGGCATGTAGAGGATAACCAAGGGATCAAGCCCAGCCAGCATGGGTTCAGGAAAGGCAGGTCCTGCTTGACCAACCTGATCTTCTACAACAAGGTGACCCGCCTAGTGGATAAGGGGAATGCTGTGAATGTTGTCTAGCTAGACTACAGTAAAGCCTTTGACAGTTTCCCACAGCTTTCTCCTGGAGAAACTGGCTGCTCATGGCTTGGACGGGTGTACTCTTCACTGGGTAAAGAACTGGCTGGACGGCCGGGCCCAAAGAGTGGTGGTGAATGGAGTTTACTCCAGTTGGTGGCCGGTCACAAGTGGTGTCGCCCAGGGCTCTGTGCTGGGGCCAGTTCTGTTTAATATCTTTATCAATGATCTGGATGAGGGGATTGAGTGTGCCCTCAGTAAGTTTGCAGGCAACACCAAGTTGTGCTGGAGTGTTGATCTGATTGAGGGGAGGAAGGCTCTACAGAGGGATCTGGACGGGCTGGATCGATAGGCTGAGGCCAATGGTAGGAGGTTCAACAAGGCCAAGTGCAAGGTCCTGCACTTGGGCCACAACAACCCCATGCAATGCTCCAGGCTTGGGGAAGAGTGGCTGGAAAGCTGCCCAGCAGAAAAGGACCTGGGGGTGTTGGTTGACAGCTGCCTGAATATGAGCCAGCAGTGTGCCCAGGTGGCCAAGAAAGCCAATGGCATCCTGGCTTGTATCAAAAATAGCGTGGCCAGCAGGACTAGGGAAGTGATCGTGCCCCTGTACTCGGCACTGGTGAGGCCACACCTCAAATACTGTGTTCAGTTTTGGGCCCCTCAGTACAAGAAAGACATTGAGTTGCTGGAGCATGTCCAGAGAAGGACAACGAAGCTGGTGTAGGGTCTAGAGCAGAAGTCTTATGAGGAGCGGCTGAGGGAACTGGGGTTGTTTAGCCTGGAGAAAAGGAGGCTGAGGGGAGACCTTACCACTCTCTACAGCTACCTGAAAGGAGGTTGTAGAGAGGTGGGAGTTGGTCTCTTCTCCCAAGTAACAAGTGACAGGACAACAGGAAATGGCCTCAAGTTGCGCCAGGGGAGGTTTAGACTGGATATTAGGAAATTTTACTTCACTGAAAGGGTTATCAAGCATTGGAACAGGCTGCCCAGGGAAGTGGTTAAGTCGCCATCCCTGGAAGTATTTAAAAGACTTTTGGATGAGGTGCTTAGGGACATGGTATAGTGGTGGTCTTGGTAGTGTTAGGTTTACGGTTGGACTTGACGATCTTAAAGATCTTTTCCAACCTACACGATTCTGTGATTCTGTGAGGAAACCTTATCTTTTGCTCCACTATCATTACCCTTATTCCCTCAGAAAATACCTTACAAAGCCTGCCGCCACAAGAAACCTAAAGCCTATTTTTCAAGCTCAACACCAGCAATAGCCTATTACAACACTTGCAATGACGATAATGAAAGCTATTTCATAAAAAATCTGTGGCAATTACAGCTGTGTACACTCTGCTCATAATACAGGTTTTAAAAGGAGATTCATCATGCTCCTATCCTCAAACTAGACTGATGACATCATCACACAATGATTCACACTTCAGATGACTCATACAGCCAGGATAATTATCTAAGCAGGTCTTCTGCAAGTCTCCTGTTCAATTAGTGAGCACATTACAGGATTGAGAACTCCTGTTGTATGAATGAAAAAGGAAGTGTGGAGAAACAAAAAAATCAGTACTACAAATCAGGTAGTACCATATGCCTACCCTGACTAAATTGCATATTTAATTTGAGACACAGGTTTCCTCTTAGCTGTGACCATGTTTTATTAAAGTAAATACCCTGCAGTTTTATTATACAAGTAAAGTTCCTCTTTAAATGTTTAAGCTTGACTTTGTACATGTATGTAAATTATTAGTCTTTAAAAAAAAAAAAAAATGGTGACATAGCAAAGTATTCTTCCAGCTTCCTTACAAAATAGCACTTTTTCTCTGCTGGTAGAAGACATTAACATTTTTACTGTATTAAGCGGTCTGTGTAACATTTACAGAAGTTGTATACAAAAAACTTAAAAGTATGCAAAAATTCCAAAGTACACTCCGACAGCTAATGCTCTGCGAATACTTTATTACACAAATTACATTCAGCTTCTGAAAATAGTGTTCTAACATCTAAAAATAAGACATCCCAGAAACACATCAAGTTAGGAAGAAGAAAAAAAATTAAATAGAGACTTTTTTTCTTTCCTTCAATGCAATATAATGTTAGTGATTTTAAAAAAATAGAAGAAGATTTAGCAGCTTCATTTTCTTGTGGCACTGTTATTTTCTCTGTACTGCAACAGGTTAAGGACATTGAAGAGGAAAGGCACAAAACAGAAACTGGCAACTGAATAGTTATGGGAAAAATACTTTGATGAAGCAGATAGTAAGACTTATTTACAAGATCCCCAAATTTAGATGAGAAAATACTACTGCTTTAAATCAGTCTTGCAATTAGACTATTTGCTTTATTTGTATGTTCACATAAAAAACAATGGCACTGATATGGAACTTCCATACACTCCTCCACTTAAAAAACAGAACTAAAACCAAACAAAAATTAAAGGAACCAGTGTACAGCCCCACACAGACTAGTACAGTTTACAATTAAATACATAAAATCTTAAACGTGCTTAAGGGAAAAGGAATCTGACATTCTGGGTTGAATCATATAATGGAGAACCCAAAGGCTGGTTTCAGGATGATGAAAGTGCTGGTGGGGGTGGAGGTGCTGAACACTCTTCCTCTGAATCTGTGCCATCATCTTCATCTTTTTCTTGATCACTTCCTTCAGTGCTCAGCCGGTCAAACCCTTTTCGGCTGTAGCCTTTGTGACTTGCAAAGAAGTTCCCAAGGTTAAGGCCACCACCACCTTTCCCTGTGGAAACGAAAGGCTTGTCGTAAGGTTTGCTTTACTGTACAGGGGGAATAAAAATCTATCTACTTATTCAACAGTATAGCAGAGATTAAGTGTCTTTCCAACTGTTTTTAAAGATCAGCACATGAGCCACAAAAGCTAAGTATAGAGATTATGAAAGAGGAAGGAAATTAGTCTTTGAAGTAGAAGTTTCAAACTATTTTTTTCAGCATCCATTGTTTCATTAAGTCTTTACGCAGGCTATTTGTGTTCCCACCAGTTTGCCCTTAGTCTCAAAGTGCTTCATTTCATTCACCAGACCAACAGATAACTCATTATTATAACAGCTACTGCTCTCCCACTGGTAGAGACACATCCTTTTCAGCAGGCAGATAATAACGGATGAAAGGTGTTGTAAAAGACATTTCCAGAAAACACCCGAGGTTTGCCCCCAATCCTTCCTCTGAGCAAGGTCCATCAAATCTGTTATTCAACTAGAAGTGAATACAGAAAAAACTCTCCAGTTACTGCATTCTTAAGGGATCTTCAATGACTTAGACTTACCTCTAAGTCTGCCTAAAATTCTGCCTGAACTTGAATCAAGTTTGTGTTCCCCATCAGCTGAAAAATAAGGTAGATTTCAAAAGTAAGCAAAAAAAATTGTATTCTATGATTAAATAATTATCTGTATTTTCTGATACAAAGCACAGACATTCAACAAATTGATCAGCAGGTCTAAGAAGCAAAACTGACACTTTTCAGCATCTTGATTAAGGTGAAATTATAATTCCTAACAAAATTATCATGCCACAGATGTTCAGATTATGCCATTAAGCATAATTTATTCAGCCATTAAGAAGATTCGCATTTAAGTTATTTCTGAGAATTTCATTCCCTCAACTGTTCACTTATGTTACTGTGAAGAGTCTACAGGAAGGACAAGAACCTTGTCATTTATAATGTGCACAACTACATTCCAGCACACTGCAAAATACAGCTTGACATTTGAAATGGTACAGTTTCCCTTCAGAGAAGACTGGCTTTCTGGAAGACAATGAACTGTGAATTTCTCCAGGTATTTTGGAGGAACTTTCTCCCTGCCCCTCACAAACTATATCCTCCTCCCTGGTAACTCTTTCCATCCTTCATCTGAAGAAAAATTAAATGCCATGACCAAACTGTCTTTTCCTATATACTACTCAGTTTCCATAAATCTGTGCAAGAAGTTTGTTTTTACCAATGTAACTGTACCACGTTCTTTGACAGAATAAATTCAAGCACTGCTTGAATCCAAATGGAATGCAAAGATCTTATTATAGATCATACCCATTAACGGCAGTACTGCAGTAGTCTAGAGTGTTAGTCTAAACTGCTAAACATGTTTGAGCACAGAGAGTCAGGAAGCTGCACACTGAAATCTTCAAATAAAATACATCCAATTCAGTTGCACAGCAATATTAGATCGTTGAATTACCTACTCTGTCATAGTATGTCCTAGCCAGTGGCAGAACTGTATTATTTGTTTATTCCATGTACATTTTCTTCTCTTGATGAGAATATCCTGATAAAACTATTTATGCCATACAAAATAACAAGTGTAATAATCAAACTCCTACTGCAGTCTACCAGTTTCTCAAAAATAATATTATTATATAATATGAATTAAGAACAAACTTAGATAGCATTGTAAGTACCAATTAAAGCTCTCACAGTGATGGATGGAGGTGCATTATGGAAACATGCCTGACTCACAAAATGCACAAGGTAGTAATGAACAATAATACATAATCTCTTGTAAATGTTACCTGGTTGCATTTTGCTTATACCTTTATAATACCCATAGAGTCCTTTGTTCTCAACAATTTAAAGATCCCAAAGTGAAAATCAAACTATGCTCAGACTATTAAAATTGATGTATTCTAGATGATAACATATTCTAGTCGTTTCTGAGATACCAATTTTTGGTTTGACACCAATTAAAGTTTTTAGATACATGTTCTGAAAAGGTGGTGGCTTGAGATGTAATATTACAGGCATAGGGGGATGCAGTTGCTGTGTGCATACTGATTCTTAGTTTGCATGCAGCATCACACTAACTATTCAGAAGGGTAAAGGGACAGTAAGCCTCTCTCTTCATACCCTCGTCCCTCAGTGTTCAGTGATGTTTTGAACTGGAATAATAAAAGCCTGTTCTCTAGAGTTACTCATGGTTACCTCCATAGACAGTTGTCTTCCTCCACCGAATAAATACTAAAATTGCCAGCAGGACAACAACAGGGATAATTAGAAGAGTTGTAATAAGAACAAATGAAACTCCAGTGCTGGCCTGTCGGACCAAATGTTGTTTTTCCTGCTTCTTTAGAGGGTCTGTTGATTCTGGGTTGTTTTTCAATCTGGCTTCTACAATTGTTTCTGATTCTTTAAAAAGAAGACAATTTCAATATGTAATCCATATGCATCAAGCAGCACACAACAAGGTGTTAAAGAAAAGAACAAGCTAGAATACCTGAAGTGTTGAATAACAAGGAAACAAAAGACAAACACTTATGGAGACATTTTTAGTTCTTGCTGATGTTATCCCAAATGTAGGGCAGAGAGAGTCTGAATGATATCACTCACTAGCAAAGATGCCCTCCCCTTTTCTCGAATGGGGAGAGGAGAGGTGTCAGGGAGAGTTTTGTCTTAAAAAGTATCTATCATTTAAAATATAGGAAAATCCCCAAAAGGTCTATTTTTGCAAATAGGTGTGTGATGTAATATCAATTAAATATCTCCTTCTGACAATAACACTTCCACAAGAAATATAGAAATTCAGTATATGTTGTATTATCATAAACAAAAAGGAAAGCTTTTAAAGTTCTTTTTAATAAACTTGTGACAAAGGGTTACATTTTCAGAACTGCTACATCCCATGAAAAAACTGGCTCTGTAAATCTGGAGAGCTTTTGAAAACTGCATCCAGTCATTCCTGACTAATTTGTTACCTCTCCACCTACAAGGAGAAAAACAATTTCAGTAAAATCCTCTATGCTGCTTTGTGTGTGTATAAAAGATCACATGCTTTGTGCTAACTTTTAATGAGTAAAACCATCTGCATGTCTTAAGAAGTAGCTGCATCAGAAACACACTCTAAATCAAATCTATTTTGATTCTATATTAAACTTAAAATGATGTTCTATTCTGAAAGAATAGTAAATGCTTCAGTTTACACTTAACACTAATACAATGATAACAACGCTGAAGTGATAACATGTTCAAGTAGTTATAGCCATGAGCAATTTTCCTCCACCATCTTGCCCACCTCTGGGCAAAGCTACAGTTCTCCACATATTTTCCCCCACTTCACAGCAGTGCAAGCAATAGTAACAGTCTGTCACCAGGAGGCTGTGAAAGTGCAGGCCACTCCTGTCCATTTATTAAGCAGAGGATGACACAAAGTCCACTGGCTATCTGTTTTCTTCAAGTGGAGTTGAAAGATGTTAATTTCAGTCTAGGTATCCTAAGCAGTTTTAGAGTTAAAAACTGTTTCTTACCGTGGTGATACTATTGCATTTTTCTCTGTAACATTAGAAGTCTCAGCTAGCAATGTATCTTCCTAAAGAAAGCTGCAACGCATTAATATATACCTCAGTTTGTGTAATGTGGATGCTGTAATATCAACACTTCCCTTTTGAGTGCTTCAAGAGCACTGATGTACCAACAGAGATAAAATAGAAGGATAACAGTTTTGATAATAAGGATTTCATTGTTTTATAATGTCAGCCTACTTTATTCTACTTTATTCTACATGCTTGCAATTGGCAGTTGGGATCTTTTGGTATTTTTCTCTGTCTGCATATACATGGCTAAAGCAAACCACACAAGCTCTGAATTCAACCAAAGAAAAACAGTTAAGAACATTTGAACATTTTATAAAGGCCTCTCCACAGCCTGGTACTGTTTTTCTGAAAGGGAAGTGAACTTTTCCTTTTCAACATAAAAGACCTGTGTAACAGAATACTAATAGTTAAAAATACTTTTCATCTTCCTGAATTGCTATTTTACCCCTTTCAGTCTCCCCTACATGTATTTCTTTATCTCCTTATATTAAGGTTCTACATGTTTTTATTTTCCTTTTTTTTTTCATTTTTCATTTTCATGCAGATAAATTGGAAAAAAAGAAAGCAGTAAATCCAGGGAAATAAATCTAAATAGAATAAAATGTTATTTTTTGCCATATGGTGTTACTCGCAAGGCTGTGTGCTGAAAGACTATGCAGAAAGATAAACCAACTGCCATTTCAAATAACCCTTTTTTGGTGGTTGAGGGTTGTGGAGCAGGGGGAAGGGTGTTGGGGAATAACTATCACAGTTATATTTCAGAGCTATTTCTGCATCTAAGGGAGCTGACACAGATACCAATCTGGACCATAACAGATGGTGGTGTTGAATTAATCCACTAATTAAATTTTTATCTTTGTGTCTGTGAAGCACTTGTCATCACTGAAAATGAAATGTTTAGATTGGCTGTAAAATAGCATCTACTGGGTAACACTGTTACAAGATGCTTTCTAGTGCTTCCTATGCCAGCTCATTTTATCTATAGTCACTGTATAAAATGATGGTGAAAAATAAAACAGTAAAACTAGTTAGCATTTTTCCCTCCAACTTGGCAGAAGCAGTCCTAGTCTATGTGAAAATACTGGTTCCTTCATTTCCATTACGAATCAGACTAACCTTTTATTTCCTGTACCTCAATACCAGCCTTTTTAACTGACCGATGTTCCATTTCTGTAAAACAAAATTATTCTTCAGGACAACTGACATTTCAGAAAGACACTCAGTGACATTTTCCTGCTAGCTTTCTCAAATGTACAGTACAATCCTACAGTAAACAATCCCATCAGTATCTGAACTTCACCACGGAAAGTCAATATAAACCATTCAATAGCTTGCAAGGCCAGGGAAAAAAGAAAAGAGCTTGATTCATGGAAGGTGTTTGCAATAATTAACTCTTATGCCACAGAGAGATTTTATGGGCATGTGTAAAGGTTCAGGGATTCCCACAAAAATAAAACTGTTAATTATAATCAAAATCACAATGGATTAAAGGCTGGCTGAATCAGGGCTCCTTAGCTACTGCAGCAAAAGCTAAAAAGAAAATTATATACAAGAACTTTCCTCATCTAACCTAAGTGATGAATAATTTGATTATTTTTTTGTTCTCATGTTTTTTTGAATAAAAGCCTCGAAGTGTTCTTGTTCAGGTTACTATATGCAGAAAAAGCCATATACAGTCAGAATTACAATTTATCTGGTCCAGTTTCCTGTTATTAACAGCAGCTGATACCAGATGCCCTGAAGGAAACCCCATGAATTATAAACAAACAAATATGGAATAGCTGGCTTAGTCAGAATTTCATTTATAACAGCAGACTCTTACTGGTTGACTAACACCCTGAAGCCTGAGGCTTTATCTCTCTCATACATTTTTTATCCAATATAATGTAACAGTGGATTATATTTTTATTCCTGTAAATATCTAATCTATCTCTGAATCCTACTAAATTGATGTCTGACTAATCAGGTCCCTCTCCCTGAAGTCAGGCTGCTTGGCTGGCGGGTTACTAGATTAAAACTGGGAGGTGTTTCCACATAGTTTCCTATTTCATGGAAATAGGACTTCAAATTATATTAGATTCATTTTCTAATGATGAATACTCCCAATGAAATGAATACAAATTTTAAGTTGACTTGTGTTTTTACTTCAGCCCCTGGGAGGTTCCTATATGATAACCTCAAGGGAAGCAGTTGACTTCTCAGCAAATGACACATTAAAATTACTAAAATGCTAGAGAGCCATGCTTTTGTTTAAGCAGGTACTGATGTGACAAGGGATAGATCTACCATGAGGCAAATGCATTTTGATTCCTCCTGCGAAAAATGAACTAATGCACTCTCCTTTGACAGAGCATGCAGCAATGCTGAAGAATGGTCTTTTAATGAAAACTGAGCAGTAGCACACAACTTCTGCAGGCAGAGCTTGTAGTGTACTTAAATCACTGTCATTAAGCCACCAGATTCTTTACCAGTGGTACCAGATAAGTGGTACTGATCTGAAGATACAAAATGTGAAGCTGTGACATTAAGAACAGAAAGAACATACTTTCTGTGGATGCAAACTTCCACACTGCTCTGGCATGAACATCTCCAACGAATACTGTTTTATCTTCTGAAGCAACAACATCATGTGGCATCTCAAAGCTCTGTGAAGATAAGCGGTCACAGATAACTCTTAAGTGTCTACACATTCATGAGGCCTCCTTAACCCTGAACTTGAGACTGGTCATGTTCAGTCCTTAGACTGGAAAATGCAGCAGGTGCTGGTGTGAAGGCCTAACATGAGTGAAGGGAGAGAATTCCATACATTCTATCGTATGTTTGCCTTCTCCATGGATAACAACACGGAGATTATTAGATGTATTCATGCTAAACATTTTTTATATTTATAATATTTATATTTATATTCTTGCATTCAATTTTATCCTGAGAAATATATACTTAAAAAATTATGAGTCTTGGTTTCAAGCCCACATATTTATTTTTTGTCAGAGTTTGTATGCAACACAGCTATTTGCTATACTCAGAAAAAAATAACTCCCTTTAATATAATTTAAAACTGGGCTTCAAATAATAGAGTATATGTGTTACCCAGAAATGGGAATGTTAACATTCATTCTTTAGTCTAAGACAATATATGGAAACTTTTTAAAAAATAAACATAACTTTTATGTACAATGCTGTACGAATGACATTTAGCCTTAACTTCCACACTAATCTTCTGTAAAGAAGGGAGGTAACCATACAGTTGAATTTTATTCCTGCTTAGAATATACTCTATTTTTTGACATATTACTAGCATCTAAATATATGAATATTTCAAATCATTCATTCTTCTCTTAAATTAGCTTTTAAGAACTGTCTGACAGCAATAAAGTAGGCTTATCCTGACTGAAGGTATTATCTGTAGGAATCATCTTGAGGATAGAATAATTTTTGAATGTGTACCACATGTAGAAACTAAGACCCAAAATTCTAATGTCTTTATTAAGTTAATATTATAAAGAATTCCTTTTGAATACCTTACATTATAAAACATCTTATTTCCTGTAATAGTCTTATGAAAGTTGGAGAAGTAGGATGTTACCTACATATACTTATATCCACCAGGCACTCTGTGCAATACTCTACCTTTCTAAGCGGAATGAAAGTATCAATTATTTCTCCAGTAGAGAAGTTCATCACAAATCCTTGCACTGGTTCTGCCTCTCCACGATAAGGCATTCCATTAACTGCAAACAGGACACCACCTGCAAGAACATTAGATTTGCTTTAGCAACGCACACATAGCAAACTACAGTGAAGATGAACTGGAACAGTCTAGATGAAAAAAGGCTGTCTGAGAGAAAGACAGAGAGAGACAGAAAGGTAACTCAATAGGAAACTAAATCACAAGAAGAAAGTTAAGTAAGGTGGATGGAGTTCAGGTACCTCAAAGGGGGAAAAGGATTCTCGCTCATGAGTAGGCGGGGCTCATCGAGAGGGCTTTAAACTATGTTTGAAGGGGGAAGGGGATGTAACCAGGCGCACTAGAGAGGAGCCTAAGGGTGGCATGCCAGTGTTGGGAGTGAAATCGATAGCCCAGCTCAATTGCATCTACACCAATGCACGCAGCATGGGCAACAAACAGGAGGAGCTGGAAGCATTTGTGCAGCAGGATAGCTATGACTTAGTCACCATCACAGAAACGTGGTGGGATGACTCTCATGACTGGAGTGCTGCAATGGATGGCTATAAGCTCTTCAGAAGGGATAGGCAAGGAAGGAGAGGCAGTGGGGTGGTTCTGTGTGTTAGGAAGCGTTTAGATTGTGTGGAACTCAGCGATTATGACAATAAGGTTGAGTGCTTATGGGTAAGGATGAGGGGGAAAGCCAACAAGGCAGACATCCTGCTGGATGTCTGCTATAGACCACCCAACCAGGATGAAGAGGCAGATGAAGCATTCTGTAAACAGCTGGCAGAAGTCTCACAATCGCTAGCCCTTGTTCTCTTGGGGAACTTCAACTTACTGGACGTCTGCTGGAAATACAACACAGCAGAAAGGAAACAGTCTAGGAGGTTCCTGGAATGTGTAGAAGATAACTTCCTGACACAGCTGGTAAGTGAGCCTACCAGGGGAGGTGCCTCGCTTGACCTGCTGTTTACAAACAGAGAAGGACCGGTGGGAGATGTGGTGGCTGGAGGCCATCTTGGGCTTAGCAACCATGATATGATAGAGTTCTCAATTCATGGTGAAGTTAGGAGGGGGGTGAGCAAAACCACTACCATGGACTTCCGGAGGGCAGACTTTGACCTGTTCAGGACACTGGTTGAGAGAGTCCCTTGGGAGGCTGTCCTGAAGGGCAAAGGGGTCCAGGAAGGCTGGGCATTCTTCAAGAAGGAAATCTTAAAGGCGCAGGAGCAGGCTGTCCCCATGTGCCGTAGGATGAACCAGCAGGGAAGACAACCGGCATGGCTGAACAGGGAGCTTTTGCTGGAACTCAGGATAAAAAGGAGAGCTTAACACTTTTGGAAGAAGGGGCAGGCAACTCAAGAAGAGTACAGGGATCTCGTCAAGTCATGCAGAGAGAAAATCAGAAAGGCAAAAGCCCAGCTAGAACTCAATCTGGCCACTGTTGTAAGAGATAATAAAAAATGTTTTTACAAATACATTAACAACAAAAAGAGAGCCAAGGAGAATCTCCCTCCTTTATTGGATGCTGGGGGCAACATTGCCACCAAGGATGAGGAAAAGGCTGAGGTACTTAATGCTTTCTTTGCCTCAGTCTTTAATAGTCAGACCACTTATCCCCAGGGTGTTCAGCCCCCTGAGCTGGAAGACAGGGATGGACAGCAGAATAAATCCCCCCATAATCCAAGAGGAAGCAGTTAACGACCTGCTACGCTACCTGGACACTCACAAGTCTATGAGGCCGGATGGGATACACCCGAGGGTACTCAGGGAGCTGGCGGAGGAGCTTGCCAAGCCACTCTTCATCATTTATCAGCAGTCCTGGTTAACAGGGGAGGTCCCAGATGAATGGAGGCTTGCCAATGTGATGCCCATCTACAAGAAGGGCCGGAAGGAGGACCCGGGGAACTACAGGCCTGTCAGTCTGACCTCGGTACTGGGGAAAATTATGGAGCGGTTCATCTTGAGTGTGCTCAACAGGCATATGCAGGCCAACCAGGTGATCAGGCCCAGTCAGCATGGGTTCAGGAAAGGCAGGTCCTGCTTGACCAACCTGATCTCCTTCTACAACCAGGTGACCTGCCTAGTGGATGAAGGAAAGGCTGTAGATGTTATCTACCTGGACTTTAGTAAAGCCTTTGACACGGTCTCCCACAGCATTCTCCTAGAGAAGCTGGCAACTCATGGCTTAGGTGAGTGTACTCTTCACTGGGTAAAGAACTGGCTGGATGGCCAGGCCCAAAGAGTGGTGGTGAATGGAGTTTACTCCAGTTGGCAGCCAGTCACAAGCAGTGTCCCCCAGGGATCAGTTTTGGGGCCAGTCTTGTTTAATATCTTTATCAATGATCTGGATGAGGGGATTGAGTGCGCCCTCAGTAAGTTTGCAGGCAACACCAAGTTGTGCGGGAGTGTCAATCTGCTTGAGGGTAGGAAGGCTCTACAGAGGGATCTGGACAGGCTGGATCAATGGGCCAAGGCCAATTGTATGAGACTCAACAAGGCTAAGTGCCAGGTCCTGCAATTCAGTCTCAACAACCCCATGCAATGCTCCAGGCTTGGGGAAGAGTGTCTGGAAAGCTGCCCAGCAGAGAAGGACCTGGGGGTGCTGGTTGACAGCCGCCTGAACATGAGCCAGCAGTGTGCCCAGGTGGCCAAAAAAGCCAACAGCATCCTGGCTTGTATCAAAAATAGCGTGGCCAGCAGGACTAGGGAAGTGATCGTGCCCCTGTACTTGGCACTGGTGAGGCCGCACGTCGAATACTGTGTTCAGTTTTGGGCCCCTCAGTACAAGAAAGACATTGAGTTGCTGGAGCATGTCCAGAGAAGGGCAACGAAGCTGGTGAAGGGTCTAGAGCAGAAGTCTGATGAGGATCGGCTGAGGGAACTGGGATTGTTTAGTCTGGAGAAGCGGAGGCGGAGGGGAGACCTTATCACTCTCTACAACTACCTGAAAGGAGGTTGTAGAGAGGTGGGGGTTGGTCTCTTCTCCCAGGTAACTAGCAATAGGAAGAGAGAAAATGGCCTCAAGTTGTGTCAGGGGAGGTTTAGATTGGATATTAGGAAAAATTTCTTTACTGAAAGGGTGGTCAAGCATTGGAGCAGGCTGCCCAGAGAGCTGGTGGAGTCACCATCCCTGGAGGAGTTAAAAAAACGTGTGGATGTGGCACTTTGGAACATGGTTTAGTAGGCATGGAGGTGTTGGGTTGATGGTTGGACTAGATGATCTTAGAGGTCTCTTCCAACCTTAATGATTCTATGATTCTATTCTATGATTCCATGGTATAACAGGGGACAGTTTGGCATTTAAGAGATGCACACTTTGCCCAAATGAGAAGAACAAGTAAGGCAATATTTTACACACTGGTTAATAGTAAAAAGAATGTGAAAGGGTTAAAGAACAAATCTGAAGAATGCTTTGCTAAGGATGCTTGATCTGATAACGGAAAGTTCTTTAAATGTATCAAAAGCAGAAAGTTGGTTAGGGAATCAGTGGGACCACAAGAGCAAAAGGTGTGAAAGGGGGACTCAGAGATGAGGGGCCTGTGGCAAAGCAGCTCAGTTTTTGTCAGTTTTTTCTGTTGAATATGTTGGGGAGATTCTGACACTCAATTTTTTTCGTAGTAGAGGTCAGAGGAGACAGCTCAACTGGAAGGAGATAGACAAAAGGTGTTAGACAAGTTGGATGTTAATAATTGACCAGGTTTGGATGGCATTCACTGAAGTTCAGAAGGAACTCAAATGTCAAATTACAGACCTCAGACCAAGCTGAGTAACCTAGCACTGCAAACAGCCACTCCTCCAGAAGACTAGCAGACTGCCAACGTAATGCCCGTCTACAAGAAGGGCTCAAAAGGGTGCCTGGGAACTATACGTCAACAATTCTGGCTTCCATCCCCAGTAAGATGGTTAGTATCCATAATGAAGAATAAGACATGGGTAAGTGTGGCCTGTTGGGAACAAGTTGGTATGGCTTCTCTTAAGGGGAAATTGTGCCTCACCTCTGAACGGGCAGAAAAAGCACACAGGTAAAGGAGATTCTGTAAGCATACTTGGGTTTTCAGAAAGTCTTTGACAAGGTTGTGCATCAGAGGTTATTAAAGAATGTGAGTTGTCACAGGGCTGAATGAAAGATCCATTAATGAACAGGAAGCAAAGAGCAGAGCTTAAGGGCAGAGTTTATAATTTTTCAGGATAGAGATGTCTGAGTAGTGCGATCCTGCAGGGATCAGAGCCAGAAACAATTTCATTCAATAGTCTTCATCACTGACCTGAAGAATGGGGTGAACAGTGACATCTCCCAGTCTGAGGAAGGTAATGAGTTCTGTGAAACAGTCAAAAGCTTGATGATATTGAGAAAGTCCGGAAAGACTTTTTGTAAGAATAAGTGAGTTGTCAAACAGATGGCAGAAGAGCTTCAGCAAAGACAAATGTACAGTGATGCTTCCACAAAAAAAAAATCTAGATCCTGCCTACATGATGTTTAGCTTGGAACTGGCAGGTACAGCTCAGGAGAGACATCTCCGAGCCATCACTGAAAGGTCTCTGAAATCTTTGGCTCCATGTACAGTGACAGCCAAAATTTCAACAGAATGTTGGGCATCATCAGGAAGACAATTAGGAATGGAGGGGACAGTTCTCCCACTATGCAAAAACTTAGCATGCCCACATCTTGAATACTGAGTGCTGTTTTACTCTCTGCATCTCAAGAAGGTCCCAATGAAGTTAAAGATACTAGAAGAGAAAGGCAACTACAGTAGTCAAGGGGCTGAAGCAAATAAATGGCTTATGGGAAGAGACTAAGGTAGCTGGGGTTCTTTGGTTTGGAGACGAGAAGGCTAAGAGGCAGCAGATATGGGGGGTGTGGAACTGTTATTCACCAACTTCCAAAATACTGGGACTGAGAAGCGCTAAATGAAACTAGGTCACTTTTTTGAATTACAAAAAATAAAGTGGGTAGTGAACTTCTGGAGCCTGTAACTGGAGGAGGTCAAGGAGGCAGACAGTACAAGCCAGTTTAAAATGGGATTAGGAAAACTCATGGGCAATAGGTCTATAGAAAGATACTACGAAGAAAAGGTCAGGAGCTACCTCCTAACACCCTTAAATAAAGTGCTTGTGGATGCATGGGGAGTAGGAGGGGAACAGACCACAAAATGCAGCCAGGCTTACACACTCTCCTCAGAATGCCTCTCTTGCTGTCACTGCCAGAGACAGAGCACTGGGCTGTAGGTATCAAGTATCTCATCCAGTACAGCACTTCTTATGTTCTTGGCAGATGCAAGAGAGATGACCTTGATATCAAATTTGATACCAACTACAGACTCAGGAGCCTGACATGCCAAAACTTCTCATCCAGTCTTGACATTTACATTACCTTCAGTACTGGTACTAAAAATCTAACCCAAAAACTTAACACAATAATTGTTAACCAGATTGTGATACTAAAACCCACAACCTTTTCAAACGGTTTGCTTTCAGATTTTTTTTTTAATGAAACCCAGAACTTTTCTTGATAGTTTGGAAGCTCTTTATTTTGCTCTCTTCAATGGAGCTTGAAATGAATATTTTAAAACATTATTATTAACTAATTATTGACTGTGCAGTCACTAGGAAGCAAACAAGATCACCTACTTGTTGACATCACATTTAGGGAGTCTAATCAGTCATTTCTCAGAAGCAGAGATTATATGCAAGCTTCCCTCATCCCACAAATAGAAAAACAGGATAGTTCTAAAGTTTTCCGTTACATCAGCTCTGCTTTGAAAGAGAATAAATATCTGGCCTAAGATAACATGGTAACACTCTTCATGAAATAATATTGTGTACTGTGACGTATTGGCATAAAGCAACTACTTGAAATCTGAAGAACAGGAAAAAAGATTACCTGGAACATATGAAACTGCAAACAACTCTCTTCCAAATGATTTGTGCTTGATCTCTCTTATGAACTCCCCAGTCTCTAACCTGAAGCACTGAATTCGACCGTTTTCCCTGTCTGCAACGCACAGCTGACTGAAGTCGGGGATCAGGGCTAAACTGTGAGGGATATGAAACTGTCCAGGTCTGGCTCTGCCTAAAGAAGTCTCTGCAATACAAAATATCCAGGTTTGTGTTAAAAGTACACACTGAAACTATCAGTTTTGCTTAGCAACAGCAATATGTGACATAATGCAATATAACATTGGGAAAAGAATAAAGTCAGCTTGCTTTCTTCTCCTAGCAGTTTTACTCATTTAGGTAGGTAAACTGTGGTAGTCTTTTGTGTTGTCTTTGTAAATCCTGAATTTATGAATTTGCTATTTCCCTATAATATTTGGCATAGTTTAATGCCTGATACATAAATCCAGTCAGGCAGAAATGTAATTACTTACAAAACTTAAAATAGATGGGATCATGGCATAAATCTTGTAAAAATGGTAAAGGCTTATACTATTTGATCAAATGCTTAAGACAAAAATAAGGTTTTTGTGATGGTCAGAATATTTTCTTGATAAAATAGGACATGCCAATACTTGTACTGAAAGCATGCTAACAAATTCCCATTTTTTATTTTTAGTGAATATGTAACTACTACAAGTAGCTGAATAGAAGAGACAAAATTGGAATGCAATGACAAGTCTGAAATTCAGCTAGGGCCTGGAAGGTATTTTGGTAATAGAAATTTATAAATAAAAGTAATAGTAACATCAGCAATCTCATGGTTCATGATGAGTTCATGGTAACAGCAGTACGGGTAAAGTACCAAGAGCTCTGACCTGAACCTTCTCCCCACTGCATGATGTACAATCCATTTGGAGAGAACTGAATGATTCGACTGTTACAGTAGCCATCAGAGACATAAATGCTGCCAGTGATCGGATCCACAGCCACATCAGTTGGTTGACAGAAATGATTTTTGTCGCTGCCCGGTTGCAAAGCCACTCCTAAGATCAGTAATGGTTCTTTGTCATCTGCTCCCAGTTTGAAAACCTTTTTTTTTAGTCATTGGGAAAAGAGAAGAGAGGTTTCAGTTATAGAAAGTGAAATATAAGAGTGATGACTGCCTATGGAAAATATCTATTACTGTGTATAAAATAAATTTATATACCAAACATAGCCTTAATATATTGACTATGACATCTATTACCAGTTTTTCAATACTGTTGATTCTAGGAAATTTCTGCATAAAATATAAAGTTCCTGTGATTACAGCAAATGAGTTGGTTTCACGTTCTGGGATTAAGTACATAGGAGAAATGTTAAGCAAAGATGTAGCAGAAAAATCTGTTCTTTTCAAAAGAATCATTGTTTTAAAACAGATACTTTTATTTCGGAATACTATGTCCATGTAGCAAATTATTCAACACAACTATATTCCATGAAGGCCACAAGGGTCAATTCCTGTAGGCATATTCTTAATGTTTATCTTAACAGGCCTAGATAAATAATTTATCTCAAATCTCTAGGAAAACAAAAACATTTTTTGGCAAAATACTAAGGTCCTAGTATTAAAGCTTCAAAAACATACCTGATGGAGAGCTACATCAGTGACCCAGTAGTTACCATTTTTATCTATACTCAAACCATGTGGTAAATAAAATCTGCAAGCACAAATGTAGAAGTATCAAGTTAAAAACATCTTTCAGGAAGAATGATGTGGATGTGAAGATTTCCCTTTTTATCTACAGATCAACAATGCTGTACATACAGCTATGCTGTACAACAACAATACTGTAAACACTTGTAGTATTTAATGAAAAAGATTCCTTTACAGAATAGAATTTTCTTGACAAGAGTGTCTCAGCTCTGCAACTCAGTTGATCTCTGGTATCTCACTCAGGCTAGTATTTGGTATCTTTAAGGACAATTTACAATATTCATGAGCTCTGCATTTCTGTTAATCTGGGTGGTAGATGAAATTGTACGAATTGCTAGAAAGCAGAGGTGGTAAAGATGGCGAATTAC
Source organism: Ciconia boyciana (assembly GCF_034638445.1). Lineage (NCBI taxonomy): Eukaryota > Metazoa > Chordata > Aves > Ciconiiformes > Ciconiidae > Ciconia > Ciconia boyciana. The sequence goes on along the minus strand of NC_132937.1, from coordinate 76,116,756 downwards.
TTTTATTAGTTGTTGATTTTGTAATTTTTATTTATTTATTAATTTAAATAAACTCAGAGGCTACACTCACACAACATAATATAAAACATATGTGAAAATGGGCTTGGGGACTTTTCAGAGTAAAATATACAAAAATGTTAGGTCTATTGATAGAAGCAAAAATAACTTACAGACTTTTGCCCATGGAATGAAGTACTTTTGCATTACTTGGATTCAGGACAATAATTGTGTTCTGTTCAATTGGTCCAAGTCCTCTTTGCTGATAAACAAATTTGCTGTCAAAAGAACTACACAAAATAGTGGAATAGAAAGCCAACATTAGAAGGTTCCACTGATGAACACTACACATGCAACTTAGAGCTGAGTTTTGTAGTTTAATTCAGTGTGGGGTTATTGGCTTCTTTTTTTCTTTAAATAAGCCGTATTACATTATTGTATGATTGTAAGAGTTATAGTGTTGGATGTCTGCATTTCTTACTGAGGTTATGACTTCCAAACTAAAGGAGCACAAAATCAACACAGCAACAATTAAGATAATCCTAAAGCAAGCAAGCAAGCAAAAAACCTCTTCCTTTTTTTCTTTTCTTTGCTGTGGGCAAAGCAGAAATGGGAAATCAAACAATGTAGCCTAAGTGAAAATCTAGCTAATCACCAGGGCATAATTGCCAGTATGAACAGGTATACTTCGTACTGTCTAAGGCAGTGTGTGCATGTTTGCGTGTCTTTTGTTTTTTCTTTTTTCAAACACAATTCAATATTTTGCTAGAGCTCAGTGCTGTAAGATTCAGGTCTCAAGGATGTTATCCTTTTCAGAGTGTGCTTGCAGGAGACTATAGGATATGATGTGTATTTCTCCTACCCCCACAACTCTATATACTCAATTTTCAGGATACGTGGAATATATTAATAAACAACATTTAAACACGTCATTATTTCAGATATTAAGAACCGGGGTTAACTTTTCAGAAGACATTTACTAGGCATAAAATTATCATATGCTTAACAAATAATAAAAAATATAGTTGTCTGTACTCCTACAGAGAAGTTGGCTATTACTCTAACGTGTTGAAATATACATTCAGTATTTAGTGAAGGTAGAGTGTAAAATATTTTGAAGAAAATTTAAGTCTAAATGTTAGAAAATAGTATTTGACTGTGGATGAAAATTGTGTGAATACAAGACATACTCCTCCCTCCCACCTTGTACTTTTAAATCCATTTGTTAATCCCAAGAGAAATCCAGCTATGATTGATGCAAACTGGTAAACAAGAATACACTTTGCAGTCACAGAGAAGGGCATGAATAAAGCTATTAAAACTTTATATTGTACAATCCTAGCAGCCTCACCTCTCCATAATATTAAATATTTATATGTCTAGAATTTTCAATGTGGAAAAGCAGTACTGGCTTCATATATAACCAGAAAAATCTATGACAGGATGTGTTTAACTTTCTGCGTAGGCTACAATTAAAAAATAATATTTAGATATTGCCATTATGTGTGATAACTATCTATGACTATTTATTTAATTTCTGATAGAAATCAGTAAATCCTTTTCACTATGAATAGTTAAGCACAAGGTGACAGTTACTAAAACTGTCTACTGAGCCCTCCTAAATGCTCTGCCATGATGCTATAGGGACACATAGGGTAAATGGTACTGGCACACAATGGCCTACTGATGTAGGCTTGTTTGACATGATCTGCTTGTTTGACCATGGTTCATGGTTGTGACCATGTTTTATTCTTTACCGTTACTGACAGTAATCTTCCATAACAAGTTCTCTTGGTTTTAAACAGTTTTATTTAAAAAGGAGTCTAATACTTGTAAGGACTTGCTCTAGGTATAGATTACAACTGGAGAACCAACCCTGGAGAGACTGAACTAATATTATTATTAATGTTATTATCAATCAGCACAGCTAATCACAGAAGAGAATCTTAGTGATGGTAGGTATTGTACAAAAAAACCCTCAGAAAACAAGATTATATTGCTGGAGAACTGACTAGCTAGACAACTTAAAAAAATGATTGGCTTTCCTTATTATGATCTTGGTTCTTAGTAACAGTGCCGTCCAGACTTCCCTGCTAACAACTACCCAGCTCTTCTGGGAACTGAGTGCTTTCAGTGTAAATAAGAGATTGTATGGTATTTTATGCAAAGGAAGCCTAGTGAATTTTGAAATGAGTTTATGGAAGTGATCTTCCATGCATCTTCTCCTTCTCAAATATCCTCTTCTAGGAGGAAGACTGGCATGCTACAGAATCACAGTCACTCTTTCCTTCCCAGGGTTTGAAACCAATTTCCCAGGTAGTCAATGTTCCTTTGTTTCAACGGATAAATGAGGACACAAACTATGCTGACTACTTCTAGCTTAAAAGAAGCAAGACCAAAACCAACCAAACAAAATAACTGAACACCTTGCTATCATATGTCATATTGCTCTGCAGCATGGTTTTCTAATAGGTTCTGCAATTTCATATCAAAGGACAACTAAAATATGCTGCATATGTCACTACTTCTAATTTCAAACCCCAATGTAATTCCACAGCTATTTTTCTACTTTTCAGCTGGCCACTTCACACTAACACAATTTATTGCTAAATCTAACGTCCTTCTGGTGGGCTACATATTAAGTTTAGACAGACCACCTGATCTCATAACCCCTGAAGGCACAACCCCAAGCTCTATTCTTGATCAATATCCATCACCATTGTGGTACTGTGCTCAGCCTAAATTAACCTGCCTAGCTTGTTAAGAATGCAGTAACAAGAATGCAGTTTACATTCTTTATTAAGTCTTTTATAAATTGCATGAATAGTATACATTTTTTCATCACAAAATGCAAAATAACTTCCAACTGATTAATTGCTCAGCCAGATGAATAGTTCTAATTTTTTTTCATTCTCAACAGCACATGCTGCATATAGCAAAGACTGTTCTGAAACTGAGAAGACGATGTGGTAAAAGAACCTGACTTATTTAAAAGGATTTGTTTTTAAAGCATGCACAGAAGGAATGCTACAGCCACTGAAAAGCTGCTACTATATTATAGGGCTTGTCATTGTATAACTACTTTTGCATTCTAAACCAGACTGAAGTTGCCTTATAAAACACCACAGACCATTCATCCAGCTATATTTAGGTGAATGAGGATCCAGCTTTTATAGCATATATTAATAATGCATTGGAAACATTTGTGCATTGCCTAACAGCACGGATAATTTTTGTTTAATTTGTTTCTATACTATGCTGGTGAAGCACTGAAACAGAGAAAATAAATTCTGGGCTTTCAGGCTTGATTGATTCATCACATTTATGATTTGATAAGGAATATTATACTCAATTAACTGTGTATTTGCAGCTAATTATAAACATTAACTTACAAGTCTGATAACTTCTTATCCCTCCCCATACAATAGTCACAATAAACCCCTTTCAAATACTAATTTTTTTATTCTTTTTTATTGAAAAATGAGAACACATATACTCCTTCCTTTTCAGCACAATCCATGAAAGGGTTCCCAGACAATTTCATATGCTCATGACATACCCGAAGATAAAAAAGGAATGCTGACTGGCTGAGCACACTCTTAGTGCCTCTTCTCTGTGCCACAAGATATGGAACCACAGCTTAACCACAGGCATATTTTCCAAATATATTGTTTTAAAGTCACAATACTCTATATAAACAGGCCTACAGAAGTTTTAGCCTATCTGATTTAAGGGTTCCTACCAACACTTTCCTATACATTGATTTCCTATATATTGATTTATATCTCTGTGTATATCTATCTATCTATCTATCTTTCCTATATATTGATTAACTGTGCTCCATAAGAAGAAGAAAAAAAAGTAATACTTGTGAACAAACCCCCTCTGAAATGAATTAGGATTTTATATATAGTTACCTTTATGGAAAACCCATAACCAGCTTCAGTTAACAACAGCTCATCTTACATCTTGGTTACATATCTGGGACTGAATGCTTCTGATGATATTTACAAGGCCGGGCAGTTTCACTTTTTTCTAACTTCAATCCCCACATGATGGCAAATATGGCAAGCTCCCACACACAACTGATATAGAGATGAACACTACTAATACTAAATATAAGATAAAGCATTTTTCTGGGAAGTCCGATAATCACAGGCTAGCAATACTCAGAATATGAACAATTGCTGCTGTCAAGGACAGGGCTGAGTTAAGCGAACCTGTAGTGTTAGCCAGCACAGCTGGTAGGTACGTGGATTTACAGACTTCAGACCACAGCTCCAATCTTCTTCTGCACCCACACCATAAGAAAGTTGAAGTTCAATCTGTCTCTCAACATGGTTGATTCATAATGCTCACTTGCTATTTTAGGGAACGTTAATGTTTTTTTGTTTTGTTTAAAATCTGTAGGTTCTCCAAATACTGCTTGGTCTCAAACTCCAGTTTTGTGCTCTGGGTTGTGGGTATACCTCAGTTGCCAGACACTCAAAAATACACATTTCAGAAGTAAGAAATGAATACAACTGCCAGCTATTTTCAAGTATTTTTTCAATTCTTTCTTCAGTGACACAAAGAACAGCACTTATGTTCATGCATAGGAGGATGAAAAAAAACAAATCAATATCAGCTTTTACTTGAAGCTTAAGTAATACCAGTTGCAGCATGCATCATCCTTTCAAATTTTATAGTCTATATTTATATACACTTGAGCTGGAGAGATCACTGATATAAGCACAAGACATAAATGACTGCCTTATCTGCTGCATTATGTTATGCTAAAAACCCAAATAACTTACTTTCCTCCATAAAACAGTATTCTAAATATAATTTGTTATTACAAGGTTGAAAAAGCTGCCTCCTCTAATTTTCAGAAACTATCCTAAAATGAATTCATCAGGAGTTGAAAAAGTCTACTGTTGAGCCTTATAGTTATATATATGGAGAACAGACACTTAGAAGAACATAAAAAAAGCACATTTAAAAAGGGTACTACATAATATTCTGTTACAGGCTAATATGATTTCCTCCCAGTGTTCTGTTACAATTTCATGGGCTTTTTTCCAAAGTGTCCCTGTAAACAGTTAGATGTACTATTTCAAAGCTCAAAGACATAAGGACACTGTACAAATAAGGACACTATACTTTATTTGGAATGTCCTGTTCTTAAAATAATATCCTTTTGAGTATATTACTTTACAAACACTAGAAAAATGGCCATTATAAACTTGGGACTTTTTTTTGTTTTCAGTGACACTAAATGTAGTAAATTTTATCAAATGAGTAGAACAAAGCCTCTTTTGAGAGAGTGCCTTACAATCCAATGTTGTTCAGTGGACATAAAGACAAACAAAAATGAAGATACACTGCAGCTAGCTTTGCGTATCTTAAACCCAGGTCCTAATAGTCGTATACCATACTAAAACATAATTCTCACAGGCTAATTAGTCCTGCTAAAAAACATTGAGAAGCAGGGATAATTAATCTCAGTGAATATCATACTAACATGGTTATACAGTTTAAGGACCTAATGTACTATGTTCTTTTTCTCTGGAGACACATTCTTACTGTCTAAAGACCCAGTAATCCCATCATCTTGAAACGGTCAGTCACCACTTCCATTCTAAGTCTCCCAAAGGCACTGTCAGCCAAAGAACTAAATTTTAAATGGAAAAGGAACTGCGATCTGTCTTGTCTTTTCTTGAGAAGATATACAAATAGCACACACCAATTTGACCTTTTAACATCCCATTCGGGAGAGTATCTACTTACTTTTCATCCCAAACATGATCACCTCTGTGGAAGATAACTAGGTTATTTTCAGGGTCCAGAGCCAACCCAGAAACTTGACCTAGTTTGAGGTCTAACTCAGGCCACTCCACAGCCTCTTCGATGTGGAAATCTGACCAAAGAAACAAACAAACAACAGACAGACATTCATGTAGCATATTTATAAAAAAACATGGTTAACTGCCTTTTGGTACAGACTGTTGGGAACTATATGGACATTTTCTCACATGCAGTATTTCCATTAATGCATTGCAACTTAATTCCAAGCATAATTTTATTATAATAAAGCATGCACAAACACTGGCATCCTGCTACATATAGGATGACAGTAACTTCAAAACTGCTTTTGATGCCATTCTTTTCTCCATCTTATAAGGATACAGGTACACAGACTCTATAAGTTTTAGGAACTCTGGGAATATTGGAATAACTCTGTGAATCTTTCTATATTGAAAGATTACAGAAATAAACAACTACTATCCAAAATCAGCAGGCAAATTGAAACATTAACCTATCAGTGTTTTATTAAAAAATGAGTAACAAAGACTATGAATCACTACACGAACTACATATCAGAAGTGTCTGATTCATGACTTTTTTTCAAAAAAGCTTTTAACACTAAGAAAAAAATACAGGGAAGGAAGAAAAACAGCAACAAGAAGCAAATAAAACAGTAATTCTGTGAAGTTTGCCTATGACGTTTCTTACAGCCAACATATGCATTAGTTCTGGATAGTGTTCATATCCTAATCCAAATATTATAGGCATGAATAGGAAATAGATGTCTAAATCTGATGAAAGAGATGAAGAAGGGTAGAATATCTGTCATTGTTTATGCTGTGACACACTGTTTGCAAGAATAAATACTGGATAGTTTTTGAATAACACAAATCTGATTTTCACACTATATCAACAGCACAGGATTTAGCAAGTGAACCACTACTAAAAAGTCAGATACTTGTGTTTGTCTTAAATCGTAAAACTCCTCAATTAAGGGAGACAAATTTAGTTTCAACTTAAAGATTAAAATTAAAAATATAAAAAGATGTTTACTTCAATGTCTGTTTTATGTAAAAATAGACTTACACTGATTAAAGGCATGAACAGTGTAAAATTTGAAAAAGTTGAAGAGCATTGCCTACAAGGATTAATTTCTCACAAAAAGACTGCTTAAATGCCATTTGGAAGAGGTTGGTCTCGGTTGCTCTGGTAGTATTAAGAGACGATTTGAGAACAACATTCTCAAAAATAAAAAATGTAATGGCAAGAAAAATGTCACTAATTCTGATAAAAGAAAAGAACCCCAAATCCTAAAATACCTTCTACATGTTAGGAAACGCAGCACTCTTTCCTTTCAGAAATTAATTTGTTCAGCATAATTCAGGTATTTCTAATATGCAGGCCGTATGTAAGTACGTATAGCCAAACTGAATGTGAATAGAAAGCAATTTATTTGCAGTTCTTAAATTTTCTTATTCTAAATTTTCTTATTCTTAAATTTTCTTCAAATAAATGGCAATGCAATTTATTTATTAATTTATTTATTAAACTGAATCTGTTTCACTAGTATTCAGTGTGTCTGATAGCATCATGCTGTACTTTGCAACTTTCAGTTCACCCAAAGTTTCTGTGTTTTGCTGTGATCCTAAAAACGGACCACTGGGGTACCATCTAGCCAGATGAAACACATATCCCCATTCACAAAGTGCCAGGGCATCAGTGCTTTGAAACAAGGCAGATCACAGGCCTTAACACATAGCACCCAAGGAGTCTGAGAGGGTTCAGATGGAAGTGATCTTCTAATGAAAAGAAAAATGAAAAGAGAAACAATGCCCAAAATCTTCAGGTCACCTGTGCAACCCAGCTGTTCTGCTAAGCATACCCCCCCTTTCTATTTCACTTGGAAGAGATGTAGTCTGAGGAGTAACAGCAAGGATGGGGTGGAGGGAAAACCATTTTCTACAATCTACACAGGGGAAAGATAAAACCAGTGCTGAAAACCTACCACAGGCTAGGAGATACTTTACCTTTGTAGTTTTAGATACCATAGCTAGAGTAGGTGACAGAGAAACTCTTTAGGCTAACACAAACCTAAGACAAACCTAAGGCAATCAGTAACTGTAGTGAATCCAAGACAGTAATCAAAAACTTCTAAAACAAGAAATTCCACTCTGTAGCAATTTTAGCTGAACAAAAGTTCCAAGCTAAAAGAAAAGCCATTAAGAAAAAAATGATACATATTTATACTTCTGTACAGTTCAGTTGGTCACAGCAGGTGCAGTACCAGGTATAGTCATGCACATTAGCATTTTGAAAGGAATAAAAGGATGGAAATCCAGTGTCTGCTTCCTCACTTGCTCATCCCATATCAGTCTAAGTTAACTAGCAGAAAACTTGTGTACGTTTAATGTTACAATGCCCCTTGGCCTCTGAGCCTTTTCCAAAAAAGCTAGAAAAATTAAAAGGCTAAACATAGAAAGCCTAAATTTTGGCTTCTGTAAAATTCAGTCGCTCAAAAGGCATGTAATATAAAATACAAAATGTTTATACTTACACTTAAAGGACTAAAAGATTTCTGATGGATCAAAACAATAAAATGAATGTACAGGGAAATACTGTCTAATCACAAGAACTCCAGCCTCTACACAACCTTTAGATTTTCTCATACTTTTCCAAAATTGGTTTTTATTTTTATCTTTTCTTTTCCCTTTGAAAGTTTCATACTGGAAGTCCTTTGATGCAGGTTTATCTTAAGGCAACTAGCTTTTTACAAAAACTTACTAAATTTACACTTTATTTGTCTAAGACTGATTATTAATTCCCTACAAAACTAAGTGGTCCATGGAACAGTTACACACGAAACCAAAGAAAATTACTTTTCTCCATTAAAATAATTTACAATTACTTTTAAAAAATAATATAATCACCAGTTTTGTTGTAAATGAGATTTCTAAACTAAGTACCAGATCTTCTGCCTTGTAATTTAGAGTAATTCCTTTAATCAATAAAACTATAAAGAATTACATAGATTTGGAACATGCAAATCAGCCTCTAATGTCTCTACAAGTGAAAGAATAAAACCTTATTTACAGGCAAAATTGCACTTTACTGTCCAGAAATCCATGAAGCTCTTGCTAGCTTTTAACATTACAAATTTTAGTTACGTTGCATTTACTCTCTGCCATCAGAGTAGTCATTTAAATCTTGACAAATATAAGTAAGTACTGCACAAAGCAGTTTTAAAAATTGGAAAATTACAGTTTGCCTTAATTAGGAGGTATAATAGTACTGTTTGCAGCAATGTTGAACAACCTGACTGATTAGTGATCATTCTCGGGGTAATAAGATAACAACAGTGCAAGAAGAGCAGTAGCATAAAGTTATAAACATAACTTTTATAACAACTTTACTTAACATATTCGTCACTAGCTATTTCAGACCAGTTACATATTTAAAATTGGAATATTTGCAAGACTAAAAATATTAAATTATTTTAATTCTGGTAATTTTTAAACAGTTAAATGAAATGAATTTAACAGCACTCGGCAACCCAGTAAGAAATACTGAGAATTTTTTAAAATTCAATATAGTGAAGAATTGTATGAAAGGTGCAAATTTTTTTATTAAATTAAGACAAGTTTAAACACTTTATGTTCCACTTCTTCCTCTGAAGAGGAAAATTCTGTTATAGAAGGTTCTGTTTTTCTAATACATAAATACTACCCAAACCAGAAACTAAACATCTGCTTAAAGATTTTATTGCTATAAGTTCTTTTGCCAAAAGATGGCGCTGACAGCTTCTGCAGTTCAGAATTTCTGTAGTTAGCGGTATCACAAACGTTAAAAAAAATCAATGCTAATTAAGATCATTTCAGTTTTCCTTTTTGCTGTAACTCAAAATTGTCATTTGAAAGTCCATTTATTCATTAGTCCTCCACCAACAAATTCCCCCAAAATGAATATATAGCTACTAAAGTAGCCGAGCAAATGCTTTCTGTAGTTAGAATTCATGCCATATGGTGTGCCAACTAAGCCATTTATTCAGTTCACTGACACTCCCTCCTCTTGATCAGTTAAAACAGAAAGGAATTTTCTTTTTTGCCCTCTACACACCACATGCTATTAGTCTGAAGTGAACAAACTGGTTTTGCAGAAATGCTACACACACTGCTCTTCCAAGCATTTAATTCCACTGTCGCTTATGGAATTATTTAAGATTTACACTTATGTCAGCCACATGGTAACATCCCACCTGTTTCTTGCCCCTGTGCCAGTAACCTGACAGGCTCTCATTTAACTGACTAGCATAACATAACATTGGAAAATCCTCATCTTTGGTTTTCTGTTAAATACAAACACAGACTTTTGCTGAATTTGAATACTATAACAGAATGTCACATAAGCGGAGACGATACATGTTAACATTTTGAACTGAAATAAGAATAAAATGGATGATGAATGATGTATATTTGTGTACAACAGTACTTGGAAACGTCAAGCTGGCTGGTTGCAACATAAAAGCAAGCATGTGCTGGTACAGGTTACGCATAGAGATGACTTTCATGCATACATACCAGTTTCTTTTATGAGATACTCGTTACATGCTGCATTATCTGGCTTTCCACATTAGCGAGTAAGACTAAGCACAATCAATATCACAGAGACCAAAATGCAAGTAAAACAAACATAATACTTCCATGGTTTCTGCTGTCATAGAAACCTGAAGGGAATGAATTATAATCCTAGTATAGTAAAACAGCCTGTCCAAGAATATGTGGATAGCCAAGCCCAATTTGAAATAAATATGCAGAAAATTTTACTTCTCAAGAATTTTGAGGATTAATTACCACTCTTTATGAATGATAGAAAAAAGTCCGATAGAATTACAGCAATAAATTTTATAAAATCTTGTATCTGACAAACCAAGGTAATCAGAAAACTCATAAAATGCATCGATTATCCCAGTGACCGTTTTATAGTAGTTACTTGTATTACGAAAATTCTTCACTTCCCATGACTACTATATCCTGTGTTTACCTTGTTTTAGAATAATTGATATCAAATTATTAAATAAAAGTCTTGAGCGTGGAAAAAATACTCTATGTTCCAAAAAGTACTGGTATTGTGCCATTGGTATACATTCTTTCTTTACATGTAGAGGGGAAAGGACCCCTCTGAAATACCTCTAAAATAGAGGGAGACCATCTCCATAATTAGGAAAACTGTCATGTAAAATATTTCCAAGCATCAATCGATATTCCCTTCAGATTTTGCTAATGTGGATCACAGCTCTTACATTGCATTTCATTGTATAAAATTAACCCCTAACCCACCTCCTGTATGTTCTTTTTCCCAGCTTCCCTCACCATGTTTACGCTGTTGTAAAGAGAAATGTCTGTTCTCTGGTGGCCTCAAGGTAGACTCTAGTCTGTGAAATTTGTGAATTCTGTCTCTGACAAGAATAGTATTGTCCCTCTCATCATGACTTGTGATCTCTCTGGCAAGATCCTTCTTTTGGACTACATTAGCAATCTCAGCTACAAGATCTGATTCTGCCTTTTCTGTAGGGTTATGCTTATGCATATGTACATCTTCCCTTTCTCCTAGCAGCTTGGAAAGCAGTGAATAGAAATCACCTGTACAGAAAAGAGAAAAGATAAGAGGAAAGGAAGGAAAAAACAATTATAACAGATCATGTAGTTTTAGAAAGCTTCAGCAAAGTATATTGTGACAAAATTATTCAAACAGTCATTGTCAAAAGTAGTATAAAAGGGAACTGTTTCAGCCTTGGGAATTGAATGACCCGAGTCTCTGATATGAAAAGATAACGTCGAATCTTTATCAACTTTAATTTACATATAAATGTCCACTTTTACCTGACACTCTGGCATTAAAAAATCATCACCTCTGCAACATGTTCTTGGGAAAAAGAAAAAGAAAAAGAAAAGGAAAAAGAAAAAGAAATAGAAAAAGAAAAAGAGAAAAAAGTGTGCAAATTTCAGAAAAATAATATTTATGATGGAATTATCTGAATTTGCCAGGCTACTGCAGACTTACTCTATTTTTATAAAACAAAGAGGTAGAAATTCTACAGTTTTATCAATTTGTTCACTTATAAAGACAATAATAGACAGTCATGATGCATTTCAAAATATATTTATTTGAAATCTGTCATCGCATAAGAAGCTTAGGCTGTAAGAAAACAAACTTTCACATTTGCAGGCAGATTCCATAGAGCATACTGTGGAAAGAAGACACACAAGTAAAACAGAGTGATCCATTAAATTTTCATTTAGTAATTCAGTCTGGGTCCTGTCCCTCCTCTTCCTCCAAACAGTAACACCCCTTAGTCACAACATCATCTGGCAACACAGGAAACAGTATTTTCTCAAGCTGCTTGCTAGCAACACAGTTATCACTATAGCCTTCTTAGACATCAACAAGCATTTCAGTAAATTCCAGAACAATCACTCAAAGCAAACAACCAAAAATTAGGTATGTAAATTCCAGAACCACAACTTTCTTCACAAAACATTCAGACCACCTAAACAGGTTTTGAAGAAGTTCAATTCTTTTTGCAGGGTTAAATAAAGTGATGACATGACGACAAGTATATCCCTCTCCTGGGATTCTCTGCTAAGCACCAGGTACCCAACTTGTTAGAATTTATTAACCAAATATCTTGGCTGCCTGAAACTATTATCAGTTCTGTAAAATACAACTGCACCATTTGAGTGGAAAGAGACATCCAATATGCTTTAAGATTTAATGCAAGTAGGTATACTTCTATTTCATTTTAAGTACAAATAACTCATAATTAAGAATCTGTATTATTTTATGACAGGCTATATAAGACATTTTTTAGAAAAGCAAAACTATAACTAATGAAGCTTTCACCAAAAAACCCCACCTAGAACCAGAAACCATCACTTGCAGCCTGGGACAGAAGAAATTAAGTCTTTTGGAAATGATCCTAAAAGGATCTGTCATGTTTATAAACAGTCCTAGTTCAATGATTTTGCATAGGATTCCATTCCTTGGCCTTGGAAATGAAATATCCCAGATTAAATCTTCTGTCAGAAAATAATCACTGAAGTAACAGGGCCAATCTCAATGATATGAACAAAGCAAATTAGATAAGAGAAAAAATTGTTAAGCTATATAACAAATATGAATTATTTGCTTCAAATACAATTGTGAAGCTAGAATGCTTCATAATACCTGTCATTCAACTAGTCCAACTCCTGATCCAGAACAAATCCAAATATTCAAAAAGTATGATATAATATAAGTTTTGGATACAAGCCATGTTTATTCTGAGAAAGGGTTATAATTACATTAATCAGGTTCAGTAGTCTCTACTTAAAGCATCCAAAAATTAGTGCTGATGTAGAAACACATCTGGAATTTCCTTTACTTAGGGAACATTTGGTATTATAATACGCTCCTTTGGCCTAAACTATATTTTTGCATCATTTTAAAAATTAAACAAAGTTTTTATGAATAAATGTTTTGGTTTTATGCATGGCTGAAGACCCACAGATGAGCAAAGCCCACTGACTTCTCTATATGCAATCATTTCCAACGGAGAGGTCTGAATGGTAAAAGCAGTGTTCTGCCTAATGTAACTGTGAAAAGTCTCCCTAAACCAGCAAGTCTGGTGCTATTTTAAACTGCAGACCTTTTTAAAATGCAGTTGCCCAGTGCACTCTTTCCGAGTTCTGTATCAACAGTCTGGTCAATTTACTTCTAATTCTTGGTCACAAAAAGAACAACATGCTACAGTTTGTATAAAGGTTTCAGATCCCTAACTCACAACTCATACGCTCATTCTATTTGAACAATGAAGTTTGCCAGCTTCCTACTTCAGCCAAAGACATCGCATTCTACCTCTGTTGTGCAATGGCTGCCACAGAATAATTAACTGACCCTCTAAAACAAATATTGGTTGTTGATTTAAAAAACCAACCAAACAAAAAAGTGCTTCAGTTTACCTGTCTGAAATATCCTTCTCTTACTACAAAAGAAACTGCTACGAGACAGGACTCAGTGGAGGACAAGAATAAAAGACAGCAGGGGAATCCAACTTAAAAACAATAAAAGCCCAGGAAACAATTTTTAGGACAAAGTGCTTTCATAGAAAATTGCAATGGTCTTTATGGGAGCTATTAGTCAGGGACTCAATTCCAAGTAGGTTGATCAGTTTTAGTTTTCTCCTAGCACTGAACGTATGATCAAAAGATATATGAGGAACTTACAAGCAGCGGAGTACTGAGTAAGGTGGTTTGAGTAAGTCACTATCAGTGGCTATAGATGAGATATTTTCCAAGCTGAGCTTGTCCTATTAGTGCTTTCATTAAGCAGGGGTGTTGTAACCACAACAGTTAAGAATATTTAGGAACTGACTGAATGTATGAAAAAAGGTGTGCCTCAGAGAGTGAAAGTGGTCTGAAGTGTAGCTGTTCTGAATCTGTGATCTTTACCTTAAGTAAATGTGTTTGAGAAAATGCATATGAAATCTCTACACCTTAAGTTCAGAAGACATCCATGAAGCCTACGTATCTGCCCAGTATCTCCATATGCTTGGCACAAACAGCAGGTTGAAGTCTTCTGTCAATTCCTTGGCATCTTGACAACACTCAGAGTATTTACAAAGCAGAAAAGATGTGTGCAGATGTGAAAGAGAAGAATTGAAGTTTCCTGATTACTCAGTGCATGCAACTGTTCCCTAGACTCCACACATTGAATGGAGGTCCCATATTATTTCGGACCAACTTTTTTCAGCTTTGTGATCCCCAGGCAGATTCCAATAAATTTGTAAGCAGCATATTTTTAAGTAGTTCAGAATTCACTACAGATAACTAGCAAAAAGCAGACTCATGTCGTTTCTGATTAACAGTTGCTCTCTGCAAATCAATATCCAGCAAACACCAAAGCACAATCTCATGTTGCTGCTTTACAGCTGTCTTGTACTAGCTAGAACAGTTGCAGGATGTTGCTTTCCTGAAGATACTCAGTGGGAAAGGAACACCAGCAAGATGCACTATGTTGTTTGGTCTTGTTTGAGATGAGACAGCCTGGCCTTTAGAATGCCTGGGTATGACTAAAAGAAGACATGGGTGAATGAACAACTTGCTCTTGTTGAAATAACTGAAGTCTAGCAGTGCAGTCTCAGGGAAGCTGACTGATTAGGTTTGTTTCACAGAGGATACTTACATGCACTTCTTGTGTAAGCTATCAGGACACTTCCCTCTATGTAATACAGTAAAAGATGACTGGCTACAAATACCTAGAGTTTATTCTATTCTGGAGGAAGCGATAGCTGTCAAGATCAACATCTCCAGAATGAAACAATGCACAAGCATACTTCAGTAACCTTAAAATTAATTACTATAGTGGTTCTACACTAGGAAAATTCTTTTACCAAACCGTGTTTTGGAAAACAGTCATACACACAAATAAAGTCTTAATATTGGAAACTCCACTGCAACCCGTGAGCTGAACCTCACCTGATCTCAATAAAAGACCAGATTAGTTTAAGGTTAATAAAACAGCTTAGTATATTGACCACCAAGGTCTGGGTAGAATCCCAATGGTGTTGAACTATCCATGTCTAAAAATAGTCCTTTGTTTTCAGTGCTAGAGCAAGATTTCCCCAACTCTGCAGCAAGCAGTCACTGTCCATGGTGCTTATGCAGTACACCATTATGCTGTTGGAAGTACCAATTTTCAGTCTGGATGAAGTATCTAGCCGTGTTGCTGCAGGATCAAGCTATGAGACAGATGGAAAGTTCAGCCATAGTAAGCCTGTCCATGGAGTTTGAATGTGTAGCTGTTAAGATACATATGTGAAAATTCATTTTATTGCATTTTAGAAAAAAGGCAAGAACACCCTGGTGGTGCCTGAGAATTCTCATCTCCAGAATATGTATTTGTGTCATAATGCCTGTACAGTTTCACAGAGACAGTTCAGATAGGCTCCCCAGTCTGTAACTGGCTTTCCAGACTTTTGTTAGGAATCAGACTGAACAGGATTTAAAACACAAAGCCACTACTGCGGCCTTCTGACAAAATGATGTCTTACCAGGAAATAACCAGAACACAGGGATCAAGAGCAAAAATCTAGCAAGCAGTCCTCTGTGTTGATGGGACTGGTACTGCAAAGTTTATCTGTGTGTTGCTGGAGCTCAGCTGGGGTGAACGTTTGAACGTTTGTATTGAAATTCTCCTCTTCTTGAGCATGTCTGATTTGACATGAAGACAGTATATTGGTCTCTCCAAACTCATGTCTCAGTCCTACTATGATTGTAGTAAGAGACAAGTTTTCATAGTTGACTTTGGGTTTCATAATTATCTCTGAATAAAATGGAGTGTATTCTGAGAGTGCATGTTTCTCTCTTAGCAGGATGTGCTTCTGTTTAGCGTGTTCATCTAGCAAAAATAGTCAGTGCCTTGCCTTTTGAGAAGTGCTGAAATCAGGGTCCAAATGATATGTACTCCAACTATGACTTCGCCTCATCTTAAATCTCAGATAGTATCTACGTAATATGTTAAGAGTCATATCAGAGAATGTCTACTTCAGCTGAAGAACTACCTTCCAAATAAATTTGGCTGCAAGTATCACCTTCAGGACTGTGCCATCATGAGTAAATGCCTTCCAAATAAACATTTATCAAAATCAAAAGTTTAATTTTCTTTGCCTTCTTTGGCTCCTAGATGAAGCTACTAAGGTCATTCTAACAGGCATACATAAGATAACATTACTGGTAGAAAAGAAGAGGAGAAAGGCATGAAAAGACATTGCAGAAGTGAACAAAATCTAATGTCTATTTATTTGAAGTGACATTGGACACAATTTGCCATAATAGGGCAAAACAACTTTCAAAATGGCTTCTAGCCTGCTATTATTTTTCATGCAAGTTCTACCACACCGATAATCTGTTGCTTTGATGAAAGACTTGGAGATTCCTGAGAACTAAAAATTATTAAGTAAGGCTGTTTTCTCTTTGAAGGGATTTGAGTGGCTGGGAAAAAGAGGCATAGATATGAGGAAGTGAAAAGGGTTAAGCTGCTCTAGAGATTCTTGGTCACCATCACTGTGCCCTAAGTGGATAGCATAGCCAAACTGACATGTTTGAAGAACACAAACTGTATCTGCCCTCAAGGCATTTCTAAGCAGCTTACAGAGCTAAAAAAATATGGAAGAAAAGATTAAAAAATAATATCATTAGCTGTTTCCCTCTATGTCTGCATATCCCTAAGAAGGGCTATTAAAATGTAAATGCACTTTGGTTTTAATCCATTGTTTCTTTTTTTTCTTCAACTGTCAAAATGTTTTAACGTACATGTTTTGAGAGTCCAAGCATAGTTTATAAAATCACTAAGTTAAGGGAGTTTGTAACTGTAAAAGAGAGTGTTAAAGGTAAGATCAAGTATGAAAGAAGATGAAAGAATCTTCACTGAGGAATACATTTTGTTACAAAAGTGTGTTCTTCACCAACAAATCAGAACCTGAGACTCAAAACCCAAGCTGGTTGCAGTTTCCTAATTGCCCTATTCTTTCCTTTCCTTCATGACCAGTAATAAGTTCCTGACAAGCACCAATCATTTTGTTACAATAAAAATATATTTATCAGCTACTGCTAAATGCCTAGCAATAAACACAATGGTTTTGCTACATAGGACTTTGCTGTGCTTATTCAGATATATTGCACACATTTGTAATTCAGGCACATGGTGTGCCAGTTCCACCTCAAATTTCTATTTCATGCAGCACATACTTGTAAATACATTTCTTCTCACAAAATCAGATATATGAGACTATGTTTATTAAAAAGTAGTTCTGCTATCTTCAATTTATTTCTTTCAAGCATCATCATGCTTTAGTTTAAAAAAAGACATGAAAATTATAAATATGGAAAACATGTTGCCTATAATAATAAATAATAATAATAATAAAAAATTTCTGGTGTGTTTTATATTTGTGCTATGCCTTGGATCTTTTCTCTGAACTTTTCCTGTGCTAATATAATGTCCACTTTCCATTTCTTCAGACATGTTAATGATATTATAAGCAGTTTTTGCAGTTGTTCATTGATAAGTAGTCTTTTACATTACAGAAAATACCTAGGGAAAGTCCCTCTATAATTTTAAGAACCAGAGAACGTAAACCAGGCGTCAAACAGTGAAGACTGAAACATTAAAGTTAAAATGTCTTCTTTCCACGTGCTGGTTTTGTCTGGGATAGAGTTAATTTTCTTCATAGTAGCCAGTATGGGGCTATGTTTTGGATTTGTGCTGAAAACAATGTTGATAATACAGGGATGCTTTTGTTACTGCTGAGCAGTGCTTACACAAAGTCAAGGCCTTCTCTGCTTCTCACACCACCCCACCAGTGAGTATGCTGGGGGGGGCACAAGAAGTTCGGAGGGGACACAGCTGGGACAGCTGACCCCAACCGACCAAAGGGATATTCCATACCATGTGACATCATGCTCAGCATACAAAGCTGGGGGAAGAAGAAGGAAGGGAGGACGTTTGGAATGATGGCGTTTGTCTTCCCAAGTAACCATTACGCATGATGGAGCCCTGCTTTCCTGGAGATGGCTGAACTCCTGCCTGCCAATTGGAAGGAGTGAATGAATTCCTTGTTTTGCTTTGCTTGCGCATGCAGCTTTTGCTTTACCTATTAAACTGTCTTTATCTCAACCCATGAGTTTTCTCACTTTTACCCTTCTGATTCTCTCCCCCATCCCACTGGAGGGGGGGAGTGAGTGAGCAGCTGTGTGGTGCTTAGTTGCTGGCTGGGGTTAACCCATGACAGTCCTTTTTGGTGCCCAGTGTGGGGCTCGAAGTTTTTGAGATAATGACAGGTTTGACTGGAATGCGCTAGATCGAATTTATAGCTGTTATTGCTGTTTAGCTATTAATTGGTAGGCTCCTCTGTTTGCCATAGGCCTTGCCTTCTTTACTGTATATTAGAGTCTAGTGCTCATTAGCGGCTGCTTTTTACTTTCGCTGCTTGCTGTACTGCTAATCGTCTTACTCTGCTGTGCCTGGGAACATTTTGATAACAGCAATAGCCATGCGCTGCTGTTTCTGTGCTGCTGTACAGGACAGGCTGGAACTCCAGTGTGAACCCAAGTTGAAGAGACTGTGACCTGTGGATGAGTCCACACGGGAGCAGGTACATCTCAAAGCATCTGTGGCCGTGGTTATGTCTGTGCTGCAGCAGGTATACCTCTGAAGAGATTGTGGCCCAAGAGTAAGTCCACGCTGGAGCAGGTGCACCCTGAAGCATCTATGGCTGTGGATAAGTCCTTGCTGCAGCAGGTACACCTTGAAGCATCAGTGGCTGTGCATGAGATTGTGCTGTGCACAAAGCACCTCAAAGCATGTGGCCATGGATAAGCGCACGACAGAGTAGGTACACCCCTGGAGGGACTGCAGCCATAGGTGAGGCCATGTTGGAGCAGGTTTACTCCCGAAGGGACTGTGGCTGTGGGTAAGGGCACACTGGAGCACGTATATCTCTGAAGGCATTGTGGCCCATGGAGAAGGCCATGCTGGAACAGGTGCACCTCAAAGTGACTGTGGCTGTGGATAAGTCTATGCTGCAGCACGTATAGAAGAGACTGTAGGTTGCAGATAAGGCTCCACTTGGAGCAGGTACAACCTTAAGGGACTGCAGTCTATGGATAAGTCCAAGCTGGAGCAGGGGCAAGGGGAGGAGTTCACTACAATGTTAAACCCTATAACCTGGCCCAAAGGGACCAGGCATGGAGATTGTAATGGAAATGCCTTTAAATTATTGTAACCCAGGATGTGAGTTGCATGTTATGGGAATTACTATAGCAAGAACCACCTGAACCAATGGAGGACAAGCCTGACAAGAAGCATTACAAGTGCAGCAGTGAACCCATCTGAGCTGGCTTTGGTGCCAAATAACTCCATGCAACACACCACCTCTCCTGGCGTGAGTGACCACCATAACAGATGGAGCCCAAAGTCATGGACTAAATGAACTCAGTGGGAAATTTGTGGATATTTGTGGACATTTAGGGACATTTCACAGACATTTCACAGGGGTGGTCCATAGACTAAAGGGAATTATATCCATGTGTTATATCAAGGGATGGGAAGGGGGGTGGTGGGTAATGAAAAGGTATTGGACAGTGTAAGACCTGAGCATGATGTAAATGGTATGGAATAAGGGGTGGAGGATATGCTGGTTTTGGCTGGGGTAGAGTTAATATTCTTCATAGCAGCTAGTATGGGGCTATGTTTTGGATTTGTGCTGAAAACAATGTTGATAATACAGGGATGCTTTTGTTATTGCTGAGCAGTGCTTATGCAGAGTCAAGGCCTTTTCTGCTTCTCACACCACCCCACCAGCAAGTAGGCTGGGGGGGCACAAGAAATTAGGAGGGGACACAGCTGGGACAGCTGACCCCAACTGAACAAAGGGCTATTCCATACCATATGACATCATGCTCAGCACATACAGCTGGGGGCAGAAGAAGGAAGTCAGGGACATCTGGAATGACAGTATTTGTCTTCCCAAGTAACTGTTACGCATGATGGAGCCCTGCTTTCCTGGAGATGGCTGAACACCTGCCTGCTGCTGATGGGAAGCAGTGAATGAATTCCTTGTTTTGCTTTGCTTGTGCACATAGATTTTGCTTTCCCTATTAAACTGTCTTTATTTCAACCCATGAGTTTTCTCATTTACCCTTCCAATTCTCTCCCCTATCCCACCGGGGGGGGGGGAGTGAGTGAGCCACTGTGTGGTGCTTAGTTGCTGGCTGGGGTTAAATCACGACAATGCTTGTTATATTCTTTTCCTGCTTAAGTATGCAACCTATACCAATCGCAGTTTTTTTGCTTAGATCTGATGCTCCTTTCTTTTCTGTGCTGAAGATGCTTTTGTAAAGATTATGAATAACCTTATTCTAATCAAATCGAAAGCTCGTCTTTTCTTTACACCTTCGAGCAGGATCTTTCAGCGTTGAAACAAGCAAATCCTCTGCAATTTTGGATCTTCCTAATTATAATTCTCTAACTGTAAATACTGCTCTTCCAAGGTTTAATTCCATCACTTTTCTCTTACTTTTGTACTCTATTTAAGGGACCTCATATAATCTCTGAGCACCAAACATGCATCTCAAGCCTGAAAACATCTAAAGATTTTCTCATATGTCTGGCCTTAATCTAAAAATGTCTCTAACACTTCATTCTAGGCATCCCACATTAATACTGGAAAGTGAATTCGTGTTCTGTTTTGAGCTTCATTCTTTCTCCATCAACCTAAGAAATTTTAACCACCTACCAAATTGAACTCCTCTCTTTTCTTATAACCACACACAAACTAGCAAAGATAAATGATGACATTTATTTTAAAAAGGAATGTAACTCATAGCTACACATGCTGGCATAAAAATACATCAAGTCTTATCGGTTGACTCTGCTGCCATAGGTTTGTCATGTAATACTATCACAGAAATGCACTACTTCATTACCTGAAAAATCAAGGACCTGTCTGCACACTGATTCTCCTTTCCTCTTCCTTTCAATACTTATTCTGCAAGAAATTGTAGGCCTCCCTTCACATTTCCCCCTCCCTTCTTTTTTTTTTTTAAGAAGGAAACAAAGAGAGATGAGGCAGAAAGAGGAGCTATAAATCCTCCTTTCACTTAAATCAATCAGAAATGTCTATCCCAGATACAAAAAGCCTTGTTCAGTACATTTTTATTGTAATGAGCTTTTCACAGAAATGCACACGTAAACAGCGAAATATGCAACACTGAACAGACATTTCAGTTTCTCATCTCACAGATGCAGCTACAACCTAGCAAAATATTTCCAGCAGTGTAACAAAAATGTTGTGCAAAAGTATTTATTTCTCCCTGTGTGTGCACACTCACATGCAAATATAGCATACAACAACTGAAAACAATTAAAAGATGGGTTAGACATCTAACAGGTAATAAACAGCAGAATTGTTACCTTAATAGCAGACCTTAATGTGTAACCTTAATTCAGCCCAATTTTGTATGGATTATGACGTTAATTTTTCTCACAAAGAAACCTCCTCACACAATCAATGGGCCATCACTATGTATTTATATTTAACCTCATCCAAAGAATCCCCCTCAAAGCACTCCTGAACAAATGTTTTAACCGAACAGAAAGACTTCTCTTAACATTTCTATTCCATCATCTCTGTTTATGAAACACTTACACTAAATTACTTCATTATCACAGCCTGTCCTATGAAATTAAGGTCCATAATTAATGCTACTTTGCTAGAGATTACAGCCAGAACTGTCATTTAGCATCCATTCATTTTGGGTGTCCACCTAGAAACATCTCAAAATGTGATTTTACAGGGTACTTGCACTATATTTCACATCTTACATTCAAGCCACATTTCCAGTCAGTTTCAGTAGGAGCTGTGTATATGCAAGACTTAGGTTCAGTTGTTTGTTTTGTCCATCCTCAAAGACTAGGAAAACAGATCAGGAAATCAGATTTCACAAAGGTACTCAGCTACCTAGAACCATTCAGCAACTCTTATCAGAGTTCAGAGTAAAACACACTTTAACCAGAGAGCATTAAATTGCCTTAGACCATGAAGTTATATTCTTTTCTTTTACTATTTCACTCACTATACACATTCTAATCTCTAAAATGAGGTAGAAGTCCAGTGAGGTATTTTTCTATGCAATCTATCTCACCACCAGGACAGCAATTCTATGATTGCAGACTTAAAGTGCAACTTTATAAAAGCTAATTTCTGAATGCTGGAATCAAGCTGTAATATTATTTTAAATGTAGGAGGTTTCATGGGATTTCATTTAAAACACTCAGCTGTGAAAAAGGGACATCACATGAGTCTAGCTGGGACATTCAAAAAGAGAGATGTTTAACTTCACTCGTATTGAACTTCACCATTTGAGCTCCTGGAATAACTTGTGCTCATGGTAATCATGAAATAAAGGGGGAATGAGGGGGGAGGAGAGGGGGAAATGTATTGGCAGTACAACTGACCAATACTGAGAGCAAAAGAATCACAACTTTGACTCTCACTTCAGATTCCATCATCAGAGGCAAAAATATACTAGTTACTTTTTCGGTAATAACTTCTAAATTCCCTAAGCCAGAGACAAGCAAAAATGTACTTTCGTAAGTGTCACAGTAAGCATTAATACCAGAAATAAGATGAAAATACCATCTCTTTTCTCTCCCATGTATGTGTAAGTAACGCATACATGTGTACACACATGTCCTTCTAAAACAAAAAATCAAATCTAATTTTTGGTTTACATGCTGCAAGTGAATTTTCAGTTCAAGTCAGCCTTAAATTTTTTTTTTTAAACCATTTAAACATAATTATATTGGCTTTACTAGGACAAAAAATTGCCCTTTCTGCCTCAAAAGAAAGTTTATGATTACATCTAATGCACACAAAATGAGATATCAAATCATGAGCCACAGGTCAACAAATTAAATATTGCACATCTGATTAACCATCAGCTGTATATTCCTTGTTATTAAGAAACTACTCCTGTTATTGTGTCTATACAGCTTTCAGGTACAGCAGCAGCTGACTTTCTCAATAATGAAGGCTGCTTCACTGCTTGCATACCGAAATGAACTTAAACTATATTATAATATGCCACAGACTATAGCTAGGAAAGTGTTGAACGAACAGAATGAAACACATTTAGGCCTTTTTTCCAAAGGGAAAGAAGACACATCTAGCAGACATGGTGAATGCTATGAACAGAAAATAGTTTTTTTCAGTACTGTATCTACTGAATAGAATTTAATCAAACTTCTATTGATGAACAAAAAATAAACATAAATAATATTTGTTTTGCTAGGGACTCTGTGCTTCAGCAGGAACAGAAAACTATCCAATATGCACAAATGTCTAAATCAATTGCATTTCCTACAATAATTAACTCCCTATGAACAGTTTATCTTCACAAAACAGTGACACTGCTGTTTCAGAAACAATATAATGAGATCAGTTTCATTAAGGTAAGTTCAGTTTAATTTTAACACTACAGGGATTTAGCTTTGTCTTCATGCTGAGTGGTGGTTCACTCCGTGATGGTTACTACTTATTTCAATATATTTACATTGTTTATTAATGTGTTTCTGATGAGTAAAGGTGATGAAATTGAAAATTTAAATGTAAAAGCAATGATAACTCCTGGAGGTGCTGATATAATGAACTGCCTGAGTGCAGCAGGAAGTACATCTTCTAAACCTATGCCCAGGCAATCATGTGATAAACGCATTATTAGCGGGCAGATACTTTCACATGGCAGGTTTTTTTGTTTTTCTCTTTTGAGGCAAATGCTTAGGTTTAATACTAGTCACATCAAAATCTGTCTCTTTGACCATGTGCCTAACCCCCAGATTTGTAAGTCTCTCCAGGGCAATATAACGATTTTACAACTATTTCAGTTTTAGTGAAGTAACAGTATTTGCTTCAGTTACCTGAAACTAAGGAGGGTAAAATGAAGTTGCTACAACATAATGAGTCATCGAGAAAAAAACCATGCAAGATAAAACACGGAATTATGGAAAAATTGCTGAAGTACTATCTTCAGAGCAAATCAAAGGCTGAATTTACTGAGCAACAGCTCAGCAACAACAGAACTAATCAAAGCCTGAGTTTTGGTGGATCTGTGTTTTGTAGATAAGCTTATAATATAGAGTATGTCATGCCAGCCTATAAAGGGAAAAATTTACCTCAGTGTAAGTACGTATTTGCTTCTGTGCAGCTTAGGGTCAACTGCGCCCTCCCTCCAAACTGTAGAATTTTCCTGTCGTTAAGACCTTGTTCAGATTTGGCTGATATTGGCTAACTCTCTAAAGTTACTTGAGGAGATGGACAAATTGGCAACACAATTACATAAAATTGCTTTGCCCCACAAAACCAGACTCCAATTTGTATTTAAGTTTTATAGGCACATTTTAGCAGACTGCTTTCAGCTCCTGGTTTTCCCAGTATATCTTACCAGGTGCTCATGTGCTTGTAGGACCAAAAACCACCTTCTAGCCACCCAACTTTCCCTCTATGGAGGCAAAAATAAAACCAAACCTGATCAGATTTTTCGTTTTGCTTTTTTTGTTTACACACACATAATGCAACTGAAGTTAGAGCTGCATCAACGTAAAATTGAAGCTAGGTTCCTGTAAATGATGGGAGAATTTACCTTAAACTAGCAATTAAGAACATGAAACAAAATTATCTCACGGCAACTACTGTGTTTTGTTATTTCACATCATGAACCCAACTAATTTCAAATGGACAAAACAATGCAGTGTGTTTCCATAGAAACATGTTAGATGAGATTGTATACTAAATAGTGGTCTCAGCAAATGAGACTGCATTGCAGAAATGTGGCTTTGAAATACGTTTCAAAGACAAATGAAGACGATTTTAAAAACAGGACCTTGTTTCAACATTTTGTTTCAAACATTAACAAATTCAGTAAAACACACAGATAACAAGATCCTCAACCAAATGCTAATGCACTTATTAGTAACATAAGGGTGAAGCACATTGTCAGCCTAAATCTTGATACAAATTTGTAACCAGCTAGCTCATTCTGCTCTGGAATAGGCTTTAAAAAAATAGAATTTTATTTCTTTCTAAAAAAATCCATCTTGAATTGACTAAGATAAGTTTCAGATATGGAATTGTAAATATTCTCTCTAGTAGTTTAAGGTACTTTCAGTCAAGATGCTCCTACACCCTAGAAGCTAGTTTTTATGTAACTGTAACTTAATTATCTGAGTTAACTCTGCAAAATGGCAGAGTATATAGAAAATCTAACCCCTTTGGGGTTAGAACCCCTTTGGGAAATGTTATCAAAAACTCTAAACACTGGCCTAATCTTTGCTCTCATTAAAGGCAAAAGAAAATTTGTTTTTAATTTATTTAGTCCTTGAACCTCAACATTGTTCAATGAAAACACTAGGAAACTGTAGCTGACAAGGTCTTCTCCTTAGTATGAAGAAAAATCTTGATACTAAACCAATATTTATCTAATAGCATATGATCCACAAGAACTTCAAAGTACAGTCTTATTTTAATATATCCCTGAAACACAAATAACATCCAGCATATTTCTGGAAGCTTTATAACAGTCATGGACTTCTTCCTGCAACTAAGTACTGCACACATTTTTGCATGAGTTGTTATGCATATACACACACATACACAAATGTAGTGAAAAATAATTCAGTATTAAACATTAGCTGCACTCAGCCCACTGCATGTACAACCAATATGGAAGCATAAGAACATATTATTCCCTAAGACATACATAGTAATACAAACTGAGAAACAGGCGAAGAGCTAATAGCAGGTAGTTACATATAGAATATAGAATAGTTACATGCTACAGGACTACTCCTTTGTGTCCATTCTTTAGGATTGCATTTACAGATAAATTACAACCTTCTTTAGCAGATTAAACCAAGAACAGAAAAATCTAATGAGATTAAAATGCACTAATAAATTTTACCTACAAGGCTAGACTAATTTTTTTATTAATTCTTACATAGCATTCAATCATATTAGCTGTACAGAACACTGGAAATCGCACGAATTAAAGATAAACAGATTAAAAACTTCATAACTCATTAACAATCAGGATGTAATTTATCAGTATTTTACATTAGTGAGTCCCTTACTTGACATAGAAATAAACAAGTACATACCCTGATCCAAAATTTCTTCCTCTTCTTTTTTGCCCTGCTGCAGCAAAGAACTTTTATCAGTATCCTTGGTTTCTGAAAAATTTATTTAGGATATGACGTTAATCTCTGTGTGTGAATGGAACTGAGTATCTTCCTACTGGAGAAAAAAACCCTTTTGAAATGAACATTTAGTATTTTTATCTATCTATAGTAGTTGTACCAAACAGTGCAGCAGTAAAACAACTGGAATAAAAAAATTATGATTTGTACTTTGTTACACAGACATGCCAGTCAGATTACTTCTGCATAATACTGCTGGTGCAACTTCTATGCCTACTAGTGTTCAATATAAACATTTAATTCCTTCCATAACAAGGCAGTGGGATTCAGAAAAATATGGGAATGTTATGATTCAACTTTGTAGGAAATAGATAGAAGATCAAACAAATATTAAGAAACTGTTAATATAAAGTACTGGTATTTGGAATAGACAAGAAGTCAATCTTTTGGGTACACAGCTCATGTAGCTATAAAAATATGTTGGAAATTGAAAGATGACAATAGCAAGAAATGGATAAAAGACTACGGCAGACATTTCCACCAAAACCAAGAGCAGAATCCCATGATGAGCTACAATTAGTGATTTGAATTTTACTGAGAATTGCATTTCCTTTTTATGAAAATTTAGCATATCAAAGCAACACAGACATGCACATCAGTAAGCATAAAAAGACTTGAATAAAATGGATTACAAGTTTTTTTCACCTTCGTGATGTCCATGTGTCATCTTTAGCATATCAGACTTGACTGGAATAGGAATATTTGCCTCCTGTGGTATATTTCTGAACATCTCAGGGTTTGCATTCTGTGTGCAGGTCATATACGAGACAGCATGCTTGGCTTCCATATAGTACATAATGTAAAAATTACACATTTCATCATTGGCTGTTCCCCTACACAACACAGAAAAGATGTGGTAGTTAGGAAAAAATGAGCTGAATATAGCTGTTATTCAATTCATCCAACTTGTTTAACAGAATGTTAAAAAGTTGCAATGAAATGTTTAGAAGACCCACACTAAAATATTTAATAGCTTCATTGCAGTGAATATCAAAAGTTTATTTCAGTTTATACTTGAGAATACCAGTTTGCACAAGGTGCAAAAGTATCTTTGCACCTATTCCCCAGGTATCTCAAATTCATAATAATTTGGTTTAGATTCTACAGAAAATTGTATCAATTATTTAAACTGCTCTTCCTTCTCATTTCCCTGGTATCCTCTTCATAGTCCCAAGTGTGTCATCAACTATGCACATTTCTGATGAAATAAGACAGAACTGTATCATTCATTATGTCACCATTCGTATACTTCTCTGTCAATCTGGGGCAAACCTAATTTAAAATCATTGCAAGTAACATCTATGTTTCATTTCAGCAACTATCTTTTATGACAGTTTTTTTCCCCCATGTTCAAGTGCAACCATTTATTGGCCAATCACACTGGTTCTAATGCAGCAAAACTTAATTTCATCACATATTAAGACACCATAAATATCTCTTAAAGAGAAAATAGCACTGCCATCTTGAGAATAACTTGATCACAAGCTTCTGTAAGGAAAACATGAGTGCAAGAGGAATGATTAAACACTAGCAAAATTCAATTCTTTGATAAATGTTGTGCATGTACTTGAAACAGAAGAGGCTCTTCTGTACTGCTACATAATCCTGTCTTCGACAGAAAAAACAGCTGGTAAGAGAAAGAAAATATTTTTCTGAAAAATATTACTTTGTGAAGCAGACAATACAGGGCCTCTTTGCAACTGTGATCTGTTTCTGGTTTTTTTGCTCTGCCATATAGGTTGATATCTTTTATTTATAGCTACAATCCTGACAATGGAATAAGCTAGGACTTACAAAGAAAGATTCACAAAATAAAGGGTTTTACATTAAGACCTTTTAATTAGCTTTCAAAATTAGCTAGTGAGCCTACACTCATAAAAAGATAGGGGGGTGACCTATTAGCTCTTTGGAAAACACGTCAGTGCTGACTTTTCCAGCAGCATCCTGCAGCATTCATTCATTCACCATAGCAACAATAATGACACCAGCCGGAGGGGAGACAGGGGGAACATGGGAGAAGAGACTGTTTCAAAAGAGGAATTGGTATTTTTCCATGCATTGAAAATTTAGTGTCCCTTCGAGACCACAAAAATCAGACTCTGACTTAGCAAGCTCTACTTAAGCTTTTAGAAAGCATTAACTTCACTGTTGGACTCCCAATATCTGTCACTGTAATTGCCTCCTCTTTAAAACTTCAGTAGAAAAGTGGATGTGGAACCTACACGAACTCTGGTTCACCTGACACATGTGACTATGCCTAAACATTTCAAAGTTGATAATTTTAAATATTTACAGTTAAAAAAATACTCTTGTCAACAATAGTTTTAGTAAATTAATAGAAAACCCAGAATCATTCCATTAGATATGTGAACTCCTGAGAAACCTCATTTTGTGAATGAGTTTAATGAGTAGAAATGCTGATGGACAAGTTAAAAGGAAATAAGATAAAATAATTCCAGTTAACCACCTTCACACCACTGCCACAGATATCTAGAACCATATCCAGATCTTGGTATACTAACAGTACAGAGTGAAGCATAATGAAAAAGAGGATTTAGTATCAAAAAGCAAGATAATGCAGTTAAGGACTCTTAAATACTGAATGGAAACGTTTTCCTACAGGGACATAAACCTTCTCTTGAATGGTGTAATACCTGTTAAACATACTTTGAAAGGGAGAGATATAGGTTCCACTATTTTCTGTCAGTTAAAAGTTTTAAACAATACATTACATTGCACCTGGAAAAACAAGCAGCCACTGTGGCCAATGGCACTTTCCTTTACAAAGATAAGATCTTTACACTGAATGTGCTCCAGTTCTTTGATATCCCTTAGACTGGTAAGCTATATACTACTTGACACTCTGTCAACTCCAATGTTTACTCTGAAACATCATTAAGTTATCTGTTATAAAAATGCAGCAGCTGCTTGCATGGAGTACTTACTGGTCTGTAGCAAAAATTAGAAGAAATCTTGCTTTATAAATTAGGAATAGTTGATGTCCTTATTATCTGACAAAGGATAATTCAGCCCTTTAATGTGCAAAAGTGTGAGCTTGAGGAGAAATCCAGCTAACTGAAATAGACGATTTATTACATTTTTGAAGAGATGACTCCTGCCTCACCTCTTTACACCAGAGACATTAAGTCTGTGTTCATGTAACTACCCTGGAACTGGTATGTAGTTAGTTGCACAAGCGAAACCAGGTTTCATTTCTGAACTTTGGTTTGCCAAACTACACATTTAAGAGGCATACCTCCAATACCGAATTTAATTTCTCAGACTAGGAGAGGAAGCAGGATGAAAAAGGTTAGTGTGAACCCTGGGGGTCATGAGATAATATAAGATAACGGAAAGCAGTTAGTGTGACTAAAGAAAAACATGAAAAATACCAAGACCAAATGTGTAAAGAAACAAACAGCACAGTAAAGAAGGGATAAAAACAAAATAAGAACATCTATCCTCCCTCCTCAAATAAGACAGTAAGTAATAGACTTGGCCAAAAATGACACTTCATTCATATGAAAGGGACTAGTTGACTATCACAGAAATTATTACAGTTAAGAAAGTATAACATTGAGAAAATGTCATGTTTTAACTACAGTTAGTATATATTATGAATGGTTAAGCTTTAACTGATCAGTTTTGGAAAGACAAATGGACAAAGTGAACTCTAAGTTTGTTTTAGCCCTGCCTTCCATGTATATTGAAGATAAATCACATAAGGAATTTAAGAGCTTTTTTTCAGCTAGTTTAAGAAAAAACAAGAACACAGGCAGAAAATTAAATATAGAGACTGGGAAAGTGAATATGCAGACTTGATCTGATCCTTTTCAGATACACATTATTTCACAGCTTTCCTTTCAGGTTTGCATTTCCCATTTTTTCAATGTTTATACTTGGAACTCAAAGATTCTTTTGGACCTATTTTTCTTTTGGACCGACAAGTCATTCTGAATGGGAGCAAGACAACTGCAACATCAGGGCAACATTTTCCGAGATTTAAACAACTTTAATTTAATTTATTTTAGCTGTGTATCTTTCCATATACCCAGCACTGTTGTGAATGCACTCCTTTTCATCCATTCATTTCATATTATGGCAATAATTATTTTCCAACCATATATACTTCCATATTATGCATCAGTTTCTGTGTAATAGTTTAAGTATTTGCTTAAAATGCTTATGCATCGTTTCTCAACATTCATAGATAGAAATTATGTAACAAAATGTAAAGGTCTGCTTGTTTCTTTAATTTCTGTTCCTATTACTTCTCCATTGAAAGCATATTAGTACATTGAAAGAAAAGACCATAATTCTCCTAGAACTGTTTCTTAAGCTGTAAGAATTATTCAACCAATAGGAATTACTTTGAGGAATGTTACAGGAATGTGACAGAAACATTTAGAACTTGAGGAAAAAAAGGTCTACAGTTAAATTAAGATTTTGGATATATTTTTGTTAGTGTTATGGCTTTTGTAAAAACTTCTCAAACAATTCATTTTGCTTCAGCTGCTACTCATCAGTATTTTAACTACCCGCTGAAAGGTGATAAATTTGTGTTGAACCCTTATCCCTCTATTGAGATGCAATCTTAGGGTGCTCAGTGCACTAAAAAACTCATCCCTTGGGGTGCTGCAGCACATACTTCCAGAATGCAGGGTATTTCTGCAGGCTATCTTCATATCTCTACATGGGCAGTAAATTACGGTTCAAAGAACTGGAGCCAGTTAAGAGAATATTCATATTGCATCTATTTTTACAGTTATATTTGTCAACTTGATCTTATAGAGCTCTGTCTGTCATCTTTGGCTGAACAGCATCACTGACAAACACAGTTCAGATTTTCCTATTTATCATTACTAGTCATTTGTGTTTTCATTATTTTTCATAAAAGCCTGTATATTTTTATATTGAAAAAAAGGTAACTGGTACATTATTCTGAATTTTTAAGGTTAAATTTTACAGTGGGTCAGAATTTATCAGAATTTTATAAGCTTCCATAAATTTTCTTTCTGAAATAATGACAAGAAATTGTGAAACTTTATTATTTTGTTTTAAACAGTCAATAACTTTAACTTATTTAAAAATACATTTTTTAGAATTGATATTCTGAATCCTTCTCTAAGTGCAGAACAGCCCAACATCTGAGTAAGGTGTTTGACAGCATAGCTTCACCTGAGAAATATTCTGAACACTTCAGCAAAGTGGTTATTCACATAAATAAAGGCAATGAACATTGTGTAAAGTTAAATCTTTAGCAGATTAGACAGCAAAACAGACCATTCTAGCAAAATTTAACAGTTTGTGAGAATTATCTTGGAAGAAGACATGAAACAAATACATTTCTACGCGTAACCAATACCTTGGAAAAAAAGGGTTAGGAAATGGAGCAGAGAAAATTTACCCTATATGTGTCTCTGTAGTTCTGCCTTCACCACTGAACACACACCTAGCTGCTAGGATATCATCATAGCTAACATCTACAGGATGTTCTACTGGATAGAATGCCTGAAAGAGAGGATGATTCACCATAATTAGTGAAAGCGTCTCATATTATTTACGTCAATATACACACACATGAGAATGACAGTGCTACACATCTAAAAAGTAATTCCAGAACATTTTTTGCATCATAATGTAACCATGATAATATTTGGCAGTATTCAATTCCAGTGGCACAACAACATGTACCAGTGGAAACAGCATGATGCAAATCTGTGCGTACAGGACCACAAATTCAGCTTCTCAGTTTTAAATAAAGATAATTAAAATTTACAGTTAGAATTAAAACAACAACCAACCTGTGGTAGTTGTGGACTCTGTCTACCAATCAATGTCCATTGACCGTTTCTCACTCTGTATCCACTCACTACTTTACCTGTAACATACCAATATGTACATGAACATAAGACATATTTCTAAAAAAGTATGTTGTAGTGTCAGCATTTTTCTGTTAAATATTTGATATTCCTATGTTGCAATAAAACTCTTACCTAGTCTGTGTGTATGCACTCTGTAGGCAAAAAGGTGCATTGGAAACCTTTTGAAATGGCAGGCAATGTCTGCATCAACCACTGTTAAAATATGATGGCAATAAACAAAGAAAAACACATCATTTATCAGAGCAAAGTTACACTACTGTACTTCATTCAGCATGAAAGTGGTTTAGAAAAGGTATACCTACACTGGACAACAGACAATTTCAAAAGATACTGGATAATACCTTATATTTCTGCAGTGTCTATCTTAAGACATCTGTAAATTACTTTCTATGATGAAGTACATACAAAATGGGGCTGAAACTCAGAAGCATTCTTTCCAGTGTACACTACTGCTATTTAACGAAATAAATACATTTGCTTACGGACTATGTTGAGGGACACTTAAAATAAACATAGCTATGGTAAATAGTCTATTCAGGAGAAAATTAAACTGATACAATTCTGAACTGATACAATTTATAATGAAGGCTTGATTTTAAGATCCTATAGTTCTAGGCCCTGTCGTAAAGATTTACAGTTAGGTGCAGACTTTGGCAGAGAAGTGCTGTACAGACAACGTCTGCAGGCTAGTACTTGTGTTAGGTGCGGTAACAGTAGCTAAGGAAGAGCCTACAGAGAAATTCCTCTGCTGATGCCTCTCAGAGGTATCTGGGGACTGGCTGCATTCTTCCTGTTATAACAAACTTCTTGCTTTAGTTAAGAACTGCAAATTTGATTGAACATGAGAAGGCAGCTATCAACAGGCACAGAACTGTTTTTATTCCCCCCACCCCCCCACCCCCACCCCTCCAGCCAAAAAAGTAAATTTCTGCATTGATCAAATATTTTGCGGAGGGAGGGGAATCAGTTTTATATGTTTTCATATTGAAGAGCAAAATATGTTAAGTCTCAATTCAAATGAAAAAAGAGTTCAAGTTGCTGCATTCACCAAACTGTTGGAGCCAGTTGAGCATTTGACTACCTCATCCTACTTAGGCAGCTAACTGTAAACGGGACAAATAGTGTTCTCAGATATCTAATTTAAAATTCCAGTATAGCATAGGAAAATGTAAGGTCAGTGTTCAACTTCCCTAAAACAGAACACTCCATGCTAGCTTGAAGAAACTATATTGGGACTATCCAAGTTGAGTTTCAGATAAAATCCACTGAGTAGGTTTCTGAATAGAAACTGTTTGGAAACTTTCTTTTACCATGTTTTTTCAGCATTTTGACCTTCAACCAACTAGCAACATAGGAATAAAATTTTTAAAGAGCAGCTCGTTACTGGTGGAAATTCATTTATTAAAACTAAACTCTTCGTAAATCACAGATAGCATGAATGACAAATGCAGATGAGGAAGAGTCCAAAAAATTTTTTTTTTTTTTTGGGGGGGGGAATAAGAAAATAGGTAGAGCTTTTTTGGTAAAACATTAAGACGAAAATAAATCAAAGAAATACTCTTAAGAATCCTAGAAACTTCAGTATTACACAGATGATTATTGTTTTGTACGACATTGTTTTCTACAACATTAATCGCCTTTGCAGATGTAGTCATTGGGAAATATGATACAATTTTAAATTTGTAACTATTGTTTTCCTCATTTGTTTAATTAAGCAATTAATTTGTCCACCTACAATTCAGCAAGTCTCTGCTAAATATTCTTCCTCAATAAGTAGTAAAAATAAATCAGATGCTGAAATTATCTAATCACTTTGTAGAATTACGACTCACCTTTCTCGCCTGGTGGTATCACAGTGTTCACAGACATCATAAGATACATTCCAGCAATCAAAGGCTGCCTGCAATTCAAAACCCAAGCTCTGCTAAACAAGTCCTTTGTAAAACCCAACTGCAGGTGACACGATATGCAATACCATTTAACACCACTGATTTCTAAGTGTTGGATATGTCTGAAACTGGTCTACTGACAAAGAAGCTGTTACACAGCACTTCCCTTTCCTTTTTTTTTTCCATACTGAACTACAATTTTTAAAGCATCTCAACAAAGTATGTGAAATAGGACAAAATGATCATCTACATAGTTGCTATCCTTGTCCCAGATTTCTAAATATGAAGCTCTTAAACTGGATTAACTCAGTACTGATAGCATTGTTTCATCAAGTTTCTTAGCAGAAACTAAAATTTTTGCCAACAGATGACACAAGGCTTCAAAATTCTTAATATTGTGAAGCATTTATTATTTTTATTTCCCATGTTTTCAAAGCAATCTAAAGGAGGGGTTTCCATGCCTTCTGTTCTGATGAAAAAAGTCCTAATAGGTAAGTATTTTTAAAGATACTTACTTTTGATGTGTCAGATGTAAAGTTACACCAGAGCAGTCCTTGTGTTTATCTGTACAAATCACAAAACAGTTTAATCATTAGCAACTGAACTGATGTGAAATTTTTCCACATTAATAACATTATTCTGCTGTATGAAAAATACCAAAAGACAAAATAAGTTTTAATCTTACTGTTTGCAGTAAAACTTTCATACTGTGGAAACATTACTCAAATTTGCATAAACCTGAACATCACAGTGCTGCATTTGTAGCAAAATCCTAATATAAAGCAAAACGCTGGTGGATGAAAAACTAACTGCTTTTTTGGCACTAGAAATTGCAGATCTTTATAAACTAGCATCTGGGAGATGAAACAGTAAACATTGTCATATTTACAATAGCAGAAAAAGCTGTTTTGCTTCAAACAAATTTGTATTTTGACAGAAGTTAGATAAATGGAAGATTTGTGGAAAAGCAATGATTTTAGCCATTAATAATGAAGCAGCCAGAAATCCTTGTAATAGAATCAACAGGTGAACTTGAGATACCAATACAGACAGCTGTTCTGTTTAACACTGGATATCCTGGAAGGACAGTAAAAATAGTTCATTTATTTGTTAATGTACTGTATCAGCATTATCTAATATGTTTGACATTTTAATTTAAAGATACTATTGTCTTGATAGAGTTACTTAATTTTAGTTGGTGATCTGAGAGTTCAAACTTCGTTCTTTTTCAAGAAAGCTTCCTTTTCTTACATTTATACCAAAAATAGCTGTAGTTCGAAGACGGATATAACTCCAAAGCAAGTAAACAGAAAATGCTGAAAAAATACCCCCTAACAATATATGCTTCAGGTAAGAAAGAGAACAGAGTAGCTATGGATCTGCTCCAAGCATAACTTGGGAGAGGTTTTCCTCCCGTCAGTAGCTAGATTCCAAACTGAAAAAAGCAGTGTATTTGAACAGAAGAAAGGATAATGACTAGAGTTGGACAAAACAGGGAGACTTTACAGATTAAAAAGTATCAGTTTAGTTTTTCAAACATTGGCTATTTTAGTCACACCATATTTCATTATTAAGGGATAATATTCAGTTTGGTTTTTACCACCACTGATACTAGAACTTTCAATATGTTCACAAAGCAGACAGTCACTATTTTTACAAAACGTATAAATTAGTACGTAAGTTATGCAAGTGAAAAAGCTGGTAACCCAATTTCACTAGGTTCTCATAATGCTCATCATCATGGCATCAGTGAATTGTTAGTTTCTCCATCTCTGTGTGTCCCAACAAATACTTCTGTATTTAAAAATCTGAATCAGGAAATCACAGTTGTACCTTTACAAAGAACAACAAAAAAGGAAAGTCTTCACTGTATATGCAAAAGAAAAATTAGAACAGTAGTTCTTTCATCAAGACTACCCACTACCGTAGTTGCATTGAATGTCTGGAAAGCATATCTAATGAGAATTTTTGAAAACAAGCGTGATGAATCAGAAAGAAAGCAGCTGAAAATTCAATTGGTAATCCAGAAAGAAAAGCATACCCATTCAATGCAGATGGAATTTCTGACTGTCTTTGTTAAGCTACATGTAATATTGCCTCAAATACAGAGAGTTTGGTACCTATATTCTGTATAAGGGATTGAATATGGTTTCGCAGAGTACTGACAAAGTTCACTTGCAATTACTGGAGAAGTATTTTAAGACTATGCACATGCACACAAAACCGCAAAGCTAGCCAGCCAGTTACTGCCACTGTATCACCCACATTTTCTCTGTTCTACAAAACAGCCAAAGAAGCAATATATTGTAGAAAATACAGATTTTCAGTATAACAACATACATTCTCATATACCATTTTTATGCCAACATGCATGTTTGTAGAGAAAAATAGTAGACATTGGAGAATTTTCATCTTGAAGTTTAGATAAATTTTTCAATTTAAACTACAGTCTTTAAAACACATTTAAAATACAGTCTTCAAATGTGTTTTTTAAAGTTACTTCTTAAAAATGAAAACCAACCAACCAAACAAAAATCTTTCCATAAATACATTCACCACATGGCAAGTCATTTGCAGGAGGTGGCAGAGAGAGACGTAAAGAAAGAGAAGAAAATGTTTAAGGAGAGAGAAGACACAGGACCAAATAAAAGACTAAGTTAAGAGTAGATACGGGAAAAATGGCAGTCAAGATATGGTCAGCACTGGCTAAAGATGGAAAGAAAAAGTAAAGTTATGCCATGCCAGAATAAGCACTGGTTTTCAATCACAGGTAACAAATGTTGCTTCCAAATGGCCAAGTCATGAATCCAAAAGCACCAGAAAGACTAAGCTATTAGGACAAAAGTAGGGGAATGGTAGGAAAACATTCAAGAGAAAGAGAAATTAAATTCTTTGTCCATGGTTTTAGAAAAAGTTCAAGATATGTATATACTGTTCATCCTCCTCTACTCTTCACTGTAGGAAGCTTCATATACAATCTCAATACTGCTATGTTTGCTATAAAGGTCTTTGTGAAGTGTCTTTTGCCCCACCTTCCTCGTTTCAAACTAAATTTTTTTAGTAAATTTTTGTCTATTCATATAGCACAGGCGATGCTGCAGAACTCAGCTTTAATAAGCTTAATATTGATGTAGTGCAAACTTTCTAACAATTTTAGTGGAAGTTGGAAAATGCTTGCTTCCTGTCAGAACATTTTACTTCATTACTTAACATTTAAATGTAAAAATTTAAAATGCAATTGGTGGTTTTGTGTCTCAGTTCTGCAATTTGCAGTCAAATAACATCACCATCCTGTCTTTTAAACAGTGCTGAAAAACTGTCCCAAAACAATAAAACCAAACCTGTCATATGCCAAACATGAGTCATGTTTGGAAAATCTAACCCTTACTATGTCATAGTGTCTCTTTTAAACATAGCACATCAGGAGGAGGGAAATGACTCTAGTATATTTCAGTCTGCCAATATTAAAGTGTTTTCACACTATTTAAATTTTCAGAGTATTGAAAAAGTTTTCATTCAGTATTTTAATCTAAATGAGCAATTTCAAAATGAACTGAAGACAGTGGGAACGTTATTATTGCTACTACACAAGACAAACATATTAATCAATATCGGGAGAAATCTAAATCAACTTCTGTCACAAGAATCTGATCTGCAGTGCTGTGTCAAGAGTAATATAATGGATGGATACATTGGTCTAGACTTTCAAGAAATTCCTACAGCGCATTATAATCTTGTCTGTGGATATATTTAGCTGTGACCAAGCTAAACATTTTTCTAACAACTACAGAGATATGCTGGAAATGCTGTTTCCTTGCTTCTCCTTCCCTACAGCTCACCTCCTTGAAACACTCAAAGCTGCTGAACCCTCCACCCAAGAATGCTGACTGCAGTGAGGCCAAGCCAGTTCCTGGTACAAACTCTTTTCGAGCTTTGCTGTGTGACCTAAGCAAAAATATCCTTAAACAATGCACAAACCAAACAAAATTTTGAAGTCTCCTTTCCAGTCTGCCAGTCCAGCTTATCTAACTATTTTAATTTATTTGTTTCAGCTATTCAGCAAATATGCACTGCTCTGGGACAAAGTAGTTACCAGTTACTATTTGCCATGTGCAAAGACCAGAAAATGCATTTTTATATATCTCAGAAACAGGTTCAAATCAAAGCCAATTGTCCATGCAGTTTCCAAATCGAATGAAACTTACATGCTTTTGACTAC
Source organism: Ciconia boyciana (assembly GCF_034638445.1). Lineage (NCBI taxonomy): Eukaryota > Metazoa > Chordata > Aves > Ciconiiformes > Ciconiidae > Ciconia > Ciconia boyciana. The sequence goes on along the minus strand of NC_132937.1, from coordinate 76,078,135 downwards.
CTTTTGTATAGTGTGCAAATATAATACAGTCACATTAAATATTCCCTGCTTTTATTTACCTATGTCAAATAAAATCACTGGTGCATGATAAAGCCTAACACTGGCTTCAGATTTTAAATACATCACTTGTTTTAAAAATTGTACATGACAACCTTGTAATGGTAATTCCAGGTTTAACTGCTGATAAATGCTTAAATTAGTTAAAAAGAATCACCTGTGCTACTCCTGTTAATCATGTTTTCTAGGAGAAATATCTCAAATACTAGAAATACTCATAATTTGTCAAATGAAACACTCATAGCTGAGGAGAAGTCAAATTACCCTAAACAGAAACGCTCTCTTTCTGTAGGCTGATTTTGATAAAACTTCCAATGTGAGTCTGATGGGCTTCCTGCCAGTCTGTCTATCCAGATCTACAATCTTTATCATTACATGATTATCATACATGAACTCTTTAGTTACATGTATGATAATCTGCCATAGAAGTTGAGACTTCTAGGGCTTCCTAGATACTTAAAATTCTGTGGTTTTTTACTCAGAATTAGAAAAATAAACACTCTTCAAAACCTGTTTTCTTTGCATTCTGGGTACATGGACTATAAATTATAGAGCACATTGTTCAAATTATTTATTCAGTTTCTTCATCGCTCTATTTCTAATATTTAATAGGAACAGTATAGCACTCATACGTGGCTACTAGAATACTTTAAGCTTTCACTGTAACAGAGTGGTGCTTTCTATGAAGCTCTAAACACCTTGTTAGTACAAAGTCGGCCCTTTGATTTGTACCAGAATCTCCACATATGGTCTCACAATTGGCTTTGCCTCATTAAAGATAAGAAGCACCCTCAAATCTGGGGCACAACCTCTAAGCAAGGCAATTCCCAAGCTAATGCCCACCGGGAAGTAACTTTTACAAGTTATATTTAAAAAGACAAAGACATGCAGCACAAAAATGAACTTGAATTCTTGGTAAAGAAAGAGACATTCAATATGTTGTATTCAATATTGATACCTAATATTTCATACATAAAAGCACACTGGCTGAATTCTTTTTCATGAGAGTCAAGGTGCTTCCTCTCGCTCATGTTCACTTGTCCAAAATCAATTCAGCAAAATTCTTTTTAAACTTCTAGTAACATGTAGAATGAAACTCTACCCTTATTCAGTTTATGAAAAACAAAATGCAAGCACAGACTCCCTAGTGCCATTTTCACAACTTACTTTCCAAATAGAAAAGAGACAAACAATTGTTGATCCTGGTCCGGTATAAATTTTTTAACAAATAACTTGTAAAGGTCATAGATGACTGATTTGCTGAAAGGATATCATAATATATCACAGACATTAATATCTGGGAATAAGCAAAATTAATTTTATTCAAGACACTAATGTTAAGCCTTCTGGTTATCAAAGAGAAGTACACTGAATCCAGTGTTCAAATAAGACTAGAACTCAAATGACAGCTTACAATTCACATGCTTACGGAGAAAATAGTTATTTTTAGGATATCCAACAGCTTAGTGGCAAAAATTACTCTCTCCCCCCAACCAAAAAAAAAACCCCAAAACCCAACACTAAGAACCCCACACACCCCTCACAAAAGTCTGTGATATTACATGTAATGTGTGTAACACAATTCTTGTAGGGAATGATAGCAGGAAGAAATAAATCCATTCTCAGTGAAGAAGTGGAGGTTAGGAGAAGGAGCTGAGAATGCAAATATTATGCATGCCTCGTGCAAGAAAAGAGAGGGAGCAAAAAGGGAATGAGAAAGGAGCCAAAGCTGAACAAAAATTAAAGAATTCACCAAAAGTTTGCTCCAAGCACACTGACAAAAATTATTAATTGCTTCAAACAATGCAACAGTTACACACATAGAAAAAGACAGAATGTGATTACCTTTCATAGTTAAACAAGTTAAAAGAGATTATTATTGATAACTTTTAACTACTTTGATTCTTGGGGATGAGGTCTATATTCTCACATGTGCTGGAAAGGACTAAGATAATAGTATGGTGAGTTAGAAACAACATTACTTTTTGTTATAGGGAGGGCAGGAAAAAACAAACTCTAGGGATTGGAAAAAAACCCTACATTTTTAAAAATCAGACCTGAAAGCACTTAAGGAAGAATAAATCAAGAACACTGCGACAACTGCATTGCATATCCCTATAGCCCAAATTGAAAGCTGACTGGGTGCCTTTATAGATCTAAAGATGGCTAGATTTACTTTTATTTGAATCTGAAGCCTAAACACTTATAAATATATAAAAAAGCCAGACAAATTTCTAACAACTTTTTACTTGTTACATAACTGTATCTACTATCAACCATAACTCCAAACCAAAATTAATTTTTGCTTTTGCAATATAAAAAGTGAAGAAAGACAAACAGAACAGTTACTATTTTTCTAACATGGCTCTTTGCACATTCCCCCCCCCAGGTTTTTTTGTAGAATTTACTTTTGGTTTTCCAGCTTATTTTTTAATTATGTGTACTTTAGGTAAGATACAATAAGCTTTATTTTGATATCTGAGCATGAAGTGCATATCTAAATATGAATACTTAGCTCTGGATTATAGCTAAGGAGGGAGGGAAAGCATAATTAGTTTACTAACTGGTTAATGAAATGAAGAAATATCCTTTTTAACTATGTTATTTTAACTATGACATTTTTTCCCAAAAAATTGATAGGAAGTAGAATTGGGTGCTAATAGATAAATAATCACTACCTCAAGCCAAATACTTTATATTTGCAATGACCTGTAAGTCAGAAAATTAAACTCTGAATAGTTCTTCTCAATCTTTGATGGGCTACTGAAAGCATAACAATTTAGCTGAGTATATTTCATCATCTGTCCTGTATTCTGAGTTGCAACAACTGCATGCTTTTACATACAAAATGCAATTACTATATTCTTATACTTTGACAAGCGACAGTTATCAACAGACATCTCATTCATACAAAAAAGCTCTCTTTAGGTAATTCCTGAAGTTTAAAAATACCTTCAAACTAGTCGAAGGTTATGCACTGAATATCCTTGAACACCACAATCAAAGTTTAGGACATTTAAAGTATTAGGAGATTTAAATTATGTATTTCTCTACAGGAATTTTCACAGGTAGACTACATTAAAAACATTTTTTCCTCACAAAAATGGCAAAACACTTAGATTATTTTTCACTTTAAAAATAAGATATCAGACTACCAAGTAAAAGGAACTGAAATAAAACGAGGGGCATACTGTCATACTCTTTAGCTGTTGAAACAGTACATGACACTATTATCATCTCCTAAATTATAGTCCTATCAGTTCACACTTCTTAAACTTTCATAATTTTGCAGGCTTATACCTATGACATTGATTATTCTAAGTCCCACACAGATATTCTAGGCAAAAAATAAGGAAGTCTGCTGCAGGAGGGGTGTTGGTGTAAAATTAAGTTTTCATTTCAGGTGCTAACTTATTTCACTATAGTTTCTCAAAGCAGGCAAGGGCATTTTTTGAGTAGAAGGTTTGACTACCAAGTTAAGTTACTAATAACAATTTCTGAATAATTTGTTTCTTTTTTTTTTTTTAATAACTGCATACACATAAATCATACTTCAAAGGGAAAATGAACAGTGAGACCTCTCACTGTCTCCAAGCAATAATGAAGAGCAAGCTCTCAACTAACATGCTCTCTTTAGAGGTTTGTAACTCTAATTATTCGTGATTTTAGCAGCCGAAGAATCTCATGGGCTGTATGGGTCCATCTGAACTGTCTCATGAAAATAAATTATTTCAACTTCAGTTGTGCCTATTTGCATATGTGCTCCATTTAAACAGTGCTGGCACACTCAGTTTATTCCTTCCTCCTCCTCCTCCTCAGTTAGCATTATTGCCATTCTGCTACATTATATCTTCGTGTCATGGTAGAAACCATACCTTAAACTTCAGACAGTGCTGCTGAAAAATCTAGATGAGTATTGCCCAAACCTTGCCAGAGGTGTACAGAAGAGAGGCTGCATGGCACTGGGAAGCTGCCAACTACAGAGTAACTTCTCTGTTCAAAACCAAGTACAACCTGTGGATCATTTACCATGGTACCACAGAAGGATTCAGAGGCCAGGGGCATAGCTCAAACTATTGGTGTAGTGCACATTCCTCCCTTAATTTTTTGCCATTATTCAGCTTACTTCCCCTTTCTTCTTTCAAGTCCAACATTTTGTTTATCACTTAAACCATGAGAATATTCACGTTCTCATTTAAATCCTACACAGTAATGTATCGCAGCTGAGTTCCAAGAGAATGACGACCCATAGTTTTTTTGTTCTTGAAGGCCAGAGAGGCCCTTACCCAAAAACTCCACACAGCACTTGATTCATAGAGTAAAATTAACAATTCATGCCTCTCAAAGGTGTCAGAACAAGGCATTTCAGGTTTATAGAACAAAGTACAACATGAAATATAAATAAAAAAAAATTAATCTTGTCCCAAAAAATCTCAGATTACCAATATGTCAATGTGCATTAATGAAATCCAAATTTCATTAATCCAAGCTTATAATGTATGGGCTGGATGAGCAGACAGTGAGGTGGATTGAAAACTGGCTGAATGGTTGGGCACTGACGGTGGTGATCAATGGTGCAAAGTCTAGTTGGAGGACGGTAACTAGCGGTGTACCCCAGGGGTCAATACTGGGTCCAGCCCTGTTGAACATCTTCATTAATGAGCTAGATGATGGGGCAGAGTGCACCCTCAAGCAAGTTTGCTGATGACACCAAACTGGGAGGAGTGGCTGATAGGCCAGAGGGTCATGTGGCCATCCAGAGGGACCTCAACAGGCTGGAGAACTGGGCTTACAGTAACCTCATGAAGTTCAAGAAGGGGAAGGAAGTGCAAAGTCCTGCACCTTGGGGAGGAACAACCCCAGCCACCAGTACACAGTGGGGGCCACCCAGCTGGAAAGCAGCTTGGCAGAAAAGGCCCTGGGGTCCTCATGGACACCAAACAGAACACAAGCTAGCCACGTGCCCTTGCTGCAAAGAAGGCTAATAGCATCCTCGGCTGCATTAGCCCAAGTATTGCCAGCAGGTCAGGGGAGGTGATCCTTCCCCTCTACTCGGCACTGGTGAGGCCACACCTAGGGTACTGTGTCCACTGCTGAGCTTCCCAGTACAAGAGAGACATGGGCATACTGGAGAGTGTCCAAGGAAGGGCCACAAAGATGATGAAGGGACTGGAGTATCTCTCCTCTGAGGAAAGGTTGAGAGAGCTGGGACTGTTCAGCCTGGAGAAGGATCGGGGGGATCTCATCCAGGTACAAAAATACCTGAAGGGAGGGTGCAAAGAGAACAGAACCAGGCTCTTTTCAGTGGTGTCGAGACAGGGACAGAGGCAACGGGCACAGACTGAAACTGAACATCAGGAAACACCTTTTCACTGTGAAGGCGACCAAGCACTAGCACAGGCTGCCAAGAGAGGTTGAGGAATCTCCACCCTTGAAGATATCCAAAAGCCACCTGGACATGGTCCTGGGCAACTGGCTATAGGTTGCCCTGCTCAAGCAGAGCAGGGTGGACCAGATGTAGTATAATAATGTAAATATTTTTGATGCTGTAACCGATATAACTAACAGAACAAATTTCCAAAATACATACCTCTAAATGCACTAATATCCCCATAGTGTACCTGGAGCACAAAAAATCTGCCACCTGTTTCTCCTCCAACTCTGAATCCAACACCTAAGAGAAGGAAGATGCATTGTTTTCAGAAACAATAAAATATAAGATCGTTCACCACTACTGACCATATCTAAAAATACAAATCATTGTAATGGCTTAGAGTGAAGGGGAAGAAAATTTCACTGAGACACCAGTGAAGTAAACATTGTCCTGAAAACTGGGAAAACCACCGTCACAACACATGTTCCCAAACAGACTATGAAGCTAGGACCATAACTTAGTTATGCATGAACTTAGGCAGAGAATTCCCTCAATCCAAGAATATGAATACAGATTTGATATATATATACAACTATAAATAATAATGATAAAAAAAAATCACATTTTGCCATCCTTGTAGGATTTGGTAGAAATTTTTTTTTCTCATAAAACGTGTGAATGATACAAACTGATTAACACTGACTTACTAAGAACACACCGAGAATGAAAAGATAAAAAGATCTGCAGTAAAGTATTTTGAGATGTAAATTAATATTTTATGCAGAAAAAATCTTGTGGAAATTATGAAGCTATGTTACTTGTTGACAGAAGTAAGCACAGGCACAAAAGAAAATGGAGGAATTTGAAATAATTTAAAATAATGAAACTGCAAAATATCACCAACACCAAAAGGGATTTCTCTAAACCAATTCTACAATGACCACTCTTCAAAAGAAGCAGAGAAAGCAATTTCTTCCTACTCAGCCAGTGAATCCCACTAGATTAAACACTGACCACAGCACAGCCTTCTTATAAATAGGACTGTAGCCTCTCTGTGCACAAATGTAATATCATTATGAAACATCCTTCCCAAACCTTGTATTTATGGACAGCTTAGAGACAAGAAAATTATTACTAGCTGGGGTTTAACAGCAAAGCAAATACCAGGCTTCCATAGAATCCTCCAAGCAACATTTTTTTTAACTTGACATTCTGATAACCAAATCAAATAACATTCATGCTGATAAGTGTGTAAATGGATTATTAAAAATAAACCTCTTTGTCATACTGTGCACTGCTCCTGATTATGAAAAGAGGCAGTAAAAGATGAAAGAAAAAATTTTTAGAATTCAAGGTATTTTCAGATTTAGGCTTTATAGATGGTAGATATTTCTCGAACCCTTAGTGGTTATTAGAAAGAACCACTTCTCGTTGTCTTCCAGATATACCATTCCAAGTAGCTTAAAAAATTTTCACTGAATTCAGCAAATTCATTAAATTCATACCCATTCACAAAAAAAAAAAAAGGGTATATAAACATGTTGCTCAACCACATCAAAGCATCAAGAAATGAAAAGCACATAAAATTGTCAAATATACTTAAGACACAGAAAAAAAAAATCAATGTTTAGATTGAACTTGTTTGTACTTTTCCAAACACACAAAAATATTTTAATGCAGTTTCTGTGCTACTGAAAGATATATAAATAGTCCCCTTCCAATAACATATAGTAGGAAATGCAAGATTAATGCTATGTAAAAATAAAGCATTACATTACGACCGTTATCTCTCTTTTAGCCTTTTTTCCCCCTACTGAAACCCATGATGTTATAGTAAACAGGATGACAAAAAAACCCAAGTATAATAGCTAGCACAATATATTCATAGTTTATGAGGTTGATGTTTATACAGTTTCCAACAACTAGACATAATAAAAATATTATAGGAGGTTTCTAGATATACCAGGTGCTTAATTACACATCCTCTTCTCTCCCTTGCCCCTGTACACAAGAACTTCACATTAAAGGCACAATACCTTTGGGTAGCCTGGTGGGTGGAGCATTTCTTGCCCAAGCATACAAAATGTTAGATTTGTCTTTGCATGTTCCTTCATCACAGTCCCTAAAAATATAAGGAAAGAAAACAAAAAGGAATATAATTTAACTTTGAAATCAGAAAAGGGAAGGTTGAATTACATGCAAAGCTACTAATGTTAAGATCTATGAAGATGCTTTTGGATGTATTTTGATTAAACACAGTTCTTGTAATGTATGTAGACTGCTTTTGCAGATATCATTAGATCCTTCATCTTTTTTTTTCCTCCCTCTGCCTTAAGATAGTGTTAGACAAACAGGGTCAAACCCATAGACAGTTTTGATAGTCCCTGCCAGCCTAGTAGCCAGTGATGAAAGAAATAAAGGTATCTTTTGTGAGAACGAACCATATGAAAATTTCAAGCACTATTAGCTCAAGTGCCACAAAATGACAATGGCTGCAACATTTACACAGAGGGACAGGATTCATGCACAAAGCAGAAAAATCCCACAAGACATCAAAGCTTGAAGTCCAAACCGATATTTAAAATTCATTTAAAAATCATTGACAAAAAAAGGTGACAGGAAGCTGTATATGAACCAACAGGTAGGAGGCACTCATGCTCTTCCCTGTACTTAATGCAAGCTCACTGCTTTAAGTTAATAGTTATTCCACTCCACAATTTCTTGTTTTTCATAAACAGAAAAATCACACACACCAAAAAAAAAACCAAACCCAAAACCCAAGGGGGGGGGGGGGGGGGGGGGGGAATGTTTGCCAAGTTACAGACCACAAACAGGTCACAAATACTTACAATAACTGAGAGGTCTAGACTTGTCCCTAGCCTCTGCAGCTAACACCTCGCAGGTGACACAAAGGATGGAGTGTGAAAGACTCCCAAGGACTGTTAAGCTCTAGATACCTTGAATCTGCAAGAACTGATAAACTCGGGGCACAGACACTACCGAATCTGTAAAAGGCCAATCAAACACAGTCGTACAGACAGCACAATGCACCTGGACCACATCCAAGAGGGGCACTGACTGCTATCTGTGGGTGTAGGCTACAGGATGATATACCCGGATAAACAAACAAGGGACACTGAGGGGCTTTCCAAACACCCACCTAGAAGCCACTTCTCCCTCGGTGCTGGTTTTGGCTGGGATAGTGTTAATCTTCTTCATAGAAGCTAGTGTGAGGCTATGTTTTAGATTTGTGCTGAAAACAGTGTTGATAATACAGGGATGTTTTCACTATTGCTGAGCAGTGCTTACACAAATTCAAGGCCTTTTCTGCTTCTCACACCACCCCACCAGTGAGTAGGCTGAGGGTGCACAAGAAGTTGAGAGGGGACACAGCTGGGACAGCTGACCCCAACTGAACAAAGGGATATCCCACACTGTATGACATCATGCTCAGCATATAAAGCTGAGGGAAGAATGGAGGACGTTTGGAATGATGACGTTTGTCTTCCCAAGTAACCATTACACATGATGGAGCCCTGCTTTCCTGGGGATGGCTGAACATCTGCCTGCTGATGGGAAGTAGTGAATGAATTCCTTGTTTTGCTTTGTGTGTGCGGCTTTTGCTTTACCTATTAAACTGTCTTTATCTCAACCCACAAGTTTTCTCACTTTTACCCTTCTAATTCTCTCCCCATTCCACCAGTGGGGAGTGAGCGAGTGGCTCCGTGGTGTTTAGCTGCCGGCTGGGGTTAAACCACAACACTCTCTCAATCCTCTGTTAGGAAAAAGGGTTATTTACAGAGTGTGTTTGTATCTTCCTCAGTGGCAAAGAATCGTGGCACTGAGCACAGAGTGTAGAAGTCATTCCACAGGTGCAGCATACACAGGTATGACTTTTAGAAAGCCTCAACCTGAAACTATTCAGACTACATCAACTGATCCAATCCAGATGCAATGAAGGTTGATATCTATGCCAAGGTTTCAATCCAAAAAAAATGGTACAGCCCCTTCTCTATTACTGCTGGTAAAAAGAGATCTGGGAAAACGTTTGTACACATAAAGCATGGTTTCAGTTACCTTAAATACTGGGGAAAATAGTCTCACACCGTGTGAGGAAGAGTATAAAAGCATAAAAGACCACGACTTTTAGTGGATGCAGGCTCAGCAATGTTTCTGTTGAGGATGCCTGAGCCATATGTGCCACCTCTCAGAACAAATGACTATGATGCTTTCCAGGCTGCTCTCCCAGGAATAACCAGTTCTTCCGGCGCATAGGGAAAATCACCTCAGTGGGACATTATGCATTTCTCTGATCCCAGAGAGTCTTACTGCAACATAGCTGCTGTTTTCTTCTGACAGAAGGCATTGCCATAATCACCAGACCACCAAGAGAAAAGGGAACATGCCACTTCTTCCTTTTCATTAATTTTGCTCATAACACATATGTCTAGACCTTCACAACTACTAGTTTGGTCATCTCCCCCTTTAAACAAGCCCCGATGGACAAGCAAAACCTATTTCAGGATAACTGAAATGTTTCACGACTAACAATTCATACAGCTGCAGGTAAAAGCTGCACAGCTTTCAACTGCTATAATCTAAAAAAAAAAAAACAAACAGAAGACTTCAGGGATCTAACCAGGTATTGAGGTGCACAGTTTGGAAATGTGTTGAAGAGATTGGTTAGGAAGAACAACAGCAGAAACCACAAGGACAGTCACAGCTTCACCACCACACTCTAGGCCAGCTAGTCTTCATTTATACCACAGTATTTTTTAGGACCACATTAGCTAGGTAAAAAAAAAACCTACATAGGCTGTTCCAAGCTTTCCTCCTGAGACACTGGCCACATGGAGGGAGAAGACTGCAGGGGAGAAAGATGAAATAAGCACAATGAAAGAAGAATGTGTGTAAAAAATGGTCAACCCTCTCCTTTAGTCATCAGTGTTGATCTTGAAACGTCAAGTTTTCAGAAAAAAATAAACCCAGAGGAGATTACAAACAAAGATGACTTAAGATAAATGATGAACAGATTTAATAGCAGGAAGCTAGGTAAAAAGTATAAATTTACAAACAAATAAAAAATGTAACTAATCACTGAAATCCATAGCTTCTTTACATGCAAAAAATAATGAGATTCTGAACAGAATGAGTAGCACAGAATACCTTAAAAATGGACTATAACTGCATACGATACAGTATTGTACTAACATCTAATTTTGACTGTGGTCAAAATTTGGGGGGGAGGGCATGGAAATAGAGCTTACTGACTGCTTCTTGGGTCTTTGTTTTTTGCAAACTCTCCTGGACATTCCAAATGCATTCTCCTCAATATTGGGTAAGCTCAGGAGCTGGGTTTTTTAATGGCGCTGGGGTTTTGACTGATTACCTAGACTGAAAGCAAAATATTTCACTATGTCAGCAAGACCAGTATTTGTTTATCCTTTTAGGATATTTGCATTGTTTAGGAAAACAAAGAACTTTTAAAATTTTGTTCTCTATTATACACTACTCCTTGATTCTAACCAAGACTTGTAAAAAAAGATAACTGAGGTGATAGAGTAAGAAAATGATCATTTTTAGCTCTCAGCTGAATGGTGCAGAACATTCTGGGGGCAGTGACAACGGTAAGAAACTACACTTAGAAATATAAATCTTTATACTGTTTCCACTCTCTTCTAAGCAGTGAAATGGAAGTATTTCACTGAATCAGTCTTGACATCTTTTGCAACCTTTACTGAACTATTGATGTCAAAAGCTTCCAAAACCATGCTTGCCAACTTGCCAAAACCATGCTTGCTGCTTGCCAACCAGCTTGCCAACAGAAGCAGCTGGTCTGATGGAGGAATTACTGGGTGGTGATCTACAGCCTGTACTTATACATTTGTTTAGATTAGATAACTATTTAAAGGTGCCCCACCTGATCTCTAAATAAAGGCTATGTCTGTGAATCATCTTATTCATGGGAACTTATTTCAGTATTAGGTTTGACGCAGCGCAAGACCTCTCTTGCCAGGAGACTCAGAAGTCCTGAATAATTCAACATTTTCTTTTAAATCATTCAAATGTATTCTTGATTATCTATGGAGAATCTGAACTTTTGATGAATCAGCTCAGGCACGCTACTTCGATTTCAACAGAGTTTATCAGCTCAGGCAAAACTTCTTGTCATAGTGGCTGACCTGTTTTAAGGGCCAATTATAATCAACGAACAGAAGCAGCTACACCTTTTTTTGGTGCACTGAGCAAAACCTGAGCAAATGAGCCCTGGGAACCTACTTTGTTTCTGTGGAAAGGCCTGGGTATTTCAAGAAGGGAGAAACACCTGTGCATCCCTTTAGCCTTTGTTCAGATAAAGATTCTACCACATTGAAGTGAACTTGTCACTCTGCAGAGCCAGCGCAGGTCCTACACTCTTAGAAGGCCAAGGGCATTTGCATGAATAGCATCAAATCACCAGAAGAGCCAGTGGGCCAGATGGTGTCACAGATTTTGGCTCAGCACTGCTATGACCACAGGGCAGCTAATCCCAACAGAGTTATTTGGACGCTGTATCTTCCCCTCTCCCATTCCTCCACACTCAAAACTGGCCTGAATAAAACTTCACACCTCAGGGAAGTGAATTTTGTCCTTGAATTCTGAATGCTCCTAAAGGACTAGTTTTCCATAATACACCTAGTCCACATCATGATGGTATGAAAATTGCTCTTGATTTGATATGTTTTAATGTTCTTACAACTGATTACAAACCATCTGACTAATGTTGCCCAGAATTTTGATGAAGAAAGCACAATAAAGCAAAAAATCAATGAGGTATGCCTTAATTGAATAAAAACTGGCTATGTAAAAATGTCGACCATGTAAGGGAAGGATCCTTGCTAAACAAGTCTTATAGTGGTGTCCTCAAATGTCAGTTCTCAAACAACCATTCTTTCCCCTAGTAGATGGAAGAGCAAGTGAAGTCATCACTCATTAGTCTGCAGGTAACAAAAAGAGTAACAATAACAAAACAAAATAAAAAATAACAAAGACATCTCATAATTAATACACAGTCATCAGAATTACTTTAACAAAATTGGTTCTAGTGTTTGGAAGCCTCTAGCGAATTTAAACTAGTAGGAAAACACTTGCTTTTAAATTATATGTACTCTCTGCAATGACTTACAAAAATGTGCAACAGTTTCTGCACATCTGAACATTTAAATGAACATATTTACAACACAGACATTTGTAGATATACACATATATATGTATACACACATGCATCTCTATGCACACACATACTACATTATATACACACACAGATACATAGCAAACAGGCATTTATACAAGCTTATGTGAGTGTGTCAAACAGGCCTAAATGCAGATGTCTAAAGCCTGTTCTATGTAGAACAGACATGATTGTCTTTCTAGCCTTGCGGATAGCCATGGGCAGAGCAACATGAAATGTTGCCACAACAGGGATGTGAAATGATGAAACACTGAATGAAGAGTTTATTTTGAGAATGTAAAGCAAATACTACACCTCAGAAACTACACACAAAAATTAGCAATATTTAATCAAAACCTGCATATGAAGAATTGGAAATATCAGATTTAAATACAACACTAATTACCTGTTTCATCATTTGGCAGGTAGCTGTTAAGTACAGCAATCAAGAACAAAAGCAACATTAGCTGCCACACTGCACACACCGCCACTGGTGAGTTTTCTGCTGGGCAATTGCTCTTCTCCAGGAAGAGTGATGATATAGCCAGGGAGCTCAAACTACTTGAAGCCTAGTCTCATGCCAGGATTTGAGTCTGATTCAGCTTTGAAGAACTTTATGACTGTCCAGCTTTTGATTCATCTCTTCATATCTGAAAGCTCAGGAGCTAAACGTTTCACCTATGTCTTCAGAACATCAGCTAGATGTGACTTAGGCATCATCTCGTGACTACATCTGAATGCAAGCACCTGATCAATCTATAACAATATAATTCTATCACATACGGATTATTTCAAGGCTCTAATAAAACTACTTCCAGACATATGAAAACAAAACAAACTACAAGTACAATCTACTCAGTTTTAAATAGGACACTCAAGATGTAAACTGGTTTTAAAAGGCCACAACGAGAACAATTTTACGTTGGCATATTTTTCACATTAAAGTATTCAAAAAGTACATTCTAATATACAAGCTACAATAAAAAGAATACAGAAAAGCTGTCTGCTGGGAAAATAAATCAATAGAAATTCTGTGCTTTCATAGTTTTACTTTTGTCTGAACTTCTTAAGCATCTGCTTTTCTTGCAAGACAAGATTACAACATTTTCAATATTAGAACCATTGGTTGATAGGTAGAAGGGTGGTAAAACTTTTGATGAAAGTTTGTTGTATGTTCAAAATATTAATCAAGTCATCTCCCAAAAACATGCAGAGATTATTTGAAATGCTAAATTCCTTTTTTTTGTGGAAAATATATTATCCTATATTATTAGCTTTAAATTCCAGCTCTAGTTACCTTTCTGGTAAATACTTAAAAGATAAATTGTGATTACACAACTCAGAAAATCTGTATTCAAATTGTTCCACAGATCAGAGTAAGTCATATAAGCTTTGCAGTGTCAGTAAAACTACCTTATCTGCTCTCTCTTGAAAACCTGGAGAAAACTTGCAAAATTACTGGGCAGACCATTAATTTCAACCCACTTTCACATTCTCTTCACTTTGGCTCCCCACACCTGTTTTAGTGGCATTCAGAGCTTTCCTCTGCCTTCACTGCTTCGGCATTTTGAAGGGCAAGTCAACTACCAAACCACTTGACAGGGAGAATCTTCTTCAGCTTACTCTTCACTCAGTTTCCTCCTGGACACCTAATACAATACTTCTTCATACACAGAAAAACAGACAACTATAGGGAAAGTCTAGATTTCTTGGTGTCCAATAGCCCCCTGCCCACTATAGCTCCTGTCTGCTCCTCAGAGACAGTAAATTCGTCATGAAGTATCAGAAAACAGATCTTTTTCTCCACCTTACAGAGGAGTTAGTTAAAAAAAATAAACACTTTAAGTGTGGGAAGACTGGAATGTTATACATTTCTTCTTCCTTCCAAATTTTTCTACTTTTTCAAGAAATTGTGACCGTGGAAAAGGTTTATGTGGAAGCAATTAACACAAGAAAAGTTAGGCACGACAACAAAAGCAAGTTGCAACTCTTACCAGTAATTTTCGGTAGAAGAGGGTTCATTACATCCAAAGAGTAACATGTGATGGACAGTGTCCATGCTGGCATGAGGCTTAAAGTCAACTGAAAAACAAAATGATAGAACAAATAAGCTATCCTTACTCTCACCATAAGTTACATAGGGAAGAGCATTTTGTGTCATTTTTTCTCTGTAATACTAAAAACAAGGCATGTATGTCCCCACTCATTTATTTACCTTCTGCATTCCACTTACAAGCTTTCCTTAAATTTCCATTCAACAGCCTGTCTTCCAAGCTAAAACTCTACCTACTTAGTCATTAAGAAAAATAAATTCCAAGGTTCCACTCAAAACTGCTCCATTTTTCCCCAAAAGTTAAATATGACACTTAGTAAACACATCAATGTATCCCGAACCACAAAACTTTACTGTAACCAGTATAATTTCAATCTAGCTTTGAAATTTGCACTTGTGATTTAATAATACTTTTCTGCTTCTTTTGTACTTCATCAAAAATACAAAGAAACAGTATGTTACAGTTAGGAGCAACTAACATCTTATGCATTAGTTGAAGTGATACCTTCTTCCAGTATTCCACCTGGTTTACATTTTTGCTGCATCTTTCTTGGGACAACAGTTCCAAGAAGGGATTATGATTTATTCTCACTAATATGTCAAACCCTTTGGAATGGAAAACAAGATTTGTTTAAAGTCAACACAATCTCATTGCCCAAATATTTCTCGTTATCAGAAACTTAGACAAAGGTGAAAGTTCAGCATTCAAATATCTGTTCTTTATCCCATGCCACAAAAACCCCACTGTTTTTGTTTCTCAAATGTTCGTGATCCTGTTTCGTATAGGAGCAAGGTTACCAACATCACACTGTAGTAATACTGACCATGAATGCACAATGATGGCATTTCTAGAAATAAAGCAAGCTACATTGTGTAACTCCCTTTATCACTACTGAAGTGATGTGTTACATGCAGGGAATACAATGGAATTTTTCTTCACATAAGACAGAGACGGACCTTGGAGAGTTTTTCACTTTATTCTACAGCAGAAATTCCAAAATCAAGTCACTCCTGCCCTTGCATGTGTATAGACACTAAGGAGCCTTCAAGTAAGTGTCTTTTAGCTCTTGTAAGAGTCTTAACATGGGCAGATAGTGAAGCCGCAAACCACTGAAACACTATTCTGCTCCCGAAGTTTGTGATTTATCTGCACTCTGAACTCAGTATTTTAACATGCGGCTGAGGAAGGGTTCCTGAAGTGAGTGACGATGTGGATTATTGTCCCAGTTTCATGAGGGGGAAAAAAAAAAATCAAATAGCTTCTAACCCTATTTTTGGAGCTGAGGTCTGTTGTGAAAAGTGAGGAAAACCAGCCAACAGTTAAGGCATGCAAGTCAAATTCTAGCTTGAAGACATAAAACATGCAGTTAGATTGTAAGGAAATGAGCACACCAGAGCTGACGGCTTGGTTTGGGAAGTAAGTGAGGTACCCACATGCTCTGCGAAGGTACTTGGAGTACCACATATGAATTCAGAAGTGCTAAACTTGCCAGCATGATTAAACTCCAAAGACTACATAACATCTTTTCCTACAAGCAAATTCTACTCATTCCATAGCTAAAAAACTAATCTGCCTTACAGAAAGGCCTTTTGTTTCAACGTTATCATCAGTAACAATTAGTAGTGAAATTACGGATAACTCTTGCATGGGACAGACAATGTGTCATTTTATGTGGACTTCCTACCTTAGTTTTCAGGTGTTTCAGGTGTTTTAAGCTGCTATACCAATTTAAGTGTAAGATTAAATTTCTGAAGGAGTTTTAAGGAGTTCACAGATGTGAAATTTAATTAACTTTATTGCTGAACTTGATACCTATACAAAACGTACTGTAAGTAACACCTAGAAGGACAGCCTTCAATAAAGGTAAAATTAAAGGTTAGGCCTCTTCTCTGCTAAAGCCACCACCTGTCCTGCTGGTTAATACTGTCTCATTGTTTCTTTTCACTCCTCCACCACTCTCATATCTTGTGTGTTTACTCTAATGAGTGTGTCAGGAAGTCTTTTATTCCCGCTGCACAGTGCCCATTACAATGACATTCTAGTGCACAGATGGGACCTTTAAGCACTTATTACAAATAGCTTACTAAATACTGCTCTTACTAATAGAAAATAATGCACCACAACTAACAAGGCAAAACCAGATTTCTGCGTGAGCCACTTGCACACACTATTTTAGCTCACATATGTCATCCTTGCCTCCGAAGGAAGAGTTGAAAAACCTCTCAGTCTGCCTGTGAGCTTGAGAGCTTTGCACACTCGGTTACTCTGTTCCTGTGTAGTTATTTTCTTAGCAGCACACTCAGGCTTATACCAGTCTTCCAAACAGAGGGTCAAAAAAAGCCATTTAAAAAATTCTATGTTGTAAAAGTCATACAAATTAGCATGAGATTCAAGCCAAATGGAGTACCTGTCACTACCAAAGGCTTAAGAAATATCAAACAAAAGCCTTATATGCCTAGCTGACAACCTCCACATTTTACAATAATGAACAGAAGATCACTCAGTAGTTAAATACCTTTTATGCATGGAGAAGTGCTACAAAATGATTACTAAAATAACAGCAAGTTTTGGTATATATACTAAATCTGAATAAAGTCTGACTTACTTTCCTGACCATGTACTACTCTGAATTATGATCTCTGGGAGAAACAGAATGAAGAGAACATGACATCGATTTAATCTTAACAGTGTCTAGTTAAGCTACATATTTAAAAATTTCATCTCCAAGAAGTTCATCTTTACAAATAACAATTCAATGATATAAAGTGGATATCCTTTTTTTTAAAAAAAAAAATTGCTATCTTCTCTATAATGGAATTAACTTTAAAGAAATGTATCGACACGTCGGGGCCCACAGTTTGGCAGGTAGGGGAGACATTAGAGGCCTTCAATACAGTGAAGCCATCGCTACTTGGCAATAGGGAAGCTTATATACGCTGTACTAGAGTAAAAAACCCACTGCATCTCAGAGTCATGTATGGACAAAAAGTAATAAATCATCTAATTATTTCAATTTGTGTTGCTGAATGTAATAGGCTCCATCTCATTTCTACAGCACAATCTGACAGATAGGGACTTACCATGAGTCAGTAAGAAAAAGACACATTTATTTACCGGTCACCCATGTGAATGAATGTAAGGAAGTGAAGATGACAATCAAATTTCTTGGCTAAGTGGCTTGCTGTCAGACTCAATTCTTATGAGTGTCTGTAGAGCACCCTTTAGCTATCACTACAGATCAGTAGTCAAACTGATTTTTATCAATGACTGCACCATTAAAAACTCAATCTAGTTTCTGGTTTGGCTGCTTATTCATAAACATTAATCAAACATGAGGTGGAAGAAGAAAACTGCAACATGTTTTTAAAATGTAGCTGGAATGATACTTTCTTGAAAAATTACATATTGATCTCACTCATTAATATCTTTTACATATTAATCTCACAGCCATTTCATTTCACAGGAGCAAAAGGTATGTTCCTAACATTAACCAACCAAACCCACAAACAAACAAGCATTCCCTGTACCCCCATTTATCAACATTTACAGCCCTTTGGGACAGAAAAACAACTGGTTCAAACAGAAATATCAGCCTTGACAGTATGATCCTCCACTAACGAGTATCATACAGGAAACCAACAGCATCTGCAAAAATATACAGATGCATCCCTGAAAAAGACCTCTAGGGCAAAACTTGCTCTACTCCTCCTTCTAGCTTGTAACATTTCATAAGTAGTTTGATCAGCTCCTTCTTTTGATAATGTCTGAGAACTGACTTTGAACAAGTTGGTAAATCCTGATATACTATCCTTCCAGCTTTGCAGTACAAAATTATACCCTTTGTCCCTGTGAAAGCATGACTGTCTACTGGTTTTAAATCTTTAGGGGAATAGCAAAGCTGAAGTCTGAATTCAAAGTCCTCGAATACAAATTTAATTAAAAATATTGAAAAAAAAAAGTTAGATAAAATATTTTCTACTTACTAACAAATGCAGTACTGCCAGCATACAACACTAAAAAAGAAGTTCTCTCTTCCAAGGCCCTTATATTTCACCAATATGCAACAAAACTATCCTGCTGCAGGTCTTATAAACAGAAATTCCTCTTCCACACTGTTTTGGAGGAAGGAGGAAAAGAGGATAAAAATAGGAAAACAAAGTAAAAAAGTAATAAGTGATCTTTGGTCAAAGTGTAAGGACACTTGTCAAAAGTGTCCTTTTAAAAGTGCAAAAGGAAAAAAAAAAAACCACAGAAAAGAGAAGGCTTTTACTTGGCAGCATTATGTGCAAATAAATTAAACTGGAGGCAGAACATGTAGGTTCTGGTCTCAGCTTTACCACTGCACTGTCTCAAAAACCCAGGCTATTGTTTTAATTCTGTGTATTCACACTTCCTCATGTTGAAGCTCTTCAGAACACACACTGCCTTCTCAATACACAACTGAACAGCAACCCAGAGTGAAAGTACAGATGTTAGTTTTTAGATGCTTTTATCACAAAGTAAAACAGTAATTAATGAAGTTAATTACATCATTTATTGGCAATGCAATGAAGGCAGATTCTGCTTAAACCATAAAAATATAGAGACACTATCCTTTTAAAAAAAGAAATATTTCATTCTCTGTGTGTCAGTCTTCTATGCTTATTTAAGCAACACAAAATACATGCATGCAAGTAAGTTAATAATTAGCTTCACAACACTTAATGGTATTAAGAAATATTTAAGGAAAAACTCCACTAAGCATCTCATTTCTAAGATGATGACACATATTGTAGAAATCTCTTTCCTGAGAAGAAGATTTAATTTGCCATTCAGGTATTTTATAAGATAGGTCAGTTTGCATTCTTTCTATTCGTTACAATTGGATATGTTTGAGTCTAGTCTTTCCAATGATTAAGTAACTTCTGTTGATTGTGAAGACTCCAATCTGACAAATCTTTTCCACTGAAAACCCTTTCAGTGACTTTACTGAAGCAAGATGGAACTGATCACATACTTAAGATTGAACATACGCCTATCCATTTTGGTGGAAGGGACCAAAGAGAAAAAAAAGCAAGCAATTTTGTTTTATTTTCAAGGCATTCAAATATAAGAGGTTGTAAGCAATGCTATGTGATGGAGTGCGTGCGCGCACATACACACACACGATCTTTATCTCCCATAACCCTGCTCAGGCGATAACCACCAGTGACGGTCATAATGGATGCATCTTTTCGTGATGTCTGCATCTGACTCCAAGTGTATTCAGGAGACAGACACCACCACCATAGCCAAGGGCTATTGTGCAACACACCCACCTAACCACAGTGAAGAAACTAAAATCTGTGGTTGGTATGCAAGTATGACTATAAGTGAATCAACTTACACCCATAGTGAGCAGCCCAAGAGCCCTTTGAGCTCTCCTGCATGGCAGAGGGCTGCTTCCCAGGTTCTACCCTTGAGTAGGGACACCTCTCAAGGTTACTCCTTGAGGCTGAAAGATTCCTTGCCGCAACAGATCCTCAGTAAGTGACTAATAGCATACTAAACTTTGAGATCTTAGCTAAGTGATATAAAGGATTGATTGCACATATATGATCCTTTAGACATAAACCATTGACCAAGCCTTGGATCCAGCCACACCTAGACTCCTCTCCGAGAAGGAGTGTAGAAAGCAAGGGCGTCTTTTCTGCACCTCATGACTTAACAGGAGGGTCTCCCTGACAGTTTTGTCTGACCTTGTCATCTATGCAGGAAATAATCAAGTGTATCTTGCCATTAAATCTTGTTAAACTACTGTCACATTTACCATTGAACCTTATTAACTCACTGTTTTATATCAATAAAGTCAATTTTTGCTTCTCTCGTATGAGTGAAGTGCACTCTCACTCCATTTGCAACATGCTATCATGGGAAAACTTTATGTTCACAGAACAAGTTTTTTATTTTTAAATTTGCTCAAATTCCTCTTGTTCTTCAAAGCTCCACCTGACAACTAGAATGGTTTCTTTGCCCAGACCTTATACTGCTTTGTAATAACATGTGCTCAAGCACAGTGATCATTGGCAAGGTGACCAAATCCTATAAAAGTCTGGTAAAGAACATGTAAACACCTAAAACCTGAAAGTTTCTCAGTCTTCGGAGAAAAAAAATGGGTTGCCTTGCATAACTCAAAATGAGACTTTGCATAAATACCACTGTTAAGCAAATTCTTTTAGTAGGTCTTTTTAAACATATACACCACTGAAAGAAGTTTATGTGGCTTTAACACATGTAAACACCAAATGACAGAACTAAAGGTGCAGCAATCTAATAAAGAATTGAACTATTCAATTTTGCAACTCAGTGAAGCACTAAATAAAAACTGCTTAAGCAGCAGGTTAGTAGTATGCCTTTCTATGAATCACTTGAAAGCAGAAGAGTCTATTGCACACACTGCACAGCAAGTATAGTTTATCAGAGGATGAACACTCATTCCCTTTTACGCTCATTTTTTTTTCTGGCGTCAAACTCACAGCCAAAATGTGAGGTCAGGTTCTGACTTCTTTACAAAACAGATATACAGAGAAAGCACTGAAGAAAATTTACTCAATTTTTTTAGTTACTATAATACAACATGAAAATCTAAACACAATATTCTATTTTTGAAGGATTTCCACAAGAAACAATAGTCTTATAATACACTACAACAAAAGCTATATAGGATTCCCACTATGTAAAACTACAAATAATTCCCATAGGATTATTTATTGTAAGTGCAGATATCCTAAAATGCAACAAAAGAGTAAAGGAAGAAAAATACAGACATTTTAATTTCTCATTGTTTTATTTCAGTTTATAGCATGTTCTGATAGTGAAACTATCCTCAGCCAAACCAACAAGCCTTCTCTCTACCTGAATAACTGTATGTTCACAAGGAAGGCAAAATGAAATTCTAAGTACCTCAAAGACCTTCTGAACAGATGGTGCTGTTTTGCTGATCTATATGATCTTAGCATTTGTACGCTATCACAGTATTTCCTGGTATTTGTCTGGCATTTTATTCATGCCATGACACACACACACAAAAAAAAAAAGAGGGGAGAGGGTTTGATTGGTTTTGTTTTTTTTCCCCCCAGATAAGTAAAATCTTACTGCAGCCAATACTGACTCCAAGTGCAAAGGATTTACAGCCTGTACCAGCAGATTAAAAAAACCCAGTCTGCTCAGTGGAGCAGAATTAAGTATCCAGCCAGAGACAGAAAGCCAATACTTTACAAATGGTGCTGTTTGGTACTGCCTGCCAGAGGCATCTGCATGAAGCTCCTTAACTACTATTACTCATGAATGTCTCCAGATACAGTTTGTTATCTTGACTCTAAAGTAGCTCTCTCTAGTTAGTTTCTGCATTAGCCATGATGAATACATTTTGGAAAATCCTGACGGCCAAAGATTAACTCAATATGAGTCAAAGAAAAAAAAGAAAATGCTGAGGTTCTTCAAAATGGCTTGCTTAGGTTCTTCCAGTCAACCAGTACTCACCTACATAGGCTTCATCATCCACCGGCAGGGGTACTGACATGCAGAGGTAGGTATCGGACTATTAAAAGACAAAAGAACAGAAGTTACCTTTAAATTGGAAATATTTAGAATGAAAAGAATAGAAACAAAGTATCAAAAACCTCTACATTTTCTGAAGATGAATGTGGGAATACTGAACAAAGTAGTATACAAAAATTATATACTTATAAGCCTTAGCACTGAATTGATTTGCAGTGGTTAACAAACACTGCCCCTCCCCGCCCACTGAAAATTTGAAGGGGTAACAGTACCCTCTCAATGTCCAAATAAACAGCACGAATCAATGAGTGTGGTACATAAAGTGAAAAGAACTACTGAGCTTCTGATTCATTGTGTTCTTGTGCTTCTGATTCATTGTGTTCTACTTTCTCAGTATTTATAAACTTGCTATAATCTAAGAATAAATGGCACTTGAGAGGAGGGGGAGGTGCTGATCTCCTCTCTCTGGTGACCAGTGATAGGACATTGAGGAAATGGTACGAAGCTGCATCTGGGGAAGTTCAGATTGGACATTAGGAAAAGGTTCTTCACTGAGAGCGTGGTCAGTCACTGGAACAGGCTCCCCAGGGAAGCGGTCACAGCACCCAGCCTGTCCAAGTCCAAGAAGCATCTGCACAACACTCTTAGTCATATGGTTTAGTTTTAGCTAGTCCTGCAAGGAGCAGGGAGTTGGACTCGATGATCCTTAAGGGTCCCTTCCAACTCAAGATATTCTATGATTCTGTGACTTCATAGCTAAATAGATTTCTGCCTATAGCAGTATTTCACCCAAGATTTATATAACTGGACCACAAAGTGTAAAAATGCTGTGCCATTGTAGCAGCGTGGATTTATTTTTGATTCATGCACCTAATTCTATTATGATCAATGAAAATATTCTTCCCTGGGCATTCTAACAAACACCACATGTCCTTTAAAACAAAGAAAAAGAACAGAATCAATTAGAAAAGAAACAATTCGATATGGGATTTTCTTGCTTAAGCATTGTAAAGGGCTATCATTTTCCTGAAGCAATTGGATGAACAATATGAACAAGATACAGTGGGCAGAAAACTTATCAAGAATGCCTTCTTCATGATGCTACAGTTGCCTTTGTTGCCCAAAAGACTTTTGGTTTGAGTTTAAAATGCTCAGCATGTAAGCCTTGGAAGTATTCCTGGATTAAAATATGAAACAATTAAAATGCAAACACAGAGCAATAGCCACAAACAAAATCCAGGTTTTCATCTACGAGCACCTTGGATAACTATGAAAGAACTTGCAATATAACATATATAAAAATATAAAGCCCTTGAGAACAGTAAAACCTAAATATGGCAATCCTATTGAAAGGAAGGCTCTTACTTTGTACATCAAAAAAACAGTAAATCATTGGAACAGCACAAAATTACATTTTTAATGCACATGAACTACACAAACAAAAAATGAAGTCAGTCTCATCTTTGTCAGCTAGATGAAGGGCAGGTCCTACAAAAGCATCATCCAGAAAAAACACCACCTGCTTTACTGAGATATTTGGGCAAATAATATGTAGGATATCTAGATTCCTATTGTAAGAAATAAATTCATTGCCATGGTTTATTTACATGTAACAGAGATTAGGCTATGAGGTCAGCAATGTAGCTATTGGGTTGAGAGCTACACCATGAACCATTTTAAACCTTTTTTTTAAAAAAATTTTAAGGCTGTTTAAGAAAGGAAAGATGTCAGCTACTGGAATTTCACTACACTCATGAACTCAAAATCTGACAGGACTTTCACTTTCATAAGGACTGCACTAAACAGATCACGGTAAAATTCCTGCTATGAAAAACTTCAAACCTAATTTAAAAGACGACACTGCAAATAGGTGTAAACAATTAAATGCAACTGAGAAGGAAGGACAGGTACAATGGTGATAACAATATGTGATTACACAAAGCAGTGATGTGTACAGATAAGAAACCATTTTTGGTGGTTTTGCTAGAAGATGGAAGGATGAACAAAGATCAGCTGATACAACTGATGTTAATGCCTTTGTGTACTCTAGTTATATGCATTTACAGAATGAACATACTAAAGCCTTCTAGAAATTGATAAGGAAATATTCTACCTTTCCTATTTAACCTGGGTTCAGAAGCAGATTTTTTTAAAAAACCCCTTCATTTAGAACCTTATACCGAAACTTTGAAAGTCAATGGCAGCAATGCTTCACATTGTAGTAGAAATAAACTGTAGATTCTTTGTCTTTAAACATAAATTGAATTTAGAAACAGTGTGGACTACAAATAAGGACATGTATTTTTTGAAAGTATCATTTACCCAATTAAGAATTAAATTAGTTAAGAAAAGAGTATTAGGACTTATAGACTAAGATTTTGCCCTTTACAATGACTAAGATTTTTTGTCTTGTGTCATAACATCTACAAAGATTATTAGAAGTCTAGATGTACTAATATTTTCGGCTCTTTCCTTTTTGAATTGAAGACTGTTAACTGGAAATTATAGATGTATTAAAATGGTATTGTGCTGTTGCAGAACTCAGTCGTGCCTCTCCGACTCAGTGTTATAATACATCTACAAGTAGCAACTGTCCCAGTTAAACATCTTTCTTCCATGTTCTTTGTCATCTGTCTTCAATACCGATGTATTCTACACTGTATTAGTTGAGACATGCTCTTAGGTAATCTGATGTGCCTTTAGGATTTTAATATTAAAATAGACCAAAGGTTTTTTAAGAGGAAAAAAAACAAAAATAAATATAATAAGACCCACTGCCTTGGAGAATAAAGGGGGGGGGGGGGGCGCAGAGAAGAAAGGGAATATTCAAAGTTTTTTACTTCCCATCTGTTTGTTATTGTTTGTATTGCCTTACATTAGTCATCTTCAGATTGTCCTCCAAAGTAATCTGAAGCAACTCAATTTCATTAACGAGAGATCCTGGCCAGCAGTTACTTTAGCATGACAAGCCTATAGGTGATCAGTACAGGCAAAGCATTGAATTGTTAAAATTCCATACTACTCACGGTGTAGTTTCGTATCCCTTACCCCTTCCTACTGTTCCATCCTACTACCCCACATTGTTTTTAAAAAAATTATCTCCTCTTCTTCCTTATCAAAATGTATTTTTCAAAAGCAGAGAAATCAGGAAACAAACCCACAAAATTACTCTAAATACCACCCTTTTCAAAATGTTTCCAATATCTTCTTAAAAGGAAAGAAGCTTATTTGAAAAAAAAAAAAATTCCAGGATTATCTATGGGTTAAAATTAATTTGACAAATTCATGACACAAAGAATTATCACTATCTATTAAATATGATAGTCTGGACTAAAACTCCAAGCCAGCAACCTCTTATTATTACTGTAAACTGTGAGGGTATGTTCTAGTTTTTGCATTACTGCTCTCCTATCCCACATCTTATGGTCTTTCCATAAATAAATCTTATTAGGTATAGTCAGATAAAAGATCGCTTGGCCAAACAGATAATGCAGTCAATGTCGTCATTCTGAAGTCTTTACCATTACTGACGTTAAAACTTGATCTGGCATAGTCACAATGGTTTTCAATTTTGTTTCTGACGTACAAGCCAGGTTGTATTTAGCTAATAAGATAAAATGAGCAAATGAAAAAACAGTTATTGGACTCAACAAAACAGATTCTGGTCGTTTTATCTCCAATTGTCAATGTTCCAAACTTCAAACACAAGAAGAGCAGGAACATCCTAACACTAAAGTATTACAAAAGGTAAACTGCAGAATCCACAGTAGTTCTGTTCTGTTTTCTCTACCTCACCGTAAGTAGGTCTGTGAGCACGAGGGTGCGCAATTGATCCATCTTCAGAAGAAAATTATTACGTAGACTTCAATTTGTGTAAGAAACAAGTGGGGGGGGGGGAGTGAGATTGCTCCACTATGCACAACCCCATCAGTTCAGATGTTTCAAAAAAAAAAGTGAAAAGATGAGAAGAATACAACTTTCAAAGTGCAACAGGCTGCCTTTTGAAAGCGGGGGGGGGGGGGGGGGGAAGAAGGGGAGGGAGGAAGAAAGAAGCTCCACACTTTCCCCTCCCATTTCCTGCCTCCCTCCCCAACCCCCCCTTTTCTTTAAAGGAAGAATCTTTGTTATTAATAAGAACCATTACTGACTAACACTTGCATCACTTCTCATAAATATCTGGTATTGATAGTCACTGTGTCAAGGTCCAGATCAAATTCTACTTTTTACAGAATTTCACCCTAAGTAATAACCAAGTCATTCACACAACGTTCTTCAGAGTCAGAGCAAGTCTTGGGGGATCTTAGGTCAACATCTCAACTTAGCTGTCATAGCAATAGTAAAGAAAGAGATGCCAGTAATTTATGGGTATCCGAATGATCAAATTTCCTTCTCGTTTTATGTATTTTTACCTGGTATGGTATACCCAAGCAAACTGGAGATGAGAAGAAAAATTTTAACCAAAGACTTCAAAGTGAGAAACTAAAGTTAAGAAATTGAATATGTAGGTATTATGAGTCACTGCTGACCTACTAGTAGAAGCTCAAAATAAGCAGTTTCAAAAAACCAAACAAACAAAACCCCCCAAAACCACCTTGCAAAATCCATTAGACAAGAACCCCTCCACACACAATCTTTCCACACTAACAATATCCCACCAAATAACATCTTTAACACCTTTTTTGTGTCTTTTGCAACATTTATGAAGTTTCAAGTGTACATTTAAGAACTCAGCCAATGCCGTACCAAAATCGATTTACCAATGAAAAGTTTGTTCAGCCTCAAACATAGTAGGAATTAATTAAAAAACCCAAACAAATTATTATTTATGAACAAATTTACTTGAGATAAAGTTTTAATTGCACTATAATTTTTTATCATTCTTTCTTGTTTGATTTGTAGCAAGCACAGATAGTCACAGCAGCAAAACCATGTTACTGGCAGAGTAAGCATGTTTACCCTGCATTCTTAATATTTTCACAAAATAGCCTTCAATTTCCTTAACAGTATTGGGTTTTGTATCCGAAATTTAGAGTTTTCAAAATGAGCTGATCCCGTCCCTCCTTGGAAGATAAAATATACTGCTTCCTATTTAAATAATAAGTCCTAACATACTATTAATTTACTGTGCAGAGGGATAATTTTCTTGTAATTATCTTAAGTATGAAGAACTATTATAGAATTTTTCCCTCAGAACTGAAAAAGCCCTTCAGTCTTCCTCTCCACAGCTCTTAGAGGTCCTCCACCCTTCAGCAGCACACCAAAATTACTCTCCACATGACACATTAGTTGCATTTTTCCCTACTGTGCAATTGGAATAATTATTAAGAAAAAACAGAGTATTTAAGTACTACAGATATTGTTTCCCCCACTTATTAGACGTGGTACTGTTCAAAAGCACCAATGAATATAAACCACATTTATTAACTGAGCTGGAAAACCATTCTACCTCATTGATTTCCAGATTCGTATTGCTTGAATATACACTTCAGTGCCCCTGTTCATAATGAGTGCTCGGAACAGTTTCACATGAATGTTCACGTTTGGCACTTCTGCCAAAAGAACACACAACTCAGGGGCAGATCTGCACAGTTAACGCACTCTAAAGGTGCATAAGGGGTCGGTTCTCATTGATTCACTCACAGGGCAGCTGCAGCTACAGAATGTAAGGCAACCCACCCCACCCCCCCCCCACCCTCCAAAGTCACTACGAGTCTAGTAACTCATTGGAAAAAAATGCAAGGTTTTTGGCAACCTTTCCCACAGCCTTGACAACGCAAGATACACATGAATTGAATTTTACGCAACTAACCTACCAATACAAGGACAGACGTTAAACTTGGCTCCAGCCATTTGGAAATCATTCCACCAAGAATTATATCACCTTCACCACTATAAGATGCTAGCTATGCGGATGATACAAAATCACTTGGGCCTTCTTTTCCCTCCTCCTCCTGTCTGGAAATGTGTATGTATTTCCTCTGTGAACCAGGTACATATTTCACAGAGTTTAAGCTGTATGCTACCTGTATGCCCCTACATTAAGAGAATTCAATGATTCCTACAGTAATCATTCCAAAACAACATGAATGCTCATAATTCTAGGTACAACCTTACTGGTAGCACTAAAAATTCATCTTAATTTCAGGGAATACATGCAGATGGTTAGACTTGTTGGAATCCAAAGAGATTAAGTTTTAGTATCTGTTTTCAACAAGAATTATCTGGGAAGCTGGAGTATTAAGGACTTTGGAAAATAAAATTAAATACGATTGCCTACAGTGATGCTGTGGAAGAACTCAACTCAGTAGCAGTACTATTTCAGAAGTTCCCTTTCTTTTTTGAGCTTGGAGATATTTTTGACTAAACAATCAATAACTCCAGCCATTCCAGAAGAATTCTTAGGTTACATGAATCTTCTGACTCTATGTCTACCACAGGTCATGCTGGTCATACATTGTAAACAAAGAACTGATTAGTTCCATTAGACATCTTTCTGTTAGCTAGCTGTGACTCAAGAAATCTGTCATGTGTGCATAGCACCAAGAGAGAAAGAGGCCAGAAGAATTCAGTTTGTGAAATCTCTTGAAAGTACTAATCTGTGGCCAAGCAGTGAATTCAGAATTCATAACAATCCAGTTGAAACAAGATTTTCTTTTCACAAAAAATGCATGACAAAGAAGAGATAGCACAGAACATACTGGTGTTGCTCTAAAGATACTCTTCTGTTCTCTAGAATTTAGCTCATTCACATCTTCTCCACTAAATTCTGCTCCTCCTCCTTGTTTTTTTTCTTTTCCTGACTTTCCCACATAAATTGGTATGCTTGAGAACTCAGGAACTGCAATTAGTCATAACCAAAATAGTGATATACCTCCAGAAAGCCCTTAATAAAGCATTTTAAAAACAGCACTTGTCCTCTTGCTCTTTGGTTTATTTTGGCATCTTTCATGTATAGAGATAAACTTGCAGATAGACCCTGGAAGCAGAAACTTTTATAACACAGAATCATAGAATATCTCAAGTTGGAAGGGACTCAAAAGGATCATCGAGTCCAACTCCTAACTTAAACTCTTACATAAACATCAGTATGGACAACTTGAACTCACAGCAGATCCATGGCCACTAAACACATATCGGCCCATGATTAGGGCCAAGAGGTACATGAAGAAGACAGCAAGCTGGTAAGAAGCCGCTACAGAAGAATTTCCTCTCTAAAGAGGGTTCTTCCCTTCCATGTTCTTTCTGATAGAAAAATTAACTAACAGCACAAGAACTACAAAGCTGTTGGTTATCTCCTCCTGTGAACTGTAATAAAACGAAGATTCTTCCCCCATCCCTCCCCCAAATCTACACTAGACCATAGCATTTCAGTTTATTGTGCACATAAAGGCTGTTGGCTATAGGTACACATAAATTAGACAAAGTATTATGCCCGATCTATTAACTATCACAGCCTTTTGTTGTTTTTGTTGGGTTTTGGTTTTCTTTTAATAGGAATCTGAAGTGACTGAACCCTTCATATGTGTTTCCCAGCTCTTCAACTAATGGCTCCTCAGGTAAAATAAATAAAACGTTATTACAAATGTGCACCTGGATGAACTGAGAGTAGTCTTCACTCTTTCTGAAAGAGAAGTTTAATATTTTGCTGCAGACAAAGAATATCAAATAGAAACTATATTTCTGTTTTGCACTCGCTGGAATGACACCACTTGCTCTAAATTACATGTTCCAGAGGGGTACTCCCCAATAACTGAAAACCTCATTTTCCCTTCAGTATTTTTTGAAAGTGCTGTCTGCAACAATGAGTCATCATCTACTGCAGCACGACATCCTGCTCTTTCCAAGCATATGCAGCCCTCGAAAAGAGACACAGCATCTTTTAATGACATACATAATTCCCTGCATTACCTCACTGCAAAAAGAAAACCAAAATGCCAAACATGAATCATTGTTTATCTTGCTTAATGAAACTACATGTGAAAATGACAGTAGAAACTCAGACTTTTATGTGAATCTTAAAAATGCTACTGTTAAAAATCTTAATCACTGTCTTCATTTTTACTCACTTGGCTCAGTAGAAGATAAGCAGCTTCAAACCTGAAAGAGTATGCCATTATAACTTGTTTATAGTAGCTTCCCTGGAGTATTTTAACCGTTTAAAATACTGGGTCAAAAGTATTATCCTTATAAAATGTTTTTTTTTTCTGTTTTCTCTTAGCTTGCTGAAGTTGCAGCAATGTTCAATTTAATGAAACTAAATTCACTGAGGCATCATCTCAGATTTGGTGTAAACTGCAACTGTAAATAAATGTATGTCTTACTAGCGCAGCTGGAAATATCTCACTTTAATAAAACTCATATTCCTTGTTTTAATAAACTTCGGCAATCCAGATTATGAAACCAACATTTTACAAATAAAATTAATCAGATGAAAAGATTTTTCTCTCATTTGAGATTACTTTTCTGATTCCTACTTTTCTCTGGACGTACATATAGCTATAAAAGTTACACTGTTTTTTTAATTCATTTTATGTGAGTAAATTGTAGGCAAGGCTTTATTTTCATAGCTTATAAAAAGAGAGCAACTGGCAAAAAAGAAAAACCGCATTTCTCTCACCTGCTTAGGTGTCACCCCAGGCATGCGAATGTCTAATGCAAAATCTGACAGACCAATTGAAATCACTGGCCGGTCGCTTCCAAGGCATTCACTGGAAAGAGACCTGGTAGTATCTTTATACCTTAAAGACAAGGAGGAAAGATTTTTTAAAATACTGATTTTTGTTATGTCTTTCTAACAAGAAGGGTCTTGAGAACTAGTAAAGAAGTCTGGCAATGCTGAGTAGCTTCCAGGAGTGATCTGGAAATTTCACTCCTTCATGAGCTGAGGAAAAATATCTTGCTTATCAAGCACTTACTGAAGTAGTTCCTCTGAGCAATAAGACAGACTAGTTTAGAAGACACTAGCTGAAAATGTAACCTGTCATCTCATCTAAATAATTGTCTGAGGTACATGGATGTACAGATAGAGAATTCATTCACCAGAAAATGTCAAGTACCGTTAATCATTCACGACAGTTTGTTTTTTTTTTTTTTTAAGACTATGTACCTGATGTATAATTCAATACAGATTAAATATTTAAATAATGTGTAAAGAGGAAATTTTTAATTCTAACACCACAACATTTATAGCAACTCCTATTATAAGTAGTGAAGTAAAACAGTAAGTTTTACAACTTCATGTGAATATCAACCTCTGTATCGAATGCAATGTATAAACAAATTGTAAAAAAAAAAAAGTAGATCACTGTAAGGTACTAAATGGTAAGACACCTGAAACATGATGCAACATTTTTAATATGTATATTAATGTATATATATAAATATAAAAGTGACATGGTACTATAGTGCCCAATATGCCTCACAAACAGTATGACACTTTTTGGAGAGCTAAGAGGCTACTTCTCTTGTCCACACTACATTTAAGTTTACCTATGCAATTTTGCATTGAAAACTCTCCAAATTTCCCAGGACTGCCCCGTTTTAAGCTAGCTGATACTTTCTCATTAATACCTCATTTTACACTGCAAGCTAACTCGAGCTACTGAAATATATTTACTCCCTGTGTAATACACCTTTGGCATTATCTAAAAAGTTCTATTAATTGTTGTTTTATCATCCTAAACTCACATTTTATAGAGCAACACATGGATAAAACAAGAGTTTCTGTCTTCAATATGACAAGAGTGCCATTCCAAAATTGCAGAAAGAAAATTCAGAACAAGTGAGCAAAACCGAACAAATACCATATACGTTTTTATCTAGGACATGCTTCTTCCTACTTCCATAATATTGGAAGTGACTGCATGCATTCAACACATAAGGTCTTCCTGTATAACCCACCTCTTGAAGACAGAAAGTGGGCTTCTGAAACCCAAACAGATGTTTTGAAAAACAAGAAACAGCATTAGCAGGTTGCTAACAAGGCCAGCCATATCCACCCTGCTGTTCCTGGCCCGATTAAGGCAGCAGAAAAAGGGCAGTGCAATTCTATTGGCTGTGATCCTGACAATTAGGCAGCAGCAGCAGCAGCATCAATTCACTACTTCATTATTATGTGCTCTGCAGGCATCCTCCAGCTTCTGACAGACCATCTGCCTTGGAAGGTGATGCGTTGTAAATCAGAAAGGTGGATGATGCTGTGTTGTCTTTATTATTAGCTGTAAAAATCTGTTGAAGAATCTTCCCTTGCAGATAGATGACACTGTACTTCTGTCCACTTCAGGAGCTGAAAAGAAGTAGCACTCCTGCCACTGTCTCCCCAGGGTGTGCAGTTAAATCTGAATGTTACTTATCAATTCACAGTGCTGGAGACTCCAAGTGGTATCGCAGAAACCAGCGTCAGTCATCCTTCAGAACCTGTAAAAATAGAAGCAGATGAAGGATGACTAACACATTACAGCATTAGTTCTCAGCAAATCCCTG
The DNA here is from genome assembly GCF_034638445.1 of Ciconia boyciana. NCBI lineage: Eukaryota > Metazoa > Chordata > Aves > Ciconiiformes > Ciconiidae > Ciconia > Ciconia boyciana. Next base: position 76,045,440 of record NC_132937.1, on the reverse strand, counting down.
TTGAGGCATTTTAATACATTAGTAAGTTCTTTCACGAGCTTTAGCCCAACCCAGTGAAGACTGCACCAAGTCTGTTGATTCCTCCTTTTCCCCCCCTCCCATCCATACAGGGTCAGAACCTGACACGTTTCATATTGATACACAAAATGCACTCTTGAACACATTTTACATGATAGGAAGAAGTATAAAAAAACCCTTCAATACGCAAAAGGCAAAGCATGGAGAATTTCACACGTACAAACACTAGTATAATGTGTCCTACAAGAAGCAAAAAAAAAAAAGCCAAACACTGACATGGCAAGAATTAAGTTTTGTAAATTTTCTCAACTATCACTGTTTCTGCACATGTTGCAGGCTAGGAGGATATTTTACTTTTAACACAACCTGTAATACACCATTATGTCATTAAGGTACCTGTTTCTTATGTACTTCAGTTCCTTTTAATATCCATTTCAGAAAGCTTGATACTTACAAATTATTTTCAGAAATACTGCAACAAGAACTATTGAGATCAGACTGCTTTACATTGGTTGAATACATTTCTATCCTTTCATATATTGAGGTTATTTCAGCGTAAACCATTACTCTCCTCATTGCTTTAACTGTTCTTACTTCCCCAATTTAGTTGATGTGACATTTTAATTTCAAAATTATAAATTTTTTTATAAGTATGATAGAAAAATCACACTGTGTGTTACTGAAGACATATACTAGTATTTTTATTGAGCATTCCAATTCTGGCAGAAGAAAAATTCCAAGTCATAAATAAAATTAAAATCTTTAAAATGTACCATGTAGTAATCCTTTTAAGATAAATATTAACAGGAAAAACACCCAAAATCAAGTATCTCCCAGCCCTTAGAAGACATAGTCAAAATACTGCTATAAGGATGAAATAGAAAAGATGGATTCTGAAACAAAACACTTGAAACACAAATGAAAAACAAAATGAAACGTGTTTTATGAAAAATCACTTCCAGCTCAGGGCACATGTACCAAAAAGATGAAACAGAAGTGTTTATGCATAGACTAAGAAGCCATACTGGCCACTCGCCTGTTGTTTAGCAGCTACATTAGATTTGCATTGAACTACTTGTAAGATTTAAAAACCGGATTACATTAATCATCATTAAACGCACATATTTTATTTCCTGAAGGATGACACAAATGGTTCCGTCACAAACAACTAAAAATAGACTTCATCTTAGTTTTCATCTTGCCAGAAACATGCCAAAGTTGTCCAAAATCATTCATGCAAGCCTATTTTTTTTTTAAATGTAAATTTTTATGTCTTCATTTCTGTGATCTAAATTGTCTTCACTAGTGAACTAAGGAAAGCTGCAAAACATATAAAGGACTGTACTATGACGAAAACCAAAAATAATAGCAATAAAAAAAGACAAGTGTGATATGCTTCACAAAAAATTAAGACAACTACAAAAACAGAGGGCTTCATTACTTTTACTGTTTAAGGTATAATTATGCAACAGTAACTGTTCAGCATCTTTGTAAGCCACCTGGCTGGAAGTTCTAATGCTTTTTTAATTTGTATTACCCTAGAAATTATGTGTTTATTTTCAGAGCATACTGTAAATACACTTGATGAGCAAGAGCTCTGAAGAACCGAAGCAGGAGAAATACACTGGATTTTAACATACACAGAATTATAATGTTCTGACTTAATTTTTTGGAATCTGAAAAGATATTTTCCAGTGACTAGAAATAAAAACAAATGCTTAACTTTTGCCAGCTTCAAGAAGTCTGACATTGGTTACACCAAGTCTGTTCCAAACATCTACCTGGTATATGAATTAAAAAAGAAAGCTACTGAGAAACCTGATCATTAATAGTCCCTCCTCATCTGAAATATGAGGGTTTCTTTACAGCAGCTTTCAATTTTCACTGCAGAGTTAAGTATGGTAATAGCAAAAATCACCAGAACACACCTTAATATTACAGAGGAATATCTGACAATTCATGGCTTTTAGAATGCTGACAATAAGAGAGGGAAATAATAATAACAACAACAACAACAACAACAATCTGGAAATACCTAAAAAAGCAAAGAAATTAAATCCGTAGTGAGATCAATACATGTATGCCTAACATCTGTACATTCTACTTAAAAAAGAGGCCAAATTCATCTACAAGCTTTGTTTTTAACTACAGTTTCATCAGCTGGATGGGTATGAAATACATAAAAGTTCAATGCACCTGGTACTTAAGATTAGACCCCTGTACAACCAAATTTTACATTTGGGAGAAAAGAAGAAAAAATAGTAAAAAACCACCACCAACAAAAAACCCCACAGCTGAAATCTGAAGAGATTTCAATGTAATTTTAGATGTGATGCAATACACAAGAATACCAGATGACAAGGGAAAAAAGTGAGCATGAGAGATGCAATAATAACATTACACTACACGGTTACTTAGGTTCATTACGTGGACATCTTGATACCACTGTTTCACTTTCAATTTGGGGTAAGAGATCCCAAGAGAACAGAAGTAGTGAAGTAAAAAGGATGAAATTAATGACAAAGACCAGAGTGAAAGGAGAGAACAGGAGATGAAAGTTAGATTGGGCAATGTAAGCACGTTATTTTATCCTGCATGCCCCACCTGGACATATCAGAAAATATTAAAAATACCTGAATATTGAAATATTAAAATACCTGAATATTGAAACTTATTTTAAGGGATTTTGCTGACCTGTTAACCAATTATGTTCTCTTTGTTAAATTAAGCATTTTATATGGGTTTCCTACTGGGAAAGTAAGTTCTACTTACCATCTGAAGACAGGCTATCTGTACCAGGAAAAACAATAAAGCAAAATCATTGGAATGCTCTATCAATTCAGCAGGTATGGAGAGTTTTATCTATGAGACAGCTTTCTTTTGAAATTACTTTAAGTTTTATACAGCAAAGAAATAGAGGATGAAGAACTGTCATTTATACTCTGCCTTTCCATTTTGGAGATCAACAGGCTCACAACATGACTTGCAGGTTCCTAACTGCTATAAGGAGCGAGAATCACAAAGATATCATAAAACCTATTACCCCAAGTCATAAGCAAAACCTGTTCACTGAAAAATAGAGGAAACACTTGAATCGTACTTAGTAGGCTACTCATACATCAATAGCAGTCATGGAAATCAGAAACAAAAGGATGTAAGAAAACAGGTTAAGATGTGTTTATACAAAGAAAGAACAAGGACGTTATTTCCAAGGGAATTAGGCAAAAAAAAAGTTTATTATCCTCTACTAATTTATGGAATAAATAGAAATTAAAACCAGCCTCAGAATTCTTTTGTGAGCATCAGGAAATGCATGACAAAAACCATAAGAACCAAAAGAAGAAGAAAAAAAAAAAAAAGCACAACTCAAGGTGTCAGAATCACTACCACCCTAGGCTCTGAGTTCTGCCCACAGCTGCCATGCTCAGCGCCTCCAACATGACTGAAAGGGGCAAACTTCAAAGCCTAAGCAGCCCTGATTTTGTCAGATCAGCTGCTAGAATAGTTAATTTTCTGAACAGTGAAAACTCAGTCAAACCAGAAGAAAACATGTAAGAAAAAAAGATGCAAAAAGGTTTAACTGCTACTTTGCAATGTGATTTTACTGAGCAGCCTTTGCTTAAGACTTGGTTATCTGCCAACAAGTATCTCCTCAGTCACATTTTCTGCCCTTTCGCAAAGTAAATATCACAAATACCACTCCTCAAAACAAGGCGCACTGAGGTGTGAAACAAATCAATACCTCAAAAAGAAGAAAATTTAGTACTACATAATCTAAAGACATATGCTGGTATGTATCAGACCAAAATAAAACTAAAATTCTTGGAAATTCTGGAAACTTAAATCAATTTCTGAATTCTAAGCTAGGATTTTCAAAATGTGATCTACAATTCAAGGTAAGATTTTTAATCATTTTCTCTATCACCATACTGTAAACTATTAGGTATAAACTTGTTTAAGAATGAGGAATTGTACTTCTTTTGATAGAAGAGAAATATGTTAGCAAACCACCACACAAAATCCTTTCCTGCTCATATTAATATAAATGTGCTTGCATTACTAAAATACTAGAAGATTTCAAAATTCACTTTTATAACCTGATTTTTCTTGCATATCCACAGAGTAGAAAACCCTGTAGTCAAACATCAGGAAAGTTGCATGCCTTTTTGGAAAGTCTAAGAATTAAAGGCTTTTAAATTTTTTTCCCCCCACCATATTTTAGAATTAAGAATCATCACAATTTGCTAACTCAATAATCATTACTGAATTAATAATAACATCTATTATAATTGTGAAACATAAGCTCATGAAACTGCTTGAAACACTCCCTATTAAAACAGTAAAATGCAAAACCTCAGTTTCTTCTTGTGGGAGTCACAGACATTTTTCAGAAGTCTGAAGACCAGAGAGAGTATGTGTTAGTTCTCTCATTCTGCATTTTAATAGCATTTGAAAAGCATTTTATTCACAATAAATCACCTTGTAATCCTTCTGCTTTGACCAGGTATCAAAACAGGTAAAATTCTCTTGTCAAGGAAGATCAACATTTTTCATTGAAAGATGACATCTTAACAAACCGCTAATTTCATATTCTGAAAAAATAAACAAGTTGAATGGCACTAATTACTTCCTTAAAAGGGAAAACACATGAGAAGCCTCCGCTTTCATTTTAATATCCAGATCACTATGATTAGCACACTGTAATAAGGATAAAGGTTCACTGAAGGGCCCTTTGTTATGCAAAAATAGAAAATACTAAAAGGAGAATGTTTTACAGAGTTAGGATTAGCCCCCAAAGATAAAGCAAATGAGAGATCATTTAAAATATTTAAGTTCAATTACACATTACATATGAACTATGAATTAAATTCATTGCATGTTCCTTCACTAAGAAGGACTTCAAAATCAGGCTCCCTGAACTTCTTGTGTACAAGTTACATACTCAAGCAAGAGCAATGCACCTTTTTTTTCAGTCAAAATGTGTAGAACTTTGTTAACATGGTGTATTGTATTTACATGGCAAGGTTTTGGTAGCGAGGAGGCTGCAGGGGTGGCTTCTTTAAGATGCCAGAAGCTGCCCCCATGTTGGACACAGCCAGTTTCAGCCAGCTCCAAGACGGACCTGCTGCTACTCAAATTTGGGTCCATCAACTTTGGAGCCCATCAGCAACACTGGTGATGACTCCGTGATAACATATTTAAGAAAGGGTAAAAAACACTGCACAGCAGTTGGGAGAGAGGAGTGAGAATACATGAGAGAAACAGCACTGCAGACACCAAGGGCAGTGAAGAAGGAGGGGGAGGAGATGCTCCAGGTGCTGGAGAAGGGATTCCTCTGCAGCCCATGGAGAAGATCATGGTGAAGCAGGTTGTCCCCCTGCAGCCCATGGTGAACGACAGTGGAGCAGATATCCACCCTGCAGCCTGTGGAGGACCCCAAGCTGGAACAGGTGGATGTACCCTGAAGAAAGCTGCAGTTCCTGAAGAGCCTGCACTGCACAGGCTCCTGGCAGGAGCTACAGCCCATGAGGGACCCACGCTGGAGCAGTCCATTCCTGAAGGACTGCATCCTTGAAGAAGACCCACTCTGGAGCAGTTCGTGAAGAACTGCAGCCCATGGGAAGGACCCACGCTGGAGAAGGTGATGAAGACTCTGTCCCATGGGAGGGACCCCACACTGGAGCAGGGGAAGAGTGTGAGGAAGAAGGAGCAGCAGAGAAAGCATTATAAACTGACCGCAACTCCCATTCTCCAGCCCCCTGCACTGCTCAGGGGCATGAGATAGAAGAGTTGGGCGTGAGGTTGAGCCTGGGAAGAAGGGAGGGGTGGGGGAGAGGTGGTTGTAGATGTGTTATTATTTTTCATTATCCTACTCTGTTCAACTGTCAATAAATTAAATTAATTTCCCCAAATTGAGTCTGTTTTGCCCGTGACAGTAGCTGGTGAGTGATGTCCCTGTCCTTATCTTGACCCATGAGCTTTTCATCGTATTTTTTCCCCCCATGCCTTGTTGATGGAGGAGGAGTGAGAGAGGGGCTTGGTGGGCACTTGGTGGCCAGACAAGGTCAGCCTACCACATATGGCTATTAGAATGAACCAGTTTAAAATAGACTAACCAAATGCACTAGGGAGTGATTAGGTGAGCAGCTGAACTCACAGAGCACAGACAATAGGAGATGGAGCACAGCCATACTACACTGTTGATGAGACTGTGGAGCCATGTGAATTGCTCACTGCCATCAAATAGGACGTTCCTCTTCTCTCTTCTTTTCCTGTCCCTAGGCTAGTTTTCTTCAGATTAGCGAGCTGAACTGGTTCCCAAAGGTACTGGATGAACATAAGCAGTAGAAATAAGCAAGAAAGAGCAGCATGTAGCTAGGAGTGAGGACAGCAGCAGGGGTGGGAACAACTTCTAATGCTAGCGAGCTTCTAGCTCCACTTGGCCATGCGATTGTAATGCACCTTTATGCATGGTATTCTGCAAATGGTGTTTCCTGGTCCAGTACAACATACTCCTGAGTATGCTGCAGTGATTACTTCCACATTTCCTATTTGCTTAACAGGTGAATAGGACGCTGGAATGTCCTATCAATCCAAACACTACCCAAGACATATGTCCCCTCCATACACACCCCATGGAAAGACCCACCTAAATAAATTTTCTTCAAGAGGGGCATACCATTAGACAGATGAGATAAAGGGAACTATTTTCAATAAAGGAAAGAAAAGTAGGATTACTGTTATTTGGGAATGTACTTTGAAAATAAGTTAACCTTACTAAAAACCAAAAGATACAGGTGCTAGGAAAAAAATAAGAAAACTCCTTGTTATCAGTGAAGTAGAGTTACGTTATGTTACAGTTTTGTTATGAGTGGTCAATCTTCTAGCAGAATATTTTATTTGAGAGAAATGGAGGGGAGAGGGTTGTTGGCATCACACAACCCCCCTCCCCGCCCCCAAATACACAACATTTTTTTTCCTTCAATTGTATGTGGTAGGACACTTTTAACAGCCATTCCAGATTAAAATCTTGAATATTCTCCCACAGAGCCAGCCTAAGTGATGCAGTTAAACCGAGATTTACAGCATCGTAGCCTCATAAAAATCACAAGCAACTTAAAGAAAATAATTAAACAGAAGTTTGTTAGAGTTTATTACAAAACTAATGTTGCACTCTTTCCTTGCTCCAAATGGCTCAGATAACGTCTCTTAATTAAAGAAAAGATAATGAGAAGAGTGGAAGATTAAACTGAATTAGATTCAATTACTTGATTTTTGTGTTAGTTAACAATTGAGCAATATAAGACCCATACTAAAAACAGATAAATGAATTCTCAACTATTATAGTTCTTTATATGGCTAAGTTTTTTCTAGTTGAATATTGTATTTTTTCAAAACTTGTATCCCTGAAAGTAAAAGTAATAATTCTGTAGACATCCAAAAAAAATGCTAGAAATCTAGCATCTCTAGAAAGAGATCCAGATTTTCAGTATCACAAAATACAATAATGCTAATACTAAGGTAACTGAACACAATAAAATAGACCAGTATTTCAGCAGAACAGGTCTTAACATTAAATGGGATGTTTAAAAAGTAAAAAGATAAATACAACACTAGGTTTTTCTATAAAGTGTCTATGTATGTGGAATATATAGGACATAGATGGATAATCAAGAAGCAGCACAAGTTTCTTTGCTAGAAGTCACGATTACATATGGGAAAGTAAGAGTAGTTCACAGGAGAAACTGGAAGAAAAAAGAGCATGTTGGGATAAGAAGAGCAAAGGAAAAAAAGCAGAAACCAAAACCAATGTAAGAAACAAATGCTGAGAACATACTACGATCTACTACTTTGTACAAAATGTGCAACCCCATGGCAAAAGTCAGTAGAAGGGACCCCACACTGGAGCAGGTGAATGTGCTCTGAAGGAAGCTGCAGCCCATGGAGAGTCCACACCAGAGCAGGCTCCTGGCAGGAGCTATGGCCTGTGAAGAGCTACTCATGTAGGATCAGGTTTTCTGTCAGGACATGTGGCCCTGCAGGGGACCCACACTGGAGCAGTCCTTTCCTGAAGGACTGCACCCCATGGAGAGCGCCCAGATTACACCAGTTCTTGAAGGACTATATCCCACAGGAGGGACCCCACATGGGAGCAGGGGCAAGGGTAGGAGTTCATTGCAATGTTAAACCCTATGGTCCAAAGGGTCGAGGGGTAGAGATTGTAATGGATATATTTTTAAACTGTTGTAACCTATGATGCAAGTTGCATGTTATAGGAAGTACTATAGCAGGAACCCCTTGCTGCTAAGCCAGGTTAGGGGCAAAGGGAGGAGTTCATTGCAGTGTTAAGCCCTATAACCTGGCCCAAAGGGACTGGGGTGAGATTGTAATGGAAATACCTTTAAATTGTTGTAACTCATGATTTGAGTTGTATGTTACAGGAAGTGCTATAGCAGGAACCACCTGAACCAGTGGAGGACAAGCTTCACACAAGGCAGTTCAAGTGCAGCAGTTGAACCTGAACTCGCTTTGGTTCCCAGTAACTCCACAAAACATACCACCTCTCCTGCCCTGAGTGACCACCACAACAGATGGAGCCTGAAGTCATGGAGTAAATTAACTCAATGGACATTTTATGGGCTTTTTACAAGGGTGGTCCATAGACTAAGGAAACGATATCTATGTATATATCAAAGGACAGGAAGGGGCGTGTGTGTGGGGTATGGATAATGAGGATGTATCGGATAGTGTAGGACCTTAGCATGATATAAACAGTATGGAATAAGGGGTGGAGTTTGTACTGGTTTTGGCTGGGACAGCGTTAATTTTCTTCACAGACACTTGTATAAGGCTATGTTTTGGATTTGTGACCAAAACAGTGCTGAAAACACTGGGATGTTTTAGCTATTGCTGAGCAGTGCTTACACAGTGTCAAGGCCTTCCTGCTTCTCACGCTGCCCCACCAGTGAGCAGGCGGGACAGCACACAGCCAGGACAGCTGATCCCAACTGACCAAAGGGATATCCCATACCACATGAAGGAGGACTGGGGGGACGTTCAGAGTGATGGCATTTTGTAACCATTACATGTGACGGAGCCCTGCTTTCCTGGAGATGGCTGAACGCCTGCCTGCTGATGGGAAGTAGTGAATGAATTCCTCATTCTGCTTTGCTTGCATGCACAGCTTTTGCTTTAGCTATTAAACTGTCTTTATCTCAACCCATGAGTTTTCTCACTTTTACCGTTATGATTGTCTTCCCCATCCCACTGGGGGATGGTGAGAGAGGGGCTGGGTGGCACTGAGCTGCCCACCAGCATTAAACCTCAATTAGCTTTATTATATTTACTATCTCTGTAATGCAAAACAAGCCAAAAGAGAAACAAGCATGAAGGGGGAAACAAATAATCTGGATTAGTATCTGAACTACTCTGGACATTTTCACTCCCCGCTACATCCTCCAGCTCCAGGCTCCTGATAAAATTTCCTTGTAGAAATGTGGCTTACCCTGGTTTCTGGAGTACGAAGGGGGATTCTAGGACATGTCTGTAAAGCACTTCCAATTCACTCAAGCTTGTTCATTTCCGGAGTAGAGTGAATCAAGTGTTCTTACCTGGAAAATGCCATTCAGCTACACACCAGTAGGACTACAAAGATGATACATGAAAAATAATAGGATTTCCCACTCTCCCAGACATCTGATTTTTAGACTCAATCCCCAAATAAGTGGCATTACTGCCAAAAACCATAATACTTTTAGGGGAAAAGGATATGGAACTGGATCTATGCAGAGTTGGGGAAAAAAAGCTTACTCCTTCTGGATACTGGAACTTAAAAAAAAAAGTAAAATGTATTACGTAGAAGTAGTTGTTTTGAAAATTTAGGTTGTTCAAATGATGTTTAACCTCCTTTTCCACAAACTGCAGGGGCAGAAAAACCTTTAAATCCAAGACTTTCCCGTAACTGTATTGTCTATTTTGGCTCATGCAACAGCAATGTTTGACTTATGAGGAAGGACATCATTACTTCACATTTCTTTTACTTCCTTTACTTGTTCAAACAAAAGTATGTATGAGTAACAGGGAAAATGTGTGTAAAATCTACAGTGCTTTCTTCCTCAGCATAATAAAACCAACTATTTAAACAATTAGTTACCACATACCTGTGGAACAATGGCATATGCAATTTTAAAAGCTTACTGACATACCAGTTACTCCTGTTTGTCAGTAACATTAGGTTTTATTCATTCCGAAAATCTTGGCTAGCATTAAAAAACAAAACAAAACAAACAAAAAACCAAACCAAAACCCAACAAAAAAACCCAAAAAACAACTTATAGTTAGAAATTTTGCCAACAGCCATGGGTGATAACACATTTTTTCTCGTTCAAAGCCTGTTCAGTAATTTCAAAGATTACAAGTTACCTCAATTTTAGGTTACCTCAACTAAAGCCAATTCATTACTGTTAGCAAAAATTGCAGCATGCCATTTAAAAGCAGACCTATCCTTCAATGAAATGAACAGAATCAGGTACCTTTGAACACAAGAGAAGGAACAAGAGGCTACTACTGAAATAAATCTTTCATGCTACAAGAGGAGGTCCTTACAAATGCCAAAATTGAAGATATACTCTGTCTTTTAAAGATCTGACCTCTATTAGACAGATGAACTGTGGAAGCTCTATGTAAGAAAGTGAAAACTGTACTAGTTTCCTTATTGCAAAAATAAAGAAAACATTTTTATAAGAAATCTGTTGATACACACACATTCATTCAGTTAAATTATGAACCATAAAAAAATTATCATGACTATCTAATTTCAATTCCTCATAGATAAATGTTAAGAAACAAGATCTTGCTGTGACACACGACTGCACACATTTGAGAGTACAGAACTGCAGTAAGCAGAGGGAACAAATCCACACACATAACTATACTGTGCACTCCTGTTCAACAACATTCAAGACTAACACAATTTCATATATACTTACAATTCAGCTTTAATATATATACACACACAAGTTCATAGCACTAATAAAAACAATAAAACAACAGTAAAGTTTTACTAAGTTTCACTGCACACAAAAGTTCTTTAGGACTGGATAGAATCTGATCTCATTTCGTTTGCTCAATTCAGTTTTGGTGTTCATAACATAATTTAGAGCCACATACAAAACACATATATCGTGTGTGGCTGCTAGGTCAAGTCAGAAAGATCTGCAAAATCATCTGTTCTCATCCCCAGCACAGCAGTACAGTTCAGCCACTCACCTTTGTATTGAACTTAGCAATAGCATTCACTGAGACTACTTTTTTTATCATGTTATGAGTTATCAAATTTGAGTAGGCACCTGCATGCTTTGTAACAGCTGCACTGGATCATAAAGGCATTCTTTCAGGCAAGTATCTCCTACATCTTAGTTGGAAATCACATATATATATATTTTCAGTTTATTTGCAATCTTTTTTTTTTTTTTTTTTAAAGTTTACATCTGCTAAGGCTTTTTTGTGTTTTAAAGAGAACCTTGCACAGAATGTATGAGAACCATAATACAAGAAGCAACAGCAATAGCTTTGCTTGGTACTGCTTTATTGCTATTTTCCACAGAACTCTGACAGACATGGGTATGAAATTGGCCATCACACTGCCCTTCCTATACCACTCTACAAAATCCTCAAGCTTTATGTTCTGATTTCTGCACGATAGCCATGATTTAAGAATGAGGAAGAATCTTAATCTACTCTAATAAAAAGAAAACTAAGGACAAGACAGCTTCCAACAAATTAGTTGCAAAACATTTCTGGAATACATAGTTTGGACAGAACCTAAGAATTCTGGTTTAATTCCTTCTGAGCCTGTATATCAGAAAGCAAAAAATTTAAGCTTTGCCTTTTACTACAGAATTTCCTTTGCCAAGATCTGCAGACACCTGGCAAGAGTAACTGGAACATGCTGGGACAAAATCAGGCTTTCTTAGCTGTCAAAGTACAACCACTGCTTACTGAAAATTAAAATAAATTAAGATGTACTAGAAATCTCCCTTAGGAAACAGCAAAATTCGTTACTCCTCCTTGACGGAGTACATGTGAATCCCACTGACCTCTGGACTCTCAAATTCTACTACAGGGATGGAAATGGAAGAAAATTCAAGAGCTGTAGTGAAATCTCTTCAGTTTCAAAGAAAGGACTCAATTTTTTGGCTCAGTATTTGTCTCATCATTTATGACCACTCTTACAGACCCTATATTGGTACTGCAAGTGATTTCTCCCCACCTTCAATACAAGAGTGGTAAATATGTAAGTAGGTATTTAAATGCAAAGTGGAATAAATTTTTTGGGAAAAAAAACCCCTGCTAATTATTTTAAGTATTTTGCGTTGTTTGCCTTTTTCTTCAGAACACAATCTCTCTCCTGTCCTATTCTATCTGATTATTTTGATTCTCTGAAAAGGCAGAAATTAAAAAGGCTGGTTTTATCAGTGACTTGTCGTGTCAAAACAGTCTTTCGTTAAGCACCACGTAACGGATTTATGCCGGGACACTGCTCTGAATTGCGTTTGTTAAGGAACAGCTCCTATGGAAGAAGCAGAAAGGACTCCGAAACAGAATTTATCAGGAATCAATTCACTACTGGAACAGGGGACAGGACGGTTTGACAGACGATGGCAACAAATTAAACATTGCAGGAAGCAAGCCTTTAAACACCTTTCAAAGATCATTTTAACTATAGGCCAGATCTTGAACAAAACACCTATGACTTTTTCCCTAATATCATTCTATTTAGACATTTCATTTTACAGAACAGGGTTAAGAATAGCCTAGACAATACAGCTTGCACTCAAGTACAGAAGATAATATTATGTTTGGGTATTTGTTTTCTTTTTCATTTTTGCAGCATTCTTCTCTAAAATCCAGCATAAAGCTTTTAAGGCTATGTTAACACCAAAGAATTTCATTTCTGTTGTCCCACATAAACATGACAAAAAAGTAGGAGATAAAAGATGTAACCTACCTCTGTTAAATCCAACATAACAAACAACTGTGCAATATTCAATCCCACTTGGAAGAGTAAAGCACACATATTATGGAGCACTGAAACAGCAAATAAAGCTAAGAAAAACATGATACTACACTACTGAGTCACAAAATCATTCCTAAGGAATACCGAAGATGAACAATATGAAATACAAAACCTAATTCTTTTGGTACCTCTGTATATACATGGATACTTCATCAGGTATATCTAAGACTAATTCACAAGTGTTACTAAATTCTACTCCTAGTGCTTCCATGATACGAGGAAGTAGCTAACTCACTACACAGATTAGGAACTGAAGCACAAATTCATGCAAGGCATCTTGCATTCATGCAAGGCATTCATGCAAGGACCAAGCCAAGAGCTAAAATCAAGTCCATCCGTACCACAGGACTGTTCACAACAAATCATCCCACTGGTTCTTATAAAGTCATGCTGTCCTCAGTAAAACTCAGAGCTAGTACATGCCACAATTAAAATGGGACACTTCTAAAAGCTTATATTGGAGTCAAGAGTGACAGGTACAGCATTTTCCTATTACAATATCACATTTTAATTACAGACAAACAGAAATACAATACTACTATTCATAATTTTTACATGGTAGCTTTTATTACTGGTGAGCTACTGTAACCAACAAGTAAAATAAAATGCACACTGCATACTTAATTCCTTGAAAGAGCATAGATTTAGAAAACCTCATTAGATCTCATGACTAGAATTGCTTTACAATTTTATTTTTTTTAGGTTGATGAATTGAAAAAACAAAGACAGTTTTGCATCAAATCAAAATCCAGTTTTTCTCAAACAAAAGAAATTGCCAAGTATCACTATCTTGGGATGAAAAAAGCAGGTTCAACTTCTTTTACTGCCCCAAGTACGGTGACCTTACATCTCTCATCTCCCAGGGTACACAATTTTCTATTTGACACAAACATACATTAAAACCAGTCAGCCTTCGTTCCGAGATTTCCTGAAATCACAAGTTAGGGACTAAATGTCTTTCTCCCTTTGTCTGTTACAGAACTGATGGCATGCTTAGCTGTTTGGGTTCCCCCGTTTTTCTTTGAGGATGCTTTGAGGATGGCAGATGACATTCAGATGAAAGAGGGAACTGAATCAGCTTTCCACCTCCTTTGTGAGCCCAGTGCTCCTTAAGAAACTGGCCAATTTGGAAGAGGGAACAGCTACCATTATTAGCAGGTTTGCAAATCTGCACTGATATACTTTCATACTCAGCCAAATCGATGAATTGTTTCACTGTTATTTAGTAAATTCAGCTGTGGGGGGCGGGGGGCATAAAAAAAGCACCCCACCCTGCTCTGGTCACTCATTAAACAGTTATCACATCCAAAAGGTCTGAAGCAGCAATTACTCTGAGGTGGCAGTCAGGTCAACCTCAGAGTTGTAAGCCAGGGAACGGCTGAGGTATCCCTGTTTCCAGGTAGGGTCCTTCCAAGTAGGAAAGGCAGGGATGGTGTACTACTAAATAGAGTACTTCACAGCTCTTCAGATCTAGGTTAGAGTACTCTAGGGGAACCTCAGGGAAACTTTGTACTGTCACTTTCCTACTAGAAAGCCCACTTTAAACACCAACTCACTGCAATACTGAAGTTCTATGCTACTTTTCAGAAGAACTTGCTCCTTTCCTGCCCTTCAAATTCATGTGTCACTTCCCTAAGGGGATTTCTGAAACAAAGCACTACAGAATAAACTACAACCCTCTTTTCATGGATGTCTTTACTGCTAAAGCAAAAGCCCTCAAAGCCTTCAAGTTATGTTAGATTTTTAATTAAAAAAACCCAAAAGACTAAAAGTAGTACAGTGATTGTAACAGTACTGTTTTCATTGTAGCAATCTGATCCCTCTTCACTAGCCCATCAGCAGTATTTCTCTGCAGCTGAAGCATTTAAGGAACAAGAGTGACTGATCCACTGTGCTCCTCATGCACTAAAGCTTCTTTCAGGTGTTGTAAAGACACAAACTGTATGTAAGGAGTCTCTTACCAACTATCAAGTAAAAAGATTCATCAGCCTAATTCTACCACACAACTCTATAAACAAAACAAACAAAAAAGAATTAAGGTACTGGACTTGCTCAATAAATAATGGAAGTCAAACATGGAAATCTTGCAGAGAGGTCCAAGACTGTTTCGTTCCTGGTTAGTTATGAACTTAAAGCTCCCTTCTGACTCCCACTCTTTTCCATTCTAAAACACTTAGAGATTTACATTCAGAAAAATGAAAATCAAATTCATTCCCAGTATAAACTGTGCAGCTTTCACTTAAGTCAACATAATTTATTTTCAGCCAAGATTCTTGCAGCACCTCCAACTGAAATCCTTTTACCTTGATATTAATCCTAGTGCACTGAAAAGAATAGCGCTGCTTATTAAAAAAAAAAAGTGGGGGGAAGAAAAAAGACAAATCCCTCACCTACAACCTCTGAGGTAATACATGATGGAACTGCAGGAACAGCAGTACTTAACTGAATCATAAATTAATGCCTCTGCTAGATGCACAGCACTGCTTCTATTCTGACGTTAAATATCAAATGATTGAGAGCAAGAAGGCAAAATAATCGTGTGAATTCATAATTTTTACTTTTATTTAGGAAAAAAACCCAAAATGAACAATACTGCAACTTGGGGGGTATGGAAGAGGAGGTTTGAAAACCAAACACAAACAAAAACTATACAAGCCCAAAATGAAATCCTAAAAAAAAAAAAAAAAAAAACACCAAAACAAAAAAACACCCCACCAAAAAAAAATCAGTGAAGTCCTACTTTCCCCTCATGCAGAACAAGCTAAATACTGTCAAGGGTTTCTTTTGCTTTTTAAAAAATTATCCAGAATTAGGTGTTGTAGATAAACACAGCAGACGCAAAACGGCCAGTTCAGGGTAACACAAGTTCTACAGAATGCTAAAATGTTTTCCTTAGTACACTACTTTTTTTGTTGTACTTTTACACTTGTTGTACTTTTGTTGCCTTTACAATTTTTTCCTCCTAAAGAACAATCACCTAAGCCACCCATCAACGCAGAATAATCATCACAATATTCCCAGGATATCACAATATTCCCAAGACCAGAAAGCAATATTTTTAGAACAGGAGAATATAATTTTGGAAATAAATGCCCTAGTGGAATGAAACAGGTTACCAGTCAATATGGACTGGAAGTATTTATAAAAACCCCAGAACTTTAGGAATCCATTCAGCGGAATACCAGTTCTAACTACCAGTTCTGCCTGTTTTATTATTTTGTAACACACATTTAGACAAACACGTACACATGGTTCCAGACAAAAGAAAGGCACTTAGAAGAAAGGCAGTTAAAAGAATTTTACACAGACTGTTCTTCATTTTCATACAACTACAGAGTGGAAATTCTACGTCTCAGGGGCACAGCAGAAGGGAGATTTTTTTGAGTAATGCAAAAAAAAGACACACAAGTGTTGCATATGAATTTTTCTACATTTGTAACCCTCCTGATTAAAGGATCCAATCTTACAGAATTATGTGAGTGCTTATCTCTAAGTAACTGCATTTATTTCGACAAGATTAAAAGTATTGCATACATCCTGTCAGCAAATCTCAGCAAGATTAGAGCACAATTTTTCTCCTGTTGACTAAAATTTAAGCCGCATGGCCTTCATCTCCCCATTCCATATACAGATGTACAAATAATGTCCTAAAAGACAGGAGGCAATTGAGTAAACATCACTGATTGATTCTGAAAGACTGCGCATTTCCTCCATTACAATTAATTTATGTGGAAAAAAGGCAGAAGCTCCATACTTTAAAGATATAACTATGGAAAATAACTTAAAACTTTGTGTTGGGGGAAAATCTGGCCAGACCACGCAGGCCGAGAAAGGCAAGGCAGTCGCGGCTCCATGTCCTCACATCCAACCACAGTGAGGTTAAGCATGTATTCTCACTATGACATGCATGTAAAGCTCACGTATATACCACACATGTAATTATACACATGGCCAGCCACACAGATCAGACAGACAGACACACACAAAGAGCACCAACGGCCTCATCCTGCTCCCCTGCGGCTGAGCAGGATGTAGGTCCACTGACGAGAAGGTTCACTACAGTCAGTGTGCGTCCCTCCAGCAGCTGGGCTCAGACTCTTGGTCTGCCCAATAGCTGGTCCCTGGATCCCAGTCTCCCCAGTTGCTGGCACCTGGACATACGAGCCTGCGAGGCCACAGGCGCACTCCCATTGCTGGCACAGTCTCACTCACGCACATACAGACACACAGAGCTGGCTAAGACTCCCCTGGTCCCCCAGCAGCCAACCCCCTCTCGTCTCACCTACAGAGACCCACAACAGCAGATCTCACCCCTAGAGACCCTCAGATCTGCAGTCTGTCTGGCAGCTGGCTGGTGCCCTCCTGGTCCCCTCACTAGCCAGCTCATCCCATGGTCTTCTCCTTAGAGAGATGCACACACATCTGGCTCCCAGGCCACTTCACTTACTCACCAGCTAGGCTGGTTTTACCTTTGTTAGCCATCATACCCCAACTTGTACACCCATACTTGCTCCAGTTGCTGCTGCCAGGGACACACAGGCCCTGATGACCCAAGGTCCCACTTCAGTTACTGGCACTTAAATCCACTCACTCTGGTCTCTCCAGCCACTGCACCATTGACACGTGGTCCCTCCAACCCATGGTGTGACCCCAGCAGTTGCACTTGGATCCCATGCACGCATGTGCACACAGAACAGATCCTTCACCAGGGAAAAAGTTGGAAAGGAATTTAACAAGTAGACAGGGCAGACTGCACTGACCAGGCACAGGGCATGGCCAGACAAGCATACTGACCAGCACACTATTTGCACATGATTGGCCCTTTTTTAACCCCTCACTCCTCTATTTTCCCCACCCTTGTTCATCCTCAAATCACCCCACTCCATTCCTTTTCCCGCCTTTGGCTCCTTCCCTACACAACCCGTAATTAGCCTTGTGCAAACCAGAAATGCTTGCATCTCATGACGTGTCCCACAGCCCTGGGTAGCAACTCCCCTCAGTCTGAAAGGTGCTCCCATGTTGATTGATCTTGATTGGTTTCTGGCTGGACAGCCCTGGGAGGGTCCCCAGACAGGGCATAAACCCTCCTTTGAGTCCCTAATTTGGGGTACCCCCCACTGCCTACCTTTGTGCTCTTGTGCTCTTCTGAGTTTGTGGAGACCAAGCCTTTGATACGCTGATGGCTCCTGTGAAGGGCCTGGGCACAGTCAGAGCAGGATGTTATTTGGGTTCCTCCATCTACCATTGACTCTCTACTCCTTCGTGAGTGTGCAGACCAGCTTTTATCACATAACCTAACACCTTGCATTTTAATCAAACTGATAGAAAATAAATATTAATGTTAATCTTGCTGCAGTGGTCTTCTACCCTGCCCTTGCTTGAAAGACTTTTGGGCAGGGAGGTGGGAGTGGGGTGTCATCATTTAAGAGCAGCACACTCCTAATGCCAGATCTTGAACTGAATTCCTGTGTTCAAACAAGGTCAAAAATTTCCCTAAGATTTCTATCTGAATAGTGTCTTTCCTAAATTTTAGGGAAAACATTCAGAAACTGTCCATTTAATCAACTAAATCGATTAACTAAAATCTCCTGTGCCAACCGGCTCTTCTATTTCACAGTTGCATTTGAACAGAGAGATTTTAAAAACCATGAAACTCCACCATAATTTTAGGGTATGGTTCCACCTCATGGCTAAGCTAATAAAGCGGGGTGTGCTCAGAGCCCATGCTCTTCGGGGCAGCTGATCCCATCTTCTCTACTGTGACAGATTTTGTGAGTCCATAGCTTCAAGAGGAGTAGTTTCACCTCACTAATTTGGTGGAAAAGCCATTTGTTTTGTTACAAATTAGGTTTCTGCCGCATCAGCCAGTTTAATGAACTCACCCTATGACTGCTGTAGGGAGAGAAGA
Source organism: Ciconia boyciana (assembly GCF_034638445.1). Taxonomy (NCBI): domain Eukaryota; kingdom Metazoa; phylum Chordata; class Aves; order Ciconiiformes; family Ciconiidae; genus Ciconia; species Ciconia boyciana. The sequence goes on along the minus strand of NC_132937.1, from coordinate 76,026,436 downwards.
GCAGCAGGAGAGTGAGGCCAAGGAAAGCAAGAGCAAGACTACTCTTTTCAGCAGTAGCCAGACTTTGAATTAACATCATCAAAATTTATTACCGTTATTTGCATTAGCTCATATAATCTTGTTCTCTTGTTATATAATAGAAACAGAAAGGGTTCTCAATTTACCCTGTTCAAGCCTTTTTTTTTCCTTCTTTAATAACCTCTCCTTCAGTCCTTTTTTAAGGTAATTACCTCCAACTCTTAATTCTCAATATCCTTTTGAAACTCCCTCTAATTCTCTAATGTCCTTCTGTAGGGCCAGTATTACAGACTTGAAAAAAACATCTTTCTTTTTTTTTGAAGTAGTCTTTATCCTTTCCCTCAGTCCTCCTATAATCCTGCTTGCTTTCTGCTCAGAATGGAGAAAACGTGCCAATGATTAATGACACCACTGTAACAGAAGATCTCAAGTACCTCTACAATTATTACCATACAAATAGAGTACACCCAAACATGCACACCTATAAATGACCTAACAGGATTATAATGGAAGAACAAACAGAAGTCCTATTTCTGTAACAAATTGTTGGAATGTGAAACCCGAACATAGAGTCAAAAGCCCAGGGTGGGGGGGGAAGGAACAACCTATAAATGAAAAAAAAGGAAGCTCTCAACCCCAAACTACTGCTATGTGATTAGACAGGAAGTGTCATTAAAGAAACAGTTGAGCCTTGGACAATCACTTTTCCCTTGCTACATATATTACTTACTGGACGGTTGTGTGTAATGTGCCAAAGTAAAAGTATTTCTTACAACTGCTCCCCAAAACCAATACTAAATAGTTTTCACTGGGTACAGAATTTCATTTTTCCTCCTACACCAGGATACAAAGCAGGAAGAACTCCTGAAGAGAAGAAAAAGATATTAAAAAAACCAACAACAACAACAAAAAAACCACCCAACAGGCTTCCTCCCATACAGGAACTTGCCAGGTATTTGCCACTAGCTGAACACAGCTTACTGTTCCTTGCTTTTTTAAAGTCACTTAAACAACTGCTCAGGATATAATTATGCAAAGTTAAAATGAACCAGAACTGAAACTTAATGTCCATCTATGTACGCAAGTCATCAGCACGCTGTCAATGTGATCTGTGGTTGGATCATTAGCCTTTGCAGTAGCATTCTTCAACAAATTCTCTCCAGTGGCCAAAATGACTTTTTTTTTTTTTTAAATAAAAACCACACCTTTGTTTCCCTTCAGTGATAACTACATAACACTCTTTGCATCCACAAAATAACACAATCAAAGCAGTTTAAAAGCAAATTTAGGAAGTAATAATCAATAGCTAACTATCATTTTAACAACTTTAATATAATTTGTAGTATGCTGCTTTTAATTGGGACTATAGTTAAAAGCAAATGCACATGCTTGAGAGAAAATACAATCACAAAAAAGGTAATTAATACAATGGTGTCTTTTGGGACAAGAAATACAGTCCTAAAGATTATAAAAATGTCATTGCCACTAGCACATACTACAAAAAAAAAAACCCCACAGTTGAAGTTACTAATTGTATTTCAGGGGCTAAATATGCTACAACAGTAATTATTAATATCCAGATTCAATAGGGTAGAATTATAAATTCTATTTATATCAGAGTAAGATATTTTGAATTAGTAACTCATTTTAACTTTCCAAAATGTTGTTATAGTAAACTTCTACTTGTGACTGGACCAGGGTCCATTTACATTTAAATATAGCAGGTATTTAATGTTAGTGAGTAACTGTACTGGCAAAGATGAAGTATTTATGTTTGTATGCAAAGTTTTTATTTCTTTTTGCACATTTAAACTGCTTATTCAAGAAAAACTAACAGGTTACACTTTCTACTACAAAACATTGTATTAGTTTTTACCTTGAAAGTGACAATTACACAGATTTACGATGAATTTAGAATATGATTTTGTTTTGAAGAATGACTTTCCTTTTTTCAAAGCATTTGGTTTGTTCTTTCGTATATATGATAACTTAACTTGCAAATCACCTCTGTATGTATAGGTTCACTTTGGCCCACTGAAAAACATGACAAAAAGTACACAGAAAATTGTTTAATAAAAACAATTTACATATACATGAAAACCATACACCTGTATACACTGTCTGCTCCACTTACATGTACTCCAGATATGGATTTTTTTCCTCCTAATTGAAATCTTCACTTGTCTTCTAAAACAGTTGCTGGCTTAAAGATAGTAGTCCTAATATTTGGGACCATAATCTTGTTTGCATTTGAGCCCACCATCAACCTTCTCAACTCGATAAGAAGCTACATGAGACAACCAACATACATACGCAATTTGAAATATGTTTCCTTATTCTCATAATATAGAACTGCTCAAATGAAATTCAATAGAAAAACAACAAAATCCTCAGAATCAGCTCTTTCTCCAGAGCTTTCAGGAGGGGAAATAATGAGTGGATCTTTAGTCTTAAATTCTTCTGCACAATTATATAAAGCTTTTGACATCTAACCATAGCAGTTTCAAAGTTCTGACTACAGAACCCTCAGGGGTGGTGGTTTTTTTTCCCAAAATCTTGGAAAGCAACTTTAAAATAATTCAAATTTGAATAGTTAAGGAGAGTTAATACAGTTAAATACACTATTCCTGAACATTTTATGCATCTTTTTGTCCTTACTTGCTAGGTAACCTTCTAGATTAAAACAGAAAAGATGCACAATACCTAAAGCCATGAAATAAAGGAGCATACTGTGACCAATACGAGATTGCATTTAGTACATAAACAGACTTTTTTTTAAGTATCAAATATGAAAGTTAATAGATACCAGCACTGGAAGGGGAGTTGGCTTCTTCAGTTTACCTAAAATATTCTTCTTCTCTATATTAATATCCAAACTAATAGCTAGGCAGTCAAGTACAGAAAAAATAGCACATATATCTTTGTACTAGGAAGCAAAAAATCCTCGGTCTACATGAACTTAAAAATATCCATGAAAAAACATGATATTGTCACTAGACGGTTTTCCTCATTCTTCTAATGCAACACATCTATTGTTATTAATAGTATTTCTACATCTCATCTCGTGTGTAGCATTAGACTGGCTAAATGTCTTATTAGTCAGTGCATACTAAGCACTTTGCTTAAGAAATTTCAATAGGGGACCCCGTTCCCAAAAAAGAATTAGTGTCTAAATAAACCAATGGAGGTATGATCAGAAAACATAAAACAAAATAGGCAGAGGGAAAGAAAAATTATCTGCATACTGTATACTTAATAGGGGAAGAGAGGGGTAAATTGGTGGGCTTGTACCAAACATAACCATCTCAATGTAACAATGCAACACCAAACTCCCTTTTACAAATTTGTTTCCATTTACACTAATAGTTCTTTCCCCATCCTTCACCCCATTCCAAAATTATTGTACTTTTAAGTATTAAATACATAGACTGCTTTATAAGTTTGACCCCACAGAGTTTTCAGGGTGGAGAAATCAAAATACAATAAACCCAAAATGAAGTTACAAGGCATTAAAAGACGACTTAAAAAAGGGTATTTATTCTGCAGCTTAGCTCCTGCAGGATTGAGGTTTTTTGTTTTCTTTTGGGGTGTTTCTTTGTTGTTTTTTAGTAAAAGACAGAATCAGACACTTCACATACTGGGCATGGCCATTTGCAATCACAGTAATCTAAAGCAATGCAGAAAGTGGGCTGTGAGAAGGAAAAAAATTCCACCTGTGAAACCAAACAGTTAACAGCTTAGCATCTCAGGCTTACAAATAAACTTAGCTTGCAAGGCCAAAATGTGCAGGAGTCCTCTGAGTTTGTCACAAAATCAGTTCCTTCAGTGTTTTATTATGTTTTTCCACTATTCAAGATAAACAATGGAAACTCTGCTTTCCTAAAGTTAACAGTAGATTTCAATAAGAATTCACATTTCCTTATACAAACAAAATTGCATGCAGAATAGTTGCATGACAGTATGTTCATCCACTGTTCTACTAACCACATAAAGAAGACAAGAAAAAAGAAAAGGTAATGTGCATTGGGGGTTAATTTTTGTTGTTGTTTTGTTTTAATAAAAAAAGCTTGAACATTTTTCTCTAAGGTAATGTTCCCATTACATAATTTGTGTTCTCTTCTTACGATTTAAAAAAAGCTCTGGGAATTTTGGGTAAAAATTCCTCTAATTACTTAATAAACCGGTTTTTAACTTCAGGAATTTCTAGTTTGCCTTTTTTTCATATTGAAGATTAGCTAGACTTTGCCAAGTTTAAATTACACAAGCTATGCAACTGCTTCAGCTAAAACACACTTTATGCATTTAGTGAACAATGCAACAGAGGATAAAAAAAGCAATGCTGACACCTCACAGTGTAAGGATACACAAAAATTATTAAATATGAAGCAAAAGCCACTTACCTTCCAGTCTCATTAATTCCTAAAATGACACTAGATAATAGAACATATGGAGAGATGCTTATGATCTTTAGCAAGGGCTGAATCATCTTCATGTAGATGCTGTGACTAGCCCCTGTATGCACACTGACATCATCAGTAAAGACTTGGAAGCAGAGGATACTATGGTAACCATGCAATGTGCTGAGAGAGAGAAGCTTTTAATTGCTTTAACAACTTCCTGAGGCTTGTGCTACTGGGCTTCCATTTGTTCAGAAGGAAGTGAATGTTGTCACAGAGGCAATGAGTGTGACACTGTGCAGAAAAAAAAACCACTGAATCCTGCATCTATTAATTGTGATGTGACTTTTTAAATGACAAGTGTCATAGCCTGAATCCATTACTGAAATTTTCTGACATCTGCAAGCTCTGCCAGGAGTAACAGGTCAAGAAGTAATACTGTCAGGTAGCAATTTTATAAGCATTTGTATTTTGTTTTCTCTATTTGTGCACATTGATACCACCAAATTGAGATGTTCTCCTCTTCAGGTCACACCATAGTTTTAAGCATAGGGTGTTCTCAACTTCCATGACTATCTGCCAATATATCACTTATGAAGGACAAAGCTCAAGTAAATATTACCAGAGGTGACATGACACAGCCAACGGATAGCTGAATAAGAAGTTTTGGCTAAGCTTTCCAGAAAACTGCAGTATTATCTCTTCATTTTGCATACAAATAGCTCAGCTGGGGTTTATTTGGTTTTTCAAAACTAAAGAATAACCACATGACTAATGACCCAATCATGACACAAAACCAAACCAAAAACCAAACCAAACCCAAAACCAACACAAAACCAAAATGGAAGCGTAGGGGATGGAAGGGGAAAAAGGGCAAAAGAAACCTCCAAGTCACACTGGCTTTAGTTTTTAGTTCCAACAAGTTTGGGGTTTTGATTCTTAAGGGCATGTGGGGGAGCAAATTGCTGTCTGTAGGGCTGGCTTAACTATGATACAGTCATTCTGAAATCAGTTTCACTGCTTTAACACAAATATGATACAAATTAGAGAACAATGATGCACACACTCCGATTTTGGCACTAGGCAACTCTCTAGGCACTCAAGTTCCCCTTACTGGTCGTTCCCCAGCTAATGCTCTGCCTGAGCAGTATGATCAATTAACTGTTCTTCTTCTACAAGTGTACTATTTCCCCAGAAAAGACAGAATCAATCATTTTATCTATTGGGTTTGGCCCAAAGCTGCAAGTTAGAATCTTGAAATTAATTTTATTTTTCCCTTAAAGATCAGATTATTGCATAATCTTTGACAGTTCTATTCCAAAACAAAGACAAACCACAAACCAACAAAAAATTCAAACCAAACAAAAACCAAAGATGGTTGTCAATGTATCAATACATCAAATTTTGCAAGAGTAATGCTACCGTGCTTTCATTAATTTCTATGATACTTAGAACTCTACAAACATCATTGGAAAACCCATTCCAAAGAAAAAAATAGTTCACAGGATGATTCATTACACAAGTTCTCTAATGTCATAGCTGAGACAGTCAGTTCATACTCCATATCTGTGGGAAAAGAACACAGCATACCATGCTGAACTGTACAGCCAGCAACCTGACCTCCTTATGAACCACTGTTGCTCAGTGTCGAGCACAAGGGGCTGATTAAAACATGCACAGTTCTGTCTAGACTGCAGCCTGCCAATGCAAAAATATGTATTTCTTTCTAAGTAAATCAGCATCACCTCCTATGCAGGAGGCTGATGTCAGCTTCCTACCAACACACTGAGATTCTCAACACACACTGTTCATTAGGATTTCCCCGATTTGGAGTATCTAGAAGAGCTGCTGTATCCTGGTTGTTTAATGACTGTCATTGTTTCAATTCTAACATCAATCAAACCCTTGCGAAGAAGCTGCGCTTTCCACAGTTACGCTGAAAACCCTCATCATGAGATGATAGATTAAGAACGCTACCAGGCCAACCACTTCCACAGTTAGTTGTCATTCAACATGACAAATCTTGAAGACTAAATTTTGCACTTTTTTTTTTTTAAAAAGCACACTTTGTGGCCCCTTTTTCAAATACAAGTGCAAAATGCTTCAGATACTTCGCATACAAAGACTGCTTTTCATAGCAAACTTTCTGCACACACACCTGGTTTCAAAACCATCGATCTAAGGTACAAAGAAGTGTATTGCTCTCCATCACAGACTCTGTTGCTTCATGCATATAATGCTATGCACACTTTAGGGAAAAGAAAAGGTAGCAAACAGAAGTAGAAAACAGCTGGAGAACTGTTTTTGTCATGAAGTTGTATATACAACTCAAATAAGTTCCCTCTAGCTGCAGCAATGTAGAAAGCCGTAACTAGGGTTTTTTTGTTGATTCTCTGTTGAGACAGGTATTAGGTCCCTAAAGAACACTAACAGCACTCATCTATGTGGATGCATAGACACAAACAGCAGCTCAAAATAGCAGCTCAACAAAAGCAGAAAATTGTACCCACTCTATTCCCTCCAACTCCACCTTTACCGATTGACATAACAAGCTAGTTAGCTCTTGTTAGGAAGCCCAAAAGCCGAAAGGGCCACAGCAATTTGAACAGTGAAGCCTAATATAAAGCCAGGGTGTGAAAGATGCAAAGGTGTTTACCATCTCCAATTCATTCTCAAGTGAATAATTAAAAAAAAAAATTAAAAACAAACAACTGCCCCCAAAGAACCCCAAACCAAAATAGATCAGCCTGAAGCCAAATATAAAAGCTTGTTCTAGAATTGAAGCACTAATCTCTTGACTACAAAGTCGAAAATGTAGTTACAAAGGATGAAAATGAAAAACACATACCACCTTAAATTACTAGATGACACATACAGCTTTTAAAGTGGTATTTATCCAAAACACCTTTCCCACAATCTCCTTACTATCTGTTCCTTCTCTTCCCAAAACAGAATCTGGCACATCTAGTAAATTACATCCATCCCCTCAGAGGATGCAGTAATAAATAAATCAAATAAATCCATCACCTCAGAGGTCTAGATTTAGTAGCTAAGTAAGTATCAGTTTTTTAAAAAACTAAATAAAAACTAAATAAAAATAAAGGCTAGCTTGTTCATTCCTTGAACAGTAACTTGATTTGGTATGGAAACTTGATACCGTCAGCCATGAGAGTTTGTATATACAATGTCCCTTTTGGAATCCCCACAGAAACCCAACCAATTTAGGTCAGATACAAGAATCCATCAGAAGGGGAGAGGGAAGGAAAAAAAAAACAAACAAACCAACAACCAAAACACAAACCCAAATGACAGTTTTGCATTCTTCTCAGAGTCTTCATTTGAGCTGAATAAAGTGTGGGTACCAAGAGGAAAAAAAAAAACACCAAAACCAATAAGCAGTCACCTTATTTTTATATGACTGTAGACAGGCCATGAGGTTAGGATACCAGCAGAGCTTAGAATGGGATTGAAAATATTGATGCGAGCACAACACACTAAAAAAATTAAGGTTGGTATGTAGAAGAGCAATTTTGACTTAATTTTTGCCGATACGTGTAATGGTTTCCTCATATGCCTAAACTTCTAAAGACTATTAGACTAAGACTCCATAATCTTCCAAGAATCTCATTTCTACAGCAACAGAAAGAGTGAGGGTAGCTCGAGCAATCACGGCAGCATATTCTGAAGTCCTGTTCTTATTAAGAGACATTCCAAGCTACTTATTCCCTTCTCCCCTGCAGATCTCTTCCCCCACCCACAATTTCTGTGAAAGAGATCAAGAATACACACATACAATTTACCACTGTTTACCCAGAACATTCTCAGCAACTTTTAGTCTCATCCACATCAAAATCTCGGCACAAGCCATTTAAGTTAGTAACTGTTAAAGAGGTAGGTACAGGACAAGCTATAAAAGGTACCACCTTATAAAGTGATGAACATTTACCATGTTAGAATATTGCTGAAAATAATCAGATGATTATATGTCAAAGCCAGAAATTTTAAGTTCATACTACACACAAAAAATATACTATTAGTATGATGGAATGTAAGGGATTATAAATACCAAATTCAATTAGAAAACATTTTGAATTAAGAGATCATTGTGTTTTATTTCAAATATGTACAACTGAAGGGTTTCTCTAATCTTCTGGAGTGATACATTGCCAAAACAGAACTGCAATTCTTACCACCACTAACACTAGTGGTAAAAAGGAGGGAAAGTACTCAAGCAGCAACTCCTTACTCTATACTACCAATTCCTGAACTTGGTCATATCACGGAACATACACACATAAATAATATACAGCTGTCACAGGCCAAGCAAAGTATTTTAGTTACTTAATGGGGTTCTATTACCACATCTATGCAAATCTGGCTCTTATTTTTATTATCTGGCTTTAGATTTACAGTTTCACAGCACTTTACAACTGGCAAATCTCCTCATTGGATATTTTACAGATCGAGTGTGTTATGTCTATGTCTTCCAGTAGCTCCTGTCTAGCTTTTACAGAGAAATATAAAAGGTAAATTTTAATCAAGGAACCTTTAATATTTAATTAGGACAAGAGAATACCTTGCATAACATCTAGTAAGCAAGCTCAGCAAGGCAAGCTGCACTCCCTAAATTGGCTCAGCTGAGACAGACGACACAGTGAAATGAGCACCTCACACTACCAGTTGTTTTTCCATCTTGGCCCTACAGGTGAGCAAATACAGATTCGGTTGGAAGGTTTATTTTTATTTAAAGATGACTCAAAGTGGCCAAATTTATTACAAGGAGACAGACATGCTTGATTTAGTCAAAATAAAGGATTTGTACCATGGATAGTGAAATGAGAGTTACAGAGATGATCTTCACAAAACAATCACAAGAGCATCACCTAGAGCTGTAATGTTTTCTCCAAGAAGGGTTCACATATAAACAAGAAAAGCAAAGACAGAAAAAGAAAACAGAACCCACTGCCACTGCATCTAGTTTTATTGCTGATTTATTTTTTGTCCTATGCATAATAAACATATGTAGGCATAAAGAATGTAAATTCCTTGCCAGATTACAAAACATGTAGAAAATTGCTTTTGATAAGGATTTGCCATTTAAGTGGAACTTGCTTTGGCAGCGTGCAGAAAATAAAAAGTAAACAGAATCAGTAAAAAGATTTTTCTTTAAAGTAAATTGGAAAGAGCATGCTAAGAGAAGCAGGACTTTAACAGGCCTTCAAACAAAGCACCTTTTTGCTTATCTGCAGGTAAATCTATCAATAAAGATCCCTCTAATGTATTAGCTCTCCTTTAAACACAACAACAAAATCCCCACACAGTTATAATCCTAAACCCGAATCTACTAGTAACATATGCAACTCTTGCCATTAACACCAGTTTAAATAAAAACAAAATACTCCTTGTAACAGTCAGTTTGAGTTTCACCAACAAAGAGCAAACAAAACTATAAACAACGGGTATGACACTACTGTTCCAAAAGATTATCAGGAATCACAGACTGCTTGGAAAGCAAAAAAATGAGCTAACTAAACATACAACATGAGCTAGCAGATCTAATCAAGTAAACCATAGTTTCGTTTTCTTTTAGAGAAGGGTAGTACTGTTCGGTAGCACTATACAACAGTTAACTGATGAACTTCTCCCTTAATGCCTGAGCAGAGACAGCACTTCACAGAACATGCTCTCATTAGCTCCCAATGATGAAAAGGAGAAGAATGCTTGAGGCATTCCTTCAAGCAGCATGCACCACACCACACCACCACCCAAATATCTCACCCCCAGAAAGTTTCAGCATTTATATGTGAGAGCTGACGCTGCGGAGTCAACACAGCACTTGAGGGAGGCTCAAAACCACAGGGTACACAGCTAGAAAATGAATCTCAGGAAATACTAGAGAGATAGGTATGCCTTAAAATTTTAGCAAAATCAGAGAAAGGATGGACAGTTTGACACAGCTGACAAGAACTTACAGAAGACAAACTGACTTAGAATTTGATATAAATGAAAAATGTCAAAGTATCGCCACAGTATGCTACTAGATGTACCATTCTTCATGTCCACAATGCAGCATGATTGCTTTGTATTTTACGTAACTATTGAAGTTTCATTATACTACCGATCAATAAGTTCTTTTTCTAAATGTGGATACATGACAGGCTTCACTTCTAAAAGAAAGTTGTGGCTTGCAAATGATTTGATGAGAGTCACAAAACTGGATATGCCAGGCTTAATTCTATCTGATATTGTGCAATTAAGCTGAAACAATCTAATTTTCCCTAATCCTCCCTTGAAAGAAGAAAATAACTAGGGTATAGTTCATTGAAAGTTTTACCTGTGTATATTTAAGATCTGCTACAGACACCTCAAAGATTAACAGCAAGGAAAAAAAAAACACCTGACAGCTCATACATAGCAAGGGAAATGGCCTTAAGAGGATTCAGATATGCAAGACACTAGAATTGCTTTAAGAAGAGAACTAGTTTGCTCTTTTACAAAGTCTGTGCTACCATCCCTTTTCAGGAAGCTATGTTAAATCAAAGACAAAAGTCCTGACTGTAATAATATTTGTTCTAATTGGGCTCAGAGGACATTCTCTGAGCACACACAAAGCTCATGTTTGAAATCAAAGAGCAGGGAAGGAGCAACTCAGTTATCTGTGTAAAAATGCAGCTGACGAGCTGCAGGGGTTGAAGTAACTGTCCATCCACCTACCTAGTGCACATGCCTTGGCCTAAATATCACATTTTCATAAAAAGCATATTCTTCTCTTGTAGATCAACACTAAATTGACACACAGAAAAGACTGCTCCAAGGCAGACAGCTGACTGCAGCTGTACTCTCTCACATACTAGACAAAAGCTAACCCAGAGCAGGAGCTGATAGTGCTAACAGCAGCAACAACCACCATTGAAATAAATAAAACCCATTAAATTACTGTGTAAAATGCTTTACATCCACATAGATGCAAATAATTAACCTTACTTGAAGCAATCTCTTGGCCTCTTTTTATGTTAGAAAATGAGAGGAAATTTCATACTAAATATCACCATATTATCACATCCCCAGCAAGGACACTGGGCAAAGTGTGGAGCAAGGAAGAAATACCCTTAATCATGTCAGGGAATAATTAAGCCAACTGGACATACGTAAGTCCATGGGCCCCGATGGGGTGCACCCACAAGTGCTGAGGGAGCTGGCTGATGTCACTGCAAGACCACTCTTGATAATCTTCGATCAATCATAGCAACAGGGAGAGGTGCTCAAGGACTGAAGAAATCACCTGGGAGGGTGACCTGGCACTGGCACAAGTTGCCCAGTGCAGTTGTGGAGCCTCCACTCTTGGAGACAGCACAACAAGTGTCCCTAAAATGGATTATCCATATTATTTTTAACATCAAGTTCTGAATTTTCATTGATAGTCTTATTGGTTTTACGTGCCCAGGTGCTGGCAGTGGGATGGCTGCAGGGGCAGCCTCTGCAAGGAGAGGCATGGACTGCCCTGTGCCCAGACACAGCCAGTTCCAACGGACCCACCGCAGGGCACAGCTGAGCCCCTCAGCCAAGATGGTAGCGCCTCTGTCAAAGAGTATTTAAGAAAGGCAAAAACACTGCACAGCAGAGCGTGAGAGCGAGGAGTGCGGAAAAAAAGTGTGAGGAACAGCCTTGCAGACACCAAGGCCAGTGAAGGAGAGGAAGAGGTACCCAGGCACTGGAGCAGAGATTCCCCTGCAGCCCCTGGACAGCCCCACATCAGGGCAGATATCCACACTGCAGCCCATGGAGAACCCATCCTACTCTATTTTTAATTGGCAATAAATTAAATTAATCTTCCCCAAGTTGAGTCAGTTTGCCTATTATGGTAATTGGTGAGTGATATCCCAGTATTTATCTTGATGCATGAGCTGTTTCATCTTATTTTCTCTCCCAGTTTTGTTGAGGAGGGAGAGTAAGAGAGCAGCTGGGTGGGGGTCTGGCAGCCAGCCAAGGTCAACCCACATCATACTCCATCAAGATTTTAAAAGAAACAAGCCATACTCACAGTAAATTATTTACAGAACTGTTCACACTTTGATTTCACTGAAGTAGTAATGCAGTTGTGAAACAAAGCAAGTCAGTTTTAGATGTAATTATGCTAATCTAGCCCCAAGTGAAATTTCAATCTGCAGTGCAGAACAAGGTCAGCAAGTGATAATTTCTGACAACTACTATCCATTCATCAAAAAAAACAAACAAAAAACCCAACACCTCCCAACTTCAAATAAAACTAATAACCAGATATTGTAATGCTTGACAAAGATCTTACCTCAAAGATCAATTTCCAGGACATGGTCTAAGTGTCAATTTGTTACTAATAACTGAATATATGTTATTATAATTGAAAAGAAATTATATATTCAATTAATATATACATACATACACTGTAACACAAAAACTTTTCCTAAGCAAACTACTGCGGTTGTATGTAGGTGAAGTTGTCTTGACAGGGACGAAAGAAGAGGAAATAAGGCACAGATGGAGATCTTCATGATTTGAACATCATCCAAAGAAAAGCCTTAGTGCTTACTGAAAACCACAATAAATATAGGGAGACAGAGCCCTGTTCTGAACATACAGCTTCTTAATACTGACCAACAGAATAAATCTTACATATTACTAGAAAACATATTCCATTCTTTGCAAATATTTGCTCTTGAAAGCATCTAAGAAGAACACAAATTCAAAAGTTCAGGTCAGTCTAAATAAATAAGTTTTCAACAGTGGCCTTCTAAATTTCAATAAAACAGTAACTCCATATTGTTTTCCTCAACTTAGTTGCTCAAGGGAAAAAGTACTCAGTTTCATTAAATGAAAATACCGCATGACAGAAGTAAACCAAGTTCACAAGAGGGCACAAAACTCATGAACTATAAACAGAATAGAAAAAAGAAACAACAAAAACTACAGAAAACAGTGCAATTTAGAAAAGCCAATTATAGGTAAACAACTGTCTTGAATGAATATTTTGAAGACATAACTATGAAGCTGAGAGTTATTTTTAAAAGTCTCCAAAAATGAACGGGGAAGGAAAGAAAAGAAAACCAAAAAGCTCTCAGAAATGTGGCAAACACATGAGATTATCCTCCAGTAACAGTATTTGTTGATAAGCAATTTTTCTAAATGTGACTGGTGGAAAAAAATAAAACAAAACCAAGAAGATTACAAGTACCAACCATAAAAGCTCTAACATTCTCATACTTGTGGGCAGTATTGTCAAAATAGCACTCCTCCCCCCACCCCCAGACATAAAAGGTTTTGACAAGACAAGGTCAGGTTACAAATCCAGTTATCTGCACTAAAAGCAGGAAAATTATCTTTCCATTAATTTCCCCCCGTGAGAGACTGAAAGAGCTAATGTCTCAAACATTGTGGCGACACGAGGCCTGTGCAGGAAATTGAGAACTTTCTAGAACAAGAACCATGTAAGTTGCAACGCTACAGGCTTGGGGAAGAGTGGCTGGAAAGCTGCCTGGCAGAAAAGGACCTGGGGGTGTTGGTCAACAGCTGCCTGAATAGGAGCCAGCATTGTGCTCAGGTGGCCAAGAAGGCCAATGGCATCCTGGCTTGGATGGAAATAGTGTGGCCAGCAGTATTAGTGAAGTGATTGCTCGCCTGTACTCAGCACTAGTGAGGCCGCACCTCGAATACTGTGTTCAGTTTTGGGCCCCTCACTACAAGAGAGGCATTGAGGTGCTGGAGCTTGTCTAGAGAAGGGCAACGAAGCTGGTGAAGGGTCTGGAGCAGAAGTCTTGTGAGGAGCAGCTGAGGGAACTGGGATTGTTTAGCCTGGAGAAAAGGAGGCTGAGGGGAGACCTTATCGCTCTCTACAAATACCTGAAAGGAGGTTGTAGAGAGGTGGGGGTTGGTCTCTTCTCCCAGGTAACAAGTGATAGGATGAGAGGAAATGGCCTCAAGTTGTGGGAGGTTTAGACTGGATATTAGGAAATTTTACTTCACTGAAGGGGTTATCAAGCACTGGAACAGGCTGCCCAGGGAAGTGGTTGAGTCGCCGTCCCTGGAAGTCTTTAAAAGACGTTTGGATGAGGTGCTTAGGGACATGGTATAGTGGTGGTCTTGGTAGTGTTAGGTTTACGGCTGGACTAGATGATCTTAAAGGTCTTTTCCAACCTATACGATTCTGTGATTCTGTGTAAGTCCTGAAGGGGCGTACCTGGCGGCGGGGATTAGCCTATAAAAGACATGCCCTCCAGGGAACCGCATGCACGCCCACCACTGGAGGATTGCCACGCCTGTCATCGTCATCACGGGATCCAAGGGTGGTGATACTTTTCCTTTCTCTGTCCTCCTCTCTTCTCCATTCCTTTTTTTCACTTGTCCCTTCCTCTACTCTTCTGATATATGTAAGTTTGGGATAAATTGTGACTGGTTGCCCAGAAAATAGCTCCATTGCCAAATCGCCTCTGTTTGTTCATTGAGCTTGCCAGTTCATTAGTTTGTCCATTTGTTGAATTCGCCAGTTAATAAAGATGCTGGCCAGACTGTTCCTCTGAGTCATTGTCGTGACTCTACCAGCCACACGGCGCCGCCGAGCAGAGATCAGCCTTTGTCGGTACACAAACCCTCGGAAAATCAAAAAGATTCACCCATCTTGCAACCCACCAAGTGGGACAAGACACCCCCTCCCCCCACTTCCTTGCCATTGTAACAGAGGAGAAATGCCCAGATTTCAAATCAGAAATTGCCTGACTAGAGCAAGGGAGAAAGAAATTAATGGGAACAACTTTGAGGAAAATATGGTCTACATTGAAAGTCAATTGGTTGAAGAAACAAAAAACTGAGACCAGCTAAACAGAGAGACAGAACAAGATAGAGAATAAGTCAGCCTGGGTAAGAGCCAACAGGGTGGATGGGGATCTGGAGCCATGGGGACAGCAAATAACAGGCAGGAGTGGCAGGCAGCTCTCCACAGCCAGAAGGGTCCATGAACTTGCTTCCAGAAAATCTTGACAGCATCAAGAACTTCAACGACAAAGTGGCTTGAATCCACGCTTACCCCTTTTTCTGGCACACATATTTGTCCATCAAGATTACCAACAAACCTGAGTAACTACAGATGGTATCTTACAGCTGAAACTGCGAACATGCCAAGAAACATGAACCTTGCGAAACTTTCATATTGTATTTCACAGTGAATACAAATTCTTCAAAAAGCACTTAAGTATAACAAGGTAATAATTTAGCCTATTTTACAAATGTATTTAGTACAAATCTGTCCACTAAATGGATAGTCAGAACAGAATCTGAATAAAAGAGGTCAACTAGATTAACTAAATAATGAGAACACTATTTATAGCAGCAAAAACCTGCAAATTGCCTGAACATGAAAGGAAACTGCACTTATGCAAATAAAGAGAGTTGGGTTTGAGATTAATTCATTCATTAATCCTTTTTGTTTGCAAGTAATTTTCAGAAAACACTTCAGCCTGACATTAGGAAAGTACTGTATGTGCAATATTTTATACAAGCCATCTTCAACATTTCTTTATTTCTTCTGTATTCATAAGGAAAACACTTAGTTTGCAGTTTCTGAAGCTGGTTTTTGGTCAATTTTTTTTGTTAAAGCTTATTTTCCAATGTGAACTCACTTTAAAACCTTCTTGACATCACTTTATTCTTTTACTCCTTACTTTCATACAGGATCCTGAAAAGAGCAAAGCTGTTAGGCTATGAAGCACTAGGAGGTAGGTCCCCCGAAACCAATAAAATCAGTGGAATCTGCTTGCCTAAGGCCAGTTGCTTTTGATTCACGTCGTTAGGCTCTAACACTAGATACTACAGAACCCTGCTAACCACATCTAGAGGTACTTTCCTCATGCAAAAACAATACTTCCAACTCTCTGCGTGGAGTGTGACCTGGCAATTGCAAAAGCCCCAGTGCAGATTTTCTAAGATGTCTAAGCACCAATGTTGACTTGAGAGCACTTGCTTAATAGTGCTACACTATGCTGAAGCTTTATTTCACTTTATCATTGAGATAAAACACCAGTGTCATTGTTCTTACACTAGTAATGTATTTTTCCAATTTTAAATTTACACAATTCAAGTATCAGAGATGGCAATAAAGGAAGCACTTGTAATGAAAATTGACTTCCCTAAAGAGACAGAGTTATACTAGGTCTATTAGATCCATTTCCTACCTAGTCACTGTTTCCAGATCTAGAGCAAGGCCATTTCAAAAATAAATTAAACTGGGGGATGTGGGGGGGATGGGACAACAGAGGACGACAACAACAACAAAACTAGCTAGCAACTACCCTGAAATAAGAAAAAAGTAGCAAACAAACAAACAAAATCTATATTCTACACAAATATTTAGTTTAACTACCACATTAAAATACATTTTAAACAGAACTTATAGACTAAGTGACTCAGTTCTCACGGGACGCGCTTGTTTTAAAGCCCTGATAATGATTTAAATCCCATGTTAGCTTAAAATAAGTTCATACAATTTTGATGATATACCTGCTCAGAATATGCCACCAAACCTCCCAAATACAGTGCACTCTAACTCTACAGTTACAGGCTTATCTCTAAGTGTTCACAGCTAACAAGTTTTATATTGACAGCAGTGCAAAGAAATCACCTTTTAAAGTATGAGGATATTTCCAGTAAAGCCCAAGATTAGTTACATAGGAATATTTATTTATACTTAGACTCTTATGGAAAAGTAACAAATAAAAGTTAGTGGTCTAGGCATCTTTCTGAGGCTCAAGGCTGTAAACCACAATATGGTAAGAATAAAACATAATAAAAACCACTGAGAATACCAGCAAGTTTACTACTGCTTTATTATCTAAAAAGTGAGAGAACTGGTGTTAGAAGCTAATTATTTAACCCTAGGCAGCAAGAACAGGATAAAGACAAACCTCAGTACAAGCCAGAGTATAGCCTTGGGAAGACCAAAGAACAAAACATCTCCACAGATCAAAGATCCTCTCCCATGATCAAGCAGTGGTCTGAGACTAAGCACAGACATCTGAGGAAAGCTATGTCACTTCAAAGCAAGTTTTCCAAAATAGATTGATTCTAATCAACCAAAATCATGCTTACAATTCATTTCTGAACCAGCTGCTACTGCAAGAAATAGTCACAAGTAATCAAATGAACAGACAACTTCCTTGCTACATTAGCTAACTATGGAATACCTTTACCAGCAGGCGAAAGGACAGCAAAGAAACATTACTACAATGCACAAACAAGACCCACAAGGTTATCACAATGATAGAAGTATATCCAACAAGCTGAAGTGACTTTTGCAAGCAGCCATTCCCAATTCCCTAACACGTTGCTAGCTCTGACGCCTATTCAAAAAAAAAAAACAAAACAACAAAACCAACAAAAATGACTAAGTATGCAATTTTGCTTCCAGTCTGATGAGATTCAAAAGCCAAGTAAGGCAAGCGGAAGAACTGAATTATCACCAGTTCACTACACATGCCTAGAATTTCCACTGATATGTATCATGAGTGCAATAACAGTACATGAATCAATATAATGATACAGATAATGTAGTACTGGATTATCTATCTGTATTATCCTCACACATCCTTAGGAAAAAAAGGCTAAGTATTGCATGACACTGAGACAACCGTTAGAAGACCAACCTCCAAATCAGAGATGCCTTTTGAAGACCACATAAAAATAGTAATGGATCTCTAAATGCATCTCCGAATATTTTTTTTTCCCCCACAAGCAAAACAGAAGAAGATTTAGTAGCTATCCACTTTGCTCAATTTAATTTCTGCTGAAGATGAAGCAGATCACATTAGGTAAAAGCAGTTAAAGAAGCAATGAGCATTCTATATCCCATGGGGGAAAAAAGCCAATATCAAACTTTTCAGGATAGAAGCAGAATATGGTTCAAAACCGAGGCCGACAAATACAATATTCTTTTGTTTGATCAACTCTTTTCAGAAAGAAAGGTGAGAAAGTTTCACTGCAACATGCTCTTTTTCATGATATCAGGTCATTACTGATCTTGTTTCAGGTCAGATATAGCCTCAGCTTTATCAGCTTTTTCACCATACAACATCGATGTATAAATACTCACTATGTGCACTTCTGCTTTCAAAAGTGTTATGACTATGAGCCTGAAAAAGACCTCTTTTTTTATACTAAAAAGAAGCCTGCTCTGAAATGTTATGTTCACTATCTCCTCTTTAAACTCTGGCCCAATCATCTCAAATTCAGCAAACCATGAGGTGCATTGGTAGCCCTGTGGAAGACCTTGCGTTTAAGGAGCTAGTGATCTTGGGCAAGCCATGTCTGCTCTATCAGGCCTTGTACTTAAGGCTTGGGAAGCCCACATGTTAGAACACAGTGGCTGCAAGGGAATCTGCTGGAGTGCCCTGTGCCAGCCTGTGCTGTGTGCTGGTAGGCATCATGAAAGAGACAATCCTCCTGCTTGTCAGGAGAAGATATATTGTGTACACTCTGTAGATATATCCTCTGCAACAGAAAAGTTACCTAAATTGAGATGTTTTTAGTTTTACTCCAGTTCAGAGTCCCAAAAGACAAAATTGATAGGAAACCATGCTCTATTTACGGGAAAAATATAAACAAGTGAAAGGAAAAAAAAGACCACAAAAAGAAATCAGGACAGTGGGTAGACTGATTACACCCTCTGCTCCCCCATTCAGTGGGGAAAGGGAGACTACGCTAGGACCAATTAATTACTTCAATCTGGTGGCTCATAGTCAAAACCCATATCAATTGACTAGATTTGGATCTTCCCCCCCAAAAGGTACAATGAGTGGCTGGGGTCCCATAGGGAGGTAACAAACCTTATATTCTGCTGACAGTACACTGTAAGAGTCATAACCATCAGCAGGCGATGGCTCTAATGGATACAGACCTGAGGTCACTGTAATTCATGGGGACCCACCCCTATAACTGAAAAATAAACTGATTAAATTAATCCCTTGGCAGGTGGGGGAGGGTAGAACCACCTGCTTGTTAAATCTCTTTGCTATTACAACTGGGTTCCTACCTGTCTTTTATGGCCAAAGTATGGGTAGCTAAAGTACATGAATATATTACTGGGCATGACTTGTTGGCAGGGAAAACTTTCAGGACAACACAGGGCAAATATTCTTTTGGGGTTCATACTGTCACTGTGGGGAAAGTGGTTACAGTTCCTGCTAATTTGGAGCCTCCCTCAAAATGGGTTGCATCCAAACAGTACAGGCTGCCCAGAGACTACATAGAGATCACCCAGATTATTATAACTATTAGAGGCTGGAGGTATTCAGAGAGCCCATTCCCCCCCTTCAACAGCCCCGATCTGGTCAGTGAAAATGCCTGAGAGGTCCCAGAGAATGACAGCTGTTTAATGATCACTAAAAAAGGCTGCCCCACACTCAGAGCTGTAGTGCCCTATGTTACAACTCTCTTCCAGCAAGCTGTATCTGAAGCTGTGGCATGCTGCATGGGATCCAGCAAAGGCTTTCTTTGGCATTCCAGCTGCTAATGAACCACCGGAGCAATCTGCACACTCGTGCTGGGGTCAGCAGTACACCTTCATAGTACACATTCACAGCACTTCCCTAGAGGTATCCACACAGCCCCATGATTTGCCATGGGCTGATAGCCCAGTGTTCGGAAGATTTCAATACCTCCCCACATTGTAAGTTGCTCTGTTATGTGGACGATGTTATCCGCATCACTGTGGGGAATGCTGGTCCCATTGAACAAGAAGCGGGAGAAGCACTGAGTAACACTGAGACAATGCAAGATCATGGTTGGGAAATTAACCTCAAGAAAATTCAGAGAGCTGCCAGAGAAGTAAAATTTGGGAGGATAATTTGGCAGGGACTTTGCAGAATGATGCCCAAACCAGCTAAACAAACCATACTTTATATGGCAGAAATGCAGAGCAAAGTAGAAACACAGAAGATTATTGGTCCTTGGGGGGGTTCGGAGGCAATTTATACCCTATTTGGCCCAGATACTACGATCATTATGTAATACAGTAGAAAAAAAAAAAAAAAGAGTCATCTCTTTTCAGAAGAAAAGATAAAAGCCACCTTTGAACAAGCAAAGCAAGCAGTTTTCCATGCAGCAGTTTTAGGCCAAAAACTAGCCAATAAGCCCTTCAAGCTCAAAGCCCTAGTACTGGATAAGGATGTGGCTTATTGGAGCCTCTGGCAGCAAGGGGACAGGTGGCGCATATTGTTGGGCTTTCCATCTCAGAGGTTACCCCCATCAGTGCAAAACTACAACAGCTTTGGGCTGCTTATTCAGCCCTAGCTGAAACAGAAAGAATCACCCAAGAGGCCAAGGTTACTGACAGCAGGGCTCCCAATTTTACAGTGGGTACTGTTGAATGACTCCAGTTAGTAAAATGGGAAGGTGCAACAGACTAGCATTGTGAAATGGAAAGGGTGCATTTCTATGCTTACATCTCCCAGCCCAAACAAAATAAGTGCCTTACAGAACAAAACAGAACAAATTGGCCTGGGTAATGACAGTGTGCCTCCACCACCTGGTCTGCCTCTATCTTGGGCTCAGCAGGCCACACCATATGAGCAATTAACCCAAGAGCAGAAGCAGAATGTATGGTTCACTGATAGGTCAGCAAGATATGTGAAAGAAAAACTGCAGTGGAAAGCAGCAACCTTTGAAATGGCTGGGAAACCTTCCTAACCTATCAAGGGAAGAGGTGCTGGAAGAACCATCAGCTTCAGAAATATTTATACTCACTCTTGCGTGGTATGAAAAGGTCTCACACTGTGGGCTAGTAAGTGACAAGCAGATGACTGGATGATACACAGTAAACCTCTTTGGTGGCAGGATTTGGTAAACACTAGAGAGCAAGTGCAAAACCACTGCTCTCTGGGTAAGACATGTAGATGCCTACACTTCACATCATGGTGAGCTGGAGCAGGAATACAATGCTGTTGCTGATCAGTTAGCTAAGGTACGTATTTCTGCAATATCCCCCAATGAGGAACTGTTAGCCAAGTGGGCTCATAAGAATTCAGGTTATTCAGGGGCAGTTGCTACCTACAAATGGGGACAAAATAGAGGCATTCCTTGCTCCAGAGAGGCCATTCAAAATGCCTTTCAAGAATACTAGATCGGCAAATTAATAGAAGCAAGAAAACTGCCATGACAGCCTTGAGGAAAGATAGAGCACTGGCTAGGGGAGCCACACCTTACAGCCATTACATTGGGCCACTTCCAAAAGGCCAGGGTTTGCAATAAATACCGGTGATGGCAGATAAATGTACAACCACCAGGTGGTATTGCCTCCTTCCCATGCTGACCAGAAGGCCACTATGAAAGGCCTTCACTTTTTAAGCCAGTGGTTAGGTATTCCTACTTGTATTAAATCAAATAATGGTTGTCATTTCCAGGACAAATGGAAATGACATTTGTGGGCTGGTGAAAACCAGGTAGCATGGGTTTATCATATACCCTATCATCCTTGTGGAGCCAGTTTAGCTGAGCCTTACCAAAAAAACAATTGTGAATTCTTCCACCCACCCACACTTTGGTGGAAATGGCCAACAGTGCTGCCACAAGCATTAATAAATCTGAATAGCAGGGCGGGAGTGCAAGGTTACACCACTTACAAACTATTGTTAGGCTACCACTATACAGCAATGCCCACCAGGTTCCTGTCTGAAACCAAAGACAGGTATATCTTGGCACTGGATGGACAATCTTGTTTATACTGATCCCTGCCAAGATACTGGCCCAGGTGCTGGGGACTACATTCTTAATTTTGGAACACTCAGACAATACTCCTTAATATGTTCTGCAACATATATTTCAAAAAAGCGGTGCTTTCCATCTGTTTTGCAGAAAGCAGATACGGCTATCTTCCCCGGGAAGTCCCAGCATTGCACTAGCCCGCAGCGACATCTGTCGGCAGCCTGCGGGTGACAGCGATGCTCCAAGTCCCACCTGCCCAGCGTATTTTTGAGGACAACGGACACTCTGGTGGGAAGTAAAAGACATTTCCTAAAAACTGGCCTGTGCTGGTCAACATCCGAGGATGCCTGGAAAGGGAGCCTTGGAAACGGGTGTGTGTGGGAAGACCCTCATGCCTTGATGACCCTTGCAGAGACTGCTTTATAACCACTGCTATGTACTACTGACCTCTTACAGAGAGAAACACAGATTATCCTCATCAGTAAGAGTTATCTTGTTTCATACAAACTATAATGTTAAAACATCTTCAGCATGAATAGACTTATTGAGGTCCATTCCACAAAAAAAGACCATAATAACTCACTGCCACTACTATCACACCTTGTGACTTACAGAAAATATGAAAGATAATTGTCCTTCCTGAGTAAACTATATGAGCAGTTTTGTAGGGGAATTAGAAGCTATTTTCACATAAATCACTTTGTCAACTAACAATTTAAGCCCACTTTAGATTTTGAGATCACATCGTAAAGAAATGCATTTTCAGGCCTGCAAAGCTATTGTCAGCAAAAACAACCTCAAGCCATTGCTAGAGTTGGACCCCTACCATGTAGCAGCAGGTGGACTCAGAACCCCCAGATATGCTTTTTCCTTCTCCATGAATCGCCAGAATCACCAGTTTGGAGAACTGTTATTTTAACTAAGCAGACTTAGTCACCCAAGTATGTGTATTTTATTTTACACAGTCTCTCATAATGTCCTCACAAAGAAACTAGTGAAAAAATATGGTCTAGAAAAACAGACAGTGAGGTGGACCGGCTGAACTGCCAGGCTCAAAGGGCTGTAGCAACCAGTAGCACAAAGTCCACCTGGAGGCCAGTCACCAGCAGTGTACCCCAGGAGTCAATACTGGCTCCAGTGCTGCTCAACATCTTCATTAACGATCTGGCTGGTGGGGCAGAGTCCACCCTCAGCAAGTTTGCAGATGACACCAAACTGGTAGGAGTGACTGATAGGCCAGAGGGTCATGCAGCCATTCAGAGGGACCTCAACAGGCTAGAGAAAGGGGCCAACACAAACCTCATGAAGTTCAACCAAGGGAAATGGGAAGTTCTGCATCTGGGAAGCGGCAACCCCATGCACTAGTACAGGCTGGGGGCTGACCAGCTGGAAAGTAGTTTTGCAGTAAAGGCCCTCATGGACAAGGTGAACAGAAGCCAGCAATGTGCGCTCATGGCAAAGGCAGCCAGGGGCGTCCTGGGCTGCTTGAGGAATAGCATCACCAGCAGCTTGAGAGAGGCGATCCTTCACCTTCCAGTCAGTACTGGTGAGGCCACACCTGGAGTGCTGTGTCCAGTTCTGGGCAACCCACTACAAGAGACACACAGCACAAGTCCAGAAAAGGACTACAACGATGACTGAGGGACTAGAGCATCTGCCATATGAAGAGAGGTGGGACTATTTATAGCCTGAAGAGGAAGGCAGCTTGCTGGGGAGGGTATGGAACCTTATCAATACATATAAACATCAGGTTGATTGGTGTGGGGTGAAAGCAGAGAGTGCCAGACTTTTCTCAGCAGTGCCCACTGACAAGACAATAGGCAATGGGCATAAATAGAATCACAAGAAATTCTGTCTGAACAAAAGAAAGCACTTATTATGAGGGTGGTCAAACATGGGAAAAGGCTGCCCAGAGAAGCTGTGGAGTCTCCATCCATGGAGGTACTCAAAACATGACTGAACAGTCCTGGGCACCCTGATCTAGCTAACCCTGCTTAAGTAGGGGGGTGGTGTTATACTACGTGATCTCCAGAGGCTCCTTCCCATCTCAGCCATCCTGTGATTCTGTATTAATCTCACAGGGAGAAAGCCTGGTGAGACAGTCAAAGGGGAAAAAAAAAAAAAAAAGAATTAGTAAGCACATTTTTGCGGTCAAAAAGAAACAAAACTAGAAATCACTGATTAACATTCTCATAACTGTCACATATAATAAAAGCTATAGTGTATAGGAATAGCTTTTATAGGAATAGCTAGGTACTCTAGGTATCACAAAGTTCTTCTGAAAGGACTACTCTAAATTAACATACTTAAAAAATTAATAACTTTGTGATCAAAATATATTAACCCTGTTTCAATACAAATGTCAGTAAGCAAGCAGAAAGCAAAAGCTATTTTAAGTCAGGATAAAAAAGATGCATTAAAATCCACCAGAAATCCTGAATCTCTTCCATAGTGAGATTGGGATTCTTAGTACCATGCAATCCAGCTCCTTAACTTGAGTTCATGGCACAACATGCTTGCAAAAGGAATTAAAACCAACTGAATTTAATGAGTCTGAATATAAATAATCCATGAAAAAACAAAGAATACAGCACAGAAGTCTGCAACAGAGCACTGCTGATTTAAAACAAACACTAGCTTTCATAATTTTTTTTCTCCTCTTTAAATGGACTGCTGTAAGCATGTAAGGCTGACTTGATCAGTTTTCAAGTTCCTCTTCTCCACTCCTGAAAATATCCAGCTTTAGGGTCCACAAATGAGGTTCAAGGAGAAAAGAACTCTATTAAAGGAAGCTGACTTGTAAAGCAAAATAATCACTAGCACTCCAGAATCAAAAACAGTCCCAAAGCAGTAAGTACTGTTGTTCTGGACAAAACACTGGACTACAACGAACTTCAGTACCTGAACAGATGTAAAGATTTAGTTTCCCATAGAGTTGGCTCAACTGGGAAGGCGTACAGGGAGAAATCATAGATGACAGATGGGTATCTGCTTCTAAAAGAAAATGCTGTGGCTTCCTGGAAAGATGTGGATGAAGAAGGTAAGTACAATTGTGTATCACTGATGCTGGATTATGAATGCATGTTAATGAACCTCACAGAACAAAGCATCCAACTATACTCAATAATTATTGACGTAATATTTTAAATACCTGTTAACAAAGACATGAGAAGTAACACATTTGCTGCAACATAGGTTAGATATATGACCCAGTCCAGTCCGTCTTTCCTGTCTCCTCCTCTCTTCTACTTCACTTCGTGTTAGCCTAATCTTCTATCTTCCAGTCTTTCACTTCAGTTTTTTGGTCAATAGTTCATATAAGCCTTCTCCTATTCCAGTTTTCCAGTTCCTCACTTGATCCACATCCTTGTCAGCCCATCCCCAGACTTCACTGGGTTTCTCCCTCTCCTAATTGACCATGCCTGTTGGGTCATGGTCCCACCAGTACCTACAGATCCCACATTTCTCTGCACACTGGCTTGCTTCGGCAGACTTACGTTCATCTCAACTCTCCCTCTTCTCCTCAAGTTCTCTTCTAATCTCAGTTTCTCAGTCTTCTATTCTCTTATAGCAAAGCAACACCTCAACCCTGACATGGAAGACTTCACCACCAATGCTTAGCAATTTGTCATTATAAGCTACAGACCTCAGAAACTTATTGTGGGAAGTATCAGACAGCCTTTTTAAGTGTACAAGGCTGACCATGATCCTGTAGTTCAATGTATCTTGGAGCTACTTCTATGTAACATCTACGTAACAGTACAAGAACCATTTTAGTTTCACTGAAGGTGCTTTTAATAAAACAGGATGAAAGAGAAGGGGAAATTGAACAGATTCTGAAGTAAAGAATAATTAGAGACAGAGGCAAATGAAAAATGGAGTGGCAGAAGAAATGAAATATGAATTTACTTACACATCTTGGCAGATTATACCATCTTTCTTTGATGAAACAGAAGATCCTTCCCCCAGACAAAAGAAAATGCAGTAGAGCTGGGCAGGGCTGGGGGGAAGTTCGGTATATTTTCATCTATACTACAACATGGAAAATGAATAGTTTAACTCAAAGAAACTGGATTAGAAGATGTTAAAAAAAAAGTCAGTATGAGAGTGGTTAAACAAAGACAACTGCAACTAGCATTGAAACAAGAGTGAAGTGATAGAGTTTCATTAACTAAAAGTGTTTCACAAATATAGCCTTAGTATTTGCATAAAGGAAACTGGCACAAAATATAGGAGAGAACCTATAGAATCTGCTGAAACAGGGCTGAAGAGATACTACTCATTCACAGGAAGATCAGAGTGCCATAAAAAAAGAAATGGACAATTTTGAGAATCAAAACAACAAAAGTATCTGTTTTTCTAATTTCTGCTTTTATGTCAAACACTATGTCAAACACTGTCAGGACATTCTGTTCTTAGGTATCAGATTATCAGCTGGAAAGAACAGATGTATCAGGGGATTACACTATTACAGCTACTATGATGTTCTCAAAATAACAAACAGTAACAATAAAAAGCAATTTCAAGGGATATTTACTAATTTCAACTTCTCTCAATTACAGATCTGCTTATACTAGTGTCACTGTCTTCCTGTGCAACATCAAGTACAGTCCCAGTCACCATGTACAACAAAGATGTGTTCAAACTGTAGGCAGTAGGATAAAGGGCTACTGGAATCACAGAACCATAGAATATCTCGAGTTGGAAGGCACCCATAAGGATCATCAAGTCCAACTCCCTGCTCCTCACAGGACTACCTAAAGCTAAACCGTATGACTAAGAGCGTCGTGCAGATGCTCCTTGAACTCTGACAGGCTTGGTGCTGTGACCACTTCCCTGGGGATCCTGTTCCAGTGACCAACCACTCTCTCGGTGAAGAATCTTTTCCTAACGTCCAATCTGAACTTCCCCTGGCGCAGCTTCATTCCATTTCCTCGTGTCCTATCGCTGGTCACCAGAAAGAGGAGATCAGCACCTCCCCCTCCACTGCCCTCCTTGAGGAAGGTGTAGACTGCAAGGAGGTCACCCCTCAGCCTTCTCCAAGCTGAACCCAACAAACTCTTAATTTTCCCAGTACGTAATGAGACAAAGACAGCCTGGATTGTTCAGCCTAGCAACATAAAGTCTAAAAGTAAACATGATTGCTCTCTATAAATAAACCAAAGTATATACGAATCACAGGGAAAGAACTAAGAAGCTACTGAATGATACTAAACAAGAATAAATGAGTATATGAAGGCCATGACTAATTTAGGCTGGAAATTAGACGGACATTTTGAAACAAGCCAGAAAGGGTATGCTGTGGATCGTTATTTTTAAGATGAATAACTGTTTTATCATATGGACTAAAAGACATTATTTACAGGCCTGCAACAGAAAGCAAATGTACAGCTAATAAAAAACTCATTTGTATACTTGGGTGGAAGGGATAAAAGCAAAACAAATCTTCTATAATTTTGTAGTGGTCCTCTAGTATTAATCTAGTCCTGTGCCTTAAAAAAAAAAAGTTTCACAAATCTTAAGTTCAATATAAACACTTCTTCATAATCCCTTTTTGTTCCCAAGTATGAAAGACTAATAATCCCTTTTTGTCTCTAAGTATGAAAAACCTGAGGTGTACACTAACACAGAAGGCTCTGAAAATGAGTAAGCCACTTGCAACATCCAATGGGAGTGTGAGAAGCAAACTTTTTTGGTTTTAGTTATTTAAGCCTTGATTAACCCTACACACTAGGGACGATGACATAGATGATTTTAAAACAGACTATAAATTTTTGCAATACTCTTCTTTTGTAGAGATTGATATAGTAAATATTATATTAGTACACCAGGACCTTGAATGTACAACAGCACAGATCAAAACAGCAGAGCAGGAGTAAGAAAAATGGCACACCAGCTGCAAATAAAGAGATCAAGTGGAGTCATAAAATCCAAGAAAGAATATTGATAACAGAAAGGAACTGGCAGGCACTGGTGGACTCTAAGACCATACCACATACATGGAACCACAAATATGCAGTATGACCCAACATCACCCTCAGCATTCTTTGTTAAAAGGGAACATAAACGCAGCAAAGATCATGCAACATCATTACCAGTCAAGAATAACCCAAAAGACATGATGAAGACTTAATAGCCAGCATCCCTTGCTCCCCTTTGTCACTGCAAGTAATCCTGGCCAGACTGATGGGATACCCATCTGTCCTGATCTTCATAAATCTAGGACTGCAGAAGCGCAAGTATGAAAGGATGAAAGAAATCTATGAGATAACAAATACAAATTACTGAAACTGGTTTTGTTCAAAATAAAAGTCATGCTTCCTTCTATCCAGTAATCCATTGTGAGCTGCTGCACTTTAAACTCTTTCACTTTGTCTGGTTACACATCTTGTTTGGCTGTTGCAGAACCGTGGTATCTTAACACAGACCATTTGCCAAGTGACATCTGTTGCATAAAATGTAGGAAGTTCATCACTGCAGCAGAAGCAGACTAGGTTATAATTTATTGTCTTTTGGTTTCAGCAAAACACACTTTTTTCTTTGCGTAAAATGGTGGATTCCTCTAATTGAGTATTTTGATTAACAATAATACATTGATGGGTGGAGGGAGAGTAAGAAAACCCTTTACTGTAAAAAGTATGGTAAGTGCTCACAGTGCATGGAGTGCTGTTACAACACAGCTCTTCCAACTGACTGCTAAGCATCTTCCTTAGATGGAGGTCAGGCAGCTTGTTTCTATTAACTAAATCAGAAAAGCCTTCTTTCTTTTGACATCTCTTCACATCTAATCTGCATATATCCTTTTAGAGGCTACTTTTACACTTCATTCACATTCTCACATCAAGATGAAAAAGAGAGTCTCTATGCAACTTGTGTTTCTCAAAAATAATAACAATTTTTTTAAAAAATCAAGATGTATACCTGAAGAACAGTAAGTTTCAAAAGCCAGCACTAACCATGCATTTTGCTTCCCATGTATACCTACACTACTTTTTTTTTGTCAGTACTTGTTCTTTGCTCACACGGTCACAAGTTATATCTCATAATCTTACTTGATTTCACCTTATGCTTCCAGAAGTTTATCATAATCTTAACATACAAAGCTCTCCACATTGTCATTTCCACATACTTCTAATAGCAAATTTACAAAATTGCATTGAAGTATTTGTTTTAAGACAAATTATAAAACAACCCATAAAAGTTAAGAGATATGGAATCAAAATATTTTCCAAGTAAAACTTTCAGATCTTTCTGTAGGAACATGTTGAATTGTTATTTCAAAAATACTTTTAGTTTGATTCAACACCCCTGAGCAGTGTATAAATAACACTTTCTCCTCCTTACCTTGGCCAACTGGAAGAAACTGAATCTGAGTATAGGTAAGATTGACAAGATATTAGAAAAGAGTCCTCCACTTATGGCGGGGGGAAGAAAAGGGAAGGCGAAGAAAAAAAAGAGCAATATCAAGCAGTGAGGAAAGCAAGCTACCATGTACTATCCTGTAAATATTAAATGTTTCAAAGTTTCATCTCCTTCCAAACTACAGATTTATATAATCAGAGAATACTTAGTTGTGCCTTGGGAAAACACCCTGTATTTACTTGATTGATTCAAGTTCTGCAGCATGAAAAAACAGAACTTCAACTAGGCTCACTAGTTAGAGAATGTCCAATGTTTCTTTCTGTCACTTGAACATTAGACTGAATTATGATGCCTCAAGTAGAGATTTTTTAAAAAATTATTTGGAATACTTTGACTATACAAACTATCATTCTAGACCACACTGGTAAACCATTCCAGGAACAATTTGCTCAGAGCAGCCAGCACCAGATATTGTTCTCAAGATACAAGAAGGCTGTATAACCTACCACACGGAACGTGGCAGTATAACCTACACCTTAAAGTGTTTAATCCTAATTGTTATAAATTGTTTTTGGGTATAAACCAGAAATAATTTTTCTAGCTTGTTTGACCTGATTTGTGATACTTTTCAAATCTGTAGCTAATAGCTGTACTAATAGCTGTAATTTTGGATAGTACTATGGTATGTGTAAGGATCTCAGGAGATTTATTAATATCAAATATCACCATTGAGGGTCAGATCCAATTAAGTGTTAAATGGAAAACTGGCAAGTTATAAAATGACTTTTAAATATAGTCTTCATTTCATTGTACATGCCATTGTTGTTGAGTATGCTACAGGGATACTTCTGTCAATACGTAAAATGAGGACTACAGAACAAATCCCAACCTCTTGGCTCCCTTTGAGCCATGACTACATGTAAAATGGAAGCAATATGCTGAGAACAAGTTTGTCTTCAATATGTATGCATTTTACACCACAGTTCCTTAGGATTCGTATGTAAGGAAACAAGAACAAAGCTCCTCTCAAACTGCACATTTTGTGGTAGCAGCCACGTGCAGGGAAATAACTCAGATTATCTCACTTGACAAGCAAACAGATAAATGAAAGGGTGGGTTTCCATTTGGGATCAGATGTCTCAGATTATTTTGAGCCTGCTTGCACACATGCTTGTGCAGACCTCTGCCTCCATTTGTCAAAGGAAGGGCTGTGTGTTCTGCACCTGCTTTTGGCTAGTTGTTAGCTCTTACCTCCTAGATCTCCCACTTTCACCTGCACCAGTGACAGGATCACCACGTCAAAGAAACTAGCCGAGTACATGAGGATTAAATTCAACCTGCTTTCCATTTTTTCTGCAAGCACTAGCCAGCAAACATGCATCAATCTTCCAGTAAAGTTATTTTATAAAACTATCTCCTGATTTCAGATCTACAGTACAAGACAGACTCCTGACTTCAGATCTACAGTACAACACAGAAATATAAATAAGAGTCTAACATATAAGCCATCTAAAAAATTAAGTTTGGTTAAGATTTTGGGATTGAACTGTCATTTTCTGAAAGCTAGACTTATTACTGATGCTTTTAATGCTGGAACACTTGTAAAGACACAGAAGGAGTACCCCAAATCAAAAAGGAAACAAAAAGCCTTATTCCTATCAAGTGAAATATCATGAAGATGCTTGAGATATTAAAATGCCTGTCTTCTTATAAGACGACATCCATTTCCATGCCAAACAAATATTGAGTCTTTAATAAGCTTAAAAATTCTAATTAATGCCAGTGATTTATCTTTTTTATTGGAACCTGTAAGAACGCTCATCTGCAAGCCTCCAGTAGGCAATGTGAAAACAGTCTATGGTAAAACATACCAACTTGTCAACACCACACCTCTGTGTTGGTGGTCCACAAGACAGTCTGAGAACTGACAATGGTTTTACCATTCCAGAAGGGCTTGGGATCCACCCATTCATACACCAATTCTCATAGCACAGCCACGCACTGGCAAGTGAATATTTACCTGGTATGTTCAAAACCACGTGCAAATCAAAATTGTGAGAGATTGACACATAAAACATACGTCTTTCAAAATTAATGCAAAAGATCTAATACAGGAGTTTTTAAAAGAATTAACAGAATGAGCAGTGAAGGCTTAAAAAAAAAAAAAAGAACAAAAAAGCCACTCCCAGGGACTAATGGGAACCATACCACCACAGCTCAAAACAGCTGGAAGTGAAGACTAACAAAATGTCAACACGTGACTGCTTTCCATGGCTGGACATCTAGAGGTGACGAAATGACAGCCTCAACAGAACAGCGCCCAAAGTCCGAAGGGGCTCTGGCTGTCCCGCGTTCAGCCATCTTCCCCATCACCGCAGCAGGCGGTCGGGATTCCGCCCAGGCGCACCGAACCCGAGCTGCCGCTGTCCCTTTAAGGCGGACCCCATGACAAGCGGGGAGGAACCGGCCCCCGCGACGGCCGCCCCGCTCCCCCCCGACCGGCCCGGAGCTGGCCGCGCTTCCCCTCCCTCCGCGCCGCCGGTGCACAGACTGACGGTGCCGAGCGCCGCAGGAAACTTTAGCGGGAGGGGACCGCGCCATGCCCCGGCCGCCCCGCCGCCCCCCCGGGGAAGCTCGTCCCTCCCGTCTCCCTTACACAGGACACAAAGGGCCGGCGGCCGGAGGAGGGGCTCCCGAGAGACCTCGACGCGCCCACCCCGTCAAACAGCGGCAGAGCTCTGCCGCCCCCGGGGCGGACAGCACGGGGCTCCCCGCGCCCCCCCCCGCGCCGCAACCCCACAGCCGCCGCAGCCCGCCAGGGGAGAGCGGGACCCGGCAGCCAGACAGCCGCGGCCCCCGGCGGCCTTCCAGCGGCCCCTGGCAGTTTCCTCCGCGCCGCCGGCCGGCAGCTGTCCCTCAGGCACCCGCGGGGAGGCGCCGCGCCTCGGGCAGCGCGGCCCGCCCGGGGGAGAGCGTCGCCGCGGCACGTGTGCCTGGGAAGAGGCAGCGCGGCCCGGGGAGGCGAGCGTCCAGCTGCCGACCGGGGCACGGGGCCCCTCCACCCGGAGAAGGGACCGAGACCGGCCCCCGCCGTGGGGCTGGGGCAAATCACCATAACTCCAACTCCCTCCTTCTTCTCCTCCCCCCGCGCCCAGGCTAACGCGAAGCACGTGAAACTCACAGGAGGAAGCCAAGACGCGCCGCCGACTCCGGCCGAGCTGCTTCAGCGACGCTGGCAGCGGCGGCGACACCACGGTCTGCCGCGCGCCGTCACCGCGACTCCCCTTCCTGCCGCCGCGCCGGCCCCGCCCCCCGCGGGACGGCCCGCCCCCGACGCCCCGCCCGGCGTGGGGGACGAGGCGCTTCTCACGTCTGCTTGCGTATTTCTCCCGGGTGGGGGGGCGGTGCCTGTCCCCGCGGCGGCTCGGGTCGGGACAGGACAGGACAGGACAGGAGGGGCCGGGGCGAAGCGAAGCGAAGCGAGGCCGTCGAGCGGCCGGGGGACGCAGGGAAGAATCTCGGGGTCAGCCTGGCGGGGTCCGGGCGGTGCGACCCCAGGGGGGAGGGAACAAACCGACCTGTCCCCTCGCGGTGCGGGCGGGCTCGTCAGTCTGCCTGCCTTCCGAGCGGCGCCACCCCACCTGGCTGCCGGTCCTGGCTCAGACGCGCCGGGGAAAGTCGCGGCTTCTCCCAGAAAGCCAGTGCTTTCCCCGCGAGTGGGCCAGTGGGGGTGAGCGGTGATCCCCCCTGTGGGCCGGGGCACCTCGGTGCGTTCAGGAGGCCGTGGGCGGCGCCCAGTCAGCTGGCTGCGGTCGCTGTGGCCGCGCCTTGCGGGCAGGAGCCGGTGGGTCCACGTGCTGTGAGTGCCGAGGGGGAGAAGTCCCTCCGGACCGCGAGCGAAGAGGTCACAAGCTGTGACAAGCTAAGTGAGGAAAACGCTCTGCAAAACCTTATCTCTCAGGGGGTTTTAAAGGCGAACAGCGAGGCCCCGGGATGCGGGGGTCTGTACACCCTTTGCCTTGGTGAATAGTAATAGAGCCCGACGGGCACTTGCAGCTCAAATGAGGACAAACACAGGCTTTTGCTAGGATGAGAAAGTTTGCCCCGTCTAGGGCCGAGGGTTGGTGGTTGAGCTGTGACAGCTCCCAGGTAACCCCTGGGAGTTACTGACTCAAGATAATGGGGAGCCAGGGTAAGGCAACCTCAAAGGCTGTGTGCTGAGAACAGCACAGCCAGTTACTCATCATGAAGAATGCAAGTCCGACATGCTGATTGTTGTTGGAAGCTTGTTGAACTCCAGTGTACTTGAATAAGACGATGATTTCAGTGGAATTCATGGCATACAATAGCAAGCTGAAGCTTGGGCATGTCTTACAATGAGATGTATCTTACCACACATACCCACTGCATGTGAACATTGCTTAGCATCTCTGGCTGAGCAGGTTTATGTAGGAGACCTTTAAGAGATCCATCTGCATAGGTCAGCTGGGAGAATTAGGATGCAAATCTGTACTAAATTCCAGGGGCATTGTAATGAAGCATTCGTTTGTTAAGCGGGACTGACGTAATGCTGCTTTAAAATAGAAATACATATTTGATAAGACATGATTCTGACACCTTCAGGTTAAAGTAATACCTTGTTTTATAAGTAGATCTACTGACTTCTTTGTGAAAACAAATTTGGGTAATTGGGCCTGTGATGGATGTTTCAGTATTTCTACAAAGGCTAGGTGTATTATGATAAAGGATTTTCCTTATTCATATAAAATGCAAGACACACAGACTGCGTGAATTAATTCTTTGAAAGCCTATTCACATTTCCCAAATTAAAGCACATCAGTGGATTTTTGGTTTGGTTTTAAATCCCTGGTCCTTTTTCTTCAGAAGGTGAAAATTTGCCTTTGTGGGGGTATAGGACATAGCAAGCAATTAGTGATTAATGTGTCCCAAAGATGTTTTAATTCTTTGATGGCAGGAAATATTAAGCTCTTCAAACAGAAGTGATGACTTACTGGCTCCAGCTGATTTGCAGAGTGATGCCAGCATTTCTTTGTAGAGCTCTTTGTCGTACCAAGTGCTCATGTAAGTTTGTGCCAGACTTCTTTTATGTTATTGATCTGGCTCATGAAACTGAACACTGTAATTGCAAAGGCCTGGTCTAAGGATTTCAGACCTTACCCTGAACAAAGTGATTCAGTGGTGCTTTTGTGAAATGACAAGCTGATATACACATCTGTTGCCTAGGCAGGAGCATGCCAAAGGCCTTGCCCCCACCTTTCATTCTGTCTGGGATGGTGTGGCATACAGAAGGGTGCAGCTTCACAGCCTCTCACTTGCAGTGGGCTACATCCTGTTCTAGCAATGTTTCCCATGCTAGCTGCTCTTATGCAAATTTTTTAATTGGTGTAGATTAATTTATATTCTCAATGCAATCTTTGTAAAGGAAAGTATGGACAAGAATTTGGAGTAGGAGCTCAAAATAGTCCTTAGCATGTGAATGTTCCCTGAAGTAGAAGGTCCTATTTTATGAGAATATTAGGGCCCTACAAAGCCAGTCCTTTTTGTAAGTGCAGAACATCTGACTTACAGGTATAAAAGGAATCAAAGTATTTGAAAAAAGAAAAATTGAAGAATTATAATATCAACTGTTTGAAAAGTAATTGGGAAATAGACCAAACTTGGGGCCTACTAACACGATATTCTTTAAAGTTTCATTTCTGATTTGTACAAGTTTTTTTCTTCAAAATTAGAAAAAAAGATATTAAAATCTCAGCTTTTGGTGAATACCTTTGTATTTAAGTAATTAATTTGAGTAGAATCTGCCAACTCTTTTATTTTTCATTATGGTAAACATAAGGCAATCTACCTTAGACTTCACATTTAATGGCTTTCTAAATAATACTACTGTATTTACCTCCATTTGCTCACATTGCTTTCATTACTTTGAGTGTTGTTTGAATGCTTTTTGACTTTAATATCATTTATATTACTCACCTGGTGATCTCTGTGCCAAGTGATTTCATATTGCTTCACAAAGGCAATTAAAATGAATAAATTAAAATGTGGTTTTTAACTTTTGCCCCCTCCTCTTTTGAAATCCAAGACTAGACTTAGAGTGCCCTTTTCTTTGAATATGAGATTTCCTAGCTTAGAAAAATAAATGACTTTAAACTTTATTTTGTGACTTATGCTGTAGCCTTCTAGTGTGAAGTGCAGAAAATAAACAAACCACATACTAGATCCTGTAAAGTATTAAGCTTCCTGTAAGACTGACTTCACTGAGTTGAAAAAGTACTTCTCATCTTGCATGATTGGGTATCTACTTTTACTTTAATGACTTTCTGATTAAAACCAAAGTATTCTGAATGTTCTTTTTTCATAAAAGATCACTTATTATGTTTTTGTGGGAAATAAAATGGTGTGGGGTTTTCTTTAGCTTGCAAATCCTTTCTTTAAATCTACAGGCTTCTGCATTAGGTCCTAATTCAGCAAGGACATTAACCATTTGGAAGTTAGGTACATGCTAAAGCAAGTACATTTAGACCTTTGATGTGAAAGTGATTTCAAAAGCTTTATTTGGTCTGTGGTTACGATCTCATGATAATGTACTTGGGCTTCCTTATATGTAGGAATAAACTTAATTTAATGTCCTGAGCTCTTGCATTGTGGCAAACATATCTTGAAGATTTTTATTATCCATGTCTGAGCCATGCAGGCAATTGCCACCTGCCTATATAGATACGTGAGAAAGTATTGTTTAAATGTGTCCAAAAAGCTTTTGAATCATGCAGTCCTCTTGCTTATACTTCCATACACAATAATATTGTTACTGGCAAACAGCTATAATAAATACTAAATCATAAAGGTCAGTAGCATATATCTTGATGAATTATTTTAGATAGATAGATACATAGATTGATTGATTTCAGGCTTTGAGCTCTTTGCTTTGAGCACCATTTACTTTATTTTTGCCACAGATACTTATTTCCTTTTTTCTTCTTTTTTAGGCAAAATAAAATGCCACCCTTCCCTTTATTCTCTAGCACGTATAAAAGCACAGACTGCATCAGACACGGGAGAGCTGCGTGGAGATTTTACTTTGCAAATGGAACAGCATGCTGGCAGCATAAAGGGCTTCCTTTAGAAGCCCTCTAGTCTCTAGTGAGATACGTCTTTGAAGAGCTCTTTTGAGGGTAGAAATCAACCCATGATCTCCTTCAGGCTGCAATCTTATTCATCATTATTTCCAAGACTTTTTTCCAAATACTCACCAAGATAAATTCCAATTTAAAAAAGAATCCCAGTGAGCTAGAGATATGTTATATAGATATGTAACACAGCTATAGTTAATGCACTTTTTATACCTCAATATAATGTAAAAACACCTTTACATTGGAGGCTTAATTTTACCCAGACAAATAGAAATATGCCACAAATCTAGTTACCTCAGCTAGCACCCTTAGCAAAACTTTAACTCCTGTATGCAATAAATGGTCTCTGCAGACTGCAGAGGAGGTAAGCTTTTTGGGGTAGTGCTGCTTATATAATGCCTTTCCTATTAACAGATTTTCATCTCTAGCTCTGCCAGGCCAATACTTAAAGAATAAAACAATAAATCATATAAATATTTTGAAGACAAATTATTCATAACACTGTATTACCTAGAGTGATGCCATATTTTACGTACCGTTGAGAATGGTTTCTAATAAGGCATAGCTTCAGAACAGAAAATATTTATTGTTGTATCTGTCTATTTGTGTGTTGCTATCCTACATATACACTAGCCTTTGGATCTTAAAACGTAAGAGAAATCTGACATGGCTGAATATATGTACAAGTGATTACTGATGCCCCAGTGCAGGTAATTCAGTTAGTGGTCATTTATCTGAATGTGCCAACTCAAATAACTGTCCTTGGAAAATTATCTAAACTTCTCCTGAGGCTTTTCATGTGTCAAACCTTACTCTTGCCTCTTTGCCTCTGGGATCTCTACATAAGTCTCATTTCATGTGAAAGGTTTTTTTCATGTGCTTACCATTTTTTTCTTTGTTTTGAGGAAAAGATTGTCTATGGTAATGGTGAAAGGAGACATGCAAAAAATGTTAAGTAGATTTGAGCTCCATCTTCAAATTGTCTCCTAAGAATTTGGTGTAGGAAAACTGGTTTGACATTCATTGTTTGTACTCAATGGCATTAAACAGTGACTGGTGGTAGATCCCAGCTCACCACTAAATTCTGCCATATTTACTAGAGACCTGATGACTAAGCTGCAGATATGGTCTCTAGTGAGATACGTCACTCTAAAAGGTTAATTTTTCCTAGTAAAAGAATACTTGTTTACAGAAAGAGAAGTAACAGTAAACTTTAAAATGCTTTGAGAAAGTCTAGCAGTAGTCCTTTCTTTCTCTCAGAGC
Organism: Ciconia boyciana; assembly: GCF_034638445.1. Classification (NCBI taxonomy): domain Eukaryota; kingdom Metazoa; phylum Chordata; class Aves; order Ciconiiformes; family Ciconiidae; genus Ciconia; species Ciconia boyciana. The sequence continues at coordinate 75,988,527 of NC_132937.1, read as the reverse complement.
CCTTTCTCTCAGAAAGTAGTCCTTTCTGCTTGTTGGAGGGTTGTGCTGCTGCTACATAGTAAGTATTTAAGAAGTACTTCCATTACTCAGTTTCAAGATAAAACTACAAAATAGTCCTAGATTTCAGAAAACTAACCACAGGCACACTCAAAAGAAGGGAGGTCAGGTGTTTTTTGTTACGAAAGCTTGAAAGAAGAACTAGACAGAGGAAATAAAAGAAGATAAAGGGAGAAGGTAGTGATGCGAAATTGTCCTTTGCGTATACATCCCTAATTGACTATACATATAAATTATTGTTTGCCTAGAACAAGACAAAATCTGCCAGCAAAGTCTACTGAACAAACAACAATTGTTTAACTAACTTTTAGAGGCCATTTATTCTATGCTAACATTGGTTTTTAAAGGTCGCTGCGGCCAGGAACACATGAACAGAGAGGCAATTCTTGAAGCCAGAGCAAATCATGCTGTGGCAGCTGTGTATAAATAAGCAGATTTATGTTTTAAAGTGTGGGAAACAAACATTGAAAAATAAGTAATTGAAGAAGTGGCAACATTTAGCCATGATTTATCTAGGGGTAAATTTGCCAGTGTTGTGCCAGGCTTAAAGCACTTTTTTATGGGTTGAGTCATGCATCCACACCTTTTTAAAATCCAGATAGCTGGATTTATCATGGGCTAACTCATGGTGGGTTCCTTACAAACTAATTATTACACACAGGCAATGCAAAATATCACAAAATTTAATATTCTGGACAAGTATGTAGCCTCAGAATGAACATGGGGGGAGATTAATTCAGCCACATAACATGACCAAGAGTGTATGTGCCACAACAAGCAGTGCGATGTGGGACAGATGCCAGTTCTAGCTTTGCTTCACTCAGTAAAATCAATCATCTGTTCAAAATTAATGAAAAAGAATGAAGGTAAGAAAGGCAGTGAAAGAAATGAAATGGTTCTATTTAATATTTGCTTAGTACTTTAGGTTTATTACTGAGTATTTAAATACTAACTAACTGAGCAGTGTAAAGAAGATAAGGCATTTTTTCCCTGTTTCTACCATGTTCCACAGAATCTGGTAAACTCTTCATTTCTGTAAGACTAAAGATATCCAGTTGTGGATATAGAACTAATTAGATAATCTGCCAAACTCACCATAGTATTGCACCTTTATTGAACTGTCAGTCAATAAGACCTTGAATTTTAGGAGAGAAAACTTTCAGTTATTCAAGGAATTAGTGGATGGGACCCATTGGGAAATTGCTGTCAGGTATACAGGAGCAGAACATAGCTGGCAGCTGATGCTTTTCTTAGAGCAGAAGAGTTTTCGATTCCCATGTGTAAGAAATCAGGTAAGGAAGGCAGGAGACCAGCATGGCTGAGTGAGGACCTCCTGGTCAAAGTAAAGTGTAAGAAGAAAATGCACTGGCAGTGGAACCAGGGACATGTATCCTGGGAAGAATATAGGGACACTACATGGATGTGTACAGGTGGGATCAGGAAAGCTATTTGGCAAGGAGTGTGAAGGACAACAAGAAGGGCTTCTACAGGTACCCTGGTCAGAAAGGAAGATTAACAAAAATGTACCCCCCCAAAAAATAAGACAGGACAAGTAACAACTGACATGGAGAAGGCTGAGGTACTAAATTTTTTTTGCCTCATTTTTTACTGGCAATCATTCTTCCTACATCTCTCAAGTCCCTGAAGCTCAAGGCAGGGACTGGGTGAACAAAGTCTCTCCCATCTTAAGAAATGATCAGGTTCAAGACTGCTTGAGGAACCTGAACATATACAAGTCTATGAGACTTGACAAAATGCATCCCAGGGTCCTGAGGAAATGGGCAGACATCGTTGCTAAGCCACCGTCCATCATATTTGAAAAGTCATGGCAGCCAGGTGAAGTCCCCAGTGACTAGAGAAAAGGGCATATCACACCCGTTTTTAAACAGGGTAAAAAGGAGAACCCTGGGAACTATTGACCAGTCAGCTTCACCTCAGCGCCCAGTAAGATAAGGAACAGATCCTCCTGGAAGTTATGTTGAAGTATATGGAAGACAGGGAGGTGATTAGAGACAGTCAGCATGGCTTCACCAAGGACAAATCATGCCAGACCAATCCAGTGGCCTTCTACAATGGAGTGACTGCATCAGTGGATGGACAAGGGAAGAGCTACTGATATATCTACCTGGACTTCTCTAAGGCCTTAGATATGGTCCCCCACAACGTTCTTACCTCTAAATTGGAGGGATACAGATTTGACGGATGGACTGTTAGATGGATAAGGAATTGGCTAGATGGCCACATTCAAAGCCTTACAGTCAACGGCTCAATGTTGAAGTGGAAACCAGTAGTGAGTGGTGTCCCTCAAGGATCCGTACTGGGACCAGTACTGTTTAATATCTTCTTCAACAACATAGACATGGCGATTGAATGCACCCTCAGCAAGTTTGCAGCTGACAGTAAGCTGAGTGGTGCAGTTGACATGCCTGAGGGATGGGATGCCATCCAGAGAGACCTTGACAGGCTTGAGGAGTGGGCCTATGTGAACCTCATGAAATTCAACAAGGCCAAGTGCAGCTGGGTCCTGCAGCTGGGTCAGGGCAATCCCCAATATCAATACAAGCTGGGGGCTGAACGGATTGATAGCAGCCCTGCAGAGAAGGGAACCTGGGGATACTGGTGGATGAGAAATTGGGTATGAGCTGGCAATGTGTTTTTGCAGGCCAGAAAGCCAGTCATATCCTGGTCTGCATAAAAAGAAGCATGGCCAGCAGGGTGAGGGAGGTGATCCTTCCCCTCTACTTGATTCTCCTGAGACTCTACCTGGAGTACTGAGCCCAGCTCTGAGGTTCCCAGTATAAGACAAACATGGACCTGTGGTAGTCGGTCCAGAGGAGGGCCACGAAAAATGGTCAGAGGGCCGGAACACCTCTCCTATGAGGAAAGAGAGTTGGGGTTGTTCAGCCTGGAGGAGAGAAGGCTGCAGGGAGACCTTATTGCAGCCTTTCAATATATAAAGGGAGCTTATAAGAAAGACAGAGAGAGACTTTTTACCAAGGCCTGTAGGGACAGGACAAGGGGCAACTGTTTTAAACTGAGAGAGAGTCAATTTAGATCAGGTATAAGGAAGAAATTTTTTACAATGAGTGTGGTGAGACACTGGAACAGGTTGCCCAGAGAAGTTGTGGATGCCCCATCATTGGAAGTGTTCAAGGTCAAGTTGGAAGGGTCTTTGAGTAACCTGATCTAGTGAAAGATGTCCATGCCCATGGCGGAGGGGTTGGACTAGATGATCTTTGAAGGTCCCTTCCAACCCAAACCATTCTGTGATTCTATGACTCCATGATTCTATGATTTGATTGTTGTAAGACTTGGTTAACTTATTTTCCTTATTCCTCATTAACCCAGAATTTGTTTGTCCCTTAGAGGGCAAAAGAGTCACTAGGAATCATGTCAGAAAGCAGAAGTCTCAAACGATACCCCTTTTCCAGAATGAAGGAGGCAGGATCCCACCAACATGAAATGTTTGAGGATCATGTACAAATTACTCTTTCCTGAAAAGAGAGCAACCAGTTCAGACATCCACTTTCACTCTGACATCTAACAAAGGAACCCATCTATTGCTTGTGGTCTCTAACGAAAGATATCTAACCATTTTTTTCAGACAGATTTACTCCATCTTCTCTAAACAGATCCTTAGAAATGCATTTAGCCCTTAAAACAGGAATACATCTTTCCCTTTCTTGTAATGCATTTACTCATTTTCTGGTTCACTTCCTTTATATCTGATTGATATTTGCTTGCCAGAAGATTCCTTCTGGAAGCACCTCCAACCAGATGAAGAAAACAGCAGGAGAAAGTACTGAGATCTGGCAGATGGCCTTTAGGTTAATGATTAGATATTACTTTGCAGAGGTCATTGTCCCTCAAGTGAGCAATGATCACCTGCGGAGAATGATAGCAAGCCATTGAGTGATTTGGAATATGTTGGGGATGTGACTCCACAGCATGCTACCAAAAAACAATGTTTTCCTGGCTCACATGCAGAAAGCTGAGCAAGTTACGTGAGCCTACTTGAGATTCCGTCATCCATGATGTGCTTATTTCTGTGGTCGGTGAACCCAGGTTTCCAGAAACAGAATCCTTTCTCTTGATCCTGCAACAGAGCAGATAACAAGATACGAGACTATATTTTTACCTTGTTATATGATTCTTCTGAAATAATTGAATATAGGATTGCTATAGGCAACTAAGTTGTTTTTCATCCATTTTAATTTCTAACATTGTGGCAGATGTAGCCATTCATATTATGTATCTGGAGTCCTCTAAATGTAAACAAAAAGGTTTAACTCCATTCTGCAATCCATTTTAACTCTAATGTAAACTTAAACCTGATTATAAGTGGCCTGTTTCCATGGGGAAACACTGGACTAAATATTAACAAAATGCAGTTAGTGCTTTTAATGCCTGTCATGGTCAAAGATGCACGATAGTTTTTCAACCACAATCAAACTGAGGTTTTGGTTTTGTTTTTTTTTAATGACATGAAATCAAGATACCTGTCTCTTGTGAGATACCTATCCTTGTCTTGTAGATTTCAATAGTTTCCCCTCTGTTTTTTCTAGTCCTCCTGGAAATAGTAATGTTTCTTTTTTGTAAGATTTGCTATCAACCTACCTTCCTTGTAGTTTATAAATCAAGAAATTACATCAAATTCATTCATGAGCTGATGAAAAATCTGCTGTATTGTATGAGAATATTCACATGGCAATGAAGACCTGGAACATCTATCCAAACATAACTACCATTTGAAGTACCACGTTACTTCAATTACTTGAATTTCCTTTGGGTTTTGGTGCAAATTCCTAAAAGTGAACGAACAATGCAAATGTGGGAATGTTTCAGCAGTGCTTTTGTATGTAAATATTCTGTGCATTCAGAGCAGATGTTTGTATAAATGCTTGTACTAAATTCCTCAGTCTCTGTGTCAAAATGGTATTTGCTTGCATTCAAACAAACACACATCTTCAGTCAACCTAATGCAGCAGAGATTTAAAGACTTCCATCATGGCAACTACTTATTATGGATGTAAAGTTCAAGCAGGAGCCACAGTTGTACAAGTTAGGTAGACTGCTGATGACAGGCTATAATTGCCTGAGCTGTCAGAACAAGTAACAGCAATTCTTGTAGCTTTGTCTTTTTTTCAAAGGTCGGTCAGAAATACTTGTCACAGTCTTATTAAATATCTTCCATGTCATGAACTGTTTTAGGAGGAACCTAGATGCTTCCTCCACAGCCAGCCAAGTCAGTCCTCTTTTGCTGATTGTATAGTGTTTCTACTGAGGTATTGGAAAGCGTGCTGAGGGATGGGTCTGCCGTGGTTCTGGACTGGTCTGGATGTAGAAGGTACAGTGATACTTGCTCAGAAGCCCCAGGAAAACAGTAGAGGAGACAGAGCTAGACCAATAGTCCTGAGTGCAAAGTTAGTAAAACATGCAAGCTGATCAGTAGAAGAATTTTGTGTGCTTAAGCACATCGTTTGGATCTTATGGAAGCTATTGAGGGGGAGAAAAAAAATACGTGTGAGTGAAAACTGCTGTTAGACTATTTTTCTTGCATTCAGGAGCCAATAGTTAAGCAGAGGTTCAGTGAAACACCTAAGTAGCATCAGTGTCTGTCTTCTGATCAAAGTGTGGTATGGCTGAAGCTTCTTTGTGTTCAAGTGATGCTGTAGTAATAATCTCCAGGTAGGAGGTCTCTTGGGAAGTAGTCTTACCACTGAATATGGCGACAGCACCCCAGCATGTATGTTTGATAGAAAGTTGTGTCATGATCAATTAATTAAAAAAAAAAAAAAAAGATATACTATCCTTTTGAGAAGATTCCCATCTCTGTATCCTTAAGTGTAAAGATAGGCCTTCAGCCCTGATTCCAGCATATAAACATTGGAGAACTGAAAGGTTCAAGATTACTGCCTTTCTTTCCTCCTTTCCTTGTATTTCCTATAGGTTAATTTAGAGGATTTCGTACTCAGCATGTAGATGTTTCAGGTCACCATTTCACTATAGATTTTTTAGGACACCTAACTTTTTCCCACATTATATATGGAGCCCAGGAGGCTAACCCTAATCCTGAGTTTTTAATTCCACTAAGTGAAGTGCTTCACTTAATTGCTAGGTCTTGTCCTAAACCTGTAAAATGTTGCATTTGTACAAGTTATTTTCAGCCAGCCTTCCCTTACTTGAACTTTCCTTCATACCACAGATATAATCACAGTTTTAGGAAAGAAAATATTAGTTCTATTAAACCACAATTTCTAATAGTGGACCTCTTGTTTGGGATGGCAAAGTGACAAAACACTAACACAGCCAGTCTTGTTGTGAACCCCTTGTACTGTAGATCATAAAATGCAGTAGCTATATTTCCATTAAACTCTGTTAACAGCAGGGGTGGGGTTGCATAATTCAGACAACCTACTATTAAACTCTTCATTTTAACCATAGGGGAGAGGGCAGTGGGAAATACAGTGTAGAAGGTTATTCTATTCATAACTGTGAATTAGTATGGCTATTGGTATGGCCTTTGTGTAAGACATAAAAGAGAGGTCTTGCAAGAGAGGTGTTGCCCATAGTATACAATGTGCAGTCTTCATTGAATAAGAAAGCAAATACTCATTTTCTGAAGCAGAATTCCTATTGATAAAATTACTATTTGTTTGATTTCTCAAACAAAACCAAGCCCAAACAAGCCAAAAACAGGTGAAACACGTAAGAACTGAGAAACGCTTTAACATTTTGGAAAATACTCTGAAAAAGTATTTGAAAACTTCTAAGCGGTCCCTGATGGGTGCCCACTTATTTTTTCACTGGAGTTCTGGAAGAGAAAATCTCCTGAAGAACTTGTGTCTGGGTTTTCTGTTTTATTATAATGGATTTTCCTTAAGGTGAAATAAGTAGTTCTGTTCACACATTGCAAAGATTTGAAGTAAGCCTGGTCTCACTCCCTGAAAACACACAAGCATTGCACTTGACATATTAGGCATCCGGACTTATTTCTGCCCACAAGCTTTCCTTGGTAAAGACTCTTAAAATAGAGAGTTTGTGAAAATACGGCTACTTTCAACACTACGAATGCAAATGAAAAGCCACAATTTTGCAGATAACTGTCCAGTTACTTCCATGTCTTTGTCTCCTAGACTGTACTAAAGCTGTCAGTGCTAGCTTCTATTTGTTTTTGCAAAATTTTTTGTTGCTATTTGCTTTTGTGAAATTAAAAGTTGTTAGAAATGTGTCTCATTTCAATGGCATTGCTGTTCCTTGGAAGTTCCTTGGAACATTGTAAGCATTATTTTGTTAAAGAGAAGTGGAATGCTTCATATTTGTTCATGTCCTTTCATGAAAGTAATCTGAAAACTCTTTTAATTAGACAACATTAATAGACTAATGAATGTGCAGGATAAACGGCCAGGCTTTCCTAAAACTTGAAGGAGCTGAAGGGTGGCTGAGGCCAGCTCCAACTTCCGTTAATGAGGACAAGGTCAGCTATGCTCAGCTGAAACAAACTGTCTTGAAAGAAGACATCAATGAGACAAGGGCATTCACTATTACAGGCTTTGGATTGAACTTGTAAGGTTAACAACATATCTAAAATACGTATGCCCACCCTCACTCAGTTTTTGCTATGTCACCACAGGTATAATATGCTGGAGAATTTAATTCCAGAATCCTACTACAAAATTCTGTGTGAATCTATGTGGTTATACTGCTGTGCTATATTGAATTTAAATTATAATTTTTACTTTCTCTGGAAATCAGCTGGACAGATTTGTTCAAGCATCCCTCTGATATCATGGGATGAAGACAGTCAACAAAAAGAAAATCTGTCAGGTTCCAAATGCATTTTTAAACCATATTCTTTACATAATTTTTGGTATTTGTAACTGAAGTGTTGAGCAGAGAGTCCTGATGTTATGTATATCCTACCGACACATCTGTCAGTACAGCCTATTTGACACAAAGTAGTATAAAGATAAAATTATTAGCAAGAACAGTAATTCCTCAATAAAATCATAATGTCTTGGTTGTGAAATCTTTATTCATGTAGAATCATGGAGTGAAAGAGAGCCAAGAAAGCCATCTATTCCATTACACTGCCTCAGAGCAGGGTCACCATGCCTAAAATGCATACTTCTTCATTTGAATACTCCTAAAGATTATAACCAGTATAGTTTCATAAGTAAATACTGTTCAAACATCATGCTTTAATGCTCTGGATTTGACAAAAATTTACAACTGATAAAGGGAACTGTAGTGATTTAGGATGATCCTCACCAGACATAAACTGGCATAACTCCACTGATCTTAATAAATATACTTCACAGTCTACCAGAGGATGATTTGACCTGCCATAGGCAAAGAAAGAAAAACAAATATGAAATTTGAATACTCACAAGCAGCATCTGGCAGAGGCCCAGACAAATAAAAATATAATTTTCAGTTCATTATATTGGATTCTCTTCACTGAAGGGAAAAAATGAAACGACTAACTATTCCTTAAATAATACACATACCGCAAATGGTGCGAACAGTGGCATCCAGATTAGCTGCTGGGGACCCTTGTGGTGCATCCCCAGGTTCCCCTGTGATCACCTAGGCTGGAGACCTGCCTCCAGTGCCACACTTCCCAGTGGTAGATCTTCTTACATCAAAACAAGAATAATGTATGGGAAGTTGTTAACAAAGCTAAGCTTCTAGATCAAAAATCAGGGAGCAATTCCAGGTTGCTTAATGTGCAGATTGCTGTAGAAACATACAGCAATGAAAAGTTAGTATTATTTAAGAAGTTTAGTTATGGGATAAAATCCCTAGCAAAATGTCGTTAAAAGTGATAAAGTCTCAAAATCACATGACTTTTCAAGAGAAGAAAAAAAGAGTTCTGCCATAATCTTTGTCAGCAGAGGAAAATGAACCTTTTGGAGATAATTTGTAACTGCTGCTTATTTTCTAAGGTGTTTTCCTTTTAAATATAATAATTGTTCTATCTGTTCTTTCCATTACCCTCAGACTGAGGTCCCACTCTGAGAAAATGTAGGAGACATATAGGACAATTTCAGGCAGCTTCATCTGCTAGTTAAAACTTTATTTATGTATTTATTTTAATTTATAAGAGGAAAGACTGACTGAAACAGATTTTGTAATCCTTGTCATACTGACAGGCTGCAACACTAATACAATTTCTAATGTACAAGTGTAGGAAGTCAGAGGCTTGACTGTCTGAAAAGAGGAAATACTTAAACAATTGCTAGGTTGCAGTAGCTGACAGGGACAGAAATGGAGAGTAACTTTTCTTATGGGAAAGAAATGAGCTACAGCAAACCTGCACCTCCCTTCTACCTTGACTGAGGCTTGTTCCAAAGGCCCTGAAGTTTGGCCCTATTAGCTAAAGTATGAAAGAAACATAAAGGTAAAGATGACTGCACAAAGAAAGACCACCATTTCTGATTGTTTGCATGGCTAGAAATTATTGTCTATTCTCTACTGTTCAATATACCTACATATATATATTTGGGAGGCTGAATTTGCTAGAAAAGAAGAGAGTCCAAAAAAAGACCATATCATTGCAATGGACATGGATGAAAGTTTCTTTGGCTGGTTAGATTCACTGCAGCATTTAAGAAAAGGAATGTGCCTTGATTAAGGCAATATATTCAATGTGCAAGACTAAAATTCAAACTAGTTAGGACTATGAACTACGATTTATAGCTCTCATGCAACTTAAAAACTGTGAATGTTTCTGCTTTTGGGGCTCTGCCAGTTTCACACAAACAAACAGCTCTGTTAGCCAAGAAGCAACTCCTACTAGGGATTAATATCTGTACAAAAACTTTTGTAGTTTTTTAGGGATTTTCAACTCACAGCAGTTGTGCTTGAGAGTGTATATCTACTGGGGATCTTGCACATTTATTTTTGGAAGGTGTATATTTATCTTCTGTAACTACATCTAGCAGCTATCAGAATATCAAAATAGCCATTATTATCGTATTTCAAAATAAATGATTTTGGAATAAAGTCCTTTTGGTAAATTACTATGACTGTAATACAAATTTATTAATCATTCCATTAACATTTTTGGTTGACAGGATACCAACAGGCAATATTAAAACATGTTCCATTTATTTCATTCATTTTTATATTTTTACATCTCAGGGGCTAGAAGTATGTGGCTGTATTCTATATTGGTGCAGAACTGCAGTGCTAGAGCCTGAACATCATATATACTACTACATATATACTTTCCTTTTTTTCACTCATAGGAGATAGCAAATGAGGCACTAAGACAGCCCTTTGCACATTTTTGACCTCGGCTAGGACATACTGAAAATCACATACTATGCTTCTAGAAGCAGGTTATCTGAATTTGTTTACTAATGATCCAGAGGACAAGGATCCTGTGTTTACCTCTGATGCCTGATAGAGTGGGTTCCTGCTCCTGATCCAAGGGTAAGGGTGACAGTTACAACATGTGGCCTCCCCTTCAGCAAAAGGCATATAGCGGAAATTAAAGCGTCCTAATTGTGCAACCACTAGTAGTGATTTTTCTTTAATGAAAAGTCTTTGTTGGAAATATAGTTCTACTGGAAATATAGTACTCAGTCCTACTTACTCACAGGGATAAAACACAGAATGGTGTTATTCCTTCATAACCTGATGCAGAACAGTGGGGCATGTTCAAAGATCTGCAAAATAACTTAATGTCAGAGGTGTCTATCCACTGTACTCAAAATACATCACATCTCTGTGAACTTCATAAATTTAATCATAACCAGTGTTTTGTAGTGGTCTAATCTGTGTCTACAGGCTAAGAAAAAGAAAATGCAACCTTAGAAAGTATTTTTCTTCATAACTGACTATTCATCACATTTCATGCTAAAATGTATCACTAGTTTTGGAGAATATTTAGAAATATTTGGAAAATGCAGAGATTTTAGTATCCCCCAAAAATGGCCTATGTTCATACTGGCACCAGCATAGTGCTTGTACGAATCCTGATTCTTCTTCCACAGTTAAAACTGAGGGAAGTGGGTTACCTGACTTACAAAGTGTGCCAGCTTTTCCAGGGAAAGCTAATAGGAAAGCTGTATTTTGTAGCTACCTCTCTGAGTGCTTGTAGCTTGTTTCAGGGTGTGGTTAGGCATACTGCCTCAAATCAACAGAATTTTGCCATAGCTGTTTTTACCAGTAATGTATTTTACAGCTTAGATATTATAATAGCAGGCAATTACCAGCTCAGGAGAATATAGCAGGTTAGGAACAACACTACTGTTGTTGGTCTGTCTTGCAGATGTGCATGCCATGGGTTTCCTGTTAATGTAAGGCAGAAGAGAACATGATGATGCATTTAAAATTGGCACTGGCATAGTAATGTGATTCTTGATGCTTTGGAAATTTGTAGCACAACTTAACAAACATTCTGTTAACACCGATTTAAAGGGCAATGTATTCTCAGCTTTAATGATATAATCACAAGGTTATTTGCCTTGGAATATATAAATACCCAGCAGATTTACTTATGTAGGATTTTGGTTCATTTAACAGATTAGGCAGTTGTTCAGTAATTATATTACATAATTTACTACCTGGGGCTTCTAGTTACATAAAAATTTAATTGTTTTTATTTCATATTTGTGTAAGACACTTTTATAGTAGGGACATAACTTTAATAATCTAGACAAATGTTTTGTGTAGCAAACATTTCTTAAGTAATTATGTCTCTGCTATATTGCTGGCATGCTTACACATGAAAAGCAACTGCACATCATGAAAATCTCTGATACCCTCTCAATCTCTGTGATTGAGAGCCAAATTGAACCTTGTCATTGAAACTACCCTGTATAGGCTGATGCTGAAGAGCAAATTAATTGCTCACTTCATCAGTCAATAGACTTTCTCTTGGAGGGGCATAGCCCATGATGGCAACCAGCCAGAGCTTGTGGCCAAAATGAGAAAGTGTGCCCTTAAGATCATGGCAAATATCTCTCCACTGAGCAATCAGGCATCTTTCTTCCTTTCGGAAACTGTCAGTGAGACTCATACTGGCACATTGCTTCAGGCTTAACCATGTGCTCTTATGAACAAAGCACAGATCGTTCAAAAGGGAAGAAAGGAGGAGAAGTAAAGGACACAAAGCATGAAGAATAGTAACACAGAAGAGAAGTGAAGTGATGATAAAAGGTATGGGAAATAGGTAGGAGTGCTTATGGGATATGGATGAAATGGGGAACACAGTGTCGGCTGGCAGTCATGTCAGGAGTTTATTCTCAACATTGTGGAGCTTGTGCTGTTTTGTTTTTCTCCACTTCCTGCACATAAATGTGTAAAGCTGTAGTGCAGTGTCTCTGGTGTGACTAGACTGCAGTGCGAAGCTGCATCACCCCAAGAAGAGGATAAGGAAAAGGTTGTATCACTGATGCCCAATGGGTGCCCATACCCTGGGGAGACGTGGCCAGGATGGTGAGCCTGCCCAGTCACCGGGGGCAGGGACAAGGCCCCTCTCTGACCTCTGCAGGGCACTGCACATTGGATCATACCCTGGGGATTCTGACTTGCAGCACCTCTTCCAGGAAGGGAGAGCAATGCTCTAGGGAGACCATGTTCATATTTTTATCTCTTTCTTTCCCTCTTTCCCCTCATCTCAACCTATTACAAAATAAATGACCTAAGAGAACAAAGCATCCTAAGTGCCATTCTTTTAAGTGCAAGGAATTTGTGCAAGCTGGTTTGTTCATGTTTTAGATCCTGGATGGGATGATGTTGGGATATTGAGGATATTGAAGGATAAAGGCTATTTCCTGTGATGGACATAGAAAATCAGGTGGATGAGAATTTCTATGGAAAGACTTCTGATGCTCTGCATCTCATTGTGTATATCTGTGTGTATATGAATAAATTGTACCTAAAGGAAAAACTTTTTAAAAAATTATTTGGTCGTGTCAATCATTCCAGGGTTGAAGGCTTCTCCTAACAACCTGCAATTGGGTATGCAGCCAGGTATAGCAAGCAAAATATACATTCAGAGAATAAATTATACTCCTGTGTGCAGATGGAGCATTAACTCTAAAACTAGTTAGCTGGCCAACAAAATATGGCAATAGTGTGTTTCACTGTCTGAAAATAGTTATTTTGTTAAATCATTTCATACAAGTCTACCTGCAAGCTTCATAAATTGGCATCAAAAAACTCCCTTTTGGTCAAACAGCGTATGTAGCTGTACTTCCTAGTAATGCACTTTTGCCCAGCCCATACGCAATCACGTACTGCTGAGCATTTTTGTTGTGCATGACCCATTTTAGCTGTTTGGGGCAGAGGAAGCTTTTGCTGTTGGAACAGAGCAGAGGAAGAGGACTTACTTTGAGTGTGGGCAGAGGAAGAGGACGTACTTTGAGTGTGGGCAGACCCATGCTAGAAAGATTATTTGACAGCTTTACTCTTTTGTACCCCATGGAAGCTAGAGGCATCTTTAAGCCTTTTTTTTCTTTCAGTTGCAGTTCATGATATGTTAGAGCACTAACTGCTGAGCGCTCAAAGAATATCAGGAATCTGTTACTTTAAATAGAGGAGGCAAAATAAAATCTTATGCAGAAAGAGAATGAAAACTAAGGAAGTGAGAGGTCAAAGCGCTTTCCTAAGGTCATGCAGCTTCTAGTACTACTGGTAGCATCCACACTTCCTGTATCTTTTAAATCTCACGATAGTATCTTAGTCCCAGGGTCAATCCTGCCTGCTGTTGCTGTCATGACTGCTTGCCTATAGAGTTTCATGGCAGACAATTCTAGCATCTTCATTTTCTAGCCTTGTATTCAGTCCTGTCCTGTCCTGATTCAGTCATCCCTTGAAATTACAGCTGTGGATGAAGCTCATAAATTAACCTTACAGTTATCCACCTCCATTTTAATAATAACAGGAAAATCTTGCTTTGTTTGCAAAATTGAAGTCAATGGAAAATTCCACAGCTAGGAATAAATTAGACCAACAACTACCATTATGAAAAAGATTTAAGGAGAATACAGCTGGACATTATGCTAGTTACAGATGCAATGTGTATGGTATTTCATCAAAATTAAAGTGCTGCAAGGTCAGAGATAAGACTGATTTTTTCTTTTTATGACCTTAAATATTCTTAATTGGTCACTTACAAGACAGTACTGTGCTCAGGCTTCAGCTACTTTCTCTCTCTTTCCCTGAGATGCTGTAAGCACAGTGTCTATTCCCATATCCATAATCAAAATGAGTTATTTTCTGAGAGAGTAAGTGGAACTAATACAGAGGCCTGTAGAAAGCCCATGCCACCACAGCTGAACAAAAATATTTTAGCAAGAGGCCATGTCTACAAAAGAAAAGTCTCCGCAGGGGTTCTTGCTTTATTCACAGCTTGACTGACCTAAAAATAACATATTACTGGATAGAATCACAGCTATATTATTCCCCATGCAGTTTTACCAACAGTTCAAACTAAATTAAAGAAACCATTTAGTTTTCTGAATCTGTTTTCCAGCTCATCTTTCCATCTTCTCTGAATTCTGCTTTATAATCTACCCTCATTTTTTCTGTTTAATTAAGGAAATACTGCTTTATTCCCCACATGTCTGTCTTGATCAGCATGGAATATCAGCAGGAATATCAGCATTTTCCCTTACTTCCAAATCAGAAAGACACTCTTCCATACACACCCTCTCCTGTAGTTCTGTTTCTAGAAATCCACAAGATTTGTCTAGGATCCAGATAAAAGTTCAGTATTTTCCTCATCTCTGACCAGTAACTGAAGAGAGTAGCTGACCATTTCAAAGGGTCATTGGGGTTTATTATAGCATAGACTAGTTTTTTCTGGCCAGATAGGTTTTATTCTATTTTGATTTTTAGGATTGTTTCACTTACTGAAAAGAACACAGCAAGATGACACTGTGCACCCCTTTGTTAAAGGTCAAAATTATTTTGTAGTGAATTAATCTCATGTAGATTTTTGCGCTAGTCAATTCTTTCTGGTTTATTTACTGCTACAATGGTAATGATAGGTAGAAAGAAGTATGTGTATGTGAATTAATGTTCACAAGATTGTTTTTGACAATGTAGTCTCTTGTTTCCAATTTGCATTGTATAATGCTCATCAGTCAGTGTCAGGAACTGTATGTGTGGCAGCAGCATCTTCTGGAACATCAGTTGCCATAGTTAGTTGCTGTACAGTGTATGACGGCTAGTCATCCTCTGTTAGGAAATGGCAAGGCTGCATCATTAGGTTGCAACAACATCCTCACTCATACTAAGGTGTTGGCTATAGAGGGTTCTTATCAACATGCGTAACTAATGAAAAATATATTTTTTTCAGAAGTCCAGAGTTAAGAAAAAATGAGTAAGAGCTTCTAAAGTTTCTGCAGTGCTCACAGCTTTTCTCTCAATGCTGTTTGTGGATGTGTGTTTACTTCCTCTAAAAAAGTTTGTAGGACCTTAAAGAAGACCCCTGAAGAGGAAGGGTATAGACTTTCCCCCAAGATAGCAAAAGACTCATCAGTTTCTGTCAAAATGAAGACCACACTTCTACAGAAGAAACAGGCAGGTTTGGGCAAGACTGGTGGGGAAAGTGTAGAACTTTTTGAGGTTCTGCACAGTAATCTCTGTCTAAACAAGTTGCCAAAAATATGAAAATGCTTGAACTTGGAGGATATAGTGCAGCTATAGCTGTTTGTGTACTATGGACTTTGTATACTATATCAACTCACCTTTCCTTCAAATTACTTCCATTCCTATCTCCAGTGTTGCAAAGTGCTTCTTTTTGGGTAGGGGAAGGAAACATGATGGCATTCCTCCCCAAAACAGCTGCTTCTTGCACCAGAGTGAGGCATCAATCACCAGCAAAAAACCCACAGTGCAATAGCTAGTAATGTTGATGTTTAAATAATCATCACTAAGCATGTGCATTAATTCCTTATGGAGATATATGAAATACATTGCCCCATTTCCTGCTAGTGTTCCACATTCATCCCTTATTTGGTTTTATTTGCAATCTGAATTGCTGTAATTTAGGAGGGGGGGAGAGAGAGAGAGAGAGAGAATGAGGATGAGACTGGAGACTGGAACAGTAATTTCTTATAAAATGCCTGTATAGTATATATTAACTGTATCAAAACTCAGCCTATTATAAGGCTGAAACATGAGCTGAGACCCTGTATGGCCAAGATGCTGTTAAGCTTGACATTTCTAGCACTGCCTAGCACTGGAGTTGGGCTTAATTTGTGACTTGACACTCTGCGTTGGTGAGGGTTAAAGGAGAGGAAGAGCAGTTAAAAAAAAAGGAAGAGGGGGATTGCAGGCAGTTACAGCACATCAAACTGATCAGCTTTTTCTTCAGGTGCTAAGTGTGCAGAAATTTGCTAGAACCAACTCATTGCACCGGTATATGTGGAAATGAGGGAGATATTACATGACTTTTCAGAGGCAGACTTTCAGTCTTGTGAAATTCTTTCTACCAACCCCTCTCTAATTTACAATATTCGTTTACTCTGTCTTATGACTCCAGAGGACAGAGTTGTAGATTTTCCTCTTTGAAACAAGAATCCACAAGCTCTTTCAACATACCCGTGTTGTTTTATTGCACTTACAGTGTTTCCGTTGCTGGTTGTTTTCTGTGGCAGAAATGTACCTCTAACCTCTGTCTCAGCAGTTTATAAGAGTTTCTGCACACTATTAGGGAAACTGAGCTCATCTGTTCTAGCCTCTTTCCCCATAATCACAGTTAGTTTCTATTAGTCTGTTTTTTTTCTTGAGCAGATTAGTAGTTTATTCCTGTTGTGGTTGTTGTGTGTAGCAACGACTAAAACATCAGTGTGTTATCAATATTATTCTCATACCAAATCCAAAACACAGCACTATACCAGCTCTAGGAAGAAAATTAACTCTATCCCAGACAAAACTAGGACAATTCTGCAGGTTGTCTTTAAACAGTTTTGCTTCATTTAAAAACAACTGCTATCAAAAGCAGCCACATCACATTATCCTTTCATAAACTTCTCCATGTAAGCTGAATCGTGTTCCTTCATAATTCACTTCCAGGACACTCCATGCAGGTTCAGGATTCACTCAGCCTGAGTATTATGTTGGATGTGGGTCTTCATTTGTGGCCAGGTACAAAGAATTTGTTTTTCCTTCTCCTGTTGTCAAACATTTAAGCATCCATCCTAAACACATGCATGTTGGACTGCCTTACAAGGATAGACATTTAATTTGAAGAAGGCTGGTGACTAGATAAAGAGAATCTGAATCCTTGAAAGCTGGTTTTCTTACACTACTCCCACTGTTGTTGTATTTTATGTAGGATGTTATAACCAGGCACAGAACCTGGAAGAGACAAGACAGGTTCTAAACCCTTCATGCAAACCTGAGAAACATAGGAATCTTGTTTGTAGTTGCTAGTAGGAGTTGTTTCAGTAAAGCCACACAGTGGATTATAGGACTGTATTAAATATTGCCCACTCTACTATACTGTAATGCAATTAAATATTTCCTGTATTTCGACACATGGTTTACAGGGGAACATGCTATATGATACAGAAACAAATGCTAGATCTCAACTTTATAATATGCAGAAAGCAAATCTGGCATATATTAGAAATAATATACCAAAATATAGCAAAAAGAGCAGAAATTTAGAATTTACACATTAAAGTAGTTGTTTGCAACATGAGAAGATAACATATTACTAAAACCACTCCACACAATGCCAATTTCAAGATATAAAGCTGGTGACCAGCAAGGAATTTAAAAGGCTGTCTTCAACAATGTCACTCTGCTTTAGAAAAAAATATTATAATACAAATATTCCAGTTTTTCCTTCTCAGTGGCAGAGCAATCCCAGAAACTTGTAAGATACCAAGCTCCCAATAGGCACAGAATGTCTGATGAAGAAGAAAAGAAAGCATGTCCTTTCCGAGAACATATGCAAAAGCCTTAAAAATCAGAAAAGCATATTAAATACCAACTGGAATTAAACACGAGCAAGTTTTGAAGTTGAATCATAGCTGTGCTCAGTGAGAAGACTCAGGGATTCAGAGACTTACCAGCAGTTTTCTATTGAAAACTCATACTTGCTCATTTTAGTACAAAAGAAGCTTCTAAACGGAGAAGAGAAACATTTGATCCGGTTCACTCCATTTTAAAGGTAGTGAATGAAGAAAATGAACCTCTTTTACAAGCATGTGAGTCAGTGAAAATGTAATGTCTAAAGCAGCTTGATCCTCTTGTTCTCTCATTGTGTGTCCTCCTGTGCATGCCATCTATACCTGAATTTTTTTCAGATCTTGCTGTTTGTGTCATTTAAGCTCAAAGAAAATTGCTGTTATTTAGCTAATAAAAACATTTAAAAAATGAGGTACTCTGATTTTTATGATTACCTCTTAAGATGCATCAATTCTTATCTAGAAATAAATGGTAAGTTCTGATATTTCTTTCCTTCATTCTTTCAAAGCTCTGATTACAATCACTGTGATTTTCTTTGCAGGACAATCAAGACGTCTGCAGGTCAAGCACAGCAACACAAATTCCTCTCAAAAACACAGACATCAGTCTGAATCTCTTCCCTCTATCCCCTGTACAATCAAAAGGACATGAAGAACAAGCAGGGCTAGATTTATCCAAGGTATTAATTATGCTGTTGTTTTGTCTGCCCTGCCTCCTGGTGCAATAAGTGTACCTGATTACATGTCAGCAGAGTAGCTGTGCAGCCTCTCCCATCCGTGTGAGACAATCCTATATGACAAGTACAAGATATGACAAAAGTCATAGCTTTTTTAAATTTTAACTTTGAATCTGATATTTCTTTTCAAAAAATTCCTTGATTTATGCATACAACTAAACTAATAGTTTTTAAGAAAGATTTTGGGGCATTGCCTGTTGCAACTCTCAGGTACACTCACAGTATTTCAAAATTGATGTCTGAGGCTTAGACAGCAGTAAAATCAACATGCAGGAGAAGAGCAATCGATTCCTTCTGTGGAACAAGATATTTTGCATGCATCCATTTGCACATGGGGCTGCCTGCTTTTTATGTTGGGCTGGAGTGAGAACAAACAGTGCACAGCACAGGTACTTCTATATTAATGACATGACCTTTGCTACCTTTTGAAATGTTATCCTGGAAAGATTTAATCAAAGGGTTAAAGAAACCACTGGGCCACTTCAAATTGATACCAGACAGTTTATAAGCAAGAGATACTGTAACAGTGGCAGCATTGTTAAACACTTACTTGGCATCTCTCTTTACAGAGAAACACAGAGATCAATTCAAGCAGAGATCAGTTTGCAAGTAATGACAGAGAATGAACTAGATCATGTACAGATTAGAGAATTGCTTCTTAAAAGCTTCTTAATGCAGACAAAGCATGCTGCCCTGATGGCATGAATCTGTAAGTCTTAGAGGTTACGAGCAAGGAAATAAGCAAAGCAGTAGCTGACTTTTTCTCTTGCTTTGGGATTTGTTTTAGGGGATTGGAAAGTAGAGAAACAGATCTTATTATTTTAACTGTTTTAAAAGAAAACAACACATAATAAGAATTAACTTAAGTGATTTTTCTCATTTTGGGAGAGTCCTGGGTATTATCTTAAGGAATCCAAAGAAAGGACAGGAGGTAAGAAAGGGAAACAACTATCAAAAATCATGGAGAGAAGTTTAACTTAAAAACCTACTACACTACTTGGAATGTGATAAAATACCTACCAAGTATTTGAACATCAACAAGCATGATAGATTGCAGACAAATAAAAGTAAATCTGACTATTCAGATTTCCTACTTACCCTGTGTAAGTAGATGTCCACCCTCTGTACGGCATCAGTGTGGGCCCATTAGCTGATGTGCCAGCTGCCAGTCTTTTTTGAGTGGTCATCCTGGTACCCATCATATGAGATCAAGTTTTTATGACATTATGCTGGCAGTGATGGAGAGGAAGTCTCTGGCAGGCAGGGTAATCAGCTTTTAACATTTTCAAAAATTTA
Source organism: Ciconia boyciana (assembly GCF_034638445.1). Taxonomy (NCBI): domain Eukaryota; kingdom Metazoa; phylum Chordata; class Aves; order Ciconiiformes; family Ciconiidae; genus Ciconia; species Ciconia boyciana. The sequence continues at coordinate 75,968,495 of NC_132937.1, read as the reverse complement.
TTATAATGCAAAATCAAGAATCTTAGTGCTGACCTCCTTTGCATCTGCAAGGAGCAGATATTTGGATCTGTGGGTGAAGAGCGCTGGTGCAGGCATAGGCCTCATCTCCCTGCAATCACAACAGATTTGCAGCTGGTCTGACAGTCCTACTGGGGGTGTGGTACAAAGCAGAGAGCTAACCAGCCCATCTATTTTAAAGGCATTTGGAGACACAGGTGAATGAATCATGAGGGAAAGCACATTTCTCACTAAATGACCAGATTTTGCATGTGTGTGTTCATACCCGCTGTTATTATGTTCTCATTTTAATTTTAGTGTCACAATTGCATTCTTCATGTTTTGTTGTGATGCCTTGATGCTTTTCTGAAAGTGAGGGGGAAATGACTCAGGAGTGCTATGAAAATACAAGTCAGTCTGTTTCTATCCAGTACTTAATTCACTTCCAGGTTGTTCTGCTCAGTTTCAAAACTGCAGGGGAAAAAGCAATGCTCCAATTAATAATTTTTCAAAACTTGCAATTTACACAACACAGGTAGTTTTTTCTGAAGCTGTGGCAATACCAGGAGAAATTATAAGAGAGCTGTTAAGCTGTTCTGCATAAACAAGAAGCAAAGAGATTTTATTTAAGATCACGTAAGTATACAAGGATATGAAGAACTCAGTAATAGGTATGAACATACCATAGTTAATGGAAGTGGAGCATTGCACCCACCTCCAGAATTTATTTGTTTTAGACAATCCAGGGAAATATCTAAAGGCCATATCTCTGGGTTGATGAGAGATTATATATCCGACTGGGTCTTTAGGTCATCCACTTACTCTAGTCACAAAGGCTAATGCCAAAAATCACTCGTGATGGATGCTGAAGGAGGAATCTATTTTATTTTTCCATCACAGTCGTAGATTTGTTCAGCACGGAGGCACCTAGCATAGACACATATGGATAAACCAAGACACTGGGCCAAAACTAGCAAGACTACTTTTTTTGGTTAGTTTTCAGCCTTCCTTGCTTCTCTCACACCCTTTCTTTCTCCTTATCCTTCCGCAGTCATGCCAACTTCCTCTCCCATGTGCACTGAGGGTCATAAGCAGAATGAGTTCACACTTCCCACATGTCCACGTGGCTCTTGCTAGTGTATGCCAGCATGGCTGTCTTGAATGGTATAATCTGGTAGCTCACAAGATACATGCTGGAGGTCTCTCATAGACCTGCAACTCTGTCCTACCACTTTGCCTACAGCAGCAGAACAGTCAGGTTAATGAAACTGTTGCATAATTGTATATTAATTACATAATTCAGGGTGCTGAATAAACCTCCTAAGAAGGAAATGCAGTAAATTAGAAATATATTCTGCTATGTCTTGTTTAATTTCTTATTTTCTTCCTTTCCTTGCATTGCTTTCCCTCCTCTTCCTTCTGCAATCTCATCATAAAGAGCTCACTGCAGGGTGATGGATTGAAATAGGCATGTATGTGCACAGCCCTTTAAGTTTTCCTATGCAACTGCAGTTCTTAAGTTGCCATGCAAATACAAAAAAATTAACTCTTGTTGATCCAGCTTCCTTCACCACATAATGTTTGTTGAATACATGAAAATTATTTGAACAATATACTGGTACTGAATGCAGTATCTTACTCCCTGATCTTGCAAAAAATGCTGTCTACACAGCCATGTCTTATTAAAGACAAGTTATACCACGGTATAAAGGGTAAAAATAAAGGGTAAAACCCTTTATTTGGGGGGGAGGGGGGCCCTAAATATTTATTGTATGTTTTAAGATGTCATTACTAACAAGGGGAACATTCTCATCCATTGTCTCTTCATTTTTGCGACTCATCAAATATATAAGAGTTTGCTGTAGCCAAAATCTACATCAGTGGAGATAGATGTCTTCATTTTTTTTTGTCTTTCTTGCTTCTACGAGCAGGAGGCTGACTTCTTACATTAAGGCACAACTTAGCTTTGGACAGCAACCTCAGTGTCACCAGATTTTACAGACCAGAGAAACAATCTACCAAGGCACAGATTAATAAAAATTATGTTGGTAGATTTTCAACAATGTTTGAACTCTGTTATTTTAAACATGAAATCTAGGTCTTTTTTAAATGTTATGCCTCAAGTAGAAAACACTAAAGAAAAAAGAACATATTTCCAAATTGTTCAACCATTTTTAAAGCAGTAAAAATAGCTATACTAAATTTAGTTACCACTAAGAATAATAAGATTTTGAATTAATTGCCTACCTTCTTATAGTTATTTTGTATATCCTGGACAAAAATTAGAAAGGGTGGTGTTGATACCTACAGTCCATAATTAGTATAGTAATATTCAGAAGAACAAAAAAATCAGATGTACTATTATACAATATTCACTCAGCTGCATTTTCCATCTGAGCGAGTAATATGACAGCTGGATAAAGCAGTATGTGCCTCAGTAGAATAAATGAAAAGCTAAAATTGCATTCACAAGGAAAAAGGCATGGGGGGTAGGCACACGTGCACACGCGCACACACAGAGACACACACACGCATGTATCAGACATATCACATTATTATCTGAAGGAATGAAACAAAATTGCAAAGCTGTCTTGAAGAGCAGCATCTAACTGGGTTCAGGGATTTGATCTGGCTTTGCTGTCTTTATCATGAGGTAACATGGATAAAGACCTGTTAAGCCACTGACTCCTGGCTTAATGAGATCTGTGTTCTAGGAGGAAGCCCAAAACACCATCTGGCTGGCTCTCAGAAGTGTAGAAAAAGTCAACCATGGTACCAGAGGAAACAAAGGACTGAATTTAAAGAGTTGAGACAGAGGAGAAAGGAGGAAAACACATGAGTGTTGCAGATGAATGTGTTGGCAGGACACTGAATGAAAATTTAAGTATTCTGCCAAATACTTTCAAAGAAATAATGAAAATTAAATAATAGTATTGCAGCAGACAGACACTGTAGTCTCATTCCTATTTGAATGGAATAAATATTTTAAACCAAATCATTGAAAACAACCCTCAGTAGCTCAACTGCTCTGGAAACAACTCTTTGTTTGCTGTTCCTGGCAGCCTCTGGCAGGTCAGTGCAGAAAATGCTGAGTTCTGGCTGCCCTGCACAGGACCTTGCTTTCCAGTACACATTCCACTGATAAAGGCTTCTATGTTGAAATGAAGGTCATTAAATGGAAGTTAAGACCTCATTGGTGGCTTATCTCCACAGTTTTTCTTCTGCTCAGGGATTATAAAGTGTCAATATTTATGTATAAATATTGAACTTCTGTTCAATGAATAAAATTGAACTTTCGTTATTTAAACTAGACAAAGTAGAATTAAAAAATACTGGTATATGCTGAGGTGGAGATAAAGGAGAAGGGTGGGGATATATAGAGTTACTGTTTTTCCAGTTTTGTGGATTTTGGAACAGGTGTTGCTGCAAAGCTGTGCTAGGCTTCACCATTCCCCAAAACAGCCGCAGCAGCCCAGCGCTCCCAGGAGATGGCAGAGTCCCAGGCTCACAAGCAGTCACATCCCTACGCCAGAACGCCCTAGCAAATGCAAACAGCCCCAGGCTTGCTTGGACAATGGTGAGAGTGGATTTGTGCCTTTTTGTTGGGAGAAGCCACAGAAATGAGCCACACTGGAAAGCAGAATTAATGAGAATATGTGAAATCTGATGATGTTTCGACTTCCGTAGAAATGAAACTTTCACAATTCCTGAAATGCTTTTATCTTGGTGACCAATGCAGCAATTTGTAATGTGGTACACTTAGCCAATATGTTTAAAGAAGGAAGTGTTGTTCTGTGGTAAAGGCACTGGACTAACTTTCCATTTCTAGCTCTACTAAAGACTTCCTGTGTGACCCTGAGCAGGAATTTTACTCTTCCAGTAAGACTTGTCCTACATCTTCCAGAGGCATACTTTTAATTTGCAATACCAGAAGCAGAACTTTGTGAAAGGCAATGTAAATACAGTGATCAGCAATTTATAATAATCCAGAATATTAGGTGGGTGATTTTATACAAAAAGGGGGAGAAACAATCACTTTTTCTTGTTTGAAATTAGCAAAGTTTTGACAGGAACTGCTTTGCGAATTCATGGAATTGCTCCTTTCTCTTGCATTTGCTTTTTTTTCTCGGGGGGAAGAGAAGCTGCTTTCTCACACGGTCTGCACGCAACAAACCTGCCTAGTTTAGTTCCTACAATGAGCTTACTTAGTAGTAGGAAGTGGAGAAAAAGAAATGTTTTTCCTGAAAAATATCAGAGAAAACTGCTCCTGTATGTAACCCATATACTGCAGTTGTTATCCAAGCTACTGCTTCACATTACAAAATGCACTTGAACTCATTGAGCCATATGAAGCAAATTTTTAAAATGCCAAATCTGTACAACAGGATCATCCCTGGAGGCAGAGGGGGTGACATTTGTGCTTCTGTGCTAGTGTTATCAGCCTAGGAAGAAGAATATATCTGGCATCACATTTAGATTGATAAATATGATGATAACAGGAAAAAAAATTCCTTAAGCATTGATAACATGTATTTACTGCTCCAAACCCATCATGGCTGTCACATCACATAAAGGAAACAGAAACAGAAGAGTTGCAGGGAATAGGCTACGTAAGAAGATTAGACAAATGAAAGTCTGGCATCCAACTATGTCCTTCAGGAGTACAGATTGTCTCCTTATCCATAGGATTCTTTTTCCCCCCCTTTAAATACATTCTATATCACCTACAGCTACTCTAAAAGCCACCTGTATGCAAGGATAAATCACAGCAGTCCCAGGCTCTGCAGCACAAATCACAGTGGATTTCTTGAGGTAAATCTGGAAATAAAAGAGGACTGTGCTCATGTTTCTCTTTCCTGGCATTTACAAAAGCCAGTAGCACAAATATGAACATCGAATGCTTGAAACAGAAAAATCACTCATCTGATGGAGGGATCGGGAACTAATGAAGCTGGAATACTACTAAGTGCAAACAAGTAGAGCTTCAGTGGCATTAGTTTGATAATTTCGCCCAACAGAGGCTATTATAGAGATACCTAGTAGCAGATCTCTACTTAGGGGGATATGCTAAGTTTTCCATTATCCACCACATTTTTCAGGGGTCAGCAGTTTCAGGCAGAGATTTGCTTGTGATACTTTCAGTTCAGGAGAGTATTTTTGTTAGTCAGAAGTTAGAAAATGCAAAGGACCAGCAACCTTCACCACCATCTGGTTCAAAAAAACAAACAACCTTGGTTCAAATGCTATGCAGGTATTAATAGTAGTAAGCACTTTGACAGTAATTTTCTCTCTCCAAAATATGGAGTTATTTCACAGAGATTAAAGGCAACATTTTCAAAAGCTTATCTGAAGTAAATAATCAGGTAGCCAAGCCAGCTGGGGACACAAAGAGAGATTTTCAGAGGAGGTGAATAGGTACACTTTCATTGCACACGTGCTCGGTTATTCGATCTCAAGGAAGGATGAGATGAGTATGGGGCATACAGGCAGGTTAATTTTTGTTTATATCTCTGTTCTCCTAATTGTGGTCAAAGGTGTGGTGTGTAAGCCTTGTTAAAACATCTGGTTTTTGTAGTTTGGTTTTTTTTTTTCTGAATGGCACAGAATCCTGGGTAAAAGAAGGTTGAGGTGTGTCGTGTCCCCCGCCGCCCTCCCAGCTGATAATTCCTCTGCACGGTGATTTGTAGTGGCAGGTTTACAGCCCTCTCAGTCAGCTCCATCGAACACTATGGAGTCCTGATGCTACGGCTGGGCGGCTTACTTTTGTCTTGAGCTGAAATGTGTTGTCTAGCAACAGACAGCTCTCTTTGCCCCACTAGAAGAAATACAATGCTTATCTTACCTGTTGTCTCTTCTCCATTTTTCTACTTGCCAAAAAGAAAAAAAATTGGCTAAGTGTAGGAAAGTTTAGTGGAGAGTGCTTTATGTACTGAATCACAGACACTGACGCTAGAATTTTAGCTGTGTTGAGACTACACACTCATGCAGTAACAATGTAGGTCAATCTGAATGAAATGCTTTTTTACCAGAAGATGAAACCTTATAATGGAGTAGTCTGTGACATAATTTAAACAAAACCCTTTTCCTCCTATAATTACAAGTTTTTTTCAGGAGTGATACAAGTTTTGGTGGTAGTTATCCAGGGTAAGAACGTACAGACCATGCAGCTGTCCCACAAAAACCTTGTGATGGTAGCTAGACAGGCAGCAGAAACATTCTCCATACAGAGTGAATACACACTCCACACCCACGCCCCTCCACACCTACCCCCCTCCAGATTTTAAAGCGCAGGCAAAATATTACAAATGCTTCTGTGTTCTGAGAAACTCAAGTTTACACACTATGGTTAAAGAGGTATCTTTTAAAATAAGGTTATAAATTATTATACTTTGCAACAGTTCTTTGTGGTTGACAAAATAATATTACGTTATATCCATGCCTGACAGAAAAGTCTGGCTACATTACTGAGTGCGGCATAAGGAGAACTGTGATGAGAATTCTGCCCTCTGACACAGTGGTAACGGTAACCACAATTCAATACTTCCTCAGGCCAGCAAGTGAAATAAATGAGCATGTAAATGTAATACCTAATGGAGACTTGTCAGTAAAAGAAAACCACTATGCAGGCCCACATGACTGCTAATCCTTTCTCAAGCCTAGGGCAGCAGTGAGCATAAATCATCCCTAAGATGCTTTAGCATACTTTTGCAAGATAACTGGAAGATCACATGTAATATCAGCTTCATCTAACCTCATTGCTTCCTCCCCTTAATAAGCAACAAAAGAAAAAGGCTAAGATAACATTTAGAATGTAATCACTTCTTAAAATTTAAATTAGAAATGAAAAGAACACTGATTTCAGGGGTTTTTTTTACAAATTGAAAATTAAAAATAAATTCTTCATATCTTTAGGTGAAAATCAGACATTTTTAGGCCCCTATCCAGCAAATTGGTTGTTATATGAAATTTAAAGGCAAATTCAATGCCTAAGTGCTTTGCAGGACTGCATACTTAGAATTTATCATTTTAATTAAATCTGTAAGCTCATTATTTCATATACACTTGAATTTGAGTGCTATGCATATATAGTACACTTAATACATATTTTTCACATCTATCTTTTTTAGCATCACAGTGGCTCTACTTCATAAACTTCATATGTTGCAGTAGATGCGTAATCTGATAAGAGTTTAAATATTACTTAGATAAGGACAGTTCTGTCCTTGCTTACAACTGTATAACTCTAAAATGGTTTGGTTTACTTTTATAGTCTTTAAGTCAAAGCTAATTTCAAAATCTTTTTCTAAGCACAGCTGCTGTCTCAACAAATACAGTAGCATGACTAGCCTATGTATAAACTCGCATAGTGATAGTCAAAGAGCAAAAAATTAACAATGTAAAAAAGGGCTGAGAAAGATTTTAAAACATAAGTTCTGGACTCGATTTAATGAATTTCAGTGAAATAGATGGGTTTAGGAGTCTAGTATATTCATTGGAAACATCCGTGGAGTGTAATGGTAGGCAGAATACCTGAATGGGTCTCTTCTACACTCTCCTAGCTTCCATCACAAATACATGTCAGGATCACACCAAGCTATTATAAAAGGGTATACTCGTGTAAGTGCTCTTCCAGCTCTGGATACTCTGAGTCTTGCCCTGGGTAGCATTTTCTTTTGATAGTCTAAATTAAACTTAAAATAAGGCAGACATGCATAAGCCCAATATTTGAAATATCTTTGTCCCTATGCCCTGCTCAAGAGAGTCAGGTCAGCCTGTGGAACTTACTTATTTCCTTAATATATCATGTGCCTGAAGCTTGACAAAAGGGTAACTAGAAGTATGATGGATAAAAGCACATGCTACTTTACACAGAACTAAAAACTAAAATGTTGACCATAAATTTTTTTGAAATTCTGTATTTCTATCCATGATGTTTATGCTTTAATGCAATAGTGTCATAAGGAGAAATGCAACATCTACACTAACTAAGAGAAGCCAAATACATACCATCCATCCATACTGAGTGGCAAAGTGCCCACTGACATAACGTTTAGTTTGCACAGCTAACTGTATCACAGACAGCAAATAAAAAACATATGCATTTTCATGGAGCTCCTGGCTAAAACTTCATCCAGAACAGCAAGCCTTAAAGTAAATAGGCAAAGACAAGTTAAACAGAAGGAAAAAAAAATGTTTCTCTGGCTCGAAACCAAATTCATGCAAAAGCCAAAACCAGCTTGAGAACCAATTTCATGCTAATAAGCAAATGCTAGTAAAGTATGATGTTTTATAAAGGATTTTCAGTAGAGGTACTTTTATATACCTCAGTGGCTTTGTAAGATAAGTATTATTTATCCCCATTTCACATACAATGCAAATGAAGGTCATTAAACTGTTTGTTCCAGGACATGTGGGATTAAAATAGCGTTGTTCTAATCCTTTCTCTCCAAGGCTGCCATACTAGCTGTTCGTATGCTGTAGCTTACAAAGTTCTGGTCAGAACTAAGATATTTTGTCTCCTGGGCATTACTGAAAATTTGATAAGTTTCTGTGTTGAATTCCCTACTCTTCATTAAAGGCAATTCATGTCAGGCGTCTATTACCATGCCAGCTACTGCAGGCAGCTATAACCCATCCATCTGGCATATGAGAATAAAGATCCTGGTACATATTCAGTGCATTTTGCTGAGTCCTCTGGAAATCGGATGCACTTCAGGAGTAAATTAGGAGGCAAGAGGGATGTGGGAACACAGCTATCTGAGGCAGTATCCTGCCTTAAGTCTTTGCAGGACCAGTGAGGCATAAGATGATAAACCAATCACTAGTACCTTCTGTGTGTCCCTTCCCTCCTTTGCAAATCACCCTGCAGTGGTTCAGGAGAAGGAACAGAAGGAGCACATCCCTCATGGAGGACAGACCAGGTCCACTCTTGAAAAACCATGCAACTTGGCTTCTGTTTTACCCAAGACAGGAGTATTTGAAAGTCTGGTTACTACATGAAGGAACGGTTAAAAAGTTTGTGGCAGTTGCATCAGTTAAGCTGAAACTCATCCTTCCTGCCCTTTTCCAGTCAATTCTAGTACAGAAGAGGAAGTACCTTCTAATGTGCTCTTTTGTCTTTTCCCTTGGCCTGAACGTTAAGCACCTGTCGAAATGAAGACATAACTGCTAGATAACTATTTTGCAAAGCAACCAGAAAAAATGTTACACAACCAGAAGCTCTCTGGAAAAATGCTGAAGCTGTTGTGAGGTAAGGCCTGATACTTTGAAGCCACAGAACGGATTGCACACCAAAAACCTATGAAAAAGAATTAATTTCTTTTAACGCAGTTCTTGATTAATGTCCATAATTGTTAATTAGCCTACTGTTGCCCTAGTGACTTCTGCAAGGGCTCTTGACTTAGAAATACAGCAGATGGCAAGAAGATGCCCACCTGCTCTGTAGAATCAGTTAGAAACATAATATGTTGCTTCTATAAGGACACCCTTTCAAACAGATAGAAATAATTTATAGTCATTTGTCAATCCTTTTTGAGTGCCTGCTCTACATCTTTTAGTGGCTGCAAATTATTGCCATACAAATTATTTCCTTCCTTTTCTATGTTGAGATTGCAACAAGCAAGGTGATCAAAGAACAAGAATACTTCTGGGCTAATGCCATAGCTTCAGAGTAGGCATTTGATTCATAAACCTCATTTTATGTGTTAAGCAAAGGCATCCATCATAAGTGCTACAGTTGTTTGCTGGGGAAGTATTTTGAAGAATAAACTTCCTTGCAGAGAATCAAAAGTGGTCCTAGCAGATAATTAATCTTTTTTTTTTTCTTAAATATATGAATATTTAAAATGCTAATGTCTATTATACTAAATAATTCTTGAAAAAAACCAATATAGAAAAAGGTGATTCATTTAACAGGAATGAATTTTCACTTGAATCACTGAAAATGTAGGAAATATCAGAATTAGATTCTTTTTGGTATGTTCACTGTGATACTGTCTTTACTGACATGACCAGATTTACTTACGCACATGGAAAAATGGTGGAAAACAACAGAGGTACTCTCATTTAGAGTGGTGGGAGCATAGCTATTTGGCACTTACATGGAACTTTCTTTTCTTTGAAGAGTGGGAGAGCTCTTAGAATCATCGAATCACAGAATATCCTGAGTTGGAAGGGACCCACAAGGATCATCGAGTCCAACTCCTGACTCCACACAGGGCAACCTAGAAGTTAAACCATGTGTTCTCCAAACACTTGAACAGCAACAGGCTTGGGGCCATGACCACTCCCCTGTGGGGCTTGTTCAAGTGCTTGACCACTCTCTCAATAAAGAACTTCTGCCTAATATCTAATCTGAACTTCCCCTGATGCAGCTTTAAGTCATTCCCTTGTCTGTCACCAGACACCAGAGAGAAGAGATCAGCATCTCCCTTTCCACTCCCCCTCATGAGGAAGGTGTAGATAGCAATGAGGTCAACCCTCAGTCTCCTCTAAGCCAAACAAACCTAGTATCCTCAGCCGCTCCTCATAAGTCATGCCCTCTAGACCTTTCACCATCTTTGTTGCCCTCCTTTGGACACATTCTAATATTTTTATATCCTTCTTATATTGTGGAGCTGAAAACTGCACACAGTACTCAAGGTGAGGCTGCACCAATGCTGAGTATAGTGGGACAATCACTTTTGACCAGTTGCCTATACTGTGCTTAATGCACCCCAGGGTATGGTTGGCCCTTTTGTAGAAATATGGTTTTTACCACTTGTCTCCACTCACCTCAGGAATTTCTGATACTTTTTGGGGAATAAATGAACGTTATGATAAGATACCACACCACAAGGTGCCATAAGGGTTGTGTTCAACTTCTATTCCTGCAGGCATTGTCCTTCACATAAGTTCAGAGGTTAGTCTGAAAATATCTTATCATTCATTTACAAATCAGATATAAAGTGCTTCAAGACAATTTTTTTGTAGTGTCCAGTGGCAAAGAAGTGTAAAGCTGCCCGGAACCTGCTTCAGTGATTCTCTGATCAGTGCCATCCTTCAGAATAAATCCAACCTTTGCAGGATCCCAGAGACTGCTGTGAATGCATGAGCTATGGGTTGCTCCCAAGGGATCATTTGTCACCTGAGAGGTAGCAAAATGCAGGATTTGGCAAAGTTACCCTGTTACATCCTAGCCCAGGTGACTTAGTTGAACATGGTGTTAAATTTACAGCTAGCTCCCAGACTATCAGATAAACTTACCCTAGAAACTTCCTGATGTTTTTCCTCTCTCTATTGGGAGGAATTAGGAGAAGGGACTTCTGGAGCTAGAAATCAGACTGTGTTCTTGGGGGTTCCTTGTACAATTTTCCTGGTTGCTCATGAATGTAGTTTCCCCTCTAACTCCACCCATTAACAGCATCTCCCACCTCCAGAATGCTGATGCCAGATTGCAAGGCAGAGAAATGGATGCTTATATCCGATCATTTTCCATTACTGGGGGTGCAGGTTGAGAAAGGCGAATGAAGCAAGTAACTTCATTTTCTTCAGAGGTCAAGCACAATATTTTTCTGTACCCAAACATGACATTACTAATGGAAGGACTGACTGAGACCTACTATAAGTAGGCATACAGTGGAAATCCTCTCAGACACTAAGTTAAAACTATGTAAGGTTAACCACTGTTTTACATCTAGTGGTCTGGGAAAAGGCAACTAAGGTCTCCTGGCAATTATAGGCATCTCTGAGACAGGATTTTATATAAAAATGATCCCCACATTGTGAAGAGAAATTTCTACCTGACCAGTTTGAAGACCAGCCTTTCCACAGTTCGGGCTGTGTTGAGCTATGCAGTGACAGAAAAGGGGAATATACAAGCATCTTTCAGTAATATAGGGCCAAATTCTGCATATATAGGGCTCACTTTCTTCTAGTATTTCAGGAACATAATTAATTCTGTGGTACTTGGTGGACTGATATGTAAACTGCTGCCATTACAACAGCCTTTTAAGGAAATTTTAGTTTATTAAATCCAGTATAATAGTTACTATAATAATCCTACTAATTAGTTTAATTTTATGATTGACCATAAATCATTTCTCATTTGATTTGTTGAGAATTTATTGTATTTTATACATTTGCTTATATATTTAGTTTAGTTAATAAACTAATGAAATCTGTAAACATGTAAACATGTTTGGGCTACTTGGGCTTAGTAGAAAAGGTCACTCTATACTAGCAGCCTATAGGTCTGTTCTTATAGATCTTCCTGTAAGTCGTCCAGAACTGAAACATTATTAGCTTTTGAATATACAGTCCAAAACTTTCAAGCCTCTGGGTGCCTAGTTTTTAAAAGCTGATCACTTTTCCCTAGTAATATGTATTCTCCAAACATTTCTAAAGCCTTTCTAAAGCCTTCTAGTGCTCTTTCTGTTATTCTGTCTTATAAACATGATCTGGTCCTATTGGATTTCTTCAGTCACATCCTAAAAGCAGCCCTACTAGCTTAGTGGAGGTTAATCTTACTTACTGAGGTGAGCTCATCTGCTGGTTTTCTTTGGGAGTTAATGTATTCATTAGAAATGCAGGACATCCACTGAAGAAGGTGGGAGTTGTTGCAAAAGTAACATTGGATTATGGCTTGGATACCTTATTAAAATTCAGTGAAATGATTTGCTGAAAGCAAAATATTGGAACAATATTGTCTCAAACTTGAAATAGCCTCAGTGGTCCTGTGGCCCAAAGTAATGTGTTTATGTATTACACACAGAATAAAGCTTAGCTCTACTAATGCCATGAAAATAAAATCCTGCTAAAATTAAACAATCAAAGAAGACAGGTGAGGTGTGACTTTATGTAGTAAACAGTGATTGAGGAAAGAAGATAAAACAGCAGGACTCTGCATGAAGCAAATTAATTCATGCTGGAGTTTCACGCTCCTGAAGAAATTAAATTGCCCACTTCCTAATCAGCACAGCTCCCTGCCATGTCAGTTCTTTACTTCATATTTCCTCTCCCATATTTAGCATAATTTGTTCTGTATGAAAGTCCCCTAATTTATGCTTTTACTGTATTTTAAATATTTTTATTTTTCAATTATTCTACAAGAGTGTGTTTCTTTGTATTACTTTGAGGAAATCACTATACAGCTATGAACATTCCTTGTTCTTGCTATTGAAAATATAACTTACTCTTGGCCCCTGCTTTCTTTATTTCTTCTTTCTTTACTGTCCATAAAAGTGAAGTATGAGACTATGCAGCTACTGCATCAATGAAACACAATAATACTTCTTTTGTGGGACAAACATATCAAGTATACTGTACACTACTTGAAGAGTAAATCAAGACCATCAACTTTTAAACTAGATATAGAACTAAAATTCAATCAAGGACGGATCTTCAAGAGTAAAGACACAAACAGATAATGAGCTAATCTAAAATACTAATTCTAAACACTCCTTGTTTTTGAGTAAGTTTGTAAATGAAAGATAAATTCCAGATCTTAAATTAGCAACTCATTAATACACAAATATTGTGACCCGAGTCATGGAGTATTATTTTCCCTCATCCAGCTGAGTCTCTAAATCTGGCAGCATGAGTGTCATCCATTCTTCTGCAATGGTAGCAACAACTGCAGAGAAAATGTAAATACCCATTATATGCTGTAAAAGGAGTCTGGGATAAATCAGAGCATTTTGAAATGGCATCAGTATTAGACTACAAGCTAAAATACAAGCTTTATACTGTACACAGTTCTTTCAGTTTGCTTTGTTATTAGGTTTTCTTAAAATAAACCTGTTATACATGCACTGAATTTCCATGCATAAATTGTTATGATAATTATTTGTTATTCATAATTCAAAACCTCTGTTAAACAAGGCAATATTTTGGCTGACTGGAATATAGAAAGCAAATGAGATGGTTTTTCCAGAACCTCATTTCGCAGAATCAGGCCCTGATTCAGGAAAGCACTTTAGCAAATGGCTAAGTATAAACATGTGCTTCAGTTTGTGCTTTTTTGATTAGGGATCAACTTAAGCATGTACTTAATGTGTTTTGCTGAGCTGGGGCCAAAGTTCTGTCCATGCACTTTAATCTCTGTGCTGTTCGGAGGGTAGTAATACAACCCACATGCAGCAGAACTGCCAGATATTGTGAGGTTTCCATTATTTCAAATGTATGTCATTTTTAGTTGATACTTTGTGAGAAGAGCTCATCAGATTTATGTCTCTGAATACGAACCCTAGCATGATCTGGCCTTGAGCCCAGACACTAAGCTTCAGCTTAAAACCTGATTCAGATCTGACTCTGAACACCTCGTCAGCTCCTTGTTGATAATACAGTATGGAAAGTAAATTATCTTGTAGCCTGGAGAGGTGGTTCATCAATACAAGGATGACATACGTTGTGGAGTATCACTGGAATGTCTGATATGGAAAAAAGAGGTCCTTGGGATTTCCATGCCTGCATCTATCCCTACCACTACATTTCTTTCAGCATTTTGTATTTCTGTTTTAAGGCTCAACCTTGTCATTGTGACACATATCTGAAAAGATTTAAAACTATCAGTAAAATTCTGATTCTAGTGTCTAGCTGTAGCTGAAGTTTCTAGAGATTATTAGTGCTAATTTCAGTGCTAATTAGTGCTAGTTTCAAATTAGTGCTAATAAATATAGCATGCTAAAGGCTGCCACAGTGTTTGCAGTTTGTTTTCAAATGAATCACCTTAAGCCTTCTTTCCAGGTCAGCTATTTTAAAAATTCTTCCTTAACTAGGAGAATTGCCTTCACTATTTTTTTCTCTTTCTGCAGAAGAATAAATTAAAAATTTGCCTTCTAGCCCCTGTTTCTACTTTATTCTTCTTTTGACAAGTTAACATGTGGACAGCTCCAAATTGCTGCATTCCCATTACTCATGACATGCTGAGGATAACTTCAGCTAGTGTACCCTTCTATTCTGACAAGTAAAAATCCAAAAAGACCAGATGATAAAATTGGTATTTAATGTAGTCACAATGAATTTACAGTGATTATGGAAGCTTTCTAGTCTCAATTCTGTTTCCTAAGTAAGACACATGGCTCTTTCATTCAGTCACTGTTGCACATTCAAAACTTGTGTATAGTATTTTGTAGCTCATGGACAAAATTCTTGACTATGTCTTTAAAACACGGATCCTGCTCATTCTAAGAGAAGGACCTTAAGCCTTTTATGGTGCTATCTCATATTAGCTCAAGTGGCATAAGACTTGATTCATGTTAAATGTGCTTGTGATGCCCCCTGCGCCAAAAGACACCTTTGGCTATATTAAGTGCCTTCTTCCCTGGTGTGTCAGCCCAAACACTTTCCTCTGGAACATAGTGCCAGTTTTATATAAACTAATTAAAATTTTCAAATTTTATAATGCTAAGTCATTATAGTAGAGAACTTCAAGATCTATACATGAAATGCTGCCTCTGTGACAAAGTAATAGATGTGATTTTAGCTTACTTTGGCATTGTTTTTCCATCTGCTGTGTTGTACATGCATGCATGCCTAAGTAGAGGAACACAAGGGATGAACATATATTGTCAGGTGCATATTGGATAAGTCAGGAATTTATGAGGTTGGCTAGCACTACTTACTGATTTAATTTAACAGTCTGGTGACCTGTTCATGCCATTTATTTCAGACTTAACATGCTAGCATAATTTATCTATACAAGAAGAGAAATACATTAAAAAAGAAAATAAGAGTGCCCCCAAATGTTTCACAATGAGCCAAGTTTACAAAATGACAAGAACAGTTAGTTTCTACATTATTTACAAAGGTTTAGATCAAGAGTATGATTATTAAATTCTGCATGGTTCCATATAATGAATATTCATTTCACCAAGTATAAAGATGCATATTCCATCCAGCAAAAATGCAATTGAACTTTGTGATACCATCAATCTCTGCAGCTTAGACAGCAGCATCTTGACTTGACTTCCAAAAAACATTGCTCAGAAATACTTTGAATGATCCTGTGACAACAGTCTATGCCACTAGCTGTTTTTAACAATATGCTAGAAATGTAAGTGTGCCAGCTGCAGAGATTGGAAGTGCATCAGATGTAGTGCAAACAGCCTTAGGAAAAGCAGGGGAGGGAGTATCGTTCTTGGGTTAATTGCAAGCTTCCTGGATGATTAAAAAACATTATTATCTGAGGCATTACATTTGCTCTCAGTGATGGGTCAAAGTGCAATGCTGCATACAGAAAGACATGACTACAGAGCAAGTCTCTGTGGGTGAGGTATTTTAGTAAAAGTATCACAAAATTTGACACTGGATTTTTGATGCCATCTTCCATGTCTTAATAAGAGAATTTCTGAAGGCCACCTGTCTCAGATATCTCTATAGCTGTCTGCAGTATTGGCAGGACAGTATCAGGCAAAAGTGTAAAATAGAGAAAAATAACGATCTTTAATTTTATACAAAAATTGAGTTGTTTTCCCCAAAATCTACATAACCGTAGATTACCTTTGATTTTGAGAAAATATCTCACTTTACTTTCAGTAAAACAAGCTATCTATTAAAAAACAATAAAAAAGGTAAAAAAAGATAATAACTTCATGTTTTCTATCATGTCCATTGTAATATTTTTCACTATTTGCTTTTTGTTTCATTGAAAGCACTTTTACTTTTGAAAATTTGTTGTTGTACCAAGGAACATTGCAATAATGTGTTATGTCCCTGAAGTGGCTGCATTTCAGTAGAGAATAAGCAATCCCTGAATAATGCATATTACTTTCAGTTATAGGAAAGATAAAAAATAGGCAATGCTATTATTACTTGTGCTTTGACGCAGGGCTATCCTGAGTTATATGCTTTTGTTGCTATAAAGTAGATCTCCATAAATCTGTACTGATAAAATGCTTTCTTTTATTTTGTTTTGTACATGCTCGTTCTTGAGCTAGAATGAATCACCGAAGCTGATGTTTCGTCCCTTAGTCATCTGATGGATTAATGTCTTTGTTACGCAGAAGAAAATATGGAACTTTTCCAGGAAATCAGAAGAAAAAATACATTCCATTTTAAAATAATCGGGCTAATTTTACAATGACTTGACTTCATGTATTTGGGCTGTTTTATGTTGAAGAATCTTCAAAGTCTGACTGCGAATAAAAAGCATTTTATCAATATATACTTTGCTGGTTTACTCAGCAGTTCTGGAAAATTGAACTAACTTTGGAACAGGAAATAATCCAAAAGTTTGGTGATTAAATTAGCCAGAAGGGCCCCAAAATCTCTTGAAGTCTTTAAGGTTAATGTACTTACTGTAAGAGAAGATTTATTTGACTTAGTGTTCCTACAACAGCCTTGAAAACTTACAGCAAGAGTGGCTGATGGACGTTTAGTTTCTGAGATGCAACTTTTATTACTACGTTACACAGCCCATCTCTTTATCTTAATTAAAAGTCATCCCTGCTGTTCTTTGTGTGCCATCTAATTTTATTATGAGATATTTCATGCCATAAGTGACTGTCATGGCAAATGGCAGTCTTGTTCATAACCTGAAAGTAAAGGAAGAATATCTATGTTAATTTATTGGCTTAGTAAACAAGTTTTTTTAAGATACAAGTATGTGTAAGCTTGCTAGGGAAAATTTAATCCACTACACTATTAAGATAGTTATATAGCGATGTTTGTAGTGTAATTAAAAAATAAAAAGCATTGGCAGACTAGATTTTTCAGCACAGTAAACCCTGAATGAAATTTCAGGCTTGACCTATATGAAAACAAGGCTTCATATTAGTCAGTCATTATACCTTTGGTGAATGGTCTAGAAAAGGAGCAGCAGGACTGATATTTTTTGCTGAGGACACTATAACCTTAATATTTTTTGAATGGCACAAATTTGCTTTAGGAAAATTTGAAATGTTAATGAAAAAAAAAGTTGTATTTAAATATAAGTAGAAAATTGATGTAAAATTCATTGAACAACCTTGCTTTTCCTTGTCAAGAAAGTAACAGCCATGTTTAGCAACTGTACATTTTGGTCAGGAATGGCAGGCTATGCTAGTCACTATGGTCATGTGCATGAGGGCACTGACAGCCCTGACTGTCCCTACCCAGCCCCCCTGGGGCTCCCCTCACTTGCCCATGGCCCAGGACCCCATCTCAGCCCCCCAGAGCTGTCAGGCCCTGCCCCAGCAATGCCACAGAAGGTACCATCTCCAGCTCCCCACACCCCTGCCCTGATGGTCCATGGGCCCCACCAAGCCGGGCCCACCCACGGGCCCACATCCTGGCGCAGCCTCGGCATGTCCCTAGGAAGGCGCCTGATGCCCAGGACCGGGGCTGTCTGTGGTGCCCCCGTCTGCCCTGCTCTTGGCTGGCGTGGTGGGACAGGCCCTGGCTGCCAGGGGAGCCCCTGGTGATCCTGGCCCCTCAGCCCCCAGGGAGCCACCTGTCCATGCAGTGCCCTGACAGGTCAAAACAGATATATTGACAGGGTCTATACTTCAATGTATCTTTCATTTTAGTGAAAAACAGGAGAGTAATTTGATAAGATTAAGTTGGAACATCCCTTGTTGTCAGTTTCCTCTCTGCAGCAGGTCAGAAGTGATGAAGACGGGTCCTTATCTTCTGTAGGCTCTGCTTGCTGAAAGGCTTCCCAACAGGGCAAGCAGACAGCATTTCTTTCCTGGAGATGGGGCAGAGAGACCAGAGCTCATCTATTGTTGCCATGGAAGGAAGACAGTAGTCAAAAGAGGAGGAACTGTCAAGTAGAAAGGTGGAAAATGGAGCTTATTTTCACTGCTGTTCCTGAAGTATTTTCTAGAGCAAAGTCAGAGCAGCTGTTTCTCAGAAGGGATGCTCTGCTTCCCCTCTCATATCCCCCAGGGGTATCCTACCAATCTTGACCTCTCCTTCAGCAGGAGCATGGAAGGACACTAGATGTTTTCCTACTCCAGGCAATCTGCTGCCTTACTTTGCTTCTGCCCAGAGCTGCCCTGTTTCGCTGGTAAAATGTTTCCATTTTCTTATCTTTTCAATGCGTTCCTGAAAGGTCATGACAAACACATAATATTTCTCTGTGTGGGCAGCTCTCTTTCTGTTTGCTGAAAGCCCTGAAAAGAGATAGTTGGCTACCAGCTCGTACTTGCTACATAACTAGGGATGAATTACTGAAAAAACCTCACCAAATTGTACCAGCAGTAGCATGGCAAGATAACAAAGACGGCCTTTCCTCAAAGACCTTGTTTACACTGTCCAGGGAAGATGTCCACAAGGCAAACAAAAGTTTGACTGCCTTGTGAAAGAAGTTGCAAGCCCCAAATCTAAGTTACAACTAAGAAAGAGCATTTTTCTGGGTTTGTAATTTCAGTGATGTGGTATTACTGTGTTGTTTCTGGACACAGCACCTGGAGTCCTTCATGCGCATTAGGAAGAAACCTCTGCTAAGCATGTGCTGGCATGTGCATGATTCAGCTGGATAACTGAATCTAGTAACTGTGCAATGTTTTTTTTCATGCTTCATTTCTTCCTTGTGCTGCTACAGAATCCCATGTAAATAAATAATAGTGTTTTCTTCTTTAAAGAACCCAAGAAACTTACACAGTAAAAGCTCAGATCAGCTGTTCAGTAAGGAGGGTATGAGAAAGCAGCAGGAGGGGGCTGCTGTGCAAGGGCCAGGGAGCTGGATGCTGAGGGTAGCAGTGAAGCAGGCAGGGGCACAGGGCACAGCCCATGGAGGGGGAGAGCAGGGAGCAGTGACAGTAGCCAGGGACAGACAGCAGGACCAACACGCATGTGGTGATGAGGCAGGTCCCAGGTGAAGCCAGAAAGTCAAGTTGGTGCATCAGGGTTGGGTGCAGGGACGTGTATGGCCGGGCACAGGCGCACAGGGATATCTGCAGCATAGGTCAAGCCAGGGCCAGGGGCTTGAGCCAGAGCTTGATGCAGTTCCCAAAGGAGGCAGAGATGAGCCCCATGAGGCTTCTCCCAGCTCCTGCTCATGTAGCTCTGGTCCCAGCGACTTGGGAGCACATCTGCACCATGTCAGAACTGGCATGAGCACAGGTGGGCAAACCCAGAGGAGAGGAGATGGATGGATTGGAAAGAGGTTGCGGAGCCTGTTGGTGCACTGGAGGCCGACAGTGAGTGCTAGTGTTTCTCCAAATGTTGTGCTTCAATAATGACTAAGGTAGTATGCAAGGAGTCCATTTATTAATATCTTAACAAACTGATATTACGTCATTAACAAGCTGATATTACGTCATATTACGTGAAGGATTACATCATTATTTTCGTAAACGTTTGGTATTCTCCGAGATGGATTTGTTAAAGGTCTGAACTTCCTGTCGAGTCTCACAGATGGCAGAAGACTGGGAGTGTCAGGAACTGCAAAGGACTATTTGAAGAGTAATAAGAATGAAATTAAAAATTGGACACAAATCATGGTAACATTTTTATAGCATTAATATATGAACTAGATACACCATGAAGTAGGAACAGTTAATTAAATGCTCTTAGGTTAGAGCTCTCTCTGATTTGTTCTTTGTCAGAGTGACCTGCACTAATGTGATTCTTTTAAAGGACAGCCACTTAAAGGGAGGTGCCATATTGTGGGAGAGATTCTGCTCACCAGCTAAAAAGCAGCCTCTTCTGCTCCATGTACTGTCGAATGGTGATTTTTCAGAGTATAACTTGTGGCCATGGTTTCATTTTGTGCCTATGTTTCCTGTATCTTTGTATTGGAAAGTTTGACTGGTAGATACTAAAATGCTTTCCCCTCCATTTAGTTTATACCTATGACTTGAAACTTTCTGCTCAGGTACAAATTCTTTTGCATTTAGAATACATGAACCTGGTTAATACAAAAACTCTACTGGTGCAAGCAGAGCATATTCATTCTCAAATCCAGTAATTTTATTACTTGTTAGAGAACCTTCTGAGAAATAGTTATGCATTATCAGACTTGAAAATGCTCTGCATATAACGAATATGCAAAGCACAGCCTGCTATATGTATAGGCTTCATTTTGTGTATGGAATGATATACATTGCAGGGACAATTTAATCAAATGTATACGACAGACAGATAAAGCAATTGCATTCTTAAAAAAAAAAAATCTCCCTTCAAGAGACTTTGTTAATTAGCTAGTTGATCTTTTTACTTATTGGTCTTCAGGTGACTATTTGAATCTTAGAGAAATTTAAACTGAAATAATAAACTTAGTGTCTGAATAGTTACATTCTTTATAAGCTATAATCAAGCTGTCTGCTTAAAATAAATAGTTTGCATGTAGATCTGTTTAATGTTTCACTAGTATACCATTTTAATGCAGACTAGCTTCTTTGCAGGGAATTCAGCCTGTCACTGGATGTTTAAATTTTCGGTGTCTGTTGTCATGGCAACGGAAATTGACTCTGGTACCCACTGTGTTCAACATAAATTAATTTAAAGTCATAGCATCTTGAAACATTTTATTCTCTTAAAAAAATCTTGCTTTTTCTTAGATTTATTGCAGTAAAAAATAGCTATACTTGAAATAGCATTAAAAATGCATTGATTCTGAGCTAGTTTTACTTGCAGAATTCAATAGATTGAACTTAATAAATAATGTATGTGTGGAAAATTTTTCCTCAATTTCTAGTGGAACTATAGTTTTCAAATAATAGAACTGATACATTTTAACCATTCTTTACTTTGAATTCTTGTGCTTTCAGGTTACAGTTTCAGTGCTTTCAAATCTGCATGTTAGACTGACCAAGTGAAATGGTAGTATTCATGATTTCCTCAAATTTCCTGGTTCTTTTGCAGTTTTGTCATGCTTCTGTGAAAACTGCTAACATGTCTAATTTTATTCTATTAACCTTTATGAAAAAATCTGTAAAACACAGCTATGTGTATATTTAAAGGAAATGGAGTACTTCATATGTGACATCCCCTGGGATTCTCATGGTTCTAAAGAGGATTAAGAAGAGATATTAAATGCGTGTGGTAAGAGAGGGAAGATGGTTCCAGCAAGCATAACAAAATAATTTTTTCTCTTGATATTTGTAAAGTCAGTCACTCACAGCCTAATCTATCCTCTTATATATCTAACTGAAAAGAATAGCTTATAATGTACAGCATTGTGTAGGGTTTCTCAGTACAGGAGACTGTCAATGACTCTGTTTTGCATAACAGTATTGACATTTAAAAAAAATTCCGTGGTTTAACCTTCTTGATATAGGTAGGTCTTACATGTTTCATTCCCTGTGGTTTCTACAGTACAGCACACTTCTCACAGGACTAATACTGAAACAGTTCTTTGAAAGAGCTACATTTCAGTTTTATTTTATGTTGAAAAGATTATTTAATGATTTTATAATGCATATAAACAATATGTGATCCTTTCTGAAAATGCAGGCATCTTAAAAAAAACCATTTTGAAATTAGTAAAGTGAATGTTTTTCTAGGCAATCAAAGCCTTATTTCTTTATTAATCATTCTAGAAATCTTAAAAAAAATCCCGGTTCAATTTGAACGATCATCTTCTAGATATTGAGTCTTATATAATGAAACACTTTACACTGCAATAAACTATGCTGTTCAGATTCTATTTCATTTCTGTGTGGAAAACACTAATTAATATTTAGGGCTTTAAAAATTACTGCTGAAATTCAGATGTTAATGTCTGTTGGTGCCTGTATGTGCCTAGCAGTTATAACCTTGCCATATTGACACATACTGTAATGAGACATTTAAGAAAACAGAAATCTGCTGCAGCTCTGCATGACTCATTTGCACCAGCCACACACATTCATTAATAGCCCAGCAGAGACAACAAATCTGAATCTAAGGTTCCTGTGGGGATTTGTGTTGCAACATTTTCTACAAAAATGTTAATGGTTGCAAACTTTCCTCATTTGGATTAAATCTTCCAAACACCTCTATTTCTTAATGAGTATGCTGTCACTCATTATGTTAAATCTTCTGTAATGAGCTTCAAAGGAGAAAGGCTCAGATAGCTATTCTCATCTGTCACTGATGAAACAATTACAGTCTTGTAAATGACTTCATTTTGTGGACTGCTTGATTTAAACTAGAAGTGAAATAGAATCTTCTCACTCCTGAATTTCTGAGAGGGTTTTTCTTTTCAGTTCAGTAAGCAGTAAGTATCATAGAGTTCACAGCAAAGTTGTAGTGTCTTAAGGGCGTGTTCTTACACAATGTGGATTTAAGTATCACATCAATAAATGTCTTCCATAACACAGAAACTTTATTTTCAAGTTCCCTGTGGGCAGCTGATTGCTCAGTTGATGAACTCAGTTTGTTGGGTCCCTCCTTTCCTTGATGAGAGAACCAGTTCCTTAATATTAGCCAGGTCTTGCAGTAGGCATTGTTAGGGTCCCTCAAAATGCCATATAATCCGGTATCTTTTACTTGTACTGTGTTACTTTTTAAAGCATCTGTCTGATCAGGGATCTTTCAGCTGATTATTCTGAGATTTTTCTTTAAACTGTTTACTAATCTTAAATTCTCTTCCCCTGTTACAAGTAGATATACAGGTGGTGCCTCTTTAAGATAGGCAGATTGTAATACTGAAACATGCCTTTAATTTCATCTCTGATTTTACTAAATTGCTATTTTCATACCACCAAGGTTCATTTTTGAGAGCATGAATAATTTGTCTAACTCCTGGCAAATAGTGCGTAGCTTATTACATAGCTTAGCTTTACCAAGGAGATGGTAAAAACAAATTAGTAATAAAATCTGTTGCCTGTTTGAGAATGCATACCATATGCCTCCATGATTTGCTATGATTTCTTTTCATGATTGGGGAGCAGAGTCCAAGAAAAACAGAATGCTATTGCTAGGAATATGTAGTAGGTTTACTTTTTGAAATGGTTGGCAAAATTTCCTTAAATAAACCATTCTGAATATCTTTGGTATTGTTCTAGGTAAAACTTTCCCCAACCACACATATATATGAATGTATGCAGCTAAATCACATAGCAGAAATCAAAGTTCCAATGATAATGCTCTAATTTTCACTTATTTGGAAAGCTAAGATTTGCCAAACTGTAGTTCAGTGAGGAGGGTTTTTTTGTCTGTTTCTAGGGGCTTTATAGAGGTTTATGTTATATTTTTATGCTCTTATGGAGGAAAAAAAAGAAGGATGTTAATAAATCTTGATGGTTTTGCTTTAGATCAAGATTCCTGAGTTTTTTAATATTCTTAGTTTCTCCCACAGTCACTGATAATGTTCTAGTTTTAATTACTACCTAATATTGCTTCCTTCTGATATTTGATCGATCTGATATTGGCTTAAGTGAACAGGGCAGTCCAAATTCAGAAGTAAGAAGACAGCCAATTTATTTGCCCAAATGAAGTAGTTTGACTGCCAGCCTCTGTAACATTTCCTTAAGAAATTATTGAAAATTGTGTCCATTTTTACTCTGATCTTTCTTGGACACTTGCTGATCATTATTTGGTCTGGTGGCAAAGTTCATAATAAATTCTCCTTAATCCTGAAGTGTATTTTTTTCCCAAGAATTGATGAACACACAGAGAACTAATAACACTTGCCACTTGCTCTGTGTTCTGACTTTTCATGGAAAGCAAAAAGAAGCGTCATCTTGAATTTAGTATGCGTTCCTCCTGTTAGATTTTCTGGTGTGGTTACAATTTTGTGAACAGTGCAGTCAGCAATGCATTTAATGCCTCAGTGAGTTGAATACTCTTAGGATAGTAGCCCAAGTTCTTTCACATGTGATTCAAAACAAGATTTTGATAATTTTTGTGAAATGAAAAAAGCCCCATATAAAATATGGAACAAAAAAAATAATCTGTAGAAGTAAAATCAATAGATGTAAATCTATAGATGTAGGTAGGGGACTGGGGACTGCTTGTCTGTTTTAGAGTAACCAGTGTGTTGCAGTGATACCTGCCCGCGCTCATGTTTGGCTTCCTGTGCATTGAGATTCAGGGTCTCATTTGAACTTTGTCTCCTCTGTGTAATTAGCATTTATTTCAGGAGAATGCATTTAACTTTTTTCATTCCAGGGTTAATTTTCCTCAGCTTTCTTTGAACTCAGTAAACCTGATTTTCTTTCATGTCAAGAACCTTTTGAGCCACTCTGTTAACTTATTTCCATTTTAAAGGGCTTGTGTGGTATGTATGATGGAAAAGGTCATAGTGCAAGTGAAAAATCAATGCCAGTGGCGCTTCTAGACATCTTGTTTGTATCTTTCAAAGCAATCATAAATAAGAAGGGAAAAATGTTCTCACCAGTTATTTGTTTTTTCTTTCCAAATATTGAATCTTTCTTCTTTTAGAAGACTTCTAGACGAAGGCTATAAAAATGTGTTTTGAAAGCTATGAAAAACACTTTCAGCATTTTCAAACTGAATGATGTCCTTTAAAAAGCATCCGAGTTTATTTGAAATAAAAATTTCAAAATGCAGCTTTCCATTTTACTCAGGTTACACATTAATTTCTAGCACTAGGAACAGTTTATGCAGTGAAAATGGGTACAAAAAGGAAAGCCATGTTTTTAGTTTATAACAATATTCTGTTACCTTTACAATTGTGATTGGTAAGTCTACTATGTTAAAGATGTGAACCTGAGCCCACTGAAGGGGGCTCAAAACTCCCATCGAATTCGTAACCAGATTACAAGCACTTCTTACAAAGAAAGCTTGTTTCACATAGTTATATTTATCTGTTCAGTTTAACTGGAAGCATCTAAGGTAGAATGATGCTACATCACTTTCATATGGAGATTGCTCCACTGTCTTGCAAATCTTCTGGCCAGGAAATTTTTCCCGGTGAGACAGCCTATGTTTTCCTTACAGCCACATTAAAGTATTAAACTTTCAGTCCTTTTAAGGTATTGTTTAATGCCAGGCTACTGTGACTGACATTTACAGAAAATATGAAGCCTCAGAGATTTTTGAAGAAAGCCTAAAAGAGCTAGATACCCACTTCTTAGTCATACACTTTGAAACAAACATCTTATTGGCAGGAACTGATCAGCAGGCTGAACTACTTCAGGCTTCTTTGTTCCAGTACTCTGTGTGCCTATGAAGAGGTATTTGTGTTTGGCTTTACTATTTGCTTTCATGGCAGTTGTCAAAATTTATTATTCAAGCAAGAACATTTAGTAATATAATTCATAACTAATACCCAGATTCTCGAATACCAGGCTTACGTATGGATAAAATTGAGATTTTTGTTTCAGTAAAGACAAAGCAATACAAACAGCTGTAAATCATGTGGAAACATACAGACATTTAGCAAACAGCTAAATTACATAGAGAACAAACTCTGAAAACTTAGTGGGATGTATTTGTAACACAATCAGGTCCCTGTTTGTGACAGAGCTTCTTAAGCGTCAGACCTACCTAAATAATAACGCAGACCCATGTGGTGGCATTTTAAATAGTTAAAGCAGATGGGGAGATGCTGTATACAGCTATGTTGCGAGGTTGTAGATCAGAGCTGCAAATAACCATAGGAAAATGGCAAAAGCTTTTGTCAAAGTAAGGCAGCCTTCAGGACACCTTGAGGTCCAGGGTCAGAATCTATTACTTCTATTTGAAGAAGAAAAGCGTCTCTCTGCAACAAATAATTATGGAGGAATTTCCTTCCTGTGGGCATAGTCTGGTTAGCAGCAAACAATTGTCACTATGATATATCCATATTCACTGATCTATTTCATTTTTTAACCACCTGCTCTAACAGAAACAGTTGCAATGAAATGATATCCCAAGGATAAATGTCTACTCTTTGAAAACATTTGCATCTCAGTGTTTATGTTCAGTAACTCTCTTGGTTTCTTGGCTTCCATCCAGCAACAGGAGACTGTCATCCTGGGACAGAATCGTATGCCAATTATATTATCCCTTAATTAAAATATTGCATGGACTCTGTTGTTAAATGTTGTGTCTGTCCTATTTTCAAGCTGAACTGCATGAATGACCCTGTAATTCAGAGAGGCAGCCTCTGCACATCAAAACTGCTATCTGCTCCTCTCTTGACATGTTGTCATTCACTATCACAGTGGACCCAATCCTGGTTTTACCAAAAGCAATGGAAATAATTCCACCGACTTTACAAGGAAAAGAACCAAATCCAACATACAGGAACTGAATTCTCTGTTCAAATAGTGTGTTATGTTTTGCACTTGTTTTTCATTTTTATATTGCTTTCAATAATACAGAATATTTTGCCAGAAGAATAGCAATTTATTGATCTCACTCATCTAGATAGAACAAAAGCATTGCATTCTGCCAACTATTTGATTAAAAGAATTACAATTAGCTTTTCTGTTTCTACTGGGACTTCGACTGAGAGTTATGTTCTTGTCATGTTAAATGAACCAGGTAACACAATATTTATTACAGATTCAGGGATATGGGAGATCTCATGATCTAAGTAACTGCATCATTTTCTTTGACCCACTAGTTAAAAATGGTCTTTATTTGTAATATAAATTTTCCTACTTGTTTTAAATCTAATGCTAGTTATACAAGGTGTTACCATCCAAGATCAAGGGAAAATAGTTTCAAACAGAAAAAACATTTACAGAATCTTTAACACTGATTAACTTCAGAATAGACCCACAGCTGAAGAGGTGTTTTTCCATTCAAAAATTAGGTATAAATGTCAGCCATTAATTTCCCTCTCTTGTTCTGTCTCTATTTCCCACTTAGAATTCCTTGTTACATGCTGAAAGAAATCTAAATTCCAGTGGTGAAATATAGTTATATTTCTCCAAAGAGATAAGCAATTTTGAGAAATACATTTGCTTACTCGTGCAGAGATACTTGTAAGTACACTAATAGTCAGCAAATAAATGTAATTCTGTGTTGTCATTTAGTGTATAAGGCTGTCTACAGAAGATACGTGCATTAGTTCAACTGAAAATGACACCGTTATGTAAGTGACAAGCATTGGAAGCCTCCTGAATCTTCTGTCAATCTCCTGGCTTTTATTCTTTTCTTCTACTTCTCATGCTGAGCCTTTTGTTCCTCAGTAGATATCCAAAGAATCAGCCACAAATATTCTCTTTTTGCAGCGTGAGCCTTTTCATCCTCTTATCCAGGATACCAATTTTGAGGGCTTCTTCTGAGATACTGTGCAGCAGATAGACCTATTATTTGAAGCTTCTCCTGTGCTTAATCTGTAATATCCATTACAAGGGGTCGTGCTGGATTTCAGAACTACAGGCTTCTCAAACTGGGGTCAGCTTGCAGCAACCAGTACTGTCCAAAGGTTTAACCTGCGATTAAACAAAGCTTTCTTATTCCCAGAATAATAATAGTAATAAAAAATACTCATTTAAAAATATACCCATAAACAATGGAAGCATCTAAAAGGGATGTGGGGCAATATGGGGCAAGAAGATGTAAGTCACTGAAGAGCTCTCAGATACCAGCTGTTAACAGTCCAAGTCTCCTTTCAGTTCTATATCACTACAACAATAATGACTTCAAGTGAGATGTTCTCATTTTTCATAATGCAGTTGACAGGACAAAGAGACCAGAATCACTGTCCCACACAGCTAAGGAGAAGAGAAGCAGAACACTCCGATACTGGATAATTATAATAGCTCTAGCAGTTGTAAAGGATATTAAAGGAGATGAGGTAGCGTGTTCTGAAAACAGCTAATGCAGTGTATAATGTCCAGACATCTGCTTCCAGATGCCTGATTTATTAACAACAACCCTTCCACTTCCCAAAACCCGTGTTCTTTAAAGGTTGTGAAGATATTTCTAGAGGAGTTCCATTATTATTGCTTTATATAATGGGAGTAATGATTCTACATATTACTTCTATGTTACAGATTAGAGTTTCTCCATCTTTGTTATATCTTTGTAGGCTGAGCCTGTCATGGATGGTCAGTCCCTGCTAACATTTTGCAACAGTTTGTACAATACCATTTGAGTGTTATGTGGGGACAATCCCAAGTCTTGAGGTTTGGATAAACTCTGAAATATCAATGCAGTTATTTAAACCAACTGAAATAGTTTCTGTTGCTCAGAGACTCCTTTCACTTCTCCTTTCTTTGTTGACATTTCCTTCCTTCTCCTTGACTTCTAACAGTTTCCTTGCTACTTCTTTCTTTCATGCTTACATCAAGATTTCTGCTTTCCTAACACACCCCTCAAAGAAACGACATTTGTGACAGATGTTACTCTCAAAAACCTTCTTCTAAGTCTATTGCTCCTGGTCTGCAAGAGTTCAATAGGTTACAGGTGTGTACCTCTAGCCCAAGAAAGGCTGGCTGAAAGAAATTTAAACTTTTAAAGGAAAACTACAGTGAAGATAAGCCAGAGAAACAGGGTTTTTTTAATATAAAATTCAGAGTCCAAGTATCTATGCAGCTTCAGGGAATCTGGAGCTGAATTCAAACTCATTAGTTGAAGCCACTTTATGAAAATTTTGGTGAACTTGCTGTGGAGCAGGTTGATATGTTATAACAATACCTTCTGCTCCTATATATGT
This sequence comes from Ciconia boyciana, assembly GCF_034638445.1. Classification (NCBI taxonomy): domain Eukaryota; kingdom Metazoa; phylum Chordata; class Aves; order Ciconiiformes; family Ciconiidae; genus Ciconia; species Ciconia boyciana. The sequence goes on along the minus strand of NC_132937.1, from coordinate 75,939,052 downwards.
ATAACAATACCTCTCCTCCATTTCATTTGAATGTTTAGCCATATCCGGTAACATATCCCTTAGGGCAGTACTGATAACTGAAGCAGCATAAACCTGGTAACTTTTAACATCAGGTTCTTGTGTTAACATTTTTAGAACCATTTTACATACAGAGCTCTCCAAGTAGTTTGTTTAACTAATAATTTTCTTCATATTATGTTGTTAAATATACAATTTATTTTGAGAGCTTTTGCTTTTTATTAGAAAAACACACACAACTTCCCCTTTTAATGTATTCCCCAAACCTGTGAACCACAGAAGTAATTCTTTAGTTGAGAGTCTCTAGCCAGTAAAAACTAATTGATGCCATCTTGTGGTAAGTAAAGAAAATACAAAATTCACGTTCTTTGTCACATCCTGCATAATTGTGCACCAAATATTCCCTTTTTCTTCTCTTGCCATTTCTCTACCTCTCCATGCATGCCATTTTGTTACAATTCGAACTCTACCTCAGCTCTGAAGAGATACTGGTACAGTTGAAAAACGTTACATTAAAACAATAAGCAATCTTCAGAAAAAGAACAATCTGTAATATCTAATATGATCAAATTAAAATAGGAAATATAGAGCAAACAGTTAAGTTTATGAAACTAGGTTGAGCTACAGCTTGCTTCCTTCACACGTGTAAGCTAAAAGCGAAATTATGGAAAGGTTCTGTTTGGCGTAGGCATCACTGTGACAGCACAAAACTTGGCAAAGAGACACATGCTAGATTTTTCAGTGGAAGTACTTGTCTTTGATACTAACTGAACTTCTAGTGCTCTTTGACATACTTCCAACTTTGTATCAGAATGAGGTTGAGAATTTTTTTCCTTAGAATGTTTCATGTCAGTTTGGCCATCCTAGCTATGACACGGTTTCATCACTGCAATTTGCAGTGTCCCCCAAATGCCACCATGAACTCATTAGAAACATTTCTAGAATGTAATGAAATGTAACAGGCATCCAAAAGTGGAGTTAGAGTCCCACCGTGTCATCACATTGTCAAAATTCCATCCTGATGCTTTTCATTGTCCATCATTTTAGTGATGTTCTTGTAATGAGGTAACTAGTAAAACAATAAATAGATAGTAAAAGAACGCATATTTCCTTTAAGGAGTGTTTGGGAGCTTACAAGACTCAGAAATGCCATGAAGACCCTTATCCTAGGCTAGACTATTTCTTTCCATAGTAAATGTATGGGAGAATATAATATTGAGGATTACCTATGGAATAGTTGCAAGAAAAATTCTCACACCCAAATATCCATATGGAATACAGAAAGCCTGGCCATTCTAGGGGCAGGCTTGTGACACTCTTTGGTTATGCATTTCCACCTTTTTAATCTTGTCTGTTCCCCTTTAATCCAGTTTCAGTATCAAGTCATCCCCTAGCTGTTTCTAGGAACTCCCTTTAAAAATGTGCCCTGCTATTCCAAAGTAGTAGTAGAAAAGGCAAGCTCTGCATTATGCTCTTTCCTTTATAAGCTGTTGCAGGGGTGTTGTGAGATGGGGGTAATACATAGTGCCCTGGGTCCCATCAACATTCTTCTAATACCAGCAGTTCCCGAAAGAAAATCAGTGGAAAAGCCTTTCTGCAGTCAAGGGTACATGGCAGGGCAAGGGTGATGACACTTTCATATTCCCTCCAGTCAGAGTCCTCCCCACTGCCAAGCTCAGCACACTCTGTGTCTCTTTCATGAGGCTCAATAAGGCACAAGACCTCTCTGTTCTGTAATTCTGTGGCCCACTCTGTCTCTGTGAGAATCACTTCTCCTCTTGGTTTATGTTCTCTGCAAAGACAGACAAGTGGCACAGCGTGAATCTATGATCTGAAATTGCACACAACACACAACAGCTAATTGGAAAACTATTTCAGGCCTTTATGTGCACTGAACTGTGTATTGTAAATGCCTCCTAAATAGCTGATTATATGCCTGAGAATGTCAATAAGCAATTTTCTAATCAGGTCCCTGCACCTGGAAACATACTGTACTATCCTATCTTGCTTTCAAGAATTTTAAAGCAGATTCTGACAGAGCCTTAGGTTGCTGAAACAGGTCTGAACCCCCAGTGTTTCTTTTGTTCCTAGCATATGAAATTCCTACTCCCAATTTACCCCTTAGTCTCAATATCTTAATTGTGCAGATGGAAACTGAGTAACAAAAACTTAATGGAGTATCTGCTTAGTGGTACTATGGTCATCATAGAGAAAGAAAGACAGAATATATGCCGGCTGTTTTTTCAAACTCAAGATCAAAGATGCAGCCATACCGAATAGTTTAGCCTTCCTTTGTCTATGCTGAAAAGCAAAATTCCACGTCTGAAATGGCCAACAATAATCATTAAATGAGATTCAGCGTAGCAAGTAGTTGGATGAAAAAAATATCAACCATTATGAAAATGTGAGTATTATTTGTTCTGAAAGTTTCTTGGTAAAACCTTTCAATTTTTCATTTCAAACAGCATTTTTCATTTAAACTTAATCAACATTTCACAGAACCATATACAGCCCTGGACTCACAGTACCTTGAGATGTCACCTGATCTAACTCTGTACCCTAAGTCACATTAAACTATACCTTCAGCATTTCTAACTAAAGTTTGTTTAACTTGGTCCTAAGGACCTCCAGTGATGGAAACACTACAGCAACACCAGGAAATCTGTTCCAGTTCCTTACAATCCTTATGGTTGACCCATTTATCCCACTGTTTAACCCAGATATTCCCTGCAGCAAATGGGAAGTTTGGACATGTAGAACAGTTTTTCCCTTTCCTTTTAGCAAAAGCCTTTACAAATTTGGGGATTTATATTCCTCTTCATTTTTCTTTTCCTGCAGCTCTTCAAGCTTCCCCTGTAGACCACGCTGTCTAGGCCTTTGAACATCTCTGTAGCTCTCATCCTTATTGATCCACATGTCCCCTGAAGCATGGTGCCAAAATGCCCTATCAATGCCCAAATACATTACTACTGCAGTATAGAAGGAAAAAGACCATTTCACATTCTCAAAGCTTCTGCTTCTTTCTATTCAACCTGTATTCTTTCTTTTTTTCAACTATATGGCACTACTGACATGGTCAGCTTTGCAAACCACTATGAACTCACATAATATTCTAGGAAATTGTTGCCCAAGCGGTTGGCTTACATTCTCTATTTATGCAGTTGCTAATTTCAGCCTCCACACAGGCTTGTAAATTTGAAGTTACAAGGTTTGTAGCTGGCTTTGGAATTTCATCCTATTTTTTTCAAATCAGTTCTCCAATATATCAAGATTAATGTGCATTCTCACACAGTTCTCCTGTATACTAGAAGCTCTAGATTCTAGCTCTGTCACATGTAATTATAATTATCATATTCTCTGCAAATAGAAGAGAGCATAGTGTATTTTCAGAAAGTTTATGAAACCTGAAATACTAAATTTTCTTTGAAAATGACCAATTTTTGCCCAGTTTTTCAGGTGCTGAAAAAGGAACCCCCAATTTAAAGCAGTCTCCGTATACAAATTTACAAAACTTCCTTCCTGACAGTAATTTCTGCTCATAACCAAACTTTCTTATTAGCAAGAGCAAGCAGGGACTCTCTAAGATCTCTTTAGCTTCCCCAAATTAAGTCTTCTTTGCACTGCAAGGTTTCACTCTAATGATTCTGAGAATCTCTGAATTCGTTCCCTATGAACTGAAAATGGGATACTGTACTGTTAAAGGGTAGATTGTGCAGGAAGTTTCTGGTGTGCTACAAGTATGTTTGCAAGAGATCTGTTTCATTATTTCCTCATATTTGCTATGACAGGGTTCAGGGTTACAAAACTGAACACTCATCTCACACACCATGACTCAGTAGTCCATAATCACTTTCAGCTGTATTTTGTAGGGCTGGAGTTATTTTTTAATAAAAGCATGTGACATATCGAGCCTTAGCTACAGAGACTGTTCTTGAATTTGTTTTTTCATTCAAAAACATGGACTAAGTTAAACTCTTTTGCTGTTTTTTTTTTAGTAGGGTAGATTGCATTTGTGTTGTTTTGTCTTCTTTTTTTGGCCTTGTTATCTGTCCTAGTGTCATTCTTGACTATGCTACAGTCAAGAATGCTATATCATTGCATTGCAAGTGGAAAGCAGCTAGGGTTTAGTGGTGGCAGAATATTTTTCATGCACTTTCCTTACCCAGTTAGCCTCCACATTCATTGTTTGTCACCATGTCACAAACTACAAAGGTTGTTTGATATGTTAAAAAATTTCTAAGGAGGAAGTAGCTTACAGCAACGTGTAAAGAAACAAAAAATTTCTTTCATATTACACAGAACTTCCAGTCCAGTCAGCTGGAATTGGGTCAGTATCCATAGGCCTAACAAAACGTTCTTGTTTCCCAGTGTGTACAGGTATGTGTGAGTATAAGCATACATGTGTTCTATGCTTTTATTGTATGTATGTGCCTCAAGAATATCTATAGCATTTTGGTCTAAAACCCAATGGAAATAGAACATTATTTCTTTGATACCTGTCTTAGGAAATAATGAAAACAATATAAAAATGTATGTCTGAACTTTTCTTAATTTGTTTTTGTATTTCCAAGTTGCTTCTAGAAAGAGATGACAGTTTATGTACTTTGTAGTTAATTTTTGTCCAGTTCTGAAATACTCAATCAGAAGCTGAATGAGTAGAATTTCATTTCTATATATAAACATTATTGCTAGTAGAGAATAGCAGATGGCCTGTGGAAACAGCTACTTATCCGTGCAGCATGAATCATCACACCAAGGTTTTCTGCACAGTCGCCTGTGCAGTCGTAATCAGTCGTAATCAAAACGATATATGTTTGGTGATAGATCTTTCAAAGAAAGACCAGTGAAAAGCATGCCCTTGTAAAGAAGTGTTTCATGTCATACTGAACTATTGATGAAGGATTTTCACAATATACACAATACAAAATGTTTCATTGTATACAGAACCAGTTAAAGCTTGAATCTCTTTTTTATCTTATACCACAGGATAAAAAGAGGGAAATCTGACAAGAAAAGTAATTGAAAATGGAATTATCTACCTGAAAGGCTGTTTTCTTTTGTGGCTCCCATTTGTATTTTTAAATTAAAAGAGATCTGTGTATTGTCTTAGGAAATACAGATGAAACAGTTCAAGAAACAACATACCTCACTGAAGTACTGCCAAAAGAGTTCATAACCCTAAAAATGATTAGTGGTTTCAGAGCTCAGTCTGTCACATAGGGATATTTTCTTCTACAATTTTTCATTCTCCTTTTTTTTTTTTTAATAATAAGACAATGATAAGAGATTCAACACCACAAACCAGAAATAAGTTCTTACAATATTGAAACACGATAACGTTATGGCTGGCAGAATTATGTACCACATACCATTGATTTTATGGGTAGCATTCATTTACGTGCGCATATGAAAATACAATATAAACTTCTCTGCATGGTTTTTATTCATCATGTAGAAGGAATTTTCACAGAGGAGAAGCAGAAAACAACCTCTGATAAAATTCTTCTATCATATAAGTGTGGGATGCACCTTTAAATTTTACCGAAGGAAACTGATGGACAGAGCTTGTGTCAGTCTTGTTTTAGTGAAACTCATGTTTAGCGGAGGTTGTATAGAGGAAAAATAAGATTTAAAATCGCAAATATCCTCTATGAACAAAAACAATTTGAGGACACCCTGAGAACATCTTAGAGGTTTTTAGAAAATAACTGAAATCTCCTCCTAAGTGTTGGTATACTTAAAAATTAAGCATTAAGGTACACACATCTAAAGGCATTATGTTAAACAAACCCCAAACCTAAATAAAAATGCTGGAATAATGCAGTGGCTTGCTGACATAATTCAGGAAACAGTGAATTTTGGACAATGCCAAAACAATGGTATTATCTCCTGTGAGACAAAAGATGTCCCTCAGCAGAAAAGAGGATCACATTTCTTCTGCTACTGCAGACAATGGGACTTTATATGGAAGAGTAAGTCAGTCACTTCATTCTCCTTGTAGTGATAATCTGTGATAGTACTTCAACAGGAAATCATCCTAGAAATTTCACAACCTTTCCTTTTTGTCATTCTAACTTTGCAAACATAGTCTATGCTCAATAAACAGAGTAGGTAAAATTCATCACTGATTCCTTTTATGTCTTGGTCCACACAGTATCTTGCGTGAAAAGATCAGGCAGCTAGAAGGTAGGAGGGTGGCTGACACAAACTTTCTTGTTAGTTTATGAAGAATGTGATTATTATCAAATGCTAAGATAATGTTTTTGTAAGTATTACGAACTCATATATACTGTAGTCTATAGTATAAAATAAACAATAAGACACATGAAATTGACATGGATTATGCACTATAATTGATCATTTCAGTACAAAAAGAAACAGTTAAATTCAAAGCTTTTGCTATTTACATACCAGTTTATGTCATGTTTTCATTTTTCCATTTGGAAGCATACAGACAGACGCCACATTAATAGCATCAGAAGGTAAAATAAACAATTCTGAAAAGAAACAATTTCCCATTAAAGTCAGTAGTGAATTGAGGATTACCTAAGTTTTTCTACCAAAATTCTTCTAACAGAAATATGAAGCTGTGATTAAATATTTTTTTGTTGTAATAAATACTAATTTTTCCTAAGATATCTCTAAATAAATTTTGGCCTAAAAAACAAATTTCCATTAGGGATTTTTCTTTCTTCTTTAGTAAAATCTGAAAAAAAGATTTGCCTAAGTATTTTACATACATGGAATTCTGGGTTTAAAAGTTAATTTCACCCCAGCAAAAGCAAAGAGGAAGGATTAACTGCTAAAATCAGTTCCAGAAATGTAATGTGACCTGTTCCTTTTAATTAAAAAAAAAAAAAAAGTCTTGAAGATATTTTGCTTCTTGACAGATTTATCTCTCTTCTTTAAACAGCATCAAGTAATTACTCCAGCTTATTGCAAATCTTTTGTCTAGGAAAAATACACAACTTCATGAATTATCTCAGATAGAAATGTACCATTTAGCCCAAAAGATTGTCTCTCTTGTTAAAAAAACAGGACTTTTTTTCTCTTCACACTTGTGGTTTTGCTACAGAGACACTGTAATCAAAATAAGTTTCATCTCTAGATAATAAGAAAGTATCTTCACAGAGATAGTTTTACAGTGGCTGTAAAAACCTCTGCAAAGATCTGATGAAACTTTTCACAAGAGATGACTAACAGCCAGTTCTCTTTCTCAATGTGCAGGCAGTTACCTTGGTCACATATATTAGTTACGGATTAGCAAGAACTGTGTAGTGAGCTTTCGCCTAAAGCAGTAAGATTCAAAACAACCGGGTGCTATCTGGATCAATATGCTCACCATAAATTTCATCCAAGACCCAACTGGAGTCATGGATTCTATGGAAAATTTTATATTTTTTCTTGATATGGTGGGTTAACCTCATCCAGAAGCCAAGCACCCACACAGCTACTCGCTCACTGCTCCTCTTGCCCAGTGGGACAGGGGAGGGAATAGGAAGAACAAAACCAAGAAAACTCATGGATCAAGATAAAGACAATTTCATAGGTGAAGGAAAGAGAAAGAATAAAAAAAAAGTGATGGAAGGGCAATCACTTACCACCTCCCACAAGCACACCGATGCTCAGCCACTCTCTGAGCAATGGACACCTTAGAAGCCAAAACCACCCCCCTCCTTCTTCTACCTCCAGCTTTCATTGCTGAGCCTGACATAATAGGGTATGGAGTATCCCTTTGGCCAGCTGGCATCAGCTCTCCCAGCTGTGTCCTCTTGCCCACCCCCACCGGGCTCACTGGCAGGGGTGGGGGTAGAATGCAGAGTCGGAAAAAGATAAATTCTTGACACTGTGCAGGCACTGTTCAGAAACAGCCAAAACATTGGTGTGTTACCAACTCTGTTTTAACCACAGATCCAAAACACTTGATGTGAATAATCATATAATAAAAGAACCAGCAAATTCTTCATAATAACATATTTCAAAATGTTGCATGTATCATATGGGTCTGTAATTTATACCTCAGATAATGATGACACTGACAGCTGCAGCATCCTTTTTTTGTTTTTTTTTTAAGTAAAGAGAAAGGTGTCTTTTTCACCATGTATTCCTGTCTGTAGCAGCCACCTGCAAATAATTTTTATATGTGACAAGACCCATATACAAACATGAAAAACAACTTGTGGGTATTCTTTCTCAGTAAAGAGGGTGTTGTTTCTCCTGATGATTCAACTAGCTTACCATGACTTGTCTTGACTGAGTTCTCCAAGCACTAGTCTTTGCTAGACAATGCTAAGGAGAAATAGCTGATATCTAGAGATGTAGAGCTGAACAACATTATCACCCTAGAGTATCAAAATGTCTGTCCAAATGTCCTTATTAGGCAGTTAAGAAATTAATGTGTGTGTTTAATAAGAATGACAAGATGGAGCCTTGTAAAATCCTGAAGGTGTAACTGCCTACTCTTTGCCGGTGTTCTCAGAAACGGAGCATATTATCTCAGGATCAACTAAGGGACTAAAATCTCATGATCAGTACTAAATAGCCAATAGATAGATATACATGAGTGTGATATCTGACTTTAATTCCTTACACAGGTCAAGGCACCCAGTCAACTAGAGTAAATGTGAGACCAGAGATCTCTAGCCTGACTTCATCACATTTTCCTCATATTAATAAAGTGGAAGAATTGAAGTAGATAGGCAGCTGGGAAAGGTGTCTAGAAAAAGAGGTAGTTTCTCTGCTTGTGATACCACTGCTGCTGTATACTGACCTTTACAAGGCAGGTCAGTTCCCTAACTTTGCAGAAGGTCAAACTGCAACGTACACAGACTTTGCCAATATTACAATATTTGCATTGTATAACACACAGCTTAGAATTTATTCCAAGCATTAATGGCCATCTCTTTATAACACAATCAAGTTCTGAAGGAATGAGTGATTCCCAGTACTCGCAGTTATTAAGTTACTCTGTCTAAGAATTGATTTCCTACAACAGAACATCCTCAGCAGCCTGTTCAGTAGCATGCCCATCATTTTGTACTTGATGATTCACTGCTCTCTCTAAGTTTGAAAAATTGTTATTGAAATGTAAAATTAAAAATGTTTATTTCTTTGTGAGTCATCAAGATTAGGTTGGCTTCCTTTAAAACAACATTGCAAGGTGTATATTCTGAAATGTTCACCTTACTATTCTTTTAAAAATGACCCTGGTTTTGGTTCAGACTGTCACATAGCAAATGGCAAATCAGTGGTATCTGTGGGACACTCCTCTCTTTCTGATTCTATTCGCAGGAGTTAATTCATATAAAAAGAAGAGCAGAATTAATTTGAGTGTATATGTAAATATATTGGGTTCTGTATTTCTCAATTCAGTTCTAAAATTATAAAAGCCATGGTAACATCAAACATTCCTTTATGCATCCAACAATTATTATTCCTAACAATTCGATTTTCATTGTTTTCTAAGAATCAGAAATAATCTCTTAGATATAAACCTAGTATTTCCAATGTGTTTTCCTTGGTACATTTTTATATTGGCTCACCAATATTTAAACTATGATATTTGCTAACTTCTGAGATCCTAAATACAGAGGTATGGACACAAGCAGAATTCTCTGTATCTCTTTAACCAGAGTATTCCAGCATTTGTTTTTAGCATGTTACCAAATTCTATATACACTTAGTCATGTGAGGACTGAGAAAAATGCACAGGGATTGTCTTACAGTCTTCACATACTAATTACAAAATTTACTCATGTCCTACATTTCTTAAGTTAGAAGCAATATATTGAATTTATCTACTTAAAGAATATAAATTATAAAAGAAAAAAAAAGTATGTTCTTTCCATTTTGCAGCAGCTGGATTCCCAGAGGAACAGCCAAGGCCGAGAATGTGACTTCATCATTAATATAGTCATTTGTTCAAATCAACATGCAAAAAATTTGAGGATACACTAAGCAACCCCTTTTTTGAAGAAGAATAGTGCCATATATTCTTAATTAAATTTATAGATTACTTGAAGTATAAGGATACAAAGAAGGACTGGGGTATAATATAGATCAGAACAAATAAACAGAAAAGAAAAAAAATGAAAGCAGACCTCCATTTTGGTAGGGAAGAGAAGAAGAATCAAGTAGAGCTCTTCAGCTAAAGGTGACAGTATAACTGACAAGCCAGAAAAGATCTTGTCAACAACATTTCCTAAGGGGAAATGCACCCATGAACGTGAGAAAGGATAGGAGATGAATCAACAACCCTTTCCTCATGGTTTTGGATGAAACTGAGAATGACAGTGTAACTTGGAATGGGAGCAGAGAGGATTTTAGGGAAAAGATGGGGAATTTGCTTTTGTCCAATGCGGGCATACAGGAGGGGGTGTTAGAGAGACAAAATGAAGTGCAGGAATATAGTTTCTTAGTTCCAGAGTGAAATGCTGTGTTAAGTGCAACCAATTTAGCAATACATCTTTTACAGTTTCCTTTTATCTGAAAAGTAAACTCTCCTACAGTAAACTAAATGGCTTCAGTTCAAATCCTGCTAGCAAGAAGGAGCAGTTTATGATGTCAATAAAGCTTCTGTAATGAATCATTGCTTAACAAAACATCAATATCTTATTTTGCTAAAAGATTTGTAAGAAGTAACAGCAGGGTGGAAGACTTCCGATTGTGAAATTTGGCAAACTTTTATAACATCTAGTATTTAGTTTCTCCATTTTCATCTTTTTCCTCAGTTGCTACTGAAATAACTGACGACAGAAATTCTGTTTGTGAATGGAAACTCCATTACACTCACAGAAAGAGTTTCCATCCATGCAAATGCCAACATAAAAAAGTAAGGTTTTCCTTGCTACTAGGCCATCTGAAATCAGCCGTCTGGTCTCACTTCTATTTTAACATTCTAGTTCTTGTGCAATTACTAATTCCTGAAAACAGAAAATAGAGAGGCCCACATACAAACCTGAATTTAACTCCAATTCACTTCAGTGGAGGAGCTTGTGCTTCCACAAATCAGTAAAGATCCAACACAAGCACAACAAAGATGGAGCAGGCACAGCACTTGAATTTTTCCTTTCCCATAATGACAGTCTTCAAAAAGCCTTAAGTAATTATAAGTGACTTTTCTTGAAAAGAGCTATGTATAGAGAGCTATATACTCTTTATACCAGCTGCCAGTGTCCTGAGGGCACTGCCAGCCCTGACTGTCCCTGCCTGGCCTCCTTGGGGCTCCCCTCACTTGCCCATGGCCCAGGACCCCATCTCAGCTCCCTGGGGCCATCAGCCCCTGCCCCAGTGATGCCACAGCAGGGACCTTCTTCAGTTCCCCCCAGCCCTGCCCTGCCCATCCATGGTCGCTGCCGGGCCAGGCCCCACTGCAGCCATCCCCATCCCCAGGGAGGTGCCTGATGCCCAGGGCTGGGGCTGCCCATGGTGCCCCCTACTCCTGACTGGGGTGGTGGGATAGGCCCTGGCTGCCAGGCCCTGCCTGGTATTGTCCTCAACTTCTGTCCCATGGGAACCGCTGGCCCTTGCTGGGCCCTGGCATGGAGGAAGAATTGTAGGAGGAGGGAGGAGGAAGACGCTGCAGGTGAGCCCAGATGCTGTGGACGAGTTACCCTCTGCTGCTGGCAGAGCCTTGCCAGATCTTTTCTTCCCATGGCTGTTGCATCCATCCCATGCTGCCCTGTTGTCTCCCTGGGACGGTTTCCACTGAGAAATTAATTTCAAAATCCAAGCAGCAGCAGAAAAGGAAAAAGCAGCAGAAAGCAGTAATAGAAGAGAAAATGCTTCTGTTAAGCTTCTGTGCTTTGTTTTGATAAAAAAAATTGGGGTCATGCCCAAAGTTCTCATGCCCTTTTGTTTACTTTTAATTATGGCATTATTACATGCTGCACAGTTGTTCTTTGTGGTTTTTAAAAAACATGCTTATTAGAAACTGCCAATTAATTAATCACTTTTTGTGTACCCTGGCAAAATATACAATAGTAGCAAAGCAGCACCTGTCAATTGAAACAATGACAATAATAAATGCAAAATGTCAATTGAAACAAAATGTCAAAAGAAACAATGGTAATAATAAATGTAAAATATTTGTTACAGCTGACAGTTTATATCAAGCTGCTAAACAAAACCTTCTAGAAGTTTCATTTGCATGCAAAGGCATGTATTTTAATAAATGCGTTGCCTAGGGACTGAGGAGAAAATTATTGCTGGTGTCACTATAATACTTGTCCTGGGAACTTTCAAACTGAACAGGAACCTTCCCCAAAGATGGTATTTCTGTTAGTTAGATTCTATTAAGTAAAGGTGATCCTAAAGCACACTGAGAAACCAGCACATGAGCTCTAATTGCTGTGCTTTAGGATCCGAGGAGATATTATTTCAGAAACTTAGCCAAACTCAGACTTCCACATGTGTTTCTTTAGAACCTTATCTTTGCTAATGATGGTGAATTCTTGGTAATACAAATAAAGTCTGCCTGTGTTTTTTGAACGCCGAGTATTAGTAACTTAAACTCACTAACAAATTACTAGCATCCAGTCCAGCAACAACATTTCATTCTAAAGTAATAAATTAAATATGTACATTATACAACTCTGTTAAGTTTCTTCTGTCTTGAATTTGAGTCAGCTTATTGTCTTTCTTGACAATGCCATCGGCCAGAGCATCAGAGGATACAAATGAAGACAGTGCCATTGAGATACTCTATTTACCCTATCTTTACTATGGTTTACTGCCTTTAAATCTTCAGGTAATTGTTTTAACTGGACACCAACATAATAACTTATTCCTAAAACAGTGTTCCAAGCAGTGGTATTGATCTTTTTGTATTTACATTCTCCACTTCTGGCTGCTACCCAAGTAGCTCTTGTGAAATTGCACTGGCTAAGTTGGAACAAAACTACTCAGCCTTACCTCCAGTTTCAAGCTAACTGAGATTTCTGAGAACAGGCGTCAAATGTTGAAACAGGAGAAAATTACCTCCTTGTGGATAAAAAATTTGCCTGATCCAAGTCTGGTATAAAGGAAGAAATTAAGTTAAATGCAGCACTATTCATAATTTGGGAAATTCGAAGACTCTGGCATGAATAGCATGAATAGCATTTAAAGACCACTGTTGAAGATTTCATAGAATGTGTAATGACTGGTTTTTGGTATTGGTGTAAGAAAGTAATTTTTATTTTTATAATTTTTTTATATTTAATTATATCAACAGCATGTATATTTTCTACAATGTTTTACTGATGTTATTGCTTGCACACACTTAAAAACAGAATTCAGTAAAAACAATACAGTCAATGTTTCTGTTAGTGTTAGCAAGCATTAACAAGCTCCAGCTCAAAACTTTTCTGCAGCAAAAATCTGGAAAGTACAGAGCCAGGAAACTGGCAGAGCAGAGATGGAAAGCCTTGAAGAGTCAGGCCACTAGGAAGGTGGGGGACATGATGGCATGTCTGCTGATGATGGGATGATTTGGTGCTCCTGCAATAGTTGCTATCCCTGACATCTCAGCTGCTCTCTTGGCAGAAAGAACTGCAGCCAGCCTGCCTTTTGAGGGCTTTGCATTGATAAAGTAGTCATGGGCAGTTTGCTCATTAACTATTCTTTTCCTTTGTCTACAATTGTATTAGTTAATATAAAAAGCTTTGTACGTTTATTGTATTTTCAGAGATAAAGAGAAAGATTCTGCCAAACTCTGGAAGAAGAAATAGGAGGTAGGAGAGGCTAGAGAGAAATGGAAGAGGTACAAGGAATTTCCCCGACAGCCTACCTCCCCAGCTGTCCCTGGCTGATTTATCACTTGTCTAAGCTTCTCCTAGAGGGGCATGCAATGACAGCTAAAGAACTGGTCTCTGCTTTTCCATACCTGCTAGCACAGGCACAGCTTTTGAAATATTCATGTGGTGCTCATACAGTCAATGCAATAGATTATTTCTGGTAATGGCCCATGCCTGGGAAAACAAATGGGCTAGTTTAGTATGTATAAACGATCGTAAAATAAACTGCAGCAGGGGTGACTCAAGAGTCTCATAGCTTCTTCTCTATGTTCCCATAGCAAATCAGGAAATGACCCTCTTCTAGAACTATCAATGGAACTGGAACGCCTCTTTTTTGTTCCAGCTTGAGTTCTCTCATAGAGGCACAGTTAGCCCTAAGAATGAAATGTTGCCAGAAAAAGACAATGGTAGAAAGTCATAGTTTGAAGAAAAAATTCTTTCTTGTCAATGAATTCCTTTGTGTTTCTTGCTGGTGTGTTCCTCTGTGTTCTCCCAAAATGCAGCTGAGGACTAGGTACCTGCTAGTTTCTGCTGAACAATATGAACATAGGCATTTTACAGGTATTCTGTTATGTAAAAGGTTTGGGTCACACTATTGTTTTCACATTGCAACATAATTCCAGAAATAATATCTTTAAAAGTGGCATTCTCACAGTCAGTTGAAATATAACCCTCCTCCCGCCCCTAAAAAAAACCCCCGACCATTAGCATTAAGGTAAGATACCATTAGGACAGCAAAATATATGACTGATTTTATTGTAGGCATCAAATGTGAAACATAGTAATAAAGGAATTACCATAATATAGACTATCATTCTGTCCAGCAGACCCTGATGTTCCAAAAAGGAGCTGCAATACTTGCTGAAACTGGAGCCATGAACATTGTTGGAATTTCTAGCCATTGTGCAGATCACTTTAAATTTTTGGCATTTTGGCAGTTCACCCAATTCTTAACAACATTTACTTATTCTAAAAACATAAATGTCGAAGCTGAGAAAGAATAAATTTTGTTGCTTTATGCCCAAACAAAATTCATTTGTTATGAGGATGAGAATACAATATGCAGTTCTCTCTTCACTTATATGACCACAGATACATAAATTTGCTCACATCCATTGCTTGTTACATTCCTTTTCTTTATTGAGGACTAAAGTTATGCTCTGATATCATTAACAGCAATTTTTTGAGTTTTTTTAACCTAAGTTCCAATACCAAACTCCTGAGTGACCAATAAGCAAACAACCAAACTCTCTGTCCTCCCCCAGTGACTTGATACAGCAATATGCTCAGGCTTCTCTTTGGCCTGTGCCTTAGAACTGAACCTCCGAAACTGCTCTGTCACTGGCAGGTGCTAGACAACCTGCCATTGCTTGCTATCCCTTCTCATTGTCGCAACTTTTATGAAGTTGTGGTGAAGGTGTCTTCTCTAGAGACATGCACTGAAAAGGCCAGTTTCTCCTGTTAATCACAACACTCAGATTTCCGGGACACAGGCAAGTTTTTAATACACTGCTGCAAGTTTAACAGGGCAATTGCTTTGCAGCTGGCTAAAACACAGATACTGATCTGAGCCTTACTGACTCATAGCACAGACTACTTGTTGCCTGTGCTTTCAATGTATGTTGAAATCATGGGGTAATGACCACTGCTATAATTGAGTGCATTATTCACCTTTAGCCATGAGGTGTTCTTAGGCCTTTAAAAGCTAGAAATTAAATTCAAATAATAGATAACTGAAAGATATTTCATGCATTGAATTCCTTTCTCATTTTTGTAAGAACTTTTTGTAAGACAAACTTGCACTTTCAATTTTGTTATTGAAAACTGTTAAATAAACAAGATGAGAAAAAGAGAAACATAGGTTCTAAAGTATTTGTTTTATGAAATAAGTAAACACTTTCCTAAATACATTATTAAGAAAAATTTTGTGGTCTAAATCAACTAAACTGACTAATCAAGTGCTAGCTTGCAAGCAGATGAAGACCAAAGCAGTAGCAACAAGTTAGGTATTTCCAGAGTGTACCAATGTCTGTGAATATAAATCTAAACAAAATAGTAGCCAAATAAACCAATTATTTCAAAATCTGGATTCATTTTGTCACACAGAATGTGGAAAGGCTAATAAACCCCCGCAAAAGGTTGTTTTGTTTTTTTTTTTTCTTTTTCTCATCTTAGCAGTCCAATTTAGAGCCCTCTCCTTGAACTTCCAAGCATCAGGAAGGCCAAGTGAAATTCTAGTTAACTTTGTACACTTGAGACCTCATGCACAGAATCAGTGTGTTTCTTTAGTTCTTTTACTTTATATGAGTCACGTTTTTTATACCAGCTCTTCTATCTCAAATATTCAGACATACAACAGTTGTATTACTTGAAGCAGGAACTTAGAAAATTCTTCAGCTATTATGTATTTTAGAAAGACAGAAAATTGGCAGCTTGAGACATGCTACTAATTTATATATCCTAAAATGTTATACTCTTAATATTAACATGAATCTAATTTTAATTTTATTTTTTGTACAAAAATGGGATTATGGAAAAACAGCAGACCACTTTCTCACACTTCCAAATGATTTTTAAATATCAGAATTGTGAAGTGATAGCCATGTATTTAGTTAATTAAAGATAAAACCTTATTGCTTCAATATTTGAATTGAATTTAATACTTAAAACATGGAGTCCAAACTTACTGTTACAGAAATTTTTTGAAAAGTTCTCATTCAGATATGTAGATTTGAAATAAAGCTGCTTTTACAATTTTTCCTTTCTCAAAGGAGAAATTAAATAAAAGTGAATTAAAGTGAGTTTGAAATATTACACAGGAAAATGTTATGTGAATTATGTCAATAATATATTTTAATAAAAAAATTTAAGTATTTAACAGGTGAAGGGGGTTGGACCTGTCTTCACAACCATCTCAACATAAAGGATGAATTGAGAAAGTTAACAGTAGTACCAGTATGGGATGGGATATGAATAATCCCTTCCTTTAAAACTGCTTTTTTTCTCTCCCCTTCTCCTTCCTCATCCTTTCCACATACACGTTCACTATTTGCAGCAGACATGTCCTACAGATTTGATTGATCAGTTTATTTCTGAAGGTCAAAACCAGAATTTTTGAATGCTTAATCTGGTTCTGAAAGAGAGCCTGAGTCTCTGTGGAATAACATTAGCATGCAGGGTGATGCGTGGGTGAACACTGCCTTCAAATTTTATTCAGACTAAATGTTAGTAGTAAACCCATGGGGTGACTGCTTGGGTAGAAGTTTATTTTTCATAACTACTATTGTATTTAGTTCTTACTTTCTCATGAACATTTCAAACATTCTTTGCATTGTTTGATTTAGTGCTGTGGATTTAGCTTAATGTGTACGGCTAAATCAATTAAATGTGAGGTAATATTACAATTTACATATTGCCACATAACTTATAAACTGGACAGATTGCATTTATGAACTGAATTTTTAAAGTTTCACATGTAACACAGCTTACAGTAATGCTGCCCCCGAAAAATAAGTGGCATAAAGAGTTTCATAAAAATATCCAGCATCTTTTTTTGTTTCATCCCATAAAAGCATTTAAATAATGAAACTGTTTTAAGATAAATAATCTTTATATTAATTTGTAATATTTGTATATTATTTTATATTTTGTAATATTTTATACTTGCATTTTATTTTTTATATCAAAATTTTATGTATTTTACCTAGCTTAAACTAACAAATCCTGAAAATTACCAAATTTTTAGCAGTATCTTACTTTCCTGTTTCCACATAATGAATTTATTCCTCACTCACATCATCTGCTACTAGAGACACACAGGTAATTTATTAATATCAGTGGATATTGTCCCTTTACATCCTCTGAAAAGTATTTCCTAAGGAGTTTCACCTACATTTATGGAATAATATTGCAGTCATTGAGAGTTCGTACATTCTTGATGATGAATACACAGTGTAGTGTTCCTACTCACACAGGTGTCCCATTGATGTCAAGGTGATTATTAGAGTGGATAAAGTGTATGAAATGGGTATGGTCAAAGGAAAAAAATCCTTGCTCAATGATGTAAATGTCAGGATAACCTTCAGCTTCGATAGTGTCAGATATTCGGAGTATATTCTTAAATCAGGCTTTTAAAATAACTCCAGTCAGTGGGATACTTACTTCTGGCATACTTGAATTGAGCATCAACATTTGTAATTCTACCTAAAAACCATCTTGAAAACTTCCTTTTCCCTTCTTCTGGACAATTTAAACTTCTCTTTTGGGATTTACACATTTAAACACATATTTCAAATGCACAGTTACATCATAGTTATATTCTGGTTTTCATATGCTTTTAAACGCTCTTCCCAGAAACTGGTGCATTAAGCTATATGCATAGTTTCCTAAGGGAACACATCTCTCAGCAGGATTTGATTTAAAATTATTTGCTTGTGAAGCGTTAGATAATTTTTTAGTGAAAAATGTTTTGTGTGACACCAGTTCCAAATGTCAGCTGGGGCATGTGTCATCATAACTTGTTGTAATTGTGACAGCTAACATCAGTAGCAAAAATAATGGAATCATACCAAGGACAAGTTATGATGACACCAGATTTGCCAGAAAATTCCTGATGTGTTGTCTCTATAAAGTAGTTTGAGCTGTCCAAGAATCATTCACAGAAACATTATTTTTGGCCAGGAGGATAATAGTTAGTGAATGAAATCAGACTTAAGTCTCCTAAACAAACAGAAGTTTTATATCTTTAGAAAGAGGGAAAATCCTTGAAAAACCCTGGGCAAGTTTATGCTGCACCAATAAAACATGGAGCAGAATTGTGTAGTTTCAGTTTTATTACACTTAGTGGTAAAAATTTCCTGTAAAAGGCTAGAACAGCTTGAAATTTTTGACATTAAGACACTTCTGAAAATCAAAGCAACAAATTCAGGATTTACATATTTATCTGATTATATACCTGATATATAGACAGAATTATCTAGCTGATAAGGAGCCTTGTTCATGCACTGTGTGGCTATAATTTGCAAAAGTGCTACAAGACCCATATAATCTTGATCCCGTGAATTGCAAAGAATGTTGTATTAATTGATCCATCCCTTAAAACACAATGGATTTTCTAAAACTGAAAACATCCTTTTCTCAGAAAAATCTGAGATTCCTCAGAAAATTCAGGTATCTATTCTGTCAGTTTTTAAGACAGGAGACATCAAGTATTGCAATAAGACTGCCCAAATCTAACAATCATATTATTTTGTCACATATTTTTGAAAATTTAACTATACAGACTGTACAGCTTTAATATTGATTGGACTTCTTTTGCAGTGGCATCTCTAACATACTAGCAAGTTTCTTTCTGTACAGATTTCTTTCAGGGATTTTTTTAAAAGCCCAAATGGAGAGACTTGATATAATGTCTTT
Organism: Ciconia boyciana; assembly: GCF_034638445.1. Lineage (NCBI taxonomy): Eukaryota > Metazoa > Chordata > Aves > Ciconiiformes > Ciconiidae > Ciconia > Ciconia boyciana. The sequence continues at coordinate 75,919,844 of NC_132937.1, read as the reverse complement.
CTAGATGCACATTCATAGCAGTGTTCTCTGTTAGTAAAGAGGCAAAATCAAGAGTAACTAAAACTGTGACACGAGATAATTATACCATCCCACCCCAAAAAGGCACTTTTTTTCTGCTGCTGAAATCTTTTTTGTGACAGACCACAGAATCACAGAGTGGTTGAGGTTGGCAAGGACCTCTGGAAGTCATCTTGTCTAACTGCCTGCTCAAGCAGCACCTACAGCCAGGTGCCCAAGACCATATCCAGGTGGTTTTCGAATATGTCCAAGGATGGAGGCTCCACAACCTCTCTGGGCAACCTGCCCCAGTGCTCGGTCACCCTCACAGTGAAAAAATGTTTTCCTGACGGCACCTCCTGTGCTTCAGTTTGTGCCCACTGCCTCTGGCCCTGACAGTGGGCACCACTGAAAAGAGCCTGGCTCTGTCTTCTTTGCACCCACCCTTCAGGTATTTATCGACATTGATGAGATTCTCCCCCTGCCCCCCGATCCTTCTCTCCCCCAGGCTGAACAGTCCCAGCTGTCTCAGCCTTTCCTCATAGGAAAGATGCTCCAGTCCCTTCATCATTGTACCAGCCCTTCGCTGGACTCTCCATTAGCTCAATTTCTCTCTTGTTCTGGGGAGAACTGGACACACTACTCCAGATGTGGCCTCACCAGTGCTGAGTAGAAGGGATCTGAGGATGGAGCCAGTGAAGCAGAATGAACATAGAGGGGGTGTGCATTTTCACCTGCCATGTGAATATTAGAAATAGATTAAATTCACTGCTAAAAAAAAGGAGTTGCCATCATAGTAAGCATAGCATTTAAGAGAGAAATTTTGCAGATTTACCTGTTCCTGCTCTGTATATGCAGAACTTACTTTACATCATAAATCATTACTAACTGCCTGCCACTAGAGGTCATGTATTTGCTATTGAGCAAACTATGAGCCAGATCAAATTTTGCTTGTTTTTGTTCAAACCGGGAACCAAGCAGAAAGAAAACAGAAGAGACTGCCCAGTTCTAGAAAACACTGAAACTAGTGTTTCTGAAAAGAAATGGAATAATTAGTTCTTCTCTATTCATCTACACATTAGATTAGAAGGGTAGAGTAAGAAAACAATCCATGGAAAATCTATGTGAAAAATCAATGACTGTGGTAAGGGATTTGTCACATTAGCTCTGTATAAGTTTACAGCTCAAAGAACATAAAGTTTACAGAAAACAGGCAAGGTTTGGTGAGAATTAAAAGATTACGGCATTGAGATAAAAATAGATGCTTTGAGTTTTCACATTGAGGCATATTCATTAGACAGTTTAATAAATGATGGGAATAACTATAGGAATTAATTGTAGGATATTAGTTTAACCCCTTTACTATCACTAACCAAGTAAACAAACCTGCATACACTTAAATGTATTTCACTGCAGGATAAATTGGTTGGACTTCTACAGATGAAAATGACACAAAAGTAAGAACAGAAGATCCATTACTAATGTCTTAATATAATCATTCAAGAAAATGTCTCCTTTGCCATATATTCAAAACAGGGAAAAAGTTGATGTTGCTTCCTTGGGCCTATACTGGTGGCAGAATTGGACACAGGGCAGATTAAGAGCTACATTACCTTAATTAATATAGATAAAGACTCTAAACAAGCAGAGAGGTTAATGCTGTGTTGGCAGAAGCACATGGCTGCCCTGAGGCACAATGTAATTTAGAGATACCTTGAGCTAGTTCAGATCCTACAGCAGAAGAGTACACAGCTGTAGGTTTGGTTTGTTCACTTTCAAAAGAATAAATGTGTTCAAAAAGAAACAAAACCAGATCATTTTTGCATAACTAGAAAAATACACAGAGACAATCAAAATGCTGATTTTACATTGTTTCCAAAACAAACACATCATCTGGACTTAAAGAGAATTAAGTTTTTACTAGAAATATGAAACAATGAAGACAGTCAAGAGAAAAGATAACTAACGTATTAAATTCCTGGTTCTGCAAGCCAAGCAGGCAGGCTAATTTCAACTCTATTATGACTCTCTCTGGGTGCTAACATATCCCAATCCACATGCCTCTTCAAAACAGAGAAATATACCTGGTAGAGGTGTGAACTGCATCTTTAAATACCATAAAGTAGATACAAATTCAAGACCCAAGGCTTTTCTTCACTGGAAAAAAAAAAACAGACACAAAGGAAGATCCTTCGTTTAAAAAGTTAGCACTGTTTTTTCACAACTTCCTTTGAGTGAATTCTGACCTAGGCCAAATAACAGAAAATTATGTGGAGAGAGCTACCACAGTAGAGATAAAATAATCCACAGAGGAGAAGGATTTTATTCAGAGTGCCAAAGTATCAGAAATAAAGTTGTGGAGGAATCTGACATCTGAAACATTCAGCAAACACTGAAAAACTGCCTGGAAAATGTGTTGTAAGGATCACAGGTAATCTACTTTGCACCTTATTTTATAGCTGGTAGAGTCAAAGGGAGTATTGTACTGACAAAATGTTTTGCCATATTTCTGGGAGATAATCTTTTTACAAGGTGAGAGTGGGTCTGTACACCACTTGGCCTTTAAATGAAAGGGGATGGCTTTGAGATGCTTGGAAAAAAATGTTTTAAATATGCATTTTTTTTGCCTTATCTGATGGCAAAAACTCAATCACTTTCTTAATTCAGAGAATGGCAGTTCTCAGACATTTTAAAATGCAACTCTATTTCTTAAACAAATCCACAGGTCTTATCTAGCATTCCTGTGGTGGGTTTATGTCTGATCAAAAATGTTACACACCATGATACCACGCAACAGGAGAACTACAGCTTGCGAACCTGCAGAAGCTGTAGCTGATCAAATACAGTACTGTGAAGTTAGAAGGTGGCTACATTTTATAATCCTTCCACAAATTTATCATTTTTTTCTTTAAAATAATTGTTTGTCTCTCTGCAAGGTATTCCAGTATGAATTTTATTATATTCTTCTGAGTTAACCATCAGTTTTTTCCTAGAATATAGCTTCCCATTCCCACTTCACAGGAACTTTGGATCAGAAAAAGACCTCCTAGTTACTCAGTTCTCATGTCCTTATCCTAGTCATAATTTGATCAAGATCCATCTAAAGCTTTAGAATTCACTAAATCCATTAGAAGTTTGTTCCAGAACTCTCTTCTACTGAAGATTAAAAGCCTTCTAACTTCTAAGAGAAAATTAATTATGGTCAGCTTGCTCATTTTGCTCTAAAATTTTCTAAATTTTAAAATTTTCTGTTGCTTTTTGTCCTTCTTATGGTTGCTTATCATTTCATGGAGCACTTCACTTTGCTAGACTGAACAAGCCTGTTTCTTTCAATTCTCTGTTGGAAAATAAACTTCTCTAGTAATCTTTCTGCACATTTTCTCCTTTAAAAGTGATTCCTGGGAAGTTGAGGATCTAAGGAGGATATACAGTATGGGGATAGCAGCTTGTAGAACAACTTTAGCAGATCTCCATTAGCTCTAATAGTAATACACACGTAAATTATAGGTCATGTTTGCCTTCTCCAGGAGCAACCTCAATCTAGTCCAACAGATTATTCACCTCACAGTCTATTACCATTTTTATCTGAGCACTCTAGATACTTTCCTAGAAACCAGTTGTATTTTGCCATTTTCAGGTAGGTTGTGTATCCCAGTCTTGAATGTCAGGAATTTAAACTTCTTTAATAGCTTTAAGTAATGTCTCATATTAAAGCAGTTTATAAAAGCTGGTTGGATCTACTGCATTTCTCTATAAATTGCCTGTTGAGGAACAACAGTATCACTCAGGCAACATAACATAGAATCATATTTTATTCCCTCTCTCTCTCCCTATCCCTGTGGCTTTCTCCTAAACTCTGTATTCTATTAGCATGGTATAAACTCTTGAGAGTTCACTCCTATTTCATTCCCTGGATTATTCAAGTCCGTATTTAATTCCCAGACTAGGCCTAGACCAGACACTACAATGCTACCTCCCCAATTTTCTTAAAAATGCTGTTGGCTTCAGCTGAACACACTATTTTTCATAGTGAGCTCCACTCACTTCTCTTTTTCCCCTCCTTTCTGTCATCTTCCTGTGATGATAAAACCAAAACCATCAGCTGGGAGGGTAACAACTAAATGAAGATAACAATAAACTTAGCTGGCCTCATAGATCAGGGGAGGTTTTTATGTCTCATTAGCAGTACAATAATTTAGCAATTTTGTGGATTGTTCTTACTACTCTAGCATGTAGGCACTCTAACAAAGATGAGGATATTATTTCAAATTACGTGTCCTATTTTATTTTAATTAGGGGGAAGAAAAAAAAAATAAAATGCAAACAAACACAGGCATAAGCAGACTTTACTAATATGGTATTCCTGGTAATATGGTATTCATACAAAGGTATTCATCCTGAATACCTTTACTAATATGGTATTCTCTCCTCTAACCTACTGTTGTTTTTTTTTTTTTCTTCAGAAGATCATCTCCAGCTCCAGTTTCTGTGCTGCTGCTGAATATTTGAAAATGTGTGCTTCTCTCTGAAGGGCTGTGACACCAGGGGAAGAGAAGATGGTTTGGAATTCAGGAAGGTGCTCTGGCTTTTACTGTGAAACCAAAGCCACTGCTGATGTCTCCAGCTTCAGTCTTATTTCTCTTGTCTCTAAAATGTTTTGGACTCTTGAAAGGGGAAGGACTCTTCAGGACAAACCTGTACTGCCCAGAGATTAACACCAGTGGTGACAGTTAATTGATCCCTGGACTCCTTCCCAGTTGTTCTTGTGCAGATGAGTAAAGTAATTCCCACTATATGCAAACAAACTTGGTACTTCCTTGTACACTTGACAAATTTTCATGGTTGATGTCTGCAACTGAATAACTTGTTCAATGACTGGAAGGTCCTGCAGGTGGAAACTTTCTGTGGTACAGTAGGGGAATAATATTTCCAAAGGATGACATTTGCAAATGTCCAGGGTTTTTTTGTTGGAGATGGGTTTCCACACCCAAGTGGGTCACGTGCCAACTCACTTGCCTAACGTGGGAAAGTACCATATCTGGAAAAACATCCCTTTCACTTTTCCCAACACTTAATAAAGAACATTTTGAATTTTTTGTTTTTTCAGAAGAAACGTTCATGAGGACTTTTTTCAGGTGCTTGATTTTTTTTTTTTTTTTTCCCAGAGCGAACGGTGCTAGATAAAATCGATGTGCCATTTTTGCTGCCACTGCTGGGTATGTGCCACTCGCATTCGCTGACCACCGCGTTATGTCCCCACGCCTGCTGTGTGTGGTTCTGCCTCGCGGGCGGTGGGCGCCGCGGCACGCTTCCACCAGTCGCTAACTGGAAGTTTAAAGCAGAACTTGATCTGGCTGCATTAACTTGAAACAAAACACCGGTGAATCAGCCCTCACCGCACCCCGGGCTGATCCGCCCGACGTTAATGTTAATCGCTGCTATTAACGTTACGTGGCTCCCGGTGCGGGGCATCTTCCTTCAGGGGGAGCGCGGCGCCGATGTGGACTGGCCCGGCCGGCAGAAGAGACTCGGGCCACGGCCCGGCGGGGCTGCAGGCCGTTTCACCGAGCAGCCGAGGGGCAGGTGCGGGGGGCGGGCGGTGAGGCAGCGGCAGCGGCCACTGCCGCCTGTTCCCCGGCGCGGGCTCAGAGGCGACACCATCAACGCAGGGGTCTCGCCGGGCGACGGGAACGGTGGGAGACGGCCCGCGGCGGGGCGGGGCGGGGCCGGGCCACCCTCCGCGGCAGGAGGGGGAAAGCGCCACCACCTGCCCCCGTCGGGGCGGGCCTGCCCTCGCGGTATTTAGCGCAGCGTTGCGCCGGTTGTCGCTCGCAGCCGGGGCCGGGAAGCAGCTTCTTAGCGCTATGAAGGTTGGCGGTATCGTGAACCCGGTGTTTGAGCCACCTAGCCCCGACCTCGGCCGCCAGCGCCAGCCGAGCCCCGACGGGGCAGGTGCCGGCGTCCCGGCAGCTGAGGCTGAGGAGGGGCCCTGCGGGTGGGGCCGCTGCGCCCCTGCGGCACTGCAGCTCTGCAACAACCCTGAGGGCTACCTGGCTGCCTACAGCCTCCTGGCTATCTTCCAAGGTAACCCATCCCTGCCACCTTTCCCTGAGCCGCAGGCCTGCTGCTCTCCTCTCCATCTTCCCTGTGGGACCCGGCCTCTGCAGGCCTTCTGCTGCTCTGGGCACATCTCATTCCCCATCCTGGAGCTGTGGGGGAAGCTAGGTGGGAGCCTGGGCTGGGGAAGGCAGGGGAAGAGTGATGGTGATTTGGGTAGAAGGTGAGGGAAGGCAGGGTTCCTCCAGCTGTCTGAGTCTGGTGCTGTTGCTGGAAAGTCACAGTAGTGGCTTCACTAGGGGAAGAAAGTACCCTAGTGCCTTGGATAGGGAAGTTGCTCATACAGTATTACTCTCTGTACTTCACTCTGTTCCTCCTTTTCTTCTCTTCCCACCTACCTTTTTTGACCACTGCTGAGTCCATGGTCCCATCAGCTCTGTGCTTCATGTTCTTGTCTGTATATCTTGCCTTCATCCCCATTGCTCACAGGGAAGTAGTGCTCCATATGTGCCTCACAGGTTGAGACATATGAGCTAGGGAATAAAACACACCATATAAACCAATAGACAAAACTGTAGTGCCCTAGCATGTACTTTGTTACCTGTCTACCAATTTTAAAAGTGCCTTGGCATGGTTGGGTGGGACTTTGAATAATGAAGATGGCTTTAAAAACATCTGGTTTTGTTGTGTGGATCCTAGTGCAGCCATCTTTCGAACTCATAACTAATGGCTTAACTTAATCTTGGGGGGAACCTGAAGTTTAGCTTGCTTTCAATTTCTGTTGTTCAGCTTCATGTATTCTTGTCCATATTTTGGGTTTTTTTTCTGTAACAATATTTTTTAGGGCCTTGGCAAGCTTTAGGCTTAGAAAGTAGTAATAATGGCTGAGGGGGAGGGGAAGCATTAGTGTACCAAATGTACAAACTGGAAGTTTGTAAAGCTTAGGTATTTGTCCATCAAATGGAGCTATTGGATTAATGTTCAGAACCCTTCAACTTTATTGGACTAGCTAGAAAAGAAAATTGTGTTTCCTGAAAAATTATGAGGCTTTAAAGCTCATCCTTGTTCCTTATAAAGAATGAGACTGCTGTAGAGGGGTGGGAGGAGATGTAGAAGAGATTCAGTGCTAGAAGAGCAGGCAGCCTATGCCAAAGACATGTGGGATATGGATGGCTGTGTTCCTGCCTGGAACCACACTGAGGTAACTGGGATGGTCTGAGGAGAACTGAGCAGGAGGTTCTGCTTAAAAGCTATAAGGATCTGACTGCTATTTGTGTTGCTTGGAAATCCTTAGAAGATATCCTTAGAAGAACCAGTGTGTCTCAGTACGTGTTTCCATGAACTCTTTCTGATTTCAACCTGTTTAGAATCTGGTCTTTTCTTAGCATACGCATGCTGTGTTAGAAAAGAAGTATCTAGAGTGTTTTGGGCAGAGCCTGTTGTTCCTTGCTTGTATTTGAAAGGTCATGCTACAGCTGGTAGGACCAGGAGATGATTACTGTTGCAGTTGTCCTGCTGTTAGCTCAAATTTATTTTCTCTAACATAGTAAAAAGAAAGGGAGCAGTGGAAGAACTTCTTACATAGCAGATTTCAATGGTAGCTGAGGAGTAGAAGACTTTTAGATCATGCATGTATATTTTTGTAGCTTAGGAATATGGATAGGCAATGAAAAATGTCCTGAATGTGACACTGAAAAGTTTCATATTATAATACACTAGACAAAGCATCTTGGATATTTCCAGCACTTCTAAATTTGCTATAGCAATATTTCTTAAAATCCAGTTTGCTGTGCTGATTTGATCGTCTGCTCAGCTGAATAATGAATTCAGTATCATTTAAATTTTATCTCTTATTAGTAGTGTGGGTAGGTTCCTAATCATAAAAAGGTCTTGTATTATAAGAATCTCTGTCCCCTTAGGATGCTATGGGTATTGGTTGTGCCACTTAACCAGGTCTTGGTCCTGTTATCTAACTGTAGATGTATGCCAGACCTCAGAGAGGTTCCTGTCTAATCTAGTTCAGACTTAGGGCCTTAATGTAAGGAAACTTCTGATGCTTGTTTTGAAAGCTGTGGTAGGCATGACTATTACAGACCTTGTGGCATTCTTCAGGATGTGTTATCTGGATTTTCTGAACAAGTACCTTTCCTTTGGCTACATTGTAGGAAGGAAATCAGGCACTGAAGACTCAAGTTGTAACTCTTTTTGACATGCAGAAAAAACAAGAATCACTTTCAGACAAATTCAGTGCTGCATGTGAAACTTTTTGCAAAAATATTCATATCTTGCAGCTTCAGAGTTTAGATAAAAGCACACAAAACACAACTGGGATTCTGAAATTATGCGAGCTACTACTGTACTCTAGCTTTGGGTCTAATTATTATTTACGCTCCAAATTACAGAAACCATCACCGATGAAGATAAAATATCTCTCTAAAACTTGCTAATGCTAATGTACTTCTAGGAAAGTTTATTTTCTAATGAGCTGAAGAATAATGAATGTATGTTACATTGTTACACTAGACTTTTTACACAATGAGTGAACATAGTAGGTAGTTATCTGCAGTAACCTGGTACATGTATGTAGATTTTTGTATGTGTGTGTCTAACTGAAGGCATGTATTTATTAGGTTATTTTCTGGCTGCCCTAGAAAAGAGGTTATTGTTAACATTAGCACCTGATTTGCTGTATTTCAGCTTCTCAGAAGAGTCCAGGTGAAACTTAACTCTTCATTTCTGGCTGTTTCTGTTTCAAGTACATGTGAAACCTGTATTTCCAGAATAGAAAATACTTCTTTGTGTAGAATGTGGGTGCATGACTAATACCTGCTTTCTGTATGGCACTTAGAGTTGCATAAATGTATGACTGCATCTTGTAATACAATAACTGGATATGCTGCAGTAGCAAACAAGGTAGAAGTTATCTCACTATTTTGAGTACAAGAAGGACTGTTTATTCCTCATGTCAGTAAAAATTTTATTAAACAAAACAGAACCACTGTTTGAGACTGGTCCAGTCTAATCTGTCTGAAAACTTTGGATAGCACTACTATTTTATACGCTGATTGGAGTTGTTACTGGAAGGACTTTTTAATTATTTTTGTTTTTTTCTTTTTTAATTGGGTGTCTGCAAACCACTGCTTTAAAGCCACCATACTAAGAACAACTGTAGAGCATAGTTTTTTTTAAATGGATGAAGAAAAAATACACTTGTTTTTCATTAGAGCAAATTAAACTGGTTTATGATTAATCTGGATTTTGTGGATCAGTACACACTGTACCTCAACTTCTAACAAATGTGGCAGGACAATAAGCTTTTGCATGAGAACAATTAAAAAATAATTTCTGTACTAGTATTTAAGTGTTGAGATGTCCTTGTAGGATTTGTTTTTCAGATCAAGTTAGTATCAGCCAGGTTCTATCTTTCCTGAAGAAACTTCAGTGAGAGACTTAATCCTAGATGATGGCATTGCAGAAGTTATGCTGCCAGTGATCACATGTACATTTTTACAGATGAAATCTAATTATCCAGTAAAATTAACTGCAATGTGTTATGTCTTTTAGGATGTAAATTAAAGGTGGCAACTTAAACTACAGGTAAAATATAATGTCTTGTAGTTCTGTAGTCAACTTGCCACATAGCACACCTACTTCATGTGAATGTTTTAAGGCCTTAGTAAATGTTTGAAGTGTTGGCAAATGGGAAAAACTTGTTTGTTCATTCCTTCATGCTAGTATTGTTCTTTGGTCAATGCTCCTTAAGAAGAAAGCTGCCAAATGTATAAATAATGGTGGTGGAGTAACACCTGAATACTTCTGTTAATCCCATATGAGTTTAAGTGTGGTGGTCAGACTGACAGGTGAAATTGTCATCCTTAAAGAGGCTGTAGTAGGGTATTAGAAAATCAAAACTGTGCCAAGAGCTGCCTCCTTATAGAAAGCTGAAGTGTTTAGTTATGGTGGGGATTGCACTGATAAGAAAAGAGCTGGTTGATCACAGATTTGGAGTAGTTTTTTTTTAATATGTAGAGCACTCCAGGCAGATCTGTTGAAGTTCAGCCTGTGTAGTTGTGCTTCTGGATGGCAGCTTACTTCTACTTCTGGATCAGTTTTTTGGAGTTCACCTGTGCCTAAGTATGGCAGCTCATGCAAGGCCTTTTCTCCAGGTTGTCTGATACTTCTGCTTCAGGGAACTTCAAGATTCAGAGGGCAAATTTTTTTCTCAGTTAAAGTAAATCACCTCAGTTGCTCTGAAACAGTTGCAAAGTATTTTTAAATAGCTTTACACTTTTTTATATTATAGGGAAGGATGTCTGTTCAAAAGCCTTCTTGTATCTTCCCTTTGTGATGGCAGGGAGGAAATGATGTTTGTTTGACAATCATGATTTGAAAGCTATGTCCTGAACTTGCTTCAGTTGTAGCTTGTATTCTAATGCAAGTCATAACGTTGACTAATTTTCTTTTAATTTGTACAGTATCTTATGACACTGTAATGCATTCCATTTGAAATCTCTCTGTGCTTCAAATTGAATCTGAAACCTTAATACATGAAAAGAGTTTGAAGCATCGTATTTCACTGGCTTAATACTTGAGTGTTGAATCTTCAATGCCCACAGGAGAGAACAAAATTGAATAGGTCCTGTGCAGTTTCGCTGGCTTAAGTTGGCACTGTATCATTCCACTACATACCTGGATTTTAAAGCTAATAAATACCTTAAAATATAGCTTTAAATATATTCATTTTAAGTCTTCCATCACACAATGGTAAGTTTACCCTTGCAACTCTATCAAATTAAAGTATCTTTGACTAATTATCTCCTTTTTTTTTTTTTTGCAGGTATTGTGGTAAATGGCCTGATTAACATTAGTATTTCAACAATTGAGAAGCGTTATGAGTTGAACAGTTCCCTCACTGGCTTAATCTCTGCAAGCTATGACATTGCTTTTTGTATATTGTCACTGTTTGTATCTTTCTTTGGAGAAAGAGGGCACAAACCACGATGGCTTGCTTTCTCAGCATTTATGCTAGGATTGGGCTCACTTATGTTTTCCTTACCACACTTCAGTAGTGGAAAATACCACTATGGAGCTAAACTTGAAGGTAAGCTTATCCTTACGTTTTGAAAATGATTAAAAAAAAAAATCTCTGTAGTGACTTGGTGCAACTCTTAATTTGGCAAAAGATAGTTAATATATCAAAATCCTAAAGAAGAGGGTATTATCTCTAACACTGAGAACAAAATGATTCTGTGAAATCCATAGGTTAAAGAGCTGTCTCTGCACAGTGAACTTTCTCTTTCAGAAGAGATCTCAGTGTCAATATCAGTTCTTGCTCATAAGCAACATTTTAATAAAATGCTTTTTGACTTGCATTGATGAATGCAATTAAAATTCACTTTGAGTAAAAAATGATCTGGCATTTCTTTGTGAATAGAAATGCAAGGTAGGTCAGTGGTGTAGAATAAATGTTAAAAGCAAGCTGTTAGACTTACTGTCTTGTTGAAAGGTGACTACATGTTGCAGTTCTCTTGCCTTTTGAACTATTAAAGGCATCTTGAGTAATTAACAGGTTTCACTAAGTTCTTCTAAAATGTTGATTAAAACTTGTGGGTTGCTTTGAAATAAAGAGGGAGCAAGCAGTACTGAACTATACTGAACAAAGCAGTGCTGAAATTGTGGGAGCAGCCAGCTATCAGATCTTGTATATCTTTTCTCATAAAACAAGACTTTAAGTGCAGTGTGCTTAATGCCAACTATTTGCATCTCAAGTTACTGGCACACCTGTAACTAATAAAGAAACATCCAGATATCTTTAAAGCAGGATGACTTACTCTTTTAGGATTGTCTTAGTTGTTATTGCAGTATTTAATCAGATATGCCTTCAATGATTAAGGATATTAGAGTGTTCACTAAAAAAAAATCAGTAGCTATTAAGCAATCTGATGGAAGGTTCTCAGTCTCCTGGTTGTTGATTCTCAAACTATTTTTTTTGTGTTAATCATGTCACACACTTCCATGAGCTGTCCAGACATTGACCATTAGTTAAATAACTTTCAGCTATTGTTCCCCATTTAATAAGGCAGAAGTTAAGTGAACAAGGCCAAAAGGAAAAACTCTTCAGTGTTTGGAGGCTATGAGCAGATGATTACTCGTTACCCCTTAATAGAGGGGCAACAGCTTACTTGCTCCTGGCTCTATTACAGTCCCATTTCTCTATAATTTCAGTTTCAGTATTACCCTCACTACTTCACTAGTATGGAAGGGAAACTGAATTTAATACAAAGAAAATTCCAACGTGATTGTACATTTTTTTAATTGAAACAAGATACAGACAGGGTGGGAGTGTGAAGGGAGATGGGCAACTATTGCAGCTGATCTCTCGCCCTTCTACCAATTTTGGTTGAAATATCAAAGGATCTGTTCCTGTTTCATCAAACATCTGCCACTTCATCTGCCATTAAAGATGCTGTAGGTGTAGATACCTTATGAGAGCTCATATTCTACATGGACTTTTGAAATCTAAAGGCTGTATGGAAAACTTTAAATGGTATGTGTGCTTTCTTCTCCATGGCATTGTAAGATGACTGAATTCATGCTGTTTTGACTGCTGTAATGCAGATACCTATGCTGCGACTGTGGTGAGCAGATTTAAGGACTTAAGCTGACTTAAACAAAACACTATCAAAGATAAATGACTACAGAGTGCAGGGAATATCTGCACCATGACAGACTTTATGTAAATCTGCAGGTGCTGTGCAATAGCATCCTTTAACAGTTAAGTTAACCACAGTACATGATTTTATTGCATGTCTGGTTTAGCTAGTTCTGGTGTTGATGAAGCATTTTAGCTATACATTTAGTTGCAGAATTTAATAGCACCACACCCCAAAAAACCTTCCTTGTTGCTTATTTGTTTGGATGCGTAGTTTATAGAGATTTTAATGTATTGGGAATAAACTCTTATTTGATGCTTTGTATTAAAATCTACCACCTAACTTATTTTTGAACAGTTCCTAGTTGGTTACTTGATTATTTATGTTCATATGTAAGTACAGTGAGTTTTACCTGCAGGACAACTTCAAAGTATAGTTCAGAGCAATATTTAATATAGCTGACAAGTTAATTAATAGAACTAGTCTGGAATACAAAATACATCTAGCCTCCAGTATAAGGCTTACAGACTTCCTGGAACTTACTGTTTTACCTTGATATTAACTTACTTTTATTCTGAATATATACATATCCTACTCTACAAAACAATTCCACTGGAAATATTTATCATAATAACACTCTTTAGAAATAGTTCAATCCATTTCATATTGAAAGAGTAGCTAACCAATGGTCTACCTATTTACAAAAAATTTTATCCACAGCAAGCATGTCTTGTTTAATCTACAGAAAGGCTTCAGACTCAAATTTGTAACGTAGAGGTAACCAGCTATTTGTTCTGATAACTCTTTTAGGTTACGTAGGGTCTTCAGTCTCAGCTGGCTCTGATATTTGTAGTCAGGAGTTCCATCTAGTGGTTTGTCTGTAATGAAACCATTCTGTATTCGATTACCTGTAGACAGTACAGAGAACTGTAAAAACTGCAGATGCTATAAGCAATGTACTTTTAAACTTCTGTCTCAGATCTTATTGAAACATGTTTACATTTGTAGAAGATGTCTGTCACAGCAAATGTGAAATGTAAATTTTCACTTGACACAAGGAAGATAACTTTATTGTGAGGGTAGTCAAGCATTGGAACGGATTACCCAGAAAAACTGTGCAGTCTGTATCTCTGGGGGGGGGGTTTAAGACCCTACTGAGTAAAGTCCTGAGCAACTTGGTCTGCATTCAGTTTTGACACTGTTTGGATTAGGATGTTGGACTAAATGACTCCCTGATGCCTCTACCAACCTCAGTTATTCCATGAGCCTCTTCAGTAACAGGATGTGAATGATGTCTTTGGAAAAAAGATATATTTCTTGTTAATAACAAGTTAGCTTATCTTGTTAATAACAAGTCTTAGCCATTTGAGTTGAAATGTGTGTGGTGTGACTTGAGAAGGGGGTGAATGACTTGAACACCTTTCTTCAGTTCTCTGTTCTACTGGAAACTCAGGTGGTGGATAAGTCATTTAGGGTCTGAGAGTTAGTGAATCTTCTCAGAAGGGCATTAATTGATCTGCCTTCCCAGAACATGCCAAGGACAATTAAAGATTGAAGAGGACTGTGGCACTTGGGTACTAACGGTGACAGAATATGTGTGATGCCAGCCTCTAATGTGACTGTTTTATCTTGCACCATCAGTATGTCTGTGGTTTTTCTCTTGGTTTTGCTCTCTGAAGAGGATATCTGATTAGTTGAATAATGGTTAGTGCTGCTGTTCTCTACACTGCTTGGTCTCTTTATACCATTTAGATGTTCTGTAATACTGTAATGTCTGCCTTCAGAAACTAAGAACTTAGTCTTCATTCAGCATGTTCATTGAAGCTTTGAGTGACTTTTGCATTCAAGACTTAAAGGGGAGACAGATTTTTAAATTTAAAAAGGAATAGAAAGCAACCTGTTCTTTATTTCTCACAACTCTCTTTAAACTATTCCCTGACCCCAAAAGACAAAAAACCCCCACACCTACTGGCTGCAGTTTAAGATGTGGGTAAAACTAGTCTTGACCTGTCTTACTTCTAATTAATGTGATTGCTAAAGCATCTCACAGCTGGTTCCACCTTCTTGGCTAGTATGTTGCGTTAGATATTTGGGAGTATTTTGGCCTTTACATAACTTGGATTCAGGTAGATGTGTTAGATTAAAGCATGCAGGAAGGTTTATAATGACTAAGTCTGTTGGATGGTGTTGCATTTAATGCAGTTCTGCTCTTTAAAATGCAAGTGTAATCCACCGACTTTATAAAGGGAAAATAAGTTTAATGAGAAAAGGTAGTTAAATGGTCAGCCACACATCTTAAACTTCTCCCAGGGCTTGGCTTATCTCAGTTAGACGTTCTTGATCATGTAAAGGCAGTGCCTTCTCTCTCCACCATTCTTATTACAGCAGCAAATGGGCTTGTGAATCTAATCCAGGTTAGATTTAACCTATGTCACTTTACCAATCTGCTTAAACCTTGGACTGGTACAAGAAGAGGATGATATGAATGGCTGAGGTGAAGTGAGTAAACTGTTGTTTGATGGCAGTTTTGACTTATGCTGGTTTAAAGTAGTCTCAGTTTTGTGGTAAATTGTCTTTGCTTTTAAACTGTTTCTTGGAAATGTGAAATATGGGCCATGACTCTACTCAGCAAGTACAAGTGTACTTGCTGACTTTAAAAAAAAAGTCTGATAGCTGATGCAAATAAAAGGATTATAATTGTGTTAAAGTGCGTATTGATCGTTCTCTTAATTTTGTAGTTAGACCTGATTACATGGTTCTGAAAACAAACTAGTGTGATAAGCTTCTCTCATCTCAATGTTAGGATAAATTTCCTAGGGCATATAAATTGAAGAGCTAGAAAACTGAAGGAGAGAGGCTATAGTCAATTAGTTACACAATGGCACAGGCTTTTAGATTGACAGGAACTGAGACATTGAGGGTGGGGATGGAGATTCATGAAGAACCAGTCTGTCAGAGTTCAATTGCCTTTACCATATGTAACCTGCTTATTTCATGAAGCTATTTCTAGATCTCAGTTAGACTACCCTTTTGATATTTAACATTGTTCATGGCATTTTCTTGCTCTGCATTACTTGCTTTCTGATGTGTGTATTTTAACAAGATAGTATTATATGTGTAGTACAATAAAATAACTAGCTAAATGCTGGTTTAGACTTGCCCAATAGGTATTAGAGACTAACTTATAACTGCAGGTATATTCTATATATGTGCTGTACATGAATATGTGTACGTTAACAAGATATTGTAGGACGTGGTGTCCTTCTATAGTCAGTTTTAGATGCTGTGCATGTAAGTAGTACAAAGTTAACCTTAATTTCCTGCAGGAAAGAAGAATATTGTTAAAGAAAGCAGATTGACAATAAATGGAAAATATACTCTAAAAACTTTACTTTTCAGAGTAGTGATTCATAATAAAATGTTGCCCATGTGCCTTCAGTATAGCATTAAAATGGTACTGTTCCTAAGGAGAAAGGAGGTAAAATTTTAATGACTCCTTCTCTTGAAGTGAAGTTTTCCCATCACTCTACATTGGCCAGTTCCTGTGCAACAACACTGAATCACCTATTGTGTGCTGCATGAGTCCACCACCACAATGGTGATGCTCCTTCTGGAGAAAGGCCTGATAAACCCATGGATGCATTTATGATAGCATCAGTGTAGACAGTTCTCTTTAAATATCTGCTGTGTGGCAAGCACTTCCTTGTGTTTTATGTCCTGTGAGCCCAAAGTGTGGACAAACTTGCCCTTTGTTTGCTTAAGTAAAAAGTTTTCTCAAATGTAAAAGGACCTGAGAAAAATGATGCAATAGTTTTGTAGCAAAATATTGAGGATTAATCAGTCTACTCATCTGATCTGAAGGGTGTTTTCATATATTTGCTCAGTATGGCTTGTTTCTACCAAACTGATGGGTTTATCCTCTTCCTTAGGGTTATATGCTCTTCTGTGGAAAAACCTGGAAAGAATCATGCTCCTCTTTTTGATCTTGTCACTTGGGACTGTGTGCTACTAAAAGTGTAATGATAGCAAGAAGAAGAAGAGAAAACATACTCCCTGTCTTCACTTCCTCTTTTCCCTCCTCATAGCACCAAACATTACAGGAGTAGGCACAACCTTAGGCTGTTCTACCTCTGCTTCCTTCTGTGTGTGTGGACAAGTACAGAGGCTTTACATTAACTTCTCACTCTGGAGATGTGGCAGTGTGTGCTCTATGTGAGATAGTGGTGTGGTGGTTTTTTGGGGGAAACACTTCTCAAAACAGTGTATGAGAAGGGATGATTATCTTTGCTTGTGACTTTTGATGACTGCACTTTCTTCTCCAGCAGTCCAACTTTCCTCAGGCTGCTCTGTCACTTAAGAATGGAAGTTGTTGTTAGTGCTCCTCAGAATCATTATAAGGTACAAGAGCAAAACGAAGTGTTTGTTACCTAGGAGTATTCACTAACCTGTTGAATGACTACTTGACAGTTTTTTGCATACATCTGGTCAATAGTGCTTTCAACAAGTCAAAACATTTTAATAAGGCTATTTCATCCATCTTTCCTTCCTGGTAAGGAAACAAAAACCAAACCATGATAGTATTTCTTTTGGGCGATATGATATCATAGAAGGTTAGGGCACTGTCATATTGGATATATTGGTAGGCCTGAAAATTAAAATGGGAGCCTGGCGCTAACAGCACTTTATATATAGTTTAGCTTTCAGTACAGGTCTTTCTTCAGTTGGACTGTGATGAGCTGGGTAACAGAATTCTAAAGTCTTGCTGTCTCTGTCTTTCAGACACATGTCAAATTCCAGGTACAAGCTCTGCTAACTTCACTTGCAGTGCCAGCACAAAGTCTTCACTTCGCAACTATCTGTATGTCTTTATCCTGGGACAGCTGCTGCTGGGAGTCGGAGGAACTCCACTATATACTTTGGGGACAGCTTTTATTGATGATAGTGTCCCAAAACACAAGTCTTCCCTTTATATAGGTAACTTTTTAAAAACTGTTTATAACATGTTGTTTGGATAGATCATAGACTGCAATGCCTTACAAATGCTTTTATGAATTCCTCTAATTAAATCAATCTTGTCATTGTTTACTTATATGCATAAAGTGTTTCTATATCAGTTACTGTGCAAGTTAAGTATTAGTCTGCTGCAAGTGTCAAGTCTTTTCAATAGTTATTTTGCAGAGCATGGTAAGGCTACTTTGTGCACCTCTTCTGCTTTTCATGTCAGTAATTGAAAGTGATTAAGTGGTTAATGTAGCCTGCCTGTTAACAGAATAAGTTGTAGCAAAATTACTTTTTACTGTCACAGGTATTGAAAACTACTGTATATCAGGTCAGTAGCCACCCCTTACTGTATCCTTTAACAGTTTTATTTACCTTCTAACAGTAGGCTGTCCCCTCAGTGCAGGGACACTCCTATGCATCATGTGATCAATGCAGTTGTCTAGCCACATACAAATTTGGCACTTCAGGAGGAAATACTGGAAGCATCTTTCCTTAATTGAAAGTAAAAGGATTGCATAGAAACATGGAGCATGTGTTTGTCTTACTGTGTGGCTGTTTGAAAGCTAAGGAATACTAATTCTTAGCAGTGGTTTTTAATCCTTCCAGTCAGCATCGTCTGGGTTATATGCATTTTTACTCTCAAGTTCATTGCAGTCTAAGTGTGTTTTCTATGGGTGTGAAGATATTTGGCTTTTTCCCCACTTTAGGTGTAAGCTGATAAAAGTATGTTAGCTATACTGGTAACTCTCAGGAGGAATTCAAAGCATCTTAGATTCTTGGACTGGTTTCCAGATGAAATCAATATTTTAGGGGCCAAAATTGAAATCATCATCTATTTGCATACAATTCTTGCTTAATTGTTCCAGGCAAGCCACTGCATTTGATGCCAACAAATAGAACAATTGCACATGTTAAATCTTAAATAACAAATACAGCTTTTATTTTTGCTGTTTCTTTATGCTGAGAGAAGATTACACTCTTTTTCTGAGGGCAGTGAAATAAATAGAGGAGAATTAGGGCTGTTGGCATGATTAGGGGATCAAGAAGTGGCCTGAAAACTCAGGAGAAAGGTGTCAGCGTTCATACTTAAAATAACAGACTAGTACAATAAATTAATGCTTGTGTGATCTTCAGACAACTGCTGAGTTCAGAAGTACAATGTATTCTGCCTAATATAACAAAACTAGAATGCAAGTGAGCAGACAGGTAGCTACATTAAGTGTTAATTCTTTTTCTTGCTTTTATGCAATGTATTGAGCATTTGAAATATATTGTGTTGCTTAACCTAATGCAAGACTTGTATAAGGCAGCAAAAAAATTCTAAACCTTTCTGCTAGTGTCTGCAAATAGCTGCTAGCATCTTTGACTGTAAGCTTGCAACTCATAAGCTGGAAGTTTCTTCTTCCGAAACTGGGTGTGTTTTCATGAGGACTGTTCTCTTGAATTGAACTGAGGCATCTACATCTAAAGCCAATGAGAAGCTAAACAATTCCAAATGGTAAACTGAATGGTCTGTAGGAGGAAACAGGCACATTGTAAGCTAGATTTGAAGTTCTGTAGGATGAATGTGGACCTAACTCAGAAAGATCCTATAAGTGTGTCATTATTTCTAAAACACAGGAAAACCTGTGATATGTCAACTCAATATTTATTTTGACTTACTGATACTTGAGTGTCCCCTTCTGTGTCTCTTCCCCCTCTTGCACCCCTCCCAACCCTTGCACGTGTGCCACCCCCCCCCTCCCCCCCCATTCCTTCTTGCTGTCTAAAGAGTGAAATAATACTAAATACTCAGGATCCAGGCACTTTGGAAACAAATGAGAAATTCAAATTCTTCAACATGGGGAGAAGCATAGAATATCAGCAGTAAGGATCCATGTCTAAGCAATTACTTAGACAATCTAGTTGCTATTAGTTGCAAGCCTTTATCTGCAGAGATAGTGCTGCTGCCAGCAGTGCTAAAGTGCCACAGAAATCTGGCTGATAGGCCAGAGAGACTATTGTGACATCAAGGCCAAAGGCAAAAAAAAATGGATAGACCTAAGAGTGCCCTTCAGAAGGATATGGTTGCACCTGCAACTTTAGGGTTTTTTTTAGAACTGTCAGGAGCCCTGGCTTTGTATTTTAAAGCTCATATCAATAAATGAATGTGCATATGATTTGAGTTCTCGATGAACTCAAGTGGCAGATATTACTCCAGTCAAAAGTGTTAATGGAACCCTGCCTTCTGGTCTTGGCAGATCTAAAAACCACCTTAAGACTCAAAATAAAAATATAAATATGTAGGTTCTTAAAGATTGTGGGCATGTACTGTTAACAACTGATGCTTGTAACAACCTCACTTCAGAAACTTTTTCACAAGCTAGCTTGTGATTGTAGGCACAAGACGTGCAAAAGGTGATCTAATAATGCCTAAAGGTCCTGTCAGTGAAGTGTCTTGCTGAACCTCTGAGTTGCAGCTTCTAATGAGAGCTGCACATTTTCTTGTTGAGGGACAAGTAAAAACTTTGTCTTCTACATGCTATAGTCAAAGTAATGACAGTGAAAGAACAGGCTGAATTACAGAAACCATTTGGTCTGAAGTTGATTTAGGATTATTTTTTTAAAAGAAAGCTTTAAAAATGTATGGTGAACTTGATGTATTTTCTCTTCTAGGAATTGGCTATGCCATGTCACTGCTGGGTCCTGCTATTGGCTATGTCTTAGGAGGGCAGCTACTTAATATTTATATTGATATCCAGATCCCAGAAAGGCAAGATGCAACTTAGTCTTTTGCTTTCTATTTTCTTTTCTTAATAATTCTTATTAATCTTCAAATTTCTCCATGTGAGGAGGAGAAATTGTGAGGAGTTTTTTTGTTTGGAAAATACTGCATTTTTCAAGAGCCTCTTTAACTTGGTAACAAGTTGCATTCACAAGGGCTTCTAGCAAGTGAGTTACTTCCCACAGTGAGCAGTCACTCCATTGTGTGTGAAAGTTTCTCTGTTAGTGCAAATACTAGTTCTAGCTTTTTGAAATATTAGCTATTTTAAAGCTGATTAACCAAAAATGCTTTGTCTTTTGATTAGTTACTCATTTAGGTTGCAACTATTGATTCCTTGTGCAAAAAGTTTCCTGGAGGTGGGATATGAGGGGTAGGATGCTGCTACTTACCTCCTGGGGAAAAGCTTGCTAGAAAATCTACCAGTTGAATAATAGTCCAGTATTCAAAAAATGTTATAAATTATACTTCTGTCCAAACCAACAACTTCATTTACACTTTTATTTCCTGTGTTTTAGGGACTTTGGATCAATGTAACGACATTCTGAACTTCTGTATTGGCTTTCACATAACTCATTGACTAGGAAGATTCTTTTTAAAAGAGCTTTTTCAGTATCTTAATGCTACAGGATCTTGAAATCAGGGTCAAATAGTGGCCTTTAAATCAGGATGAATTTGACTAATGAGTTGAAAGCTATATTTGATAGAATGCCATATTATTATGATAGAGCTGATGAATGTGCTTTAAAAAAAGCAAAGAATAAATTTAATACATGTAGAAAACAAGAAAATTACAATATTCAAAAGCTTTCTGTTAAATCAGTATTAAAAAAATTCCAGCTCACTGACATCTGAAATTGTTGGTTTGAATTCATGAATGGTAAACCTGCTTTTTCCAAATTATTTTTCCAGTACAAAGATGGACCAAGATGACCCACGTTGGCTTGGAGCATGGTGGATAGCATTTCTTGCGTGCTTTTTTGCAATTTGGCTTCTTATAATACCTTTTTCATGCTTTCCAAAACACCTACCGGGTAAATGTTTAACAATAATGGGCTACTTTGGAAGATATATTTGTTTATACTTGTGGGTTATAGACTGCTGGACTGAGTGATTGATTCATGTTTGATTCTCTTTCTCAGTTAACTGTCTCTAGCTAAAACCTGATGATAAATACCTTGTTTCCAATATGCAGCCTTTAAAACAAGGTGAATGGGCTAGAAGGAGGATCTTGTATACATAATGATGTACGGTAGGACTGGAAACAGGCAGAGCATGGAAACTGATGGTTAAAGTTTGGAAGACGATTGCAGCTAAGCACCCAGGACTTTATTTAAAGCTGCTACCAAGAATCATAAGGAAATTCCATTGACTTAACTCATGCATTGTTGTCTTTGACTCTATTCCACCCAAAACAATAAGGCAATAATAAAGCATGAATCAAAGTATCCCAGAGCAGTCTTCTAAAAAGAATAATTTCAATAGAATTTCTGTTCAGGCAGATATTATCTAGGAGTCCCTTGGAAGAGCATCTAAAGGAACTTACCATCCTTATCTGGAAAGAGAAATGATGGAGGAAGAGAAATAACAAAGCAGGGAACTGGGGAGAATGTGAGGACAATTAGAAAAAAAAATTGTATGGGCTTCAGAATAGTCTGAAATTCTTAGGATATCCCTGATAATATCTTCTTACCGTCAAGGCCTTCCAATAGAAGCATGATGCTTTCAGCCAAATTCTTCTTTCTGCAGCAATACATTATTGATCTTTTTATGCATCTGTACTAATAAAATATTAACGAAGACTTACAGTGTCTGAGCTAGTTTTCCCAAGGGAAGGAAACACTTATTTTGATGCTTTTTCTGACTTTAAGTCTAAGAACACAGGTATTCAATGTTTTCATTGTCAATAAATATGCCCATTTGTAGGAACAGCAAAAATACAGGCTGAAAAAATCTCTGAAACCCATAATGATGGAAGTGAGGCGCTTGTTGAGACCAAGAATATTGGAAAAAGTTTTAAAGACTTTCCTGTGGCTCTCCTGGTAAGGAAATCTGGAATTTACTAAAACTGATATATACTGAGAAATGAAATTCTTTTTCAGGTAATACGTAAGTGTTTAGAAAAGTAATTGCTTCTTTATCATGTTGTGATAGGAAACTCTCCAGTGCTACTGATAATTTAATGCATATTCATTTTGTTGATGCTTAAGACAAAGCAAGAAAAGCATATTTGAAGTTCCACATGAGAGTATCTGCCTTAAAACATAGTGACTTCTAGTCTACATGGTACTACAATGAAATTTCCTGAGTGTTATATTAATTTCCCCCCATAGATACTGTTGAAGAATCCAGTGCTTATGAGTCTAATAATAGCCAGTTCTTCAGAAGCTTTAGTTGCCACTGGCTTTGCTACATTTCTACCAAAGTTTATAGAAAATCAGTTTGGAAAGACGTCAAGTTTTTCAGCAACTCTTGGAGGTAATGTGGCTTTTCATTTTTAAATCTTAAATGTATTGTGCTGAACACCTCTAACATTATAGGTGGAGGCTTATATAGTCATCTTGTGTTTGTCTGAGGTATTTGTGAATATACTTGTATGAAATGCAGTTTTCTGCAGGAACAGGTTTTTTATTATTCTTGCCTGCCCTATGAAAACCCTGGTACTTAATTTATCAAGGGTGCAAAGCTACTCATTGTCTGTAAGTTCAGAAGACTTGATACTCGTATTCAAAGTAGAATGAGAATTTTGTGTGCTGCTGAAACTGGAACTTATTACCTTCTTATTCTTGGTGAAAAACTTATTCTTGCTGAAAAAAATGAAAAGTATTCCTAATTTAAAATCAGCTGAAGGAGCATTAAGCCTTAATACCTACTAAAGGAAGCAAGATGAAGGACAGCTGGAAAAAGCAGTGCTTACTGCAAGTAAGGGGGTGACTTGGCCTTTCCCTTCAGTTCTACTTTAATGTTACAGTGAGATAGCTTACAATAAAATGACTAATCAGGATATATTATAAAACTATTGTGTAACTGCTTCTATAGTTGGCTTACTGACACTTATTCCTACTATCTGATATGTAGAAGTAACAGGTAGAACAGGGGAAGGCTATGAGAAGCTGAGTTTTGGAGAAACAAATAGAAAAATCTGATGGAAGAGCTGCACTAGGTAGGGTCACATGATTAACTCTGACACAATTACTTCTGCAGAACAGCAACCAGATCAAGGCAGATAGGCCAACAGATGCTTGCAATGTGTCAGACTTAATATTTCTGGAGCATGTCTTGCTATATTGCTTCAGCTGTATAGGGCTGCAATATAAGCATATGCTAGTTGAAGTGCTCTTTCTCCAGAAATACATTTGGGAGAGACTTTCTAAATGACTTACTCCCCTGGATAATACTAGATAGTACTATCACTATTCAGACATTATTGCTTCAAAACAGAGTATCTGTGAGTTTTACATAGAAATACACTGGAATACATGCTCATTTGTTAAACAGTAATCAGCAGTGAAGTGGAAAACTGATTTTTTTTTTGTCTATAGACCTTGTCTGGATTTCTTTTTAATTTGAGTTGAAATTATTGATAGTGTTAATCAAATGTACAGCTTTAAAGAAATGCCTACACTAATGTTGAAAGCTAGCTGTACCTGAACTAATGTTGAGCTAGCTAGTCTGTCACCAATGACCATGTTAACTATTTAAACTACCTTTGACTATGGGTGTCTGCAGCCTGTGCAGTTCTGCCACTGTACCTGAACTGTCTCTAAAATTAGCTGTCTCAGGTCAGTGCAAGTTACACAGAGTTCTGTATTGTATTGTAGATTAGCCATATAAGAATACTCAGTATTCTTATCTGGAGTCCTAATAGTGCAAAGAGGATAAATCATTATGGACTACATGGACTATGACAGCAAAACTGACCCACTGCTCTAGACTTTTTTAAATCTTTCTGTAGATGTCTTATCTTGTGCTGTCTCTTTTATAATAGTGATTGTTCTCTTATTAAAGTTCATAAGACAACACAAATGTATAACAAAGAACATGGATGTGAAAAAAACACTGAAGTGGTGAAACAGCATTTTCTGTTTTCATGAAGCAGCCTACTGGTGTTCAGAGATTCCTGCCCAGTATGTAGCACTCTTAAGTAACCTAGTTTTGCTGTGTTGAACTTGGGTTTTGGACAACTATAAATTACACTGTCAAGTTGAACTTCTGAAAAGGCTAAAGTTAATGTAAGGGTAGAATAAATTACTCATGCTGACAGATTCTGGTAGGATGGTTTGAAAATTACATCACATGGACTGCATCTTAAGATACAGGTAACTGTTGTGATTTTTTTCTTAACATAAAATTGCATTCTAAATTGCTTCACTAATTATGTCTTGCATTTTTGTGTAATTGCTGGTGTCTCGTTTTCCTCTAGGGCTTGTATTAATTCCAGCAGCAGCACTAGGCCAAATCATAAGTGGCACCTTGGTTTCCAAGTGCAAAATGGATTGCAAAAGCATAATCAAGTTCATGATAAGCACTTGTTCAGTGGCCCTACTATTAAACACAGTGTTTTTATTTGCTAAATGTGGGAATGAACCTTTCGCAGGTGTCTCTGAAACATATAATGGGTAAATATATTTTAATGCACTCTTGGGTTTGGTGTTAATGCTTAAAATAAATAAGCTACCTCACAGAATACAAAACCTTTAAAAATGTCATATTTTGCCTTGACGTATGAAACTGAAATGTTTTCTGGAACTCTAAAACCTTGTTCTTGGAATCTTTATGTAATAGACAATTAAGAAAATGCTGCAAAATGTTCTGAGCAGACTGGTCCTGCTTGACAAAAAAAATCCCAGCTTCTGTAACCATTCTAGGTGTAGGAGCCATGGTATTGACTACAGCTAATTTTGTATCTCTGTAGAAGTAGTGCGTGATTTGTATCTTGTTTTATTAACCAACTCTTGACAATCTGGGCAGTTTGTTCCTGGAAGGAGTCTGCCATGTGCAACAATTTCATGAGAGAGCACTGAGGTGCACTGCAACTTAAACTGATTGCAAATTTTTCCCTAGAAAAACAAAGACATTATTGTAGCATCAGATTCTAGCACATCTAGCCTCCATTTACAAAGGAGGCTTTCTTTTTTCCTGGTAAAATGGCTGATAAAAGTAGAAATTTAATGCAAGGAGAGTATAGCTCAGTGACCCAAGTTGAAGAATAAAATGGGTGGAGTAACACAGTTAACTGAAACATAATTCAAAATCTTTTTGGCTAACATGTATAGGAAAGACTTCTCTAAACAATGTATACTTTTCTTTCCCTTAAACAACACAATTCTCATTCCTAATGATAATGCAGTCTATCACTCATTTCTAGATATTTGTAGTAACTGTAATAAAAATCTAGGATGAATGTTTTTCTCGTTGCTGTGAACAAAGCTTACTCTGGAAACCAGTATGGCAGTGAGGAAAAAAGTCACAAAAGTCATAGTAAAAATGAAGCAAGAGTAAAAATACTGCAATGATAAGTATTCTTCAGAGAATGTATTTCTACGTCCACTTTAAAACTTCAACATTGAATGTATGTGATCAAATCACCAGCATAGGCACTATGTTGTATAAAATGCCCAGTCATGCCTTATTAAGGAATTGACTGTAAGTTTATAATATTTCCATTCTCATAGTTTTAAATAGTACACACTTCTGTAGCATGAGCAGTGTTAAAAGCAGGAGGAAGGCAGCTAGCTGTGCCAAAACTGTGCTCTCAAGTGGTTGGTTACTCTGTTAGAATTGACAGAGCCAGAGGCAACTCTAGCTGTTTGAGGGTCTGCCAAAGAGCCAGATGCTGTTGTGCAAAGTAACTCTAGTAGGCTGGTAGCTAGGGACTGCTAGCTGCTGTTTTTGGAAAAAATCATAAACATGAGCAGTGTGCTGTGCAACTGGGTGAATAACTTATCAATACTTTTTTGTTGTCTTCCCCAAATTCACCATTTTAGAAAAGGGTTAGGCACGGCTATCTTGTATAAAAGCAGAATCTGTAAGTTATGCTTCATTGCATAAAAAGGCATTTGAACCTAAATAGGATGGGGAAGAGATCTTTGCACTTTACTGACACAATAGCATGAAGTGCACCATGAAAATGCAGAAGATGGTTTGGGGGAAAATTTGGTTTTGTAGGCTCTAATGCAAATGCAAGTTGGTAATACTTCTAGGAAAAAATGATAAACATCTAATCAACAGTTAGGCTTATATGGTTTCTTCACTTGATATTTATCATGCTTTTTGACTGACCTAAAATGAACATATAACATATAGAAGAACGCAGGAAAATCACATCTTACTCATGGAGGCAACTAAGTGCACAAATATCACAGAATATGAAGGCTACTAATTTTCCTAGATCCATTAAGGGAATCATTGACATAAACATAACTGACAAATATTACAAAATTTTCCCCAAAATGCAAAGAGTGACATGAAAGACTAACCAGATATTTTTCAGATCTGTCACTTAGGTAAATGTGAAAACAGTAAACTAGATAACCTTAGGTTAACAGGACAGAAATCCAGAGGTCTTGGAGGCAGTAGTGGTTGAAGGTAGTCAGGCTTCCAGTTCTCTAACAGAGTAGAAATTCAATGCCACAATACCTTAACCATTCATTTGTATTTCCTTTTCCAAACGGCATACAAAATGGATAAACCAAACTTCATACACTGGTGACTAGAAAAAAAATCTTTAATGCCCAAGTTACCACTCATTCTGATTCCATCTTTACAACTTGCTGTATCAATTGATGGTATAGTCAAAGGCCAGTGTTGACATTTGACACTTAAAACATGGCACTGCTTCAGTGTCTGAAAAAATGCTAGCTGTAAGATTATTGTAGACACTTCAGAACTGTGAAAACTAGGATGCAGACTTTGGTTGTGGAAAGTTTATCGTTACATATTG
Source organism: Ciconia boyciana (assembly GCF_034638445.1). NCBI lineage: Eukaryota > Metazoa > Chordata > Aves > Ciconiiformes > Ciconiidae > Ciconia > Ciconia boyciana. The sequence goes on along the minus strand of NC_132937.1, from coordinate 75,892,432 downwards.
AGCAAAAGAATCAGTATGTAGCAACTGAATTCTGAAGAGGTTGTATAGAAAATAGTATGTGAAGCTATCTGTATTTCTATACCAGGTCCTATGATAATGAGCAGCTGAACTGATTTTCATCCTCAGTTAAATGCAATTAACTTGTATTTAATAATTTTGTTATTCAAAATAACTGTAATAACTGTAAATAACTTCAGCAGTTATGTAGTTTAACTGTTGCTGAAGACCTCTTATCTACAGCAATTTGGAGTTAACCAATCCTGAAATAACTATCTCCACTCAGTATCCATTATAAAAAATGGTTCAGTTTTATCTAATTCAGTGTTACATGTTGGACTATAGTTTGTTGGACATGTGATCTGCATCAGAATAGTTAGTGGCACTAATATAGTGTCATTTTTTTCCATGAAGGAATAAGCAACTGAAATATGTAGTAGTAGCTTTAAAGAATCTGTAAGCTTGTGGAAGAATAGCCAAGTGTCCAACTCCTGCTTATGCTACTGAACAAATGCTTCTGAAAGAACAAATTGTGAGAGTGCTCTGAGAGTTGACTTGGAAGCTGATGCAGATTCATTTTTTTTTGTGGAGATGTTGAAGAAATTCTTCATGGCAAGCATTCTCTTTTTATTGAAAAATAGTTTGGGGGTGGGGAAAGCTTTTGTAAGTTTAATAACAGAACCACATGAGTACAGGATGACTTTTGAGTTCATATGTTAAAGAACAAAATACATTGTTTGTAGTAACTGTGTTTATTAAATTAGGCTATAAGCAGAACTAACATGGTTTACTTTGTCTAGTATACACCTCAAAGAATTGTTTTTGCCAAACTTTTTTGCCCAGTATTTCCTTGAAAACTTGAAGAAAGAGAAATGCAGTGACTATTTCTGTAGTTCTGCTCATTCCCACAAGTCTTTGGGACTCCTTGTTTTGTTTTGCTGTGAAAAAATATCCAACCTATAGAGCTTTTAAAGACCATTTAATGGCCTCATCTACTAGGTTTCTTTAGAAAAGTGGTTAGAACAAGAAGTTCCATTTCATAAGAACCTATGTGCTAAACTGCATTTCTTCTGGATTTTAATATTTCTCTGACTATGCATAACTAAAGTTCAGTCCCTCTTTGTAGGTCAGGGAAGAGAGACATTGTCCACACGTGCGAACAGGACAAACGTTGCCATTGAATTGATTAAATACTCCTAGGCTTGACGTGCCTTGTAGGCTAACAAGGCACTGTATGAACAAACACGTGATGAGTGAATTTGCTTATGGTGCACTGTAGTGCTTTAAGCTAGAGCAAAATAACTTTGATTCTTCTATGTATGAAGAATGAACTAATGTAACAGGGTTCAACAATATTACAACCAAATGAAGTATATAGGTAGTGATGATGTCACTAATATTCCATGTGCACTTTGAATTCTATGTAAGTCATCAGCTTAATTCCTAGATGAATTATTTCTCCTCTTAGTATTTATGACCATCTTAAATTCTCTTGAAGAAATTTGCCTTTTAGGTAATGAATCTGGAACTTTCAGTGTACAGTACAATATTTAAACTACTGGCAGTGTCAATACCCTGGTTTCAGCTGACTGAACTTAAGCTGTGAAGCTTCTTTACGTATTACATGCACTACTATTAGAAAATCAAAGGGTGTTTTTATTCTCTTCAGTTATATCTTAAGAAGGTCTCCCCACATCCCAAACTGACTTTTCATACTAATGATATAGTGTTATATTGTTACTAACATACTAACAATATAGTCTCATAGTGTGATTACTTCAGATACAACCATACTATGGCCTATACTGGAAGTAAATACCTAAATTGAGAGTAATTATAGTAAGCAAGACTTAAATTTAACTCTGTTCTTCATTAGTTCCCTAAACAGCCAGAGAAAATCTTTAAGGTCCTTTTGGGTGTGATAAGACTTTGTATGTCATGGCACTCTGCATTTAGCATGTGCAGTTGCCTTGGTGCTGGAACAATCTAGATGTCTCCATAACAGTGTTAAAAATAGTAAAAATGCAGTGGGTTTGCAACTGGACTTGAATACAAAACAGAAAAAAAACTTAGAATATGATCAGTAGAATAAACAACACCAAACACTGCAATCTTGTTGCATTTTTTCTTAAAATTGTAAATTGAACAAATGCAAGTGTATAACTATATGAAAGAGGAGATAAGACAAGAATTGGGTGGGGACACAGAATTTTGTTGCCTCTTTTGTGAATGGAAATTGGAGGAATAATCTATGGAAGTAATAATAGCACAAAAATAACTAGGTACAGAATAAATAGGAATTCCCTCTGGAGTTGTAACTACTAGGAACATGGCTTATTTTTAAACAATTAAGTGAATAAATCACCTGAATTAAGTATTTTGGGATTTATTATCCTATAAATACTGCATTACTTATTTACATATCTGCTGTTTTTAAATTACATTATTAAAAGCCTTTTAACTTTTACCTTTCAGAACAGGCATGCTATATAACTTAACAGCACCATGCAACGCTAACTGCAGATGTTTGCGCTCTATGTACTACCCAGTTTGTGGCAGAGATGAAGTCCAGTACTTTTCTCCCTGTTTTGCAGGATGTGCATCACATCTTTTTAACAACGGGAAAAAGGTACTTCATGCTACAAAGACAGCTGACATAGTCTGTTCTGGTTTCCTGCAAAATGCATTCTATATCGAAAACATTCTTCCCTTAGTATAACAGGAAATTGTGGAATTTCTGAATCTAAGTGGTAGTTACTACAGGAAAAATTGGTGTGGCTTGGAAATGCATGTCTAATTAGGATAAATGTTGGTATGTGTCAGTCAATACTCTCTGACTAGGTGTTTTTAGATATTCCACTTGTAGAGGGTGTAAAGTTTAATATCAGATTTTCTTATTTGATGGTAGTTGATGTTACACAGGATTTCTGATTTAGAGTGATACAAAATATACTGAAAACACAATACAAATGTAAGTTATGCTTAGTGAAATAAAGCAATTGCAATACACAAGTCAGTCACAATACGAGAGTGATTCCCATTTCTGCTCTCTAATATGCTCACCATCATGATGCTGGGCCTCCCCAGTTGTTGGGAAGGCCTATCTGGGTTGAAGCCAGCTCAAGCCCATTGCTCTCTTTGAAATTCTTCTTCTAGTTGTCTAGCTTTTTATACTCTGTTGGGCTAAGCAAAACTCCCCCCATGCTGGTCTGGCTAAATTAAGGACACTTTCACACTCTCTTAATGAACTCGGGGAGAAACATTTACACTGCTGGTTGATCCACTCAGCTGACATAGCTGTTTCTTTTCTGCATAGCTTTCTTTGCAACAGCTGTGGTCACTCACAGCCTGCATTGTTCTGTGAGCTTCATGGGCACATCACCCTTTCCCATCTCCTCTGAGCCTTCTTCCCTTGTAGGGGTTTATTGGTCAGTCACAGCATGTTTTTCACTTGTGCAGTGTCACGTTGCAAATGTTATTTCTACTAAACTTTCTAATGCTGAAAATACATTAAATCTGAATGTACTTTAAATAGAATTGACAATCAGAAAAGTAGAGATCAGCAACTGCCTTGACATTAAACTGCAGTTCTTATCTAGATCTTAAGCATAATGCAATGTTTATTGTATGCATGGAAACCTGCTTCTGTGAATTTCCAAACCTTGAATGCCAGTTCCTGCTGATATAGGAGTGGTAAGCCATGAAAGTGACTGGTTGTTATTGAGTCTTCCCAGAACTGAGAGGCTTTCTGTGCTTGTCTCTAGTACTACAACAAACTCTTGAACAGGGGTGTGGGAGGAGTGTGGGAAGATCCTAAAGGTAAGCAAACTGAACCAGGGGATGCATATGGGGACTTTATATGTCAGAAAGACAATGGTAAATGAGGGGAGGTATTATCTAGAAGAAAATATAGGAGACAGACTACTTGCTGTGGAAAATTCACACTTCACTGATATATTTTTTTTTAAACAAACTTGGGTGGATTTAAATGAAGAGTACAAAACTATTCTATTTGTTCACCTCCTTACAAAAGCAGTCCAACATTGCTTCTGTTCTTTCCTGCTTGGAAGTAGAGCTTATGTCTCCTCCTGTCAAGTCCAACGCAGTGTAAAAACCAGCCTGTTTATAGCCAAGACTGTCAAGCTAGGTGATCTGGGACTTGCCAGCATCTCTGAAGAATGTGAACTGTTGTGGCTTCCAGTTTGTTCTGCTACTGTTGTAACTGGATATGTATTATCTAAGCTTGAAGAGTAAGGCTTGAGGAAATAGTGGCGCAAGTAGAGATGTGAATCTAAAGAATTAACCCTGTTCAAGTAACAGTTTTTAGTAGTCAAGACATTTTAAAGTTCTTTAGAGTATAACTTTTGAGTTGTACAGAAATAATCAGCAGCTTTGTTTAATAAACTAGGTAACAGTTAACATTACCTTATTTCAATATTGGAAAACCGACTTTTGAGAGTTATGTAAGGTATAGCCTACTGTAAGGGAACTGAAGCTTTTGGCTACCCTTTGTTCAGAATTTACACTTTGCAAATGAAACCAGTCTCATGGGGAAAAAGAAAAGGAACATTTCCTCCCTTCCTCCAACCCTTGACACCCTCCACGGTGTTTAACGATTTCAAAGAGGTGATTTGTTTGAAAATTATACTTTCAAAATTTTTTATATCTATATACATTGATATAAACAAATCTTGTTTTGAACACTGCAGCTTGCCCTTTCTTAATTGTATACAGTAACTGGTGTTATCTTCACTGATTTGTAATAAGATTCAAGTGTCAAAGTTAGCATTTCAAGGCTTACTCTGGTGGTTTTGTATAATATTATGTACTGCATATGGTTGTTCCTCTAGCTCTAAAATCTTGTTTAGTTTTAAATTTTTTATGCTTATACCTAAAAACTTGCTCCACACAAAAGGGAGGCTATTACTGTCTTTTTAGATCACAAAGCAAAAAATAATTTTTGCTCAGGTGAGCTAGATCAGTCAAGTTCTGCTGAAACAGTTTTAAAATGAGGGTTACAGTGCCATATGATCATCAGGAAATGGACTGTTTCCCATAGTGTAAAATCAGGGTTTATTCTTGTATTCAGTGTGGTGCAGACCCAATGAATATCTACCATATTAGTGTTACTTAGTGTCATTGTTAGAGCTAAATTTTATTTCATAAATTATTTGTAGATGTACCGCAACTGTTCCTGTATTGGGAAACCAGAAAGAGAAAATGGTTCAGAAGACTTTATCTATGAAGCTGTCCCTGGGAAATGTCCAACACAATGCAAATTTTTACCTTTATTCCTGACCTTCTTCTTTTTTGCTGTTGTTTTTACATTTATGGCTGTTACTCCAACAACTGTGGCCATTCTCAGGTAAGTGTTTTGGGTTGAGAAGTAGGTAGCATTCTTGTGAAAGATCAGTGAAATACTCTAATTTGGTTTGCTTTGGAATGTGGACTTAAACCAATGTACAAAGGATTTCCTGTTGTAGTACTTCGTGTAGTAAGCAGGCAGTACTTGAAACAGAGGACAGTTATACCACTGTTTGCTATCTCTGTAATTACATTGGGTTAGTAGATACTGTTTGAATCTATTAAAATAATCTTGTAGCAAAATCCCTTTTATGGGAGCACTCCTGATAGTTAAAGCAAGAAGGAATAAATGTGCCATGTTCTTGGATGAAGAAAATATTCAACTAGCCCATGTGTCGGTAGTGCTAGGACTTCAAATTGTACCAAGAAAAGAACGAAATAGCAATCGGTCTCATATTCTCAACCTTTGATTCCTGTCTCAGTTCAGAGTTCTGCCTTGCAAAATTGTAGTCTGTCAAGAACTGTAGACTGCCTTTCATATGATATTGATGTTGTATGTGTGGTAGTCATTAATATAAAATGACAGCATGTATGTGGCTGTTAACCAGTGGTTTGACTGTCTTTCAAATTGCTGAAACTCATATGCATGAAAGCTAGATATATGGTTTTTTAATATGTGGTCCTCATTCTGAAAGTAAAGCTGTCTCACTTTATGTTGAAATCTGACTAACTTTAATACTTCTAGACAGAAAATGTTCATGACGCATAGGCATACATGTGCTATACACATGATGCCTTGGGAGGGTGCAGTTAGATGCTTTTTCCAACTTTCTAGGCAGGGGGTTGGGGAGGGGAGTGATACACTGCAACAGTGCTTTGTAGTAGCCTCCTGTTCAGGGTTGGTGTAAATCTGGAATTAACAGCTTGTCATATTAGTGTGGGGGCAGAATAATGTGAAGTGTTGCATTATCTTCAAAACTGAGATGACAGTTTTATTTAGATAATTCTAAGCAATAACATTTGGAATTTTGAATCCCTGTACACTTCAACTGAAATGGTGAAACATATTTCATGGAAGAGATATTATTTAAATACCTAAATGTGAGGTAAGTTACTACATTGATTCTGATATCTTTTCAGTAGGACTATTTTGAGCAACTTCAAGTGTAAACCCGTGTGTTCGTGACAGTGTTCTAGTGCTAGAAATAGCCACCCACACTATGCAAAACTTTCTTCTTCCTCTACATGCCTTTATGAGTAGGGGGATCCTAACAGTGACTGCTGGTAACTGCTCATCTTAGATGTTTTTCTATGGCTAATCCTCATATATGCTCCACAATGTGGGAATAACTGCTGAATATTTAAATGCTGTCTTTTTTAGCACTGACAGGGCTTCAGTGATACACTCTATTAAAGAAAACAGTGCTGAAAGTAAATTGTATAAATAACTAATACGTAACTAACTTAACTAGCTAAGTTAGGTTGTATTTAATGTTTTGTGGTAGTATCTTTAAGACCTTGTCAGGATAAAATGTTTGTTGCTAGAGAAGTATCTGAAAGAAATAGGTAGGAGGTACATTCTGCTAGTTGTTAAATCAACATATTGATTTGTATAGCATAGGCCAGAACTGATTAATTGTAAGGTCAGGTGACTATACCTAAAGGTAATGGGAAATACAACACCTTGGGCTGTGCTGAAGCCTAGTCTCAATTCATGTGCTGCTTCTTTAGGAAAAGCAGCTCAGGATTACATTCTAGCACTGTCCTTAAATCCTTAGTGGTTCTGTGGAAAAAATGGTCAATGGTGTATCAGGGTGCTGTTGGTAAGCTAGCTTTGTTAAACCAGTTCAATCTAAAATTCCTTGATGAGCTATAGGAGTTGCTTCTATTTTTTTGTCAAAACACCTCTTGAAGTTCTTTAGTTACTTGTTCTGCACACTGGATTTCTCAAACCCTCTGCAATTAACAGGTTAAAAGAGTATATTAAGACAAAGCATACTCACTGAGGGACAAAGAGAAATGGAACAGTTAAAACTTGTTTACCAAGTCTTAAACTGCAAATCTTGTTTACAGGTGTGTGCCAGATAAACAGCGCTCATTTGCTCTTGGAGTACAGTCAGTGTTTCTACGACTACTGGGTATGACTTTCTTGTTGAAAAACTTGACTTTGAATAATCTACTTATTTGACACTTTTCTAGACTTAAAATAATGCATTAAGAAGCTTTCAGAGGAGCTTGAAGCAGCCTGTCATGGGCTTATAGAATACACTTGTTATAAGGCAGATGCTATCTGGATTCAAATTCCTTTTCAAATAGGGCAGGTGTGCTCATTTTAGCCTTTCTTGTTCTTATTGGCATGAACAAAATACAGGTAAATGTCATTCTTTCAGCAAAAGGCACCTGCTGTCAATTTCCATGAAGGAGGCCTATTCTGAAAGCTGAGTTAAGAAAAAGTAATGTAACAGAAAAGAGCTCATGTAGTTAACCTCTCAAGTTCCAAAAGCTAAAAGAAATGACACTTTCTCATACAGTTCTATCCTTATTGGCCATGCCAGTATATTTTGAAGTGGATAGGTGGAGTCTTTCCTCTTCTCCCTTCCTTTTCAATTCCTTTGACTAATTTTAGCCTTTACTGAAATTGTAGACACTTGTACATAAATAATTACTGAAGTTTTTATGTGGGAAATCTACTATTTGAATTCTAAATCTAAGCATCTCCAGGATCTTGGTAAGAATCACCTTAAATAAAACACAAAGCTAAATGTATGTATTCTCTGAACCACTCATTTGACTTTTCTCAGGCATATTTTAAGGTCTCGTTTTTGTCTTAGACACTTTTTAAATGGCATGTGTAATTCAAGGCCCAGTTACTGAGTAGACTTTTATGTCAATATCCAGTACTGCAGCCATTTCCTGCCATTTAATATCAAATATCTAGCAGTGCAAGTTCTGCTTTGCTGTACCTGTTGAAACTCCAATTAATCTAAGTCATTCTACCACTAAGGCATAACAGGAGTAAACATCCTCACAGGAAGAAATTAGCTGGGAGGTAGTGTTAAGTGTTGTATGAGGGCTTCTTGGTTTCATTTTAATCAAAGTTAAGGTATCTATGGCAGAGTCTTAACTCTTCACTGTGGAGCAGAGGATAGGAGAACTCTTTGCACTGTCTGTACAGACTGTAACTGAAGAAGGCAGCAACTAACAGTATTACTACCAACAAGATATTTATGCTGTAGACTTGAGGAATCACACAGGGGTCCTAGGCAGAAAAGCTGTAGGGAGGACATAGCTGCTTGTTAGCTGAAAAACAGTTTAGGTTCTGAGTAGGTTAGGTAGACATGCAGTGATGTACCTAGAGTGTTTATAACAAAATTGGCTATACCTGGATGCAAAACACTTGTGCTTTATAAAGCACTGTTGTAACAAAAATCATACAAATCTAATAAATTCTATGCAGGAATAATTTTAAGCATTACTCATTTTACATGAAACTTTTCCTAGAAGCTTGACTGCATCTGAGGGATGGAAAAAATGTTTAATTGAATACATTAACATAATACTTTAGATCTTTGCATTTAGAACAGGTTAGTGTATATGATCTGAGGAAATTGACTTTTCCTTCAGTTAAAATCCTGCTTCCTTGTTAAGCTGTTTCTCCCTAATTTTAATCATATTTTTCTTTTCCAATTAAAACTGAGGAAGTTACGAGAAGCTCAAGTCTTTGAACTAAGTTCTTGCTTGATAAAGTGAGAGCTGTACAAAGAATTAACTGACACTCTATGCATCCTACCTATTAATTGAGAGCAATGGAAGAGGTACACTTGCTATGTAATATGAGCCCTATGACTTTGATTAAAATGTTATGTTTAGTGTGTGGCTATCCCATTTTATCTTCCCCACCAGCTTGGCATTTCACTGTATGCATTAGGACCAGGTAAGACTATTCCAAGTAACTCATACGTTCTAACATGTTACTGTGGTTTTTAGGTACTATTCCTGGACCAATTTTGTTTGGTGTTGCTATAGACAACAGCTGTACCCTGTGGGATATTAATGAATGTAAAACTAAAGGAGCCTGTTGGGTTTATGACAATGAAAGAATGGCTTATCTGCTGATGGGCATAAGTAAGTGACTTCTTCATACTAAGCACATGTACAAGGTCATAGGTATACTGATCTTGACTGCTAGATGGGAATTATTTTAAAATAGAATCTTAACGTTTATTTTTTAGCAGCATTGCTTTTTTAAAAAAACCTTTTTTCATAAATAATAAAAAGCAAAGTATCATGGAAAGAGCAAGACCACGTTAAGTGGCTCTTAAAAATGACCTAGAAAACTTTTTTTTAATAATAATACAGAGTAGTTTTGCTCTTTGATCTTTCTTCATTGTCACACTATTTACTGAATTTTAAGGGATTGGCACACATTTCAGTCTTATCTGGCTTGGTCTTTTGGCAGCTTAAGGTCTGAGGAGCTTTCTTCCTCTTATATTTCAGTTCTTTTCCCTAAATTAATATCAAGATCTTGAAAATATCTCTGAACACTAGTCAAAAATTTTCCCAACTTCTTTAACAATCTGTTCCCTTCAAGTGTGTGAGGTACGTATGTTTCGGGGAGGGAAGGCAGGCTAAGCTTGCATCTGTGATAACAGCTGTTGTCCTGTCTTCTAGCAACTGTGGTACTTACAGTACATAAACTGAACTGCTAACATCTTATCTTGAAACTGAAAAAGCAGGAGTCACAACTTCAGGTTTCAGTATCTCAGGCATATTTGTGATAAAATACAATCCCTCCTCTTTTTGCCCTCTCCTTGCTCCCCCAAGTTGCACAAACACCACTGTACCAGTGATGAGTAAATGGACAACCTTTTAAGGCAGCTGAGGATAGAATACTTAAGACTTGTATGTGGGGAGTTTAGTTTGTGCAAAGAAAATATTGATGCAGTGAAGAGCAGTACTGAAAGAAGAAGTAAGGAAGACTTACTTCAGGCTAGGATGGGGTGAAGAAATACAGAACTGAAGTAATGGCAATAGCTGCTGCAAGCAAGAACTGGCAGGCAGGTCAGGGGTCTGAAGTCTGGAAGACTGCCTTTACCTGCCCTTCACAGTTCATCTAAAATACATTTAAACGGAGGCTGTGAATTTCAAAGTCTTACAGCGTAACTCGCAGTGTGAAACTTTATAAATTACTGAAATACTCTTGTCTACTATTGAAGGTGACTGCTACAAGGACTCTTCTATTCTTTGCATTCAGGTGCTGCTTGCAAAATAATCACAATCATCTTTGTGGTCATGGCAGTATGTTTGTATAAGCCTCCACCAGCGAGTACAGCCCTGTCACAAAAGGATTCAGAAATGGTATCTGCTATACACACATAAATCATGAGCAAATCAGGGGCTTTCGAAAGAAGCAATAAGAATAAGCACTGCTACAACACTTGTACCAAAGTTCCTGTACCTGTTCCTTTACACCATTAGCTAAATATAAAAGATCATATTCAGTTCTTGAACAACTTAAAATATGCATGTGTAGTGTTCTCCAACTTGCTAAACATACTTTTTAGTATTGTTGTGTATATCAAAAAAGTGACACTTAAATTTGCAGTCTAATTTTAAATATCTAATTTATAACTTAAGTGAAACAAGGTGGAATACTCTGATCAAAAAAACCAGGAAGAATGAGCTGAACTGGGCTGACTGTGAGCCCCATTTCCCCCAGCTTATAAAGTAATACCTAAGTGAGACTATAGTGGGAGAAAACAACTACCTTTTGTATATTAAAGGAAACTGTGTATGTTTAAAATTGACTTATTTTAATGTGCATATAATCTGGACTAGTGCCTTAGTTGGGGATTTTGACTGCAGATACACTTTTGGGAATGTGCAAGTATGGACATGTGTTAAATTTTTACATGTTATCCTAATGGTGTAAGTTCACTTTTTAGTGTTTGCAGAAAAATGTAAATAGTTATTATACGATAGCTGGGTTTGTAACAGCAAAATGTTTGTTAATTTAAGTGCCTAAGTTTCTATCTGGAATATATACAGAAAGTTGCTGTCCAGCTGCTTTCTTTAGGCATTGTTAACATTTTTCTATAAAATTGAAATAAAACCTATTTTCTTACTACTTCTGTGTATGCTATGTCATTTCTAAGTGACTGACTTCTAGGCTTCTCAACTCCAAGACACACAATGCTGGAATCACAGAATCGTATAGGTTGGAAAAGACCTTTAAGATTGAGTCCAACTGTAAACCCAACACTACCAAGACCACCACTACACTATGTCCCTAAGCACCTCATCCAAACGTCTTTTAAATGCCTCCAGGGATGGTGATTCAACCACTTCCCTGGGCAGCCTGTTCCAATGCTTGATAACCCTTTCAGTGAAGTAAAATGTCCTAATATCCAGTCTAAACCTCCCCCAGCGCAACTTGAGGCCATTTCCTCTTGTCCTGTCACTTCTTACCTGGGAGAAGAGACCGACCCCCACCTCTCTACAACCTCCTTTCAGGTATTTGTAGAGAGCAAGAAGTTCTCCCCTCAGCCTCCTTTTCTCCAGGCTAAACAATCCCCATTCCTCAGCTGCTCCTCATCAGACTTCTGCTCCAGACCCTTCACCAGCTTCGTTGCCCTTCTTTGGACACGCTCCAGCACCTCAATGTCTCTCTTGTAGTGGGGGGCCCAAAACTGAACACAGTATTTGAGATGCAGCCTTACTAGGGCCAAGTACAGGGGCATGATCACTTCCCTAGTCCTGCTGGCCACACTATTTTTGATACAAGCCAGGATGCCATTGGCTTTCTTGGCCACCTGGGCACACTGCTGGCTCATATTCAGGCAGCTGTCAACCAACAATCCCAGGTCCTTTTCTGCCAGGCAGCTTTCCAGACACTCTTCCCCAAGCCTGTAGTGTTGCGTGGGGTTGCTGTGGCCCAAGTGCAGGACCTTGCACTTAGCCTTGTTGAACCTCATACAATTGGCCTTGGCCCATTGATCCAGCCTGTCCAGGTCCCTCTGTAGAGCCTTCCTACCCTCAAGCAGATCAACACTCCCGCACAACTTGGTATCACCTGCAAACTTACTGAGGGTGCACTCCATCCCTTCATCCAGATCGTTGATTAAGATATTAAACAGGACTGGCCCCAACACAGAGCCCTGGGGGACACCACTTGTGACTGGCTGCCAACTGGAGTAAACTCCATTCACCACCACTCTTTGGGCCCAGCCATCCAGCCAGTTCTTTACCCAGTGAAGAGTACACCTGTCCAAGCCATGAGCAGCCAGTTTCTCCAGAAGAATGCTGTGGGATACCGTGTCAAAGGCTTTACTGAAGTCTAGATAGACAACATCCACAGCCTTCCCCTCATCCATTAGGTGGGAAGTTAGCAAAGAATATATATGCAAGCATCAAAAGTAGGAATATATATCTGTAGTTGTTCCTTTTGATTTATACACTGTATGCTATTAAAACTGTATAGCACATCCATTGTGCTATACAAATTAGCCCACTCTTACCAGTTATTAAACTATTACCGGTTACTGAAATATCATTCAATATTGACTGGAAACTTTTAATGAGCAAGATATCCTCTGCACTTGCTTTACTTTGTTAATGTAAACTTCCTTTCTGTTGCACTGGCTATGCATGTCACTTATGTAGCTGTGTGTCCTTTTCATCTGGTTACATGGACTCTACTCATTGACTCTACCAAGGTTTTTAAACAAGTGCTACAGCAAAGGATTGTGGCATATAGGTCATATTTCATCTAATTTTTTAAATGCAGCTGTTAAACTAGGTAGAGGTTAAGTATACAACTGAAGAAGAGGATCCTCTGTAACTATTTAATAAGAACTATCTGGGAAATCAAAACAGACTGCACCTCCTGAAAGCACAAGAATTCATGGCTTTTGAGGCAGAGGAGGAAAGGGGCAGAATACAACAACTGAATTTATGCTTACTCTGTTTAGTCTCCTGATAACTTAATTTCCTCATAAATGTGTTTATAGCAAGGTGGGTAACTTGCTTTGAAAGAACTAAATACTGTTCTTCCACAAAGTGTGGGAATATGGCCTAAAACTCTGAATTCCATTTCGAGCGCTGATCATGGTTTGTGTGGGGTATAGCAAATCACTTAATCATAGTAAAGACATGCAGTATGGTAGCTAAAGTGGTAAACTTGCTTCTCTTGTTCTGTCTTGGGCTGTGAGATCATAGTTTACAGTTTCTGCTGATAAATATGATTGCACAGATTACAAAACTTGTGGGGCAGAGCAACAGGAACTTCCTCTTCTGAGGAAGTTATCAGCACTCTTAGTTGCACTGGAGTGGTTATTTGGGTGGAGAAGGAAGGAAGTATGGCCATGGTGTAAAATTACAGTTAATGCTAAAGGCTGTTGCAATTTGTTATCTAGCCTATGACTTGTTAAAGATTACCCTCTCTAGTTTAGGAAGAGCAGCACAATGATTAGAAGAGAGAGCAAATATTTAGAACTGGGTAAGTTTACCCATTTACCTTGTGTCATAGCAATGGTAAATTAATTGATATAGCAATAGATGGCAGAGAGCAGTAGGTGTTGTATCAAAGGTTTTACTAAGTAAAGGTAAACATCACAGACAAGCTGAACATGCGTGTGCTAGACATTTGGACAGGGAGGGTGAACTAAACTGCCCAAATGACTGGGCGCAGAGGATCAAAGCACAAAGTCCAGTTCAAGTCAAGTCACTGGTGCTGTACCCCACAGATCAATACTGGGGCCAATCCAGTTCAACCTCTCCATTAACGACCTGAATGATGGGAGAGATTGTGCTCTAGAGGAGTGGCTGATAGACCAGATGATTGTGTTCCATCCAGAGGGATCTTGAAAAGATGGAGAAAGGGGCAAACGGGAACCTCATGAAGTTCAACAAGGGGAAGCGCAAAGACCTGCGCACCCAGGGACAAGTAACCCCATGCACTAGTAACATGCAGGGGGCCATCCAGCTGGAAAGCAGCTTTTCAGAGAAGGCTCTTGGTTTCTGAGCTGGGGAAGCTCTCTTCAGCCAGGAAAAGAGAAGGCTCAGGGGGATCTGAGCCTTGAAGAGGGGGAAGCCAGACTCTTCTAATTAATGCCCAGCTGTGACTGGACGAGAGGCAGCGGGCACAAACTGAAACACATGAAGTCCCCTCTGAACAAAAGATGGTTTTTTGTTTTAACTGTGAAGGTGGTCAAACATTGGAACAGGTTGCCTGAGAAGTTGTGGAGTCACCATTCTTGGAGATGTTCAAAACCTGACTGGACCTGATGCTGAATAATCTCTTCTGGCTGAACTTCCTTGAGCAGGGGAGTTGGACTAGATGATCTCAAGCGATCCCTTCCAACCTAAACGGTCTGTGTTTCTGTGAGATGCTCCTCAGTGTGGCCTTTCTCCCATTCACCTTATGATGTGTAACTTCCATATGGATTCTTGCAAGGGAAGACCTATCTGTTCTTGTGGAGTGTCCTTTGGTTTCTTCTTTTGGGTTTTGTTGTTGGTTTTTGTTTGCCTTTTTTTTTTAATATCAGCTTGTATCTCACATTAAACAACATTTAGCAGCTAATACTGTGTGTATGTCTTACTGGATGATATTAGTTCTTTTCGTGCTAACAGTGATAAAACATTCCAAACAGCAGTTGATGGTCTTCTGTGATTTGTACATGCTCTGTGAACTACTGTTTAGAGTGCTTACACTGCTAAATTCATGGACTCAGATCTTTGAGGTTGTATTAAGTACCATGGATTTGGGCTTTAAGATGAATCTCAAGTATTGCCCAAAATAAAGATGATTTAAAACTTTTTGAAAGTTGCATCTTCTAACTAGCATGATTATTTTTAGAAGCAAATCCTAGTGCAAATGAAGCTGTCCAACTAAGCATTGTAGTTGAGCAAAAGTTTAATTCATTTGTGAGCCAGAAGTAAGCTTCTAAACCTAAGTATATTGCCCTGCATGGTTAGCACAAATAAAGTCTCCAAAATTTTATTGGAGCCTCTGCTCAGTAAATCTGTAGGATTCCAGGAGTCTTACAAGGGAGTGACAATAATTTGCTGTTACAGTTGAGACTAAACTGATCTAAACTTTCTTTGTTGTGTGTACTTTTATCTCAAAATCAAGACTGCATTTCTCTCTGTTCTGCAGAGGAAAGATGATAACGTAATCTCAAACTCTGTTTGGAGAGTGGAAACTGAGTCCCTGTTAAAATAAGCTAATTCTTTGTATTTGAGCACTTCTCCAAAGTGAATAGCTTAATACCAAAATTCACTGCAATGGCAAGAGAACATACTTCCTGGCTTCATGAATACTGAGAAAGGGGAAAATCTGAATTTTATTTTGCATGTGCCTAACACATATATAATTACTTAAAATTATAAAGTATTTTGTATACATACCTTGCTTGCAGAGTCTCTTTGCACGTGATTAGAGGTATCTGAACAAAATGACCTGAAATGGGTTGGTTGTAAACAGAGTAGACCCAAGTTTGTCTACTGACATATTATGGACAGAAACATAGGAACCTTAGGAATGCTGCAGCTTGCTAGCTGTTTTTACATATCCGAAGTTCAGTTGCTGACCATTACTGAGGTGGTGACAGTGGGCCTTGCAGTACTTCCTGGTCTAAAACATGTTAAAGGTAAATCAAGTGTAAACAAATATACGGAAATTACTGAAAAAGCATCTTTCAGGTCTAAAAGTCTTCAAAAGCGTTGTGGGTTGAGTAGTATTTCAGTTTGGGAATGAATAAATGTGAAATACTTCTGTAATCTTTTGTTACAATAGCAGAACATACAGCTGTGATTTAACATATGACAGGTTTTTTTGTTTTTTTTTTCCTGTTGGTTTTTGGTTGGGTTTTTTTTTTTTTTTTTGGTTGGAACACTACGGGTCTTCAGAGTGCAGAGCAGAAAATATGTAGCTTTTGCAAAAATATTCTGTTAATGGAAGTGTGACTGGTGTCTTTTGTCTGCTTGATTTCTGTTTTTGCAGTGGCAGTGACTTTATTCTTGTGGTAAATAAATGAATATGCCTGTTTAAGATTTCTTTTCTTTTTATGACACATATGTGCAGCACTCTATACAACTCTATTTTTGCATGGGTTCTTGTGTTTCTTTTTCGCCAAAGATGGAAATCCCCAGGGAACAAGGCTCAGTGTTAGATTAGCGAAGCTTTACAAAAATACAGAGGGAGCCAATGAATCTTATATCTCAGTAATAAATTATGCAAAAAAGCTGGAATACATTGTTTGTGTGCTGCTCCCATTGCAAATATACCCAGAATAGTGAGTCCGCTATACAGAGGAGTCTTATGAATTTGGGCTGCCTACTCCTATGTATGCATTTCAAAATCTGTATAATGTGAGTGCTGGTAACTGGTTATAAAACACCCACTCCTCTCCAATCTACAGAATGCCTTAGTAAATGCACAAAATGAAAGTCCCAAGGGCACATATAAAGTTTTTTCTGATCATTATTAATCTTTAAGCATTCATACTGAATATGTGAATTTTTAGCATGCATTGGAGCTCTTGAGCACACGTGAAATATAAACCAGGAAAATAAAATCCAACTTGAGTATGGAAATTGTCATTCCCTCCAAGTTATTCAGGAACTTCTAATAATGGCTGGGATAACTTGAGACCTGTTTTGCCCCCAGTATTTTGCTCTGAGATTGTCTTTAAAGGAGCAAAGTGAGGAAATATTTAACTTGTTTGGAAAAAAAAAACCAAAATCATAAAGCAGGGTCAGCTGGTCTGAAGACAGTGAAGGTTGTGCTATTTATTTAAAGGGAATCAGGGTGCTTAGACAAATTGCAAGACAACTGTTTAATATTTGATGCACTTACTATACATCCAGCTGGAGGAAGTTGGTGTCACAAAATTGAAAGGATTTGGTAACCTATAAACCTTGTAAGAAATAACTGAGCTAGGACAGAAATGCAAGCTGGAGAGAGAAAATTAGTGCTTTTCAGAAGTTTTTTTCCTACCTAGTCATCTTTTAAATATGTCTCACTTGTCATGTTTTAATTGGCTAGATGTAGAGATTGGTTTCATAAATTCATAAAAGCCTGCTGATTAATGCAAATACACCTCTCCACCTTTGCACTTTGCTTTTCCCAGGCATCTGTTTTCTCAGGCAGACTGTCAGGCTACAGATAATGGAGGCTTCAAAACTCTGAAGTACTTACCTGCAATAAGTGAACTGAAGCAGTTCCAGCAAGATATTGGCAAATAAATACTAAAACAGCTATAACAGGAGACATGAAATGAGACGAGAGAGATGAGGGCTGAAAATTTGACACATGGAAGGAAATTCGTACAGGAGGTGAAGAAGATTACATTGCTATTGTATTTCATTCTAGTCAAAGTGAATGACCTTCATTTGAAATGCTTTGTAAATCAGTTACTTGTGCCTATGGGAACATAAGAAGGTACAGTAGTTGATTGCATAGGAGCATGACCTCCTGGAAACAAATCTAGTACTGTGTGCACATTACAATATGTGGTAGGATAGCTAGAAGAAAAAAAATACATTATATGCAATATAAAAAAGTTCAGCTTTCTGATGCTGTAAAAGTGATTTACCATCCTGTAAGGCTGTGCCCTTCATATGTATATGCTAGTCTAATTTTTGTGAGTATTGCTTACCAGATAACATGCCAATGTTTCCTTTCCAGCTAGCTGGGTTTGATTTTTAACAACATTCTCTTGAGCATGGCTCTGCTTTTCTTTGAGTGCCCCGTCATTTGAAACAACACTGCAATGAGCAATCTCTTTAGCTTGACCTCCTAAGAAAACAAGACAAGTGTGACCTATTCTTGTCAGTTCCCTTCTTGCTTAAGATTTCTTCCATGTCCTCCATGAGAATTTTTTGTCTGTGAGTGAATCTGTACCAAATTTGACAGACACAGAAGACACAAATGCGTGAAACTTCCAGAAAAGTTCATCAGACTTCATCAGATCGGGTATCTGGGTGCCATCTACTAAAAAAAGTTGTAACTCAGCCATCTGCCTTTTTTACAGCTAGAGGTCAGCCAGGTGATTGCATGTAGATCTGGAGGAGTGACTGCTGCTCATAGATGCCCATTGAAACAGTGCTGTGTAGGTTGGGATCTGTGCTGAGGAGGTAGGACAAGTCCACAGGAAAACAGGCTTAGTTGATCCAAGCTCATGGATCAGCTTCTTTCTAGTTGTAAAAACCTTTGCTTTCCTTTCACTTAGATGTAGTTTTTGTTTCCTTTCTTGTGTGACCATATACCTCTCTGCTCTTGTCCTACTCTGTTTGTTTTCCCAGGAAAAGAATTTTAAGAACCCTGTAAAAAGCAACTTTATTATATTTCAAAATGGTTCCCTAAGAAGTGAAGAACAAAATGAAGTTTTCTAGTTTAAATCTGCAGTAACCAATACTGAGAGTAATCCAGGCAATTAGTTTTATGTTTAAAAATCTTCAAGATTACACAAATTACAGATTCACTTAGTTTTAATTCGAACAGGGCTCTGACTTCATAGAGGTACCATTTTTACCATTAATTAGCACTTACTATTGAAGACCTGTCTGTTGCACACCTTGTTCACTGGAATAGGTGGAAAAGGTCTTGCCTAGTGTTTTGATCCTACCACTCTGTGTGCAAATATTTAACTTCAATCATGTGGGCAGTTCCCTCAAGGTATCCATAGATTTCAAGCTGAGCGGATGCATAAATGTTTGTAAGAAAAGGGATATAAGCAACTCTGAGCTACTGAGGCAGTGGCTTCTACCATGAAATTGTTTTCTTATGTTCACACCTTCAGACGAACATATGCTCTCATTTGAAGCACGAAGCCTATAGGAAAGACAAAGCTATTAAAAACAATTGCAAAAGCAATTAGATATTATCAATTCAGTTCCTGTGTAAGTAAGTCTTTCTTACTTTATGCATCTTCCTGCATTTGTGAGTAGGACTTATTACAACCTTTTGGGGCATTTCCATTTTCT
This sequence comes from Ciconia boyciana, assembly GCF_034638445.1. Classification (NCBI taxonomy): domain Eukaryota; kingdom Metazoa; phylum Chordata; class Aves; order Ciconiiformes; family Ciconiidae; genus Ciconia; species Ciconia boyciana. The sequence continues at coordinate 75,873,145 of NC_132937.1, read as the reverse complement.
TGAATACTTGAGCTGTTATGGAAGGTCTACCTCAGAGCCTTTTGGAGTTAGAATTTTTTTATTGGTATATTACAAAAAGCACTCTTTGTTTTCTTGCCTCCTATGTTAATAAGCTGAATTATATTGGGCTTTTTTTGAATACTAAAACTACAGTCCAGGAAGTAGTTAAATAGATATTTTGTTTAGCTTTTTCTTTATTTTTCAAAAATTTGAGGCTATGTATATGAAAAGAACTAACAAGTGCTTCAGCTTTGCTAAGTTTAAAAATTACCCAAGGCTAACAAAATTTTCCTCCTGTTTAATAGTGAGAGTCAGGCATTAAGGCATTGAAGAGGACTAAATTTCTTAGCCCAGTCAGTCTAAGAAGCTACTGACGAGTTTTTTGTATGTTGTTACTCGGTGTCCCATGCAAACTTTGAAGTGCTTTGCACTGTGACTGCCTGTGAGCAGTCCTCAAACTAACTGGAGGGATATTGACTAATGCAATGAAAATTTTCCTGTGTTATGTATGTCTGATATTTTTTTTTTTTGTTCCAAGGCATGCAAACTGAAAAAAAAGTTGAGATTATGTGTGACAAGCAAACAGTACATGTTTTCTGGGGTTTCCTGCATTACACTCAAACAACTCAGTGTTAAGTAGTCTACTGGAGAAAAAAAATGTTATCCAAACATGCTGTGTAAAAAAACTTCAGAGTGCAACAGTCAAGTAGCAGAAGACTAAGCAGGTAAGATGGGCAAGAATTCAGCCAATCAGTAGTAGATGCTAAATATTTTGATTTTCTTTTTTTCTTTTGAACTTGTACAGTGTGCATGCTGTGCTAAAGATGTACTTGATTTAAAGTAATTTTAAAGCTTTTGTAAGTCAATTCAGAATCATGCTGTTCTAAATGAATTGCTGTAATGGATGCATTTGGGATGATACAGATGTGTGGAATGCACAATGTTGTTAAATAACGGTTCCGCTTACTAACCTGATGGAGTTTTGAATTCCTTTGTATTCTTTGCTGTGCATGGTAGTGTGGTGGGATTTTTTCTGGTTTGTTTTTTCAGTAGTGCTTGTAGCAGGTAAGATAGCTGTTGCTGGAGACTGCATGCATTAATTGAGAAATAAACTTTGCTTTTTTTCCCTTCCCCTTTTAATTAAAATAACAAACATAAAACTGCTTGGAACAGCATGGGGACTTCTAACTTAAATTTCTGTAAAACTCAAAAACCATAATGAGCAGCTGCTATGATCACTGCGTGAAATATTTATGAAGATATCACTGCTGGGCCAGAAAGTGTATCACATAATAGGATGATTTGATGTGCATGTTGAAGCCCTTAAGCCACAGTGTTTGTTGACAATAAAGTGTGATAGAAATCAATGTGGACTGGATAGAATTTGATGCAGTAGAACATCTGTCCTGAACACTAGAAGTAAGAGATATTTGTGTTAGTTACATACAAAAGCTACATAAATAATGGAGAATCTGAAACGCATATAAGTTTCAGCACATTATTACTTAATCAAAGTACTTAGTGGCCACGAAGATGAAAGTTGTTCAAGAATAGAACATGAACCAATTAAGAGGTAATATTCCCAGGATAATATAATTGAATAAACAGGGAAAAATATCTATACAGCTTTCAGTTATGTGGGTTTATATTCAACTAGCTTTGTGCTAGTGAAGTTTCTTACTCAGCTAGAATATATTATTATATGCTATTTGTTAATGAAGGTTATTACACCATGAAGTCAATTTCAGGAGAAGCCTTGGAAAGAAGAGATGGAATTGCTGCAGGCATAAATCAGCAAAAAACTTCTGTGATAGGTTGAGTAGACATTCTATGTAGTACCTTGTATATATATAATTGCATATGAATGTGCCTTTTGAAACTTACTCTTCAGTTTCAGTGTTTGGGGGACCTTTGCATTTTGTGCATTGTCTTATGATGGCATTTGATACTGAAATAAGCGCAATTCAATGTGATATCCCTTGTGTACATAATTAGCAATATTAAAGGTGGTATGAGCACAGTGATTAAGTTTGCATCTTCCTGAAGAATTAACAGACTAAACTAGACTGACAGCAGTGATCTAGTTAATTCCTCCTTTTGTTGGTTTGTGTAGTTTGTTTATATATAGACAGTCTCTGCAAATACTGTGATTTTTAAATCATTAGCAGAACCAGCTGACCTGGGCTCAATAGGGCTCAATGCTGTCACTATGTGTTCTGTGGAAGAAGTGTGAAATCTTTTTATACACACAGTGAATGGGCAATAGTGTCTCATTTATATGACCGTATTCTTTGAATAGATTCAGACTTACTCTGAATGGTATTTCATTCACCTGTGAACTCCATACAGGTTTGCATGGATTGCTTGGTACATTCATTATATATTTTGTTGTCCTTCACTTTCATATTGAAATGAATAAAGCAGTGAATAAAGCATAAGGTGATGGTTACTGGTTTTGTCTTGTAACTTTTTCATATTATTTATGGCAGACAAAACATTTTCCTTTCATTTCCATTTTAAAATTTGATTTACAAAGTAGCAATATCTCACACATTCTATATAGAATTAGCAATGGGGAGCATTCATTACTTTTTGATATAAAGAAGCAAAACCATTAGAAAGATGTGCTGATTAGGTTTATTGGTATTTGCCTGAACAATAATGTCCTTTTAGCATACTGCACAACATCACTTGGTAAGAGAACATTATTAGGAGGCCAGCATATTACATATTTTAACATGAGCATTGCTAGAAGGAGCCATATGTTTCATTGTGGAGACTTTTCCAAGTGTCCAGGGGAAGCTCTGCTGAAAGTTTTGTGTCCTCAGCAATCTGAAAAATAAGGCCACTTAATGGGACGCCTGAAGGGACTATCTATATGTCCAACTGCAGTAAAACTTGGAGGTACCTGAACTGCATTTTAAACACTGAAGGTAGAAGCTCCTGCATGGACTAATTTATCCAGCATTTCAGCTTTTATGCTTGTTCAGGCAACTTTAGCTGACTAGAAGTCTTCAATGCAAACACCCTCAGGGGATCCTAAACTTCAGCTTGCATTAAAAAGCAAACACTTCTGTGATTCTTCTATCTGGCATTTTATTTGATGTTGTCACAGTGCAGTTGTTCTTGAGTGAGTAATTGCTTTTCAGAATGGATATTAGGAGAGTAAGAGTAATTGAGATAGATAAAATGGGGCACTGAGGTCCCCTTCTTCCCCTCCCCCGAATATGCTTCTAAATTATTGTATTAACTACACTGTAGTGACTACATGATCTAACAATACAAGTATAAGCAGCTACTGCTCTCTTAAAATTATGATCCTAATGGGAGTTTATTTTTTCAAGCAGCAAATTCATTTGCTGAGATCAGCATATTGGCAGCAGAAAATTAAAATGAAAGTAAAATTGTAACTGTCAGCATCTGATGCAGAGCAATACACCAGTAACCATTAAATCTTATTGTCCTCTCTGCAGAGGGAAAGGGATGATGATGGCTTTTTTTAACACTTCCAATTTAACCCTGTGGCAGAGCTTGTTTTTTGAAGAATTATGTGCCTGTACAAAACACCCTTTCCCTTCTACACTATTAGCCTCAGATTCTTGGGTTTAAATTTTCCTGCTAGTTCTCACAAAGTGTCCTAGCCCTACAAAGCTTCTTACAGGATTAGGTTTGTTTTTTTCACAGACTAAAAAGGAGTCAAATCTGAAACATGCCATGTCAGCTGCAGCATGTTAGAAAGATTTTCTGCCTTTTTTTCCTTCACAAATTAAAATGTTAAGGTAATGGTGTACAGTTCAGCAATGACCCAGTGCCAAAAATCTTGACAGATGCTTCGTGTAGTACTTGTGTCCACATACCCAGCATGAAGGTGAGCCTCTGTTGGGCACAGTGTGCATGGGAGGGGTCCAAAAGGCTCTTGAGAAGCTGTGGAAGTCATCACACACTGATACTGCATGCTTGGCAGGGATTCAAAAGGTTTGGTTTGCTGCATTAGAAGTGGAAACTGGGAGGTTGAATTTTTCAAGGGTTCATTAGTATAAAAATTTAATGAGCACAAGTCCTATGCTATACTGTATTTTTTTACATATTGAAATTAATTTTAGAGAAAATAGTAAATCTTTCAGAATGCCAGGTATCTAGTTAGCCTATTTCAGGTCTGGGACAACAGATAGAAAATTTATCTTTTCTTAAATTGTAGCTCTTAAAAAATGTGACTTTGAGCACTGGAAATATATGCTAAAACTTAAATCTGCTGGTGACAGGCTACAAACACCCTTTATAGGGTACTATACCTTTTTGTTTTCAGAGTTGTATCCCATTAAAATGATTGTTGAGGTCGCAATAATAGGCCTTAAAGGTGACAAGAAATTATAAATCTGTAGCTGTTCCTGCCATGCTCAAAACAGTGAGATGAGCCACTCCATGCTTTATGTGCATAGGTTGGGTTTTTTGCCCCTTACTCAGTTCCTCCCTCTTCTATCTTTTATAATCTCCTGATTTTATCTTCAGGGTACTGCAAATGTAATCAAGTTAGTGAATAGCTAGAACAATCTCTGGGTACTATGGAAGTATTTGTGCTTGGTGTTGGGCTTTACTGTGAAACAACATGATTGCAGAACTGGGTTAGAGAAATTAGCTAGGATATTGTCTTGGTTGTAATATGTTTTTTCTAACCAAGTTCATTAATGGCTATCTTCATTCATGGGTCATTTAAGCCATCCCATGAGGGATGATTTTATACCTTTGAATGCAGACCAGTTCATAGTATCTGCATTTTACAGTAGAAAACACTGTACTTCCATACTACAAGACAAAGTTAGAGAAGAGATGTGTGGTTTTTGATTGGGGATTCTTTCCTTCATTCTTGGACTTGCTCAGTCATCTCGTGCTCCACTTGTGGAAATACTATCTGGGCTTTGAACATCACTGGGGACAGCCATGGGTCTGTCTTTGTCTTGGGTCACAGTGATGGATCTGTTTTAATTTTCATGCTTTCATACCAGTTGTGCATATCACATCTACAAGAAAGCTCATTGATGGAAATGCTCACTTCCTCTTTAGTTCAGGAAAAACAATAAGAACAAGAAGGCAGTTTTTGTATTGCCATAATGGCTTTAATTGTTGGAATGGCTAAACCTTTGCCCATTTCAGTAAGCCATTCAGCACACGTGGGCAACCACATGCATTCAGTCTGAGAGGAGTGCAAGATCTGCTCAAGGCTGATAACACTGAGCCAGAGGTAGGACCTGCAGGAAGAAAGTTGTGTTTGGGACAGAAGTCCAAATTTTAGATTCTTGAAATCCTTGAGTGGTTGCTGTCTATCTCAGGAAATGCACAAAGTCTAGAAGCACCTGAGTTTCTGTTTGCAAGCTTCTCCATATGCTTGAAGATGTGCCTTTGGGTAAGTCTCATTAATTGTATTTGAACTACTTATATTTCTGTGCTAATTGGAGCTGGAATATGCATCTCCAACTTCCAGCTAATTGTTCTAGCAAAGGCTTTAATGAACACATTGTCATGGTGTGTTGCAAGCAGCTGGAAACTAGTTCTGCTCCAACAGACATATGACTTTAATTAATGTGATGTTAAACTCAAGTTAATAAGCTCTGCTGAAAGAAAAGACATTGTAGCTCAGGCTCAGCACTGTGGTAACATGATTGCATGGCTCAGCACATATGGAGCATCTTAGGTGTCTATAATCCTGGTACCTCCAATCTCTCTGAGCAGCAAATACTGAATGGTTCCATACATAAAGGAATATGCAGAACAGGAAAGGCTGAATATGCTCTATCTGCTGAAGACTTTCTTTCTTTCTTTTTTTTTCTTCATATTCCATAAACGGGGAAACAACTTTACTTTTAGGACAAAATACAATACATACAATAACATACAATAAAACAGACAATAAAAAGAAGAAACAACAACATGTCTGTAAAGCAACCATATAAAGCATAGTTGGAAAAGTATTTCTGTGAAAATGACTTCTTGGTGCTCCATATTTATTTTCTGTTGAAGCTTCCAGATCAGGTGTGCTCAGTTAATAAGTCAAAGCAAGATTTTTCTAACAGCCCACACAGCATGCCCAGTGATTTATCTGAAATTCAAGCTGTGTTCATTCCACTTCCTACATCATCACTAATATAAACAGTCTGGAGTCAGAATTTCATTGGCAATCCTGTTGATGCATTTTGCAAATGAAACATCTTTCTTTTCCTCAGTTATTTTGGCTCTAAGACATTGGCAGTATACATTACCATAAGCTTGACTTGGACACTGAAGTTGTATCTCAGAAGGCAGAAAAGGACAATATATGTGCAAACAACAAGGTTACTTTTTTTCGAAATAATTTGATCAGAACTGTAAACAAAACAAATTGGTTTGGAGACGGTATGTAAGAATCTCTTTTCACAGACACCTAAAACTTCAGTGCTTACCCTAACTTTTGGTCTGTCCCTGTTCAAAATCAAACAGAAACTTTTACTTTATGGTGGAGAGAATGACCAAAATCTCAGAAATGTAGCCTAGTACCTCCTTCTAATTAATGCCTGGATGTAATGAAAATATTTAGAAGGATGGCGGTCATTGTTATATATAAAGTAAATCTACACGCTACTTTTAAAGCATACAATATTGTATTTATTATACTGCAATGGTACTGAGAAACCACAAACCAGGTTAGAGCACCTTTTGTGTGCAAGGAGGGTCATTCCAGTATTGAAGGACATACAGGGCAGGGCTGCAGTTTTGCAGTTACTTCAAGCTGCAATCATCACATTCCCCAAAAGTTTACCTGTCTCTCAGGTGAATTGTTTTAACCTGGTCACTTCTCTGACTTGATTTCCTGACCAAAACGTTATGCTCGCAAAAAGAAGTGGCTCTTGCAGGGACAAAAAAAGGTAGTGGGGTGGAGGGGTGAGTGAGGAGGAGGATGAAGGGATGACCTTCTGATTGTATTTGATGAAGTTATTGCGAGCTCATTACACATCAGTGGAACAATACCCACCCCGCCATGGAGGGTGGGAAGTCTGGTGAGCATTAGTGCTGCATCTGACTGAGTCAAGATGTAAACTTGTTCATCTATCATTTAACATTGCTTAATCTGATTTAACTTGTGACTGTTCATTTATGTTTAAAAAACCTTCTATTGAAAGATTAATAAAAGTGGATAAAAGTGTGTTTTCTGTTGTTCTATAAGGGGGCAACCAAAATGCATATTCTGAGGTTTTGAAAAAAGCTTTATAATAAGAGCAGGCAATGACTCTGAACAGGTAGTCAGGAGAGGCTGTGAACCCCTGAAGGTTTTAAAAACTTGACTGGACAAGGCCCTGAGCAAATCGGTCTAGTTTTTGAACTAGGGTTTGGAATAGCAAGTTGGACTAGATGACCTCCAGAAGTCCTTTCAAGCCTATGATCCTATGATAATACTGTAAGTGACCACTCCAAGATTATATATTAAGGCTGTGGTAAAATTTGGTGGTTTTTTCCCCTAATTTCCTAGAGAAAACATGTCTTACAATTCAGTGGGAGATAGTCTGTGTGCAGCCTATCTATTTTTCTTTACCAAATGATCTGAACCTAACCGTTAGAAATATTTTTTTTTTCTCCCCTTTAATCCTCTTTGATAGTTCCTGGTTGGATATTTTGGAGCAGGCATATGTGCCCTGGATATATCAGGCAGGAAGTTTATTTTGGTGAGCTGCAAATGTTGACAGCTTAATGATGATGATTCTTTGTGGATGGTCATTGTCCTTTCTTTAAACTTTAATTGAAGAAACAGAAAAGCTAAATTCCTTTGTTTTTAATGTTTGGGTGTGAAGAAGGTGACTTAGTATCCAAAGAGCTAAACGAATGATTCTTAATCACAGTTGAATTCTTCTTCTTTTGCCAGTTAATGACCAGTTGGGAGGAGTTAATGGTCCTTAACTGCATCTCGGACCATTAACCACTGAGGAGATTATTTCTCAGTAAGTGCCTGCTGTTAAGAATTTTACTGTTACAAGCTAAATGTATTTTAATGTCTTCTGAAATGCTTGTGGGTTTTTGCCCTGAACTGGTTTTGCATATGTGATGTCATTGCCTTTTTATTTGATACCACTTAAACTGTCAACAAAGAAGGCACCAAAATGAAAGTTCCTTCCAGTTTAAAAATTGAAGGAGTCAATACTCAAAAGTATTTGCAATTGTTATTGCAATTGAAATCCATTATTTTTAATCCACTTTAGCAAGGAAGAAACGCTGTATAAAACCTAGTCTATTTCTGTCCTTCACCGTGTGCTTGGGGATAGCATGAGGACAAGGGTGGTGATTACATGTAATCTCCATAGTTTGAGTAGTGTTGGGTTTGTTGCATATTGGGATTGTGCAGCATCTATGATAACTCTTTGGGATCTGCACACTGCACATAAATGCACTCGATGTGTTATAGTTTTTTTCTTTACATTCACCTTTTATTATTTATTGGCAACAGCTGTACAAGTAAGTTTGAAATGAACAATCATGAAATCTTTGTACTGTCTCAAATCAATTCATGCACCTGATGTCAGAAAACATGGGTGTGGGGGGAAAGTCATAGATTTATTAGTGAGTTTATTCTGGAAAATTTCCACATAAAGCAAGTATCTTTAATATAATTAATATTTCTCTCTACTGGCCCTGGAAATTACAAAAGCTCTAGAAATTATCCATGTTTTTTCTTTTTTTTTTCTTTCCATATTACAACTTTAAAATCTTAGACTCTTCTCTTTCTATTAGTATAAGAAGTAGTATAATATTACAGTATGTCTACTTGTAGCAGAATTCATAATGAAACAGCTTCCATAGTTCAGATTTCCCATATCAATTTTGAAAATGATATGGCAAAATGTAGTCCCTGACATTCTTCTCATTGACTTAATCTTCATAGGGGACTCAATCAACTGATGGTTTTTGACAAGCAAAATATAATAAAAGACTACTTTGTAGTGGAAGTTCTATGCTGAGCTTGATGTGTAAAGTTGTAAAAGATGTAAAGATGTTTTTAAACACTTCTGTTCTGATTGGGAGGGAGGTATAGTAAAAGTAATTGCTTTTCTTTTACTATAACATCTAACAAACTCTGAACAACAGAGCTGCTTGAAATTAGAGAAGGCCTGTTCAGTCTGGTCTGCTTCTGCTTTATAGCTGATCTGAAAACACTTAGCTTATAAAAAAAGTATCTTGCTATTTGGGGTTGAAGCTGAACATGATATGCCTTGGCTATTCAGTGTTCAAGTAGTAAAACAAAATCTAGAAAGAAGGAAATGGGAACTTGTCCTTTCTGCTGGAACGTCACAACTGGTTGGGCTACTAAGCAAAATATTGATGAATGACAGCACATCCTGGCCGAAGGACAGCACTGGAAGAATAAAGCAAGTCAATGAACTGTTCTGCTGCCATAGATATAAAGGCAGAAATTTAAACAGTCATCAGAGAAAGTCTTGTGAACTTTCATTAAGTAGAAAACTTTCAGAGGAAAAGAAGGCAGGAAGGTCACAAAATGGACCTGAAAGGTTGGAATGGGACATCTAGGAACTGACCAGAATGCTGTTGTACCTGGACCCCACTTGATCATATTTCATCCCATTGTATCATAATGAATTGTACTGTGCTATTTGGAGGAAAAAGTAAAGAATTTTCAAGAAACCATAGTGCATATTGCAATGTAGGGCTTGCAACTTTTTTCAAAGACATTTATTTCACTGCTGTGTTCATGTCATATTGGTTTCCTTATTCTATCTGCATCTGACAGAAAAATAAAATGTTCTGTAAGGCAAATGTTCTGTAAGACAGCCCTGCTGGGTCCAACTGTGTTCCCTCTGCTCTCATCTGTTATGGTCCAAGAGTGGACATCTAGAGAGGAGCAACAGAATTGGAAAAAGACAGTACAGCAAACAGTAATGTTTCCTATGGACTATTCCAAGCTCTGGCGATTTTCTGACTCAGGGATTTTCTGAGTGGTTTCTCTATCTGCACTCTGTGTTTATTAGCAGATGGGGTTTCCATGAACTTGTCCATTCTTCCCTTAACTTCTAGAAAGTTCTTGCATCCATGACATCCTGTGTTAAAGTAGCTTACGGGAGTGTGTCTTGCAGGAAAAAGGACACATTTTATGTGAGTGGGCTTAAAGATGATCAAAACTGAAAACTTCTGAATTTGTTTAAAATGAAATGGTTCCACTGTGTCTATGTATAAATTATCACATAGCAAGAATGTAGCTTTTCAAATTTTCTTTGGATTCTCAAAATCCATGGAAGAGTTGGCATTACTATCTTTTCTTACAATCAAAAAAAGATGAAATGAACAAAGAGAGTGATACACTTGGTGAGCCTTGTTTTGCATGTACTCTGGTATCTTATCTTTGATAGTGTTATCAAAGTGATAGTGGAGATGTTTGGGTATTCAGAGCACACTACAATGCTCCTACCCATTGCCGAACCACCTTCCAACTCCTGCATCTGCCTTCTGCTTATCTTGTCAGCTTGGCTCTCTAATCCCTTGGTCTTTGCAACTAGCCCTAGCATCACCATGGCTGTATTTTCAGAGAAATGGCGTTAGGATCTCTGTAATGTGTAATTATGAAAATAACCAAGTTGCAGCTGCTTCTGAAACCTTGACATTCCCAACTTTTGACTCTACAGCACAGGAGTTTATAGATTGTTTTTTATCTTCTCTAATGTAATAGAGTTGTTCTTGTTAACTATATCGGTACCTAGTTTATTTTGAATCTCATTAAGCTGGGTACTCTGCTGTGTTGTGGCTGGCAATGAATTCTCAAGTTATCACTTTTTGGTTTCAGAGAATGTTGTTTTCTTCTTGTGTTATGACAGATCCAACTGAATCTTCAGTTTGTCCTCTGTTTTTTTTTTTTAATTCAGTATTTCATATATGTCTAAATATCTTTTTCTTCAATCTAGTTGTGACATTTTATCTGTCTTCACAAGGAAATTTTTTAATGTCTGTTGTTACTTTTACTGCGTATCTCAAACAGTTTTACTATCATGGAGTTTTACTCTCCTCTCCTCTCCTCTCCTCTCCTCTCCTCTCCTCTCCTCTCCTCTCCTCTCCTCTCCTCTCCTCTCCTCTCCTCTCCTCATGGAGTTTTACTCTCCTCTCCTCTCCTCTCCTCTCCTCTCCTCTCCTCTCCTCTCCTCTCCTCTCCTCTCCTCTCCTCTCCTCTCCTCTCCTCTCCTCTCCTCTCCTCTCCTCTCCTCTCTCCTCTCCTCTCCCTCTCCTCTCCTCTCTCCTCTCCTCTCCTCTCCTCTCCTCTCTCCTCTCCTCTCCTCTCCTCTCCTCTCCTCTCCCTCCCCTCCCTCCCTCCCCTCCCTCTCCTCTCCTCTCCTCTCCTCCCCTCTCCTCTCCCTCTCCTCTCCTCTCCTCTCCTCTCCTCTCCTCTCCTCTCCTCTCCTCTCCTCTCCTCTCCTCTCCTCTCCTCTCATAATTTATGTGCTGACATAGTTTTCACAGAGATTATTGAGGGAGTGACATTTTAGAGTAACTATGATTGTCTGAATGGGCTGAAATCTTCTTATACAAATGCAAAGAAGTAAATTCATTTTAAAAAAGTTAATGATGTATGGTTTGTATGTTTGTAAGTGTGTAAACTTTCCAGAAACAGAGTTTATCACAAGCGTTCCTATCACAACACTTTATTTAGCTATAAAAATCAGAAGTGTCTAATGTCTGGATGGGAAATACAAGGTAATCTCTTTGCATGTACTAAAATGTAAATAAACAATTAAGTGCTACGAACAGTTATTTTTATATTTAGAGGTAGGTAGATTCCTATACTCCTCCTTGCCAACTGGTGACTAGCCATCTGCTTCTCTCTTCTAGTAGGATCTTCTGGATATCTTTAAAGAAGTAAAAAGGTTGAGCTTCACAGCCAACAGTGTATGTTGAAATACTTTCTACTGAAATGATAATAGGTATATGAAGATGATACTAGTCTTACATTAATATGCAGTAACTCTCCTGAAAGCACTGCAAAACCTAACAAGCTGACATGTCAGTTATATCCAGGGATCATATAAACCACTGAATTAAAAGCACTGAACTGCCCTTGAGATTAATTGGTGCTGAAACATCTTCTGCTAAATAAATAAGAGAGCTTAAGCAGAGTCTAAACAATCTTTTGTTAGTAGTGGTTTCATCTGTCAACTTCAAATGATCCAAAGACTTTATAATTAAAATGAGAAAGTATGTGCTGGGAGAAATATTAATACAGAACTACTGAACCTTGGTCTTAATTTTTTTTTTTTGATAAGCAGATGCCAATGGTGGTCTGGATTTATGAACATGCCAAGTAAATTTCTAAGCAGCTAATCATAACAGTCTGATGCATTAATTTAAAGCACAGGAGAATCTCTAGTGAAGCTAGATTGCATAGATAATTGAATGAAGGTATGGATCTGTAAATTACTTTGTATTCTCTACCATGGCAGTAAAACAGAAATGCAATAATGAAACTAACTCTAATAGATAGCACTGAAAAATAGGCTGCTGGCAGCTGGCTTTGCTCCAAACAGTCCATTTAGGCTATCTCAATATACAGTCATTATTGTGCTTCTGCTTACAACTTTACTGAACTCCTCTATAAACTTCTTTACAGCATAAGTAAAGAAGCACCTCGAATATTGTGTTCAGTTTTGGGCCACTCACTACAAGAGAGACATTGAGGTGCTGGAGCGTGTCCAGAGAAGGGCAATGAAGCTGGTGAAGGGTCTAGAGCAGAAGTCTGATGAGGAGCGGCTGAGGGAACTGGGGTTGTTTAGCCTGGAGAAAAGGAGGCTGAGGGGAGACCTTATCGTTCTCTACAACTACCTGAAAGGAGGTTGTAGAGAGGTGGGGGTCAGTCTCTTCTCCCAGGTAACAAGTGACTGATAGGACAAGAGGAAATGGCCTCAAGTTGCACCAGATTTAGACTGGATATTAGGAAATTTTACTTCACTGAAAGGGTTATCAAGCATTGGAACAGGCTGCCCAGGGCAGTGGCTGAGTCGCCATCCCTGGAGGTATTTAAAAGATGTTTGGATGAGGTGCTTAGGGACATGGTATAGTGGTGGTCTTGGTAGTGTTAGGTTTACGGTTGGACTCGATGATCTTAAAGGTCTTTTCCAACCTATATGATTCTGTGATTCTGTGATTCTGTAAGTACTTATCACATTTTAAGAGCAGTTGGCTATAACATATGTCCAATTATATATAACTAGTTAGGCTGTTGCACAAATAATTGCATTTCATGGATTTTAAAGACCCCACTGCCATCTGAAAAGTAATTATTGCATCATTCAGGTTACAAATCTATAGGTTACAGATGTTATGGCTGGCAGGTCACACCTGTGAGTATAGGGCTCTTTTCTAAAACAGTAGCAGAACCACAATAACATCTTCATATGATTAAGTAATGGATTGCATGGCTGAATTAATGCACCAGATTCTCAGCCTCATTCAACATAAATTTCCTGAAGGGTTTTGGGAAGAAGTGGTGATGTCTTTTCACTGTCTTTGTAATGACTAAAGAGCCAAGATCTGCAGGTTAGCAGAGCAACTGAGGTTCTCCCTTATGTGTAAGAAAACTGATTCTACTAGCTCTGTGTCAGCTCCTATGTGGTACTAAGGGAGGACTGCTGTGTTTTCCTCTTGCAGCAGCATGTATCAGGAAATCATCAGATCTGTGCCAGGAGTTAAGAAAAAGTGAAAATAAACAACACCTTTTCCCCTGCCAACCACACATATGTTCTGTTACCAGGATTTGCAACTACTTGAGGGGGAATCATGGGAGAACCTGGATACAGAATTTTTCCACACAATCATGATGATTCATTGAAATTTGTATGTTTTACAGAGTGTTTTTTGTTTGGGTAAAGTGCCCTCAGATATCAAGGTTTTGCCCTCAATGTTCTGATATATGCTGGAAAGGGGGATATATACTCCCCTCTAGGGGGAAGCTTTGATGAATCCCTGACCACTTGGTGGCTCTTGAGTTTTGCCTTCATCACTAGGTGTTTTCACATCCTTCCTGGGGACCGTTAGGGACTGAGCTCTGAAGAACTCGGGGTTTGTAGCGAGCACACCTCAGGAGCAGCTAGCAGAAGGTGGTTCTGAGATTTGAAGTTCTGATCTGCCAGGACTCAGTGTTGCTGCTGTTGAGAGAGGCCATCTGGACAAGTAGGATCCCATTGTTTTCATTTTTGCACAGACCTTCGGAAGTGGTATTTCACATGAAAAGGAATTATGGCACAGAGTGAAATAATAAATATTCTCTACAAAACTGTTGCAACAAGGATTGCTGAGCATCGAGTCTTGTCTTGTCTAGAGCTGAATCTCTGATGAGTGATTCAAACCTCCCTGATATTGACAAGGGACTATTTAAGGAATATGGAAAATATCTCTTGGAAAATATCTATGGAGAGCAGATGCTATCTTCAATTGTATTGACAGGTGTCCTTCCAATTCCTTGTTCTGACCCTACAACTTGCAACAATGCCCTGTTTTTCAGGGAAGTTTGCTGTAAAAATGGGTTCCTTTAGGATTGAAATACTGAAATATGAATGCTTTCTTTTTGCATGGAAGGCATACTGATGGTAAAACCAGTCATCTAAAAATACAATGGCTTGAAGTTTCAGCTACCTTTTCACTGGGACTGAGATACTCCTACATTGTCTTTGAAAATGAGGGAACTGTCAGAACACATTGGAGGTGAAAGTTGCACATTTAAATAAAATATGTTTTAATGAACAGAACAAGGCTTACCATTTTTTTAATTAGTTCAGACGTGTTCGTTAATAGTCTGACCTATTTTGTGAAGGAAGACTGTCCATGACTTGGAGAATGCTTGTAAGTATTTGCTACATCAAAGCGCTCAATTTTGCTGCCATTTTTTCTGAAAGCAAACAGGTCTTGACAGACAGCATATGATTTACTTTTCCTTGGTGCAGTGGCACATTTTTCAACAAGGCTGAAGTAACAAAATAATAATGAATGCAGGCCAATGTCAAACAGAAAGAATGGAAGTATGCCAATATTTGTGGCCTTGCAATTAGAGTCTGTTTTCTAGCTAGTGAAACATACATTCTTCCTTAATGTTCAGCAATAATGAACTTTATGATCTTTATTTACAGAACTTGGTGAGAAGATTACATACTTTATATACCCACTAGAGCAGACAGATGATCAAAAGTGAGAGTTTGGTCACATCAAAACAGTTGGCCTTGATAAATAATATCTTCCCAGCGTTTAATTTATTTTTTTTTTGTCTAGGCCTATTACCCTAACAAAAGATCGATGCATAGTAGAAAAAGTTCTTTTCCATCTCAGCAACAGAATTTAGGTTTGGGATGATGCTCTAAGGTCTGTTTCCAAAATCTTGATTTGCAAAAATTGTTCTCTAATTAACCTGGGGAAGAGCAGTAGAGAAAAGGTAATGATCAGCAAATTTCATATCTAGTAACCTAAATTCGATACATATTTTCCTGTCTTAACTTCAAAAAGTACCATGCAAACCTGTCATATTTTTGCTTCTATTTCCTCACAACTAGCTAATAGACCAATTTAGTATATAAATCAACCACACAATTAGTGTAAAGTCTGGTATAAAATTGTCACATTTTGAGTTTCTGAAACCTCTCATTAACCTCTTGGTAACACAGTTTATTAGAGTGTAAGCTTGTCTTTTTTGACTTTCACTTGTGCTCAGTGCTATGGCAGCTGCAGCACACATAAACATGGTAAGCTCTACTGTGTATGGTTTAGGCTCCACAGATTGTTGCTGTAAAATTATTACAATGAGTAGGATCTAAGACTATGCATCTTGTGATTTAAACGTCAGCTAATTTTCATTATTTTCAAGAATAAAAGATGGATAGTCAATAGCAATAGTAAACAGTCATTTGTTATTCACCTTGTACCTGCCATTCATCGTTTTATGTATCTGTCTTAACTTTTCTCAGTCATCTCTTCTCTAGGTTAATCAGGACTATTTTGCTTATTCTTTCCCCTCAACAGATGTGATCATCCTCTGAACTTTCTCTGGCTATCCAGTCAGGGGCTATCAACATCATATTTCCAAGTATCAATACTAAATTGTAAGAAAATACCCATGCACCAATAATCAAACACAGAGAAGTCTTTATGGGATATCACAAACATGGATGTTACAAACATGAATTTACAATGTGTTATTGCACAGAGATGATTTTATATGTCAGAATACTAGTAGGTCTATTGCCAAGAAAGAGATTCAATGACATGTACTCCAGTGACTTTTGAAATCTGTTTTGGATAAACAAAACTTCATTTATTTCATGCTCTTCTGAGAAGAGTACAAAATTAGATTAATACTTGCTGACATAAGTTTTGTTCAGCGTTAATTCTTTGAGTGTTGTATTTTCTTCTTGTTGATGTGATGTCTGCACTACAGTTAACTTAATGAAGCATTCAAATAATTACTGACTGTGCATGCTTCCAGTAATGTACCTCCCACAGTAGCGTACTTCTATGGAGACACATAGTCTTGATATTTAGCACCATCATGAATGAACCAGCATTCTGCTTTTTTTCTAGACTTGAGTTAAGCATTGCTTACTCAAGTCCCAATTAAGTGCTTATCAGTACTTTGGACTGGCAGTCACCATATATATGAACCTTGATGCATTACCTGGCCATAAACAAGTTACTTAAAAACATGTACTTCACTTTTTGATCAATGAAACAGTAGCAAAAATTTTTAAAAATCTAAAAACAAATTAATATAAAAATGCAAACATGGATGGGTATGTATTTACAATAGAATCATAGAATCATGGAATCATTTAGGTTAGACCTAAGTGTTAAACTAGCACTGCCAAGTCCACCACTAAACCATGTCCCTAAGCACCACATCTGCATGTGTCATGGTTTAACCCCAGTCGGCAACTAGGCACCACACAGCCGCTTTTTCACCCTCCCACCACCCGGCAGGATGGGGGAGAGAATTGGAAAAAAAAAAACCAGCCTGTGGGTTGAGATAAAGACTGTTTAATAGGACAGAAAAGGAAAATAAAATAATAATAATAATAATAATAACAACAACAACAGTAATAATCATAAAAGAATATACAAAACAAGTGATGCACAATGCAATTGCTTACCACCTGCTGACCAATGCCCAGGCTGTCCCCAAGCAGCGATCGCTGTCCCCTGCCAACTTCCCCAAGTTTATATGGGGGGAGCATGACGTCATATAGTATGGAATACCCCTTTGGCCAGTTTGGGTCAGCTGTCCTGGCTGTGGCCCCTCCCAGCTTCTTGCTGGCAGAGCATGGGAAGCTGAAAAGTCCTTGCTTAGTGTAAGCACTACTTAGCAACAACTAAAACATCAGTGTGTTATCAACATTATTCTCATACTAAATCCAAAACACAGCACTATGCCAGCTACCAGGAAGAAAATTAACTCTATCCCAGCCAAAACCAGGACAGTATTCACCCCTTATTCGATACCATCTACATCATGCCAAGGGTCTACACTTTCCAATACATTCCAATTAATTACCACCACTTTTCCTGTCTTTTAATGTATACACACAAATATCATTCCCTTAGTCTATGGGCCTTCCCTCTTAAAGGTCCATTGAGTTCATTTAGTCCATGACTTTGGGCTCCACCTGTCATAACAGTCCTTCAGGGCAGGACAGATAGTGTGTGCTGTTGGACTGATGCATACTGAAGCCAGTTCTGGTTCCATCACCGCTGCACTTTGCTTGCTTTCATCAAAGTTCATTCTTCATTAATCTGGGTGATTTTTACTGTAATACCATTGATACAGCATATAGCAACCATAGAACTGATGACATACAGTATTACATAGCAATTAACATCATACCATTCAGTTCGTTGGCTATTCTCACCCAAAGTCAAATCCCCTTGAGGTACACATCAAACTTCCCCATCCTTTCTCATTACCCAGGTCCTTGAGCAAAAGCAATACCACAAATGGGTTTACCTTTGCCCAACACAGGAATAACCCAGACTGCCTTCTTCCCTAGCATATTTTCTATGTGCACTACAGGGACTTTGTCCCCTTCTACAGTACATAAAAAATTTGATTGGGCAGGGCCAGCTCGATTGGCAGATTCCCCTAGTGTTGACTAACCAGGTGGCTTGTGCTAAATGTGTATCCCAATGTTTGAATGTCCCACCACTCATTGCTCTCAGTGTAGTCTTTAACAGTCCATTGCATTTTTCGATTTTCCTGGAGGCTGGTGCATGATAGGGGATGTGATACATGGCTATGGAATAGCCCTTTGGCCAGTTTGGATCAGCTGTCCTGGCTGTGCCCCCTCCCAGCTTCTCACTGGCAGGGTGAGAAGCTTTTCAGCTTTTTCAGTCCTTGACTAGTGTAAGCACTACTTAGCAACAACTAAAACATCAGTGTGTTATCAACATAATTCTCGTACTAAATCCAAAACACAGCACTATACCTGCTACTAGGAAGAAAATTAACTCTATCCCAGCTGAAACCAGGACAACATGTCTTTTAAATACCTCCAGGGATGGTGACTCAACCAATTCCCTGGGCAGCCTGTTCCAGTGCTTGACAACCCTTTCAGTGAAGAAATTCTTCCTAATATCCAATCTGAACCTTCCCTGGCGCAACTTGAGGCCATTTCCTCTTGTATTATGGCTTGTTATTTGGGAGAAGAGACCAACAGCCAGCTCTCTACAACCTCCTTTCAGGTAGTTGTAGAGAGCAATAAGGTCTCCCCTCAGCCTCCTTTTCTCCAGACTAAACAATCCCAGTTCCCTCAGCCACTCCTCATAAGACTTCTGCTCTAGACCCTTCAAGAGCTTCATTGCCCTTCTTTGGACACGCTCGAGCACCTCAATGTCTCTCTTGCAGTGTGGGGCCCAAAACTGAACACACTATTCAAGGTTTGGCCTCACCAGTGCCAAGGACAGGGGCACGATCAGTTCCCTAGTCCTGCTGGCCACACTATTTTTGATACAAGCCAGGATACTATTTGCCTTCTCGGCCACCTGGGCACACTGCTGGCTCATATTCAGCTGGCTGTTGACTAACACCCCCAGGTCCTTTTCTGCTGGGCAGCTTTCCAGCCACTCTTCCCCAAGCCTGGAGCGTTGCATGGGGTTGTTGTGACTCACGTGCACGACCTGACATTTAGCCTTGTTGAACCTCACACAATCAGCCTCGGCCCATCGATCCAGATTGTCTGGATCCCTCTGTAGAGCCTTTCTATCATCAAGCAGATCAACACTCCCACCCAACTTGGTGTCATCTGCAAACTTAGGGAGGGTGCACTCAATCCCCTCATCCAGATCATTGATAAAGATATTAAACAGAACAGGCCCCAATACTGAGCTCTGGGGAACACCACTTGTGACCAGCTGCCAACTGGATTTAACTCCTTTCACCACAACTCTTTGGGCCCGACCATCCAGCAAAGCCCTTTAATTTATAGTTGTTAACATTATAACCTGAAGCACCATATTTAAACTTTTGAATGTGTTTATGTTTTGACTTTTTATTCTGGGACAATTGGGGGCAATTCCATTTTTTTATTTTCAATGACTCTACTACTGTAGTTAGCAATTGGAGAAAAAGGCCAGCTGAAGACAGAAGAAATTTTTCTGTGGTGCTGAAAGATTCAGCGCTATTTACCTTATGACAAGATGAAGGATGCTGGAAAAGTTCAATATACCATTTCTTTTCCTGTTGAAGTACATTTTCTTAAACTTAATTTAGGCTTTATTCACATATTTGGCACTACATACTTTATTGTGACTTTAATATAATTTCTGCCATTTGAAAATCTTGCTGATCAGATATATAATCCATATCAGCACTAATGGGAGTATATACTTTATTGAGGGGATATTCTAAATCTTTATTGTCTACCTCTTAACTTCTTGTAAAGATGTGAGAAAAAACAGGCAACGCAATTTCATAAGGCAACAAAAAATAAATTGTTATGGGCTTATAGGAAAAAGCACCAGTTTAGCCTTGTATCCGTGCTGTCATGAGAGTACCTAGAATACAAGTCAGCTCCAGAAATGTTTGACCTGGTTGAAGTCTACAAGATTTATAAGTGCAGAAAGGCACCTCACAGAGGTGCTGGGGAATGATACCTTCACTGTGCAACCATGGGGCTAAAGTAAGATATGAGCTTAGCTCTACCCTACCTTAGGGGCTGTGCAACCTCATGCCTTTGTGCTGTATGGTATGTGGGATTGAAGATGGGCCTCCGGGTCATGCCAGTAAAGGTAAGGAAATAAATTCTTGTAAGTCTTCGTATCTCCCAAACTGCTGCAGACAGTCTACAGGGCACACAGGACCTAGTCTGGATGGATTTGCTGTACCTTGTTGATCATGTAAGTGTTTTTGGACTGACAGTTCCCTGCTGCTTTAGTGGTGTGAAATTCCTGCAAATTTCAGTCCTCTGGTGTCAGAAATAGTTGTCTTCCTTCTGTCCAGCTTCAGCGTTAATCTTGACATGGTCAGAGCCAGTTTGAATTTGATCTGTTACTGACCATTTCACTTAGCGGTTTGTGCACTAACATGAAATGTCTCTCCGCGGGAGCATATTGTTTGGCACAGTTAATCAGCAGAGGGAAGATGGTGGGTAGCCCTCAGCATTTTATGTTTAATTTATTATTAATTTTGTGTCACTTAGTTATTCTTAAAGACCAACTTAGTTTTAATGAGGAATTTAGTTTGATGTCTGGAATTTTTATTGTTATTTGAAACAACCATTTTAAATTAAAGTACTCTAATTTTTTTTCTGCCCCATTAAATTCCATGTTTTAAAGTGTCTTATAGATGCAGAAATATTTTATAATGCATAAGCATTAAACAGGCTCCAGATCTGGATAGAATGTGGATACATTTTGTTATGGATCTCTCTAACTGTAACAAAAGAAGACTGAAATGCCTTCCACACTAGTGAAAGCTGGACTGGAGTAATCACAGGCAGGTCCAGTCCACATGTTTGTGTGGACTCTTCTGAAGACTGATATTGCAGTATGCTCTTCCTTATAATGTATTGCTTCAGAGAAATACCTCAGCTAAAAGTAACATGTACCTGAGCACTTTCTTTATTCCTATACAGAGTAAGGGAAAAGCAATATTGCTGGGTATGGACTCAAAATGCATGAAGAAATTGATGTAAAATGAATTGCATGTGAAGTCTCAAATACAATTATTAAAATCCTCGTCTTAAGGAAAGTTTTAACTAAGTGTTCATTCTAATATGTGTACATAAGAAAAAATACAAAATTGATTATTTGGGCAGAAATAATAAATTCAAAAGAATGCACTTATTGACAAGCGAGGGTGCTGTTACATAACTGCTTAAATGATGATATAGTTGCAACCAGGGTTTAGTCTTGAATTCACTCTTTGAGTATTAATTTAAATAATTCAATTGCTACATTGCCCTGGATTTCAAAATACAGCTACACTGTTCATCTTCATATAGCTCAGTAGGTATTGGTGGATGCCGAGATTCGTCTTGCTATGGAAATCTCTGAATGAAAATCTATTGACTGTGTTTTGCAGGTTAAAAACTGAAAGCATCATCATGGAATTTATACCAGTTTTTAAAGTTATGGTCTTTTGAACAAAATCTGGAAGGAATCTGAGGATTTAAAGCTATGCCTTACCTTTCAGTGCAGTTTAGCTGTCCCTATGTTGTTTCATAATACTATATTATAAAAAATCCCTCATGTTCCTACCCAAATTTCCCATCAGTTTACACACTTGGAATGTGTTAATAATTATAAATGTAAAAAAAATTTGAGACCTTCTTTCCATTCTCCTGCATATTTTTTAATTTTCTTCATCTGAATGTCTGTGTTTGTGAGAGGAGGAGGAGACTCTAGCTCTCATGTTTTATTCTTTCGGTGCATATTTGTCTAGGATTGCTCTGCTTCGATCTTTGTCTTTCCATCACCAGCTATTGACTTCTATTAAAAATAATGCAAAACTACTGACAAAAAAGTTCCAATTAGGAAAAAAATAAACAGTCCTTATCCCACCCCCAGCCCCAATCTTTATTCTCTGGAGTGGTAATCTATATATATACTGAGCCGTAGCAGAAGATTCACTGATGATTAATAAATACCTGTGATGGTTTTGGCTGGGACAGAGTTAATTTTCTTTATAGTATCTAGTATGGGGCTATGTTTTGGATTTGTGCTGAAAACAGTGTTGATAATACACAGACGTTTTAGTTGTTGCTAAGTAGTGCTTATACTAAATCAAGGACTTTTCAGCTTCCCATGCTCTGCCAGGTGCACAAGAAGTTGGGAGGGGATTGTCACAGATGGAGTGAGGGTGCACTTTACTCGTAAGAGAGAAGTAAAATATAGTTCATTGGTACAGAATAGGGAGCTAACAAAGTTCAATGTGACAGTGTTTTAACAGGATTTGATGGCAAGGCACGCTTGATTATTTACTGCATAGAGGACAGGGTCAGACAAAACTGTCAGGGGGACCCTCCCGTTGAGTCATGAGGTTCAGAAAGGATCCCCTTGCTTTCTAAACTCCTTCTCAGAGAGGAGTCTAGGTGCGGCTAGATCCAGTCCTAGTCCCAGACTTGGTCAATGGTTTATGTCTAAAGGATTATATGTGCGCAATCAATCCTTTATATCACTTAGCTAAGATTTCAAAGTTTAGCATGCTATTAGTCACTTACCGAGGATCTGTTGCAGCAAGGAATCTCTCAACCTTGAGCAGTAACCTTGAGAGGCATCCCTGCTCAAGGGGAGATACTGGCATGCAGCCTGCTGCCATGCAGAAGAGCTCAAAGGGCCCTGGGCTGTCCACTATTTAAGGAGTAAGATGATTGACTTATGGTCATATTTGCATATCAGGAAGAGGTTTAGATCCCTGCTTCAGGCAGTCCTTGGCTACTTTGTTGCCATTCGTCCTCAAGGTCCAGCATAAGCTGGATGCAGCTATCAGGATTACTCCCACCGATGGTTACTGCTTGTGCAGGGAGCGGGCCTGGGGGGGGAGCACCTCACTGCCACAGGGATACAGCTGGGACAGCTGACCCCAACTGACCAAAGGCCTATTCCATCCCATATGATGTCATGCTCAGTATATAAAGCTGGGGAAGAAGAAGGAAAGGGGGGACATTAGGAGTGATGGCGTTTGTCTTCCCAAGTAACTGTTACACATGATGCAGCCCTCCTTTCCTGGAGATGGCTGAACACCTGCCTGCCAATGGGACGTAGTGAATGAATTCCTTGCTTTGCTTTGCTTGTATGCACGGCTTTTGCTTTACGTATTAAACTGTCTTTATCTCAATCCATGAGTTTTCTCACTTTTACTCTTCTAATTCTCTCCCCCATCCCACTGGGGGTGGGGAGGTGGGGGTTGGGGAACCAGTGGCTGTGTGGTGCTTAGTTGCTGTTTGGAGTTAAACCACAACAATACCTTTTAATAAATACCTTTGGCTTAGTTTATAAATGTTCTAGGAACATGTCAGCGTGTGGTCATATGTGACAATGTTTAATATTTGTAGGAGAATTTTTACTGTGGGAAGCATGTGTTATTCCAAGTACTTGCTTCTCCATACAGAATTTAGTCCCTCAAGATAAGACAGTGATGGAAAAGTTGTAATTACTTTTCTACTTTTACAATCCTGTTGTCTGAACTTGTATGGAGCAGTCCAAGGAAATCTGAGTAGCTGGCTTGTCCACCACCAATGGAAATCATTGAAGTAATTAAACTTTTAAGTAAGTTTGACCTAGGATATCTATATTTCTGTGTCCTCTAGGAAAATGGTCCCAACTCGTGGTCTTATAAATTCATTATTTTTTCAGAGTATGATGAGATCCCTAAGCTGCTTTTTTCCTTTGCTAGTAGTTTGTTTTTAACTTTGGGTATTATTGGTGATTGATCCAAATGAAAGATTAATTCAAATTAACTTAAAATATTATGTTTACCGTAGGGTCATAATGAGGAATACGTAGATGTGGAATTCACTTTGAACTACTACTTTGAGGTATTCATTTTCAGTAGTAGACAATATGTACCTCATGTTTCCTGAGCACTGTTTGAAGTATGATTTGTAAGTGACCACTGGGTGTCACTGTTGCTGCTCTTTATAAAGACCTGTTCCCATCACTATCAAAAGAGTAGGCCTGAGGATTAATTTAGGAAAAAGAGGAGCTCACATTGATTTCAAGATCTGCTTTTTCCTTTTTGCAGCATGGAAAAGAGTAAGACAGAAATACAGACAGCAGTGAGTGATATCAGTAAAGGAAAAGAGCCACAGTAACTGCGATGTAGTTTCTATAGGTATTCTGCAAGGTCTAATGTGTATAGTTAAATGCAATTGCTCTGGGATGATATTGTCAACATTACGATAATTTTTCCCATGAAAGAACAAGTCCACTTAAGCTAAATCAAATGGTCGTTTGATTGTTAAGGGAATAAAGGAGTATGCTATCATGTTGCAGTTCTTAGTAAAGACAGTTTTTTGGGGAAAAAAAGAAAAAAAAAAAGAGAAAGAGTGAATATCCTGAAACTGTAAAGCAGCATTAAAACTAAACTTCTAACTCTTCACACATTCGTTAATGAATAAGTGCCTTACATCACCAACAAGCACAGCAGGTGGCCTGTGGACCTTCAAAGGCTGATATATTTCATATTGTTGTCAGAATCAAATGTGGTTTCATCTTGGGTTGAAAATAAGGCTCTGATACTATAACATACGCACATGTGATTCAAATCATTACCTTTAGACTGTATTGGCAGACTCTGCACTTGCTCAGAGGCACACTGACTTTCACAAGACTCAGTTCAGGCCCAGAAATCTGTTTATATGGAAATGCTCCAGGTCCAAAATACATACAGGATCAGGAAGAATGTATTGTTTTAATATCCTTTGTATCTGAGAAATCAAATCAAATGTATACACCATAAATGTCTGTAAAATATATATGAAGTGTTTCTAAAAATGAATGTGGTTAGACTGTGTTTAATGCACCTTGTACTTATGCATCTTTTTTCAGTAATAAGAATTTTATATATGAGCTTTTTTTCTTGCTAGGAGTAAACTATTAGCAGAGAAGATCAACACTAAAATTTTGTCATATTTCTTAGATCAAAGACATGAACTTTGTGTATAACTTTAACATTACCAATTTGCAAGGTCTTGAGATGTTTGCAGATTTCAGTGAAATGGCTTTTTCTTGATCATTTATATGTTTAATATTTTTCTCTTCCTTTCCTGAAGCGATATAACTCTATGTATGCATCTGTGGATATTTCTTGCATGGATGATGTTATGTTTAAATTAGCACAATAAGCTCTACAAAACCTTTATAATGGCCTTCTGGTATATTCTGAGTCAGGATAGTGCTACTATCCTTGTTTTCAAAGGTGGGGAATTAAATAAAAACACACCAAAGGCCTTACTTGTATTTACATAAGATGTTTTAGGAGGAATAAGGAATTGACCCTAATAGTATACAGCGTAATGAATTTTTAACTACTGGATATTCCCAGTAATTATACAAATAGCAAAGACATGGGAAAAAACCCACCAAATTTAAACTTTTTTTCCGAAGGGGCTTTTTAACTTTGGCAATAGACAACTTTGCAAACTTGTAAAATAAATTAGACTGGATGGGACCTCTGTGAGTTCTCTGGTCTGACCACTAGCTTATACCATGGCCGTCAAAGCTACAATAGGTTGCACAGGACCAAGTCCATTTGATTTTTAAGCATTTCTAGGAATGGGATACCATAACTTCTCTAGGCCACATATTCCAATATTTGACCACTGTCACAGTAGTAAATTTCCCCCTTACCTCTGATTAGAATGTATCACTGCTGGGCTGGGAAGTACAAAATGCTGTGAAGAGGTGCTGGTGGGCAGGTAAACTTAAAAATGAGGATTAAGTAGGCTTGTGTCAGGCTTCCAACTCCTACCAGGAGAGCAAAAAATACACATCAATGTGTACTTTTGTTTCTTACGCAGTAACTCAAGAGTAATACACATGACATTCAGCAACTATTATAGCAATCCAAACTGGTAGCATATATTTTGCTGATAGGTTCTAACAGGTACAGCTCCTGTAAGAAAATTAAATTAATATTCAACTAATTCTTAAACTGATACAACTTCTTCCTTAATTTTATAGGAATCAAAGAAATCAAGCATAGGTCTGAGAATCTTTTAAAGTACTTCATGAAATCTTAGCACAGTAAGATTCTTCCATGATATACAGCATTGACTTTGCATTTCAAAGAAAAGTAACTGGCCAATACCTTCAACATTTAAAGTTCAGGTTTCAGATTTTCTTCAAAGGCAGCTCTCTCTTTTGGGATAGCATGGGGGTGCATGGTGTACAGAGAAATTTTAATAGAGGTATTTCATGCTTTTGAAGACTGTTATTCTAATATTTTGAAAATTAACTTCTGAACATAGGAAGTGTGCTGTTATAATCCACGGGATGACTCAGTTCCTGCTCTGTCATTTGGGGTGTTGAAGGGAGCAAGACACACACGCACTTTTCATGAAGAGGAAGCTTGGAATGATTTCACATATTTTAAGTGTGCTGTAAGATAAGTACTTTTGATACAGAATTAGAAATACTCTCCTTACTCCCTGTCAGTTTAAACAAGGAATTGTTGGGGGGGTGTTGTATATTGCTTGTGTCTGTTTCACAGGGTTCGTTGTGTAGCTAAAACATATTAATAATACAGTAACAATAATACAACATTTATATAGAACTTCATATGGTTGAAGCACATTAGAAACAGTAAACCCTTTGGGAGAGAAACAAGGAGATAAATGAGATCATAGTTTTCCCAGCAGACCACAACAATAATTTTTAAACTGAAAATGCTGGAAAACTTTCAGTTACTTCATCTCCAGATTCAGCAAAATACTTCAAAACATATTTAACTTTGAGAACAGGAGAAATAATTGAGTGTTTGGTTCACTAAAATGGAACCTGTGTGTATAAAATGTGTATGCTAATTACAATGGGATGGACATAATTTATTTGCATTATTTTTATACCATAAAATATAACATACTCTTGTATACTATGCCTTGATGTTCAGAATAGTTCTGCCAGTTTAGGTCTTGACACTCTCAATGTACTTTTTATGAGCTAAATTTGTTTAAATAATATTTCCACTTGAGTCTTGGACTTCTTCTGGTAACTTTCCTTTCTAGGTCTATGAGATTCCTTTTCCTTTTGTATTAGTATAGTGTCAGCACACTACAATATACAAATCACCTAAAGGAGAGGAATGTCCAAAATTTACCAAAATTCTTAGTACAAAATTGCCAGGAACTTTATTTAATTTCTGTGACATTCATCTTAATTTTTAAACTGCAGGAGTACTTCCCAGAAACTAGAGGTTCCAATATCATGCTTTGTCTTGACCAAAAGGCCTTCTGTTCACATGGGGTTTACGTCTTGTTCATGTTTTTTCTTATTATATAATCCACACACTCAACTGAGTACTGAAATTGCTATCAAATGGCCTGTATTTTGCTGTTCTCCATACAGGAGAACCTTTTGAAGGTAACTGTATAAACCAATATTGTCTTTAAAACACACAGTGTATGCTGTAAGGCATTGTCTGAAAGATGAACACTTAGAATATTGATTAGTGTATCATGTTGGTACTATATTCAGATAAAAGGAGACAAACAGTGTCTGAGACTTCGTATTTTTCTTGCATCTAAACAGTGATTATACAGGGCAGTTTTGGCCAGACATCTGCCAGCTGTGAAATAAATGGTAAACAACAACAAAATGCACAGAGGAAGTGTGAGGGAACGAGGAAAATAGAAAAAAAACAACTAAAAACCAAACTGTTTTCTCGAAAGGTTTCTTAATGTAATTTTGGAAATCATTGATCAGAGATAGTAAACTGGGTTTAGAAAGCTAAATCTGTTAGAGTGTAAGAACTTAAGCACTTTCAGCTGAACTCTAAAAGGCACTTGTATAGAAGTTGACACTTCAACAGGACAAGTTAATGCATTCATATATTCATCTGAAGGTTTTGCTATTATCTATGTAAGGCCCATGAAAATGATATTGTAAAAGGATCTCACAATAGCAGATTATAAAGTAATGAAATGGCAGATTAACTTAGATATTGATAAACAAAAAGGAATGTACATAAAGGGATTACTTACCCATTAAAAAAAGAAACCTTATAAAAGCATGCATAATGGGTGACTCTACTCAATTAAATTCTCAACAGATTTTACACAAAGTTGCTTTTTCCATTGCTGAACTGCAGAATTCATTGTCCTAGGACGTTCTGGAAACCAAAGCTTATTCAGATATTTCAGATACCTACAATCTGATGTCATGATGGCTATTTTTCTGTTTTAAAGGTAATCTTTAGTGAGGGTATTGTGAAAGAACTCCTGACTTATGGGAAAATGTAAATGCTAATAGATATGTGTTGTATCTAAAAAGTGGACCATGCTGTAATCTTATGCTGGCTTCTATCCTCAAAAGAAGAGGGGAAGTTCAGATTTCATTCTGAAGCTTGTCTTTCAGGAAGATTGTCCTATCTCTACCTTGAATTTATACATCAACTCCTGCTCTTCAAACTTCAGCCATTAATAAAGACCCTATAATATAAGCATAGGTTCCAAAAAGGAATGTTATATATCTTGGCAGTTGTAGATCTTTCAAAATTACTCTGATATGAACAGACAATACTCTTTCCACTCTCTACCCTACATACATACAAATGCATGTGTTAGCATATGCGTTATTACTAGAGACAAGGTTTATGTTTATGAATGTAACAGGAGATCAGAAACATGAACTGGAACTTTCTTAAAAAATAGGGGGTATGAGAGAAGCTTATAGGGATCCAAACAGCAATGGTGAGGCAGGCAGGCCAGGCCAGATACTACAGAGTCTGGTTTCTCTCAAAGGCTCCAGTGGAATTCACATGATACTGAGGAAGATTTGCATTCTACTAAAATAGCATTTTGTGTGAGAGAATTGTTCTTTATCAATTTTTTGTCCAGCTTTTCTTCCAAGATTTCTGAGACAATGATAAAGATGGCTCTTTCCAGCTCCAGTCCAATGTCTTGTTGTGAATTCTCCTGCTGATTAATGTTTTAATGGTTCAAAATCTTTTTTGACCTGTGGTTGTGTATGAGGCAGATGTGAAAAGGTGAATGTCCCAATTTCTGACTGGAACTGCCAGATGTGGCAACTCAAGATAGGCCCTAGCGCTTGGAGATGCACAGGAGTCAGCTGTGCCTCACAGCTCCTGAGGAACCATCCATACTGTCTGATTGTTGAATTAAGTGTCTGAATAAAATGGAGAAGTTCAATAAATTTAATGCTATGGAGACATTTAGAAATGCAGCAAATCCCACAAGCTCTAAATGCTGGAAAATATTTTTTACTAAAATGTTTGCTTCTACGGTCTGTCTGCTGCTTCACTGAAATGAATATTCCTCTCTGAGACCTCCTGCTGTCCCAGAACTTATATTGTTTTCCAGCCTCAGGGTCATGATTGCTAAATTATTGTTACTAAAAGCTAGAATCAGCTCAAAAATAGGTTAATTTGTTTTCCTTTGTTTTTAATTTGGCCTCTGTTATCACATAGGGTTTATAATTCTCAGTTTCTCACTGCATCACCTTCACATGGGGTTGTGAAGTAAATTGCTGTGCCCAGGGAGGTTTGAATGATGACTGAGGTTTATCATTAATTCAGAGACAGCTGATAGGTAACAATGATTTTGCTTTATGATCATATGGATATCAGAAAGTAAATTGATGACAGAAAAGTCTCTATATACTCAAGGGGTATTCAACAGAATTATTTCACATAGAACTTGCAGGATTTAAAGGTGATGAAAAAAAGCTTGTGATGTAAATGTTCCTAATGAGACGGGAAGTTGTCCGACTTTCTGTACTTCAGAAAAGTCCATATTCAAAGAGTTCTCTGGCCTGATCTTGTTAAAGAAACCCAATAATAGCTCACAGCCTTCTTATTACTAAGTTTTGGGCCCCTGTGTCATCAAAATCTAGTAATAATCAAAATCCCTTTGCATTTTCAGGCTTATTATGAAGAAGGTCTGTACTCCAGGCTGTACAAATTTTCAAAAAAGTGTAATGAATCTGTGGTTCATATTAAAGTGTTCACAAGATGACGTTATGATCAGCGTCTCTTCATATGAAATAGGCTGTAGAGGTCTCAAATTTATTAGTGCTAGCAGGGGGTCACAGTATCCTACTGCTTCATTAACCATTTTGCTTCAGATATATTGCACTTCTTGGCAAAAGTCTCCTATTGGCCACTCAGTATGGGGCCTACTAGCATATGATGCCGCATCCAGAATGTTCAGGATGACTTCCCACAAGCAAAATGAGTACAAGCTGATCCCTGGAAGAAGGAAGATGTGCCACCCACAGTAGAGGTCTGTACAGATTTTGGTACCCACCTTGCTTGACAACTCAGCTGTTCCCTTCATGATATGCTACCCTACTCTGATCTGAAAATGTTTGTTTTTGAGGCCACTAAACATGATTTATCACCTTAGAACGTCTAAATATGTTGAAGATTTCTCTATTTCTATTCTATTCAAACAAGGTCTACTATGGCATGTTTTCAAGGAGTCAATTTCAATAACGATCTGTTAGGAGGAGGATTTGCAGGATTCTTTCTCATGCACATGCTATTCTCTACTGCTTCACTCCTTACCTTAGAAGCAGGAAGAAAGTCAGTTTTTCTCTCTGCTTTGTGCATGGAGGGCAGCATAAGTACACTACATGAAAAACGTGACTCCTAGGTAGGCTGCTAGTACATGATTGAGAAAAATAAGTAGTTTCCTAAACAGCTACTTGTAATAGAAGGGCTGTTTATCTATTTCTATCTATCGTGGGGCTCCACAAGGTCTTTTTCTTCAACAGCTCCATACACAGAGGAAAAAAGATACCATCAGGAGATAGGTTAAAGCCAAGAAACATGGATGTGAAATCCCAAGGAAGGAAAAAGCCCTCAGGCATAGGCTGATGAGGAAAGAGGGCTGAAGGCAGGAAGAAGACATAAAGGAGCAGAGAGTAATTACAGTAAAAAAAAGGAGAAGATAGATATTGCCCAGAAAGAGCGTGCCGACTCTGGAGCTGGATCACGGTGAATAGCTTCCAGAAATGACAAAATGATACAAAGGTTCAGTAAAATGTAATATAAGAGATTACGGAATTTAGCTTTTGGTATTGCAGGATTAGGAGTGAAGACTTTTTGAAGCTATCAATCATCAGCTAATCTTGGAATGTATACACAAATTTTTGAGGGTTTTGTGAGAAAGAGAACATCTTCATTAGCAGACAGTTGGCTACACCCTTGTTAAAATTTAAGACAGTAGCTATGCTTAGAGAATTACAAACCATAATGCTTTAAAATCCCATTAAATAGATTTTAAAATAAATAAAAGGTTTAGGCTTTCATAATTTAACCGTATCTAAAATCCTCAGTCCAGTAAGTAGAGTTGGGTGCTTTAAGAGAGCCCTCCCCATGTTCACTGGGCCCAAGCTCAGAGCTGTGGTAAGAGTTATGTCAGTGGACCTGCATCATATGTATCTGTGGCAGTGTGCTCCCCCCCCCCCCCCCCCCAGCTCCCCAGCTCCCTGCACAAGCAGTAACCATCAGTGGGAGTCATCCTGATAGCTGCATCCAGTTATCCTGGACCTTGAGGACAAATGGCAACAAAGTAGCCATTGGCTGCTTTGAAGCAAGGATCTAAACCTCTTGCTGATATGCAAATATGACCATAAGTCAATCATCTTACTCCTTAAATAGTGGACAGCCCAGAGCCCTTTGAGCTCTCCTGCACGGCAGCGGGCTGCACGCCAGGATCTCCCCTTGAGCAGGGACGCCTCTCAAGGTTACTCCTCAAGGTTGAGAGATTCCTTGCCGCAACAGATCCTCGGTAAGTGACTAACAGCATGCTAAACTTTGAAATCTTAGCTAAGTGATATAAAGGATTGACTGCGCACATATAATCCTTTAGATATAAACCGTTGACCAAGTCTGGGACTAGGACTGGATCTAGCCGCACCTAGACTCCTCTCTGAGAAGGAGTTTAGAAAGCAAGGGGATCCTTTCCGAACCTCATGACTCAACGGGAGGGTCTCCCTGACAGTTCTGTCTGACCCTGTCCTCTATGCAGTAAATAATCAAGTGTGCCTCGCCATCGAATCTTGTTAAAACACTGTCGCATTGAACTTTGTTAACTCCCTATTCTGTATCAATAAACTATATTTTTACTTCTCTCTTACGAGTGAAGTGCACTCTCACTCCATCCGCGACAGTATCTGAATCGTTGTTCCTACTTGCTCACACATACAAGGGTCTATAGTCTTCCTTCCACTGAACCTCTATGAGGTGGAGCTGGGTCTCTTCTCTCCTTTGTTACTGGAGGCAACAAAGACCAGATGTACTTGCTCATGCTCTTCACAATGTATTGTTTTGGTGGGGGAATAATGTTTGGTTAACACAATCTAGTGAATTGCACTATTCAAGCTGGCCAATGGCCATTATTGCCACTGAAAATCATTCAATACGAATTATAAAATGTCTCATTGGGAGTACTATCCTGCAAGATCCTTTATGGGTCTAAGCAGGGCCATCTCCTGTAACTTACTTCTATGGTTAACTTGGCTTCTGTTGTCATTTTACTGCTATGTTGAAAATATGTTTGATGACTTCAGATAGACTAACAACACCACACAACCCGCAAGAAACAAAATTTTCAGCAGGCTCAGCAGAAGATCAGATTAGAAGGACCTCTGAATTCTAACAGCACATTTGTAACCACTAGCTTTGTGGTTTAGCTACAAAATTTAAGTGTATTTTTATTTCCTCTGCATCAAAACTGGGAGGATTAATATTTCATGCTCTCATGGATTAAGTCTATCTTGTAGCTTCAAGTATTAGTGACTATTGTCATATGTTTAATGAACAAAAATTTTGTATGTTTGGGTTTTGTAAATATGAGCTAAGCGATGGTAACTATATATTCCTTCAATTAAAATATATATTACTTATATATGGGTCACTACCAAGCACATTTGGGAAGTAACACTTAAACTGATGACAATATTTAATGTTATGAATAATGTGAAACTGGAACAGAAAACCTTACTTCAGTGATAAACCAACTGTAAAAAATAGCTGTTAAGCTTTGATGTTTTGAAGTATTTGTTCACTTATTTCAGAATGTTCAGATAAAATGCAGTATTTCAAATGTTATGTGCAGCAACATGGAAGATAATCAAACAGCAAATGTTTCCATTCGGCAGTTCAATCACAAATTATGTATGTGCAATTATGTCTAATTATACAGAGTGGGAAGAAAATGGAGACATAGGATGATTGCAACATCATTATAATCGACAGTTATTTAACATGTACAGTTTTCAGCCTCTGATGGGTCTTTTCTGATGAAGAATGAAAGATATGTTGGGTTTTTTTCTCCTTTTGAAGCAGGCATCACACAAAGCTAGATTCAGAATTCTTTTCTCCCTAACAAAATGTATTCAGTGACTTGTTTTCAAGGTGACAAAGGAAAGCTGACAAAGTGAAACTGCATCAACTGTGCAGCTATATGTTTTTTTCACTTTTTAATGGTAGAGTAATATGTATGATTCTTCATTTGCTACTCTAACCCTTGACAAATACACTTATGACTCTTAGATGGCTGTTGATTACCTCAAGGTTACCTAGCATAATGTGCAGCTAAAACTATCCCGAAGGCTTGAACCTCCAAAATACTAGTTGTATCATTTAACTGGTAGTAGGTAGGATTCTTAGAGTATTAAGGCCTGATATAGCTTTACAGACTTCCAATACAAATCATTTGAATGGTGAGCAAGAAAGAATATTCAGCAATCAGCTTAAACTGACTTGTTAATTAGGACGGTTAGTCCTGCACTGTCATTTGGAGTGAGTAACCTGTATACAATTTTCCTGTCAAGAGAAAGGAAAAAGAGCCAACCAAACTCTATAGTGGTTAGGGCACTTCTCTGGGGCGTGGGATGACATTCAGGTCACTCTGTTTCTACAGCCTTTCCAAACCCCCCCTAAATGGCAGCTATACTTGCTGCTCACCACAATTTGGTGTGATCCCGAAGCCTGCTGGGAGTGCACTCCATCCCATCCGCTAATATGGTCATTAAATGAAAATACTAAATCGGGGTCACCAGCAAGAAACAGGTCTCCCGAGACTTCAGGTAGGGTCAGCAGATTGGTGTCTCTAGCCCCTGCAGGAGAGAGTTTCCTACAGCTGTCATGACTCAGCTGAGCCTGATGAACTCCCTGGCAGGTGCTGCCCGTCCTCACTGGTGACCACAGCACTATGCCTATGCTGAAGCTGCAGGTCTGCAGGTGGAGCACGACCAGGCTTCCGACCTTCTCCACCCCGACGGCCGCCTGCCGTCACCTGTGTGAACACAGGCTCTGTTCTCTCCTTGCTGCCTCACTGCCTGCAGCTCTGGATCTGGATTCTGCAGATTCTCTGCTACGACCCTGGCAACCTCCTCATTCTCCGGGGAGGCACACCCTGGTCACCACCCCTCGCGGCTCCCTCCCAGCCGCCCAGCGCCCCATCGCTGCACTGCCTGAGGCGGCAACGGCAGTGCCGAGCCAACGGCCCTGCCACGCTCCTCACCGCCCTCGGGGGCGCCCTCGGGGGCAACCGCCACAGCGCCCAGGCCCCGCCCCACAGCACCACCTCTGGGCAGTGCCGCAGCACCCCCTGCAGCCGCCCACCGGGGCCCGGGCGTGTGCGTGCTCGTTCTGCACGTGCTTCGCAAGAGCCAAAATATGTCTCGATTTGCTACTTATGGGAGTCATAAACACCGTGGCTATACAAGTACTCTCGCTAGCGTGAGTTTTTATTGGAGCTACTGTGTCTTACTCGTGTGCCGTGTGTTACTTCCTTGTGCTGCCCAGGCAAAAACCAGTTATTTCCAAAAAGCACGAGGCAATGAGTAGCTCACGTTGAATTCACAGCCAGCAGTCGTTAACAAGTTCCTGCTACTAGCTGCTCTGACAAGAGGCAATGTGACAGCTGGCAGTGTCATCCTGATAACCAAGTTTTCTATGCTTTTACCATCAGGGGCAATGGCAAACCTCAGATACTGATTTTTCAGAAGTCCTTAAAAGCCTTTTAAATCTAAATAAGTTTTTTTTCTTTTCTTTCTGCCTGCCCAATGCGTTCTGTGTTTTCTCAGGTGATCCCCTCCGGTGATCTCCCCAGCTAGCTGTCTGCACTGCCCTGCCAGCTGGGGTCTTCAGCGAGTCTTGCCGGCTGTGCAGGGGGGACAAGACTGGAGTGCTACCAGTGGCAAGATTTACATTCATAAAAAAACCTGAGCCCTGGACTGAACTGGAGGTTTTCCAAATTCTCTGTGACAGAGAATAAAGTTGGTATTTTGTGTCTGTCCTTTGTCCCAGGTATTTTGAATCTAGCTAGATTCTCTTGCTTAGACTCTTGCTAGAAAATGCTTATTCTCTGAAGCAGACAGTCTGGAAAACAGAAGGAAATACCAAAGGAATTCCCAGGAAAGTGGAATGTGATTCTGGAGATCATCAATTGTGGTAAACATTGGACAAAATCAGCAAGCTGGGAGTTAATCAAAAAGAAAGGGAGCTCCTGGAGAAGGGTAAATGTGAATGAGGTGGTTTGGCAACTCTTTTTTCATTGATATTTATAGTTAGCACAGATCATGATTTGGTCACTATTTATAGTCTTTAACTCCTGGGGGGAAGAGGAGGTATATGAAATAAAGATTTAAAAAGAGGTGAAGGCACATCTGATGATGGAGATGAAGGACAACGAAAGACCTATTACTGATTGCAGTAGATACCTGGTGGAGTTAATGAAAGGGTTGTATGTAATCTTTTGAGTCTGGTCATAAAAGAAATAGAAGCAATACATGGCAGGATAGTAGTCCTGGGAAGACCAGAGCTTTACTGTTGAAGGCAGGGGTATAGTGTTTATGGTGCAATAGATTGCAAAGAAGATGTAAGTATAGTACAGAAAGAAGGTTTTTCTGCCAAAATTACTTCAAGAAGTGTATGGTAAGAAAGACTCCACTAAAAAAAATGTTGGGGATTGTGCCAGATTTGGATATTGGTCAAACCTCTGTCATTCTGCTATTAGTTGAGTGGTTTTGATAGTATCATGGAATGACGGGAGAATTAAATTTATCAGATGAAGATTAGAAAATAAGTGTACTGTCAGGTACGTCTGGATATTTGCAGATGTGATAGCTAACATTTCTTCAAATTCACTTAACAGACAAAAGGTGTTGATGGTTTCAGATTTGACTTTGATAAATGATAAGGGTAGAAATCATTCTATGTTTTTCTAAGACATAGAAAAACTGGTTCTAGAAAATATTTCAGTTGCAATAATTAAAGACCAATTTACTGTAAATGAAGAATAAACAGAAGGAGGCCAGTATGTCAGCTGCAAAATAATGTCTCAGATGTTAGAGGTCAAGTTCATATAGTCAAATGAATTGGAAAGTAATTAGATCAAATATGCAAAATAGCTAGAATTTGTATATTAAACAAAGGAGAAAGCCTGAAGTACTTGCTGCAGCAAAGTACAAAGACTAGCAGAAGTCTTCAGAAATTGAAAAATATTTTCTCAGCTTTCTGAGCTTAGTTTTTAGATCTCAGATATGCAGAAGGTTAGGAATAAAGTAAGAATTGCTGAAAGTTGAGTCTGACTTTGCAAAACAAGTAAACCAAAAACCTCAATGTTCTTCAACTTCACCAATAAAAAGAATAAGGGGAAGAAACAAGGTTACTACCCTGTGAACCTAGAGATTTGGAGTAGTCTAGGCAAGGCCCTAAAACTCGATTGAACTTTTTTGTCAATTTTCATCTAGAACAATAGTACTGAAAATACGAGCTAACCTACAACAGTGCTGGGGGTGGGGGTAGAATATGAACATTGCTTCATCTAGGGTGGAAGAAAAATGGAACTGAATGTTTTCAAACCAGGTTATCTAACCTTTTCCCTTGACTACTAAAAGAAGTGCCCCATGTTCCTTCACCACCTGTGTAGCAAGCTTCATTGAAGTGGTAGTGTTTATTTCTGAAGAAGAGCACATAAAAGGATTTGGAGCCCTTCCCTGCATTTTCCTTTTCCTTAGCAAAGTGAAAATTTCGAGGTAGTTTTGTACCTTTCATTAAATAAAGTTCAAGGACTCCTCTACATTACAGTGCCTCGTAAGGAAAAAAGCAATAAGAGCATTAGTCTGTTCTTAGCTATTTGTGAGTTTAATGGAACCTTTTAAGAAAAGAGAAAATACAGACATAGAAGTAACGGACTATGAATTTAAAAAAAAAAACCCACCTCATGGACTAACGAAAGGTAGAACGTTCAAAAATAATTCAAAACGTTTCTTTGTAAATGTATTTTGTAAAGACTTTAAGGTGGTTAAAGAGGCAATTACATTGGCCTGCTCTGATAAGGAAATTGTCAGGTTGGAGGAAAGTTACAGGTAGAATTGTTCAGAGGTCAGTCTTGGGACCAGTATAATTTAATATTTTCATTACAGTCCTTGGCAGAAGAGTGCTAATGAGGCTTGCTGATAAAACAAAGTTAGTCATCATCATCAAAAGAGGGATGAAAAACTGGGTCACCTTGTGGAATAGCCTGCAAGGTATGAGATGAAATTTAATAGTACAACCGCTTGGTCATATCCTTAGGGAGTGGTAATAAGAAAGTTCATTATTAACTGAAAGCTGTTTAGTTGGAAATGACAAAAGATTAGAGGAATCTAGTGTAACAGTTGATAAGAGAAAAAGTATGAGAAAGGATGTTTTCCTTTCTCATGACGGATGTTTTCCGTCATGAAAAAGGATGTTTTCAAGAAAAGGGGAAATGAGATCCCAGGATTCCTTGCTAGCATACTATATTCTTTTCTAGTATAAGAGTGTTTATTAGGCATTGTTTAAGAAAAAGGAATTATGTCTTATACAGGCATAGGTGAATGTACAATCTCTTATGAGCAATGATGAAAAAGCTATGGGTTGTTTGGCATAGCAAAGTGAAGGCATGACCTCTAGAAACAGAGAACGACTAATTAAGTGATATAACAATATTGGTGAATGAGCAAATAAAGTGACCACAAATCAGTTTAGAAAACCAGGAAAAATGTCCAACTATCAGAAACAGTGGGAGGTTCTGAAAAAAAAAAAAATAGAGTAAGGCTAATGGGGATGATAGTCTAAGTACTTTTAGGGCATTCTGACAAGCTTGTCATCAAGCAGAAGGTGTAATAGACTTTCTAAACATGATGAAGTACTATAAGCAATTTTTTTCAGGCTTTACATCTATTAAGTAATTTGAGTTTTGCTGAAGACCTAAATGTTCCCCTAAGAGTTTCAGTGTAGTGGTTCACGTATATATAACCATTTTCATATCTTTTCTTTAATGGTCATTTACTTATTAGCTACTTTTGTGCTTGTGGATGGATTCTTTTTTCTTCCCCAAGCGACTGAAGACAAAAAGGTGGCAAGTAAACTAAATCAATAGTTGTGTTACCTTTTTGACATCATTGAATTGATGTCAATGATGCTCTTGAATTCCTCTTTATCTTTTCAATTTTTTCTGCTTCCCTCCTCCTTCCTTTTCAGTGAGATTCTTCTCCCCTTTTCTTCCACTCATCCAGTTGCCATGCTGATGTGTTAACACTTCCTTTCTCCTTACCTTTTCTTAACAAATCAGCAGTGAAATTATTAAAGCCTCAGGTTTTACAGGTTTCATGCTGAAGAGAAGCCAGGCACCTTACATCTTAAAACAGTATTTTTCAGTCTGTTTGTATTCATAATGAGTCTATGCCAGTTCACACTTGGTTTACATCACAAATTAATTTTTTAAACATGAAAATTAGAAATTTTACTTTGCGAGCAATAGCTCAGTTTTCAAAAAAAATTGTGGTATGTGCACCAAGTCTGTATGAACTTGTGGCAGTTTTTGTGACCATAGTAGTGCTTTTTTCCAGTTGAGATTCATGAACCTATGCCATATGCTACCCCTAGATCATACATGAACAAATCAAAGCGGGTAAAGTTTTCAAACATCACTGAAGCTTAGTATAAATCCATGAGTGATGGGATCCTGACCCTTCTGGAAGTGGCATTCAGAACCTCAAGAGTCTTGGACTGATGACTATTTTACTAGATGAATAGTCTTAGCAGAGATCCCTATCTTCCCATAAGGCATTCTTATAATTTATCTCTTTTAGACTGACCACAACTCTTTGCTTGCATTTTTTTGGATTGCTGTCCCAGTCCAAGGATAAAATGAGATCTTTTAAATATTCAGCAGCATAGCCTTTTGGTTGAGAGAGATGGGATTGCAGTCATTGACAATAATTATGTTTGGGCAGTGCTGTCTGTCCACCTTGACATGCTAAGCTAATTAAAAAAAATACAGAAAAAGAGATTAAAGGGAGCTAAATGTTGCATGCTGATTCAGAGAGCACTAAAGAGTTACGCTGGCCATCAACAACTATTACTTTTGGAGCATGGCATTTAATTTTCATTCATATGGACAGGAATATCTCTCTCAAAAAATTTTCATTCTCCAATTTTTCTTAGCCCAATCATAGAAGCAATAAACATGCTGACAACTGCTGAGGCTTAGTGCTGAAGACAG
Source organism: Ciconia boyciana (assembly GCF_034638445.1). Lineage (NCBI taxonomy): Eukaryota > Metazoa > Chordata > Aves > Ciconiiformes > Ciconiidae > Ciconia > Ciconia boyciana. Next base: position 75,833,435 of record NC_132937.1, on the reverse strand, counting down.
TGATTTAGGGAAACAATCAGCATTTAGAAAGAGGAAATTAGAAAATAAAATAACTCTTGTTGCCCCATAATTTTTTTTTATGATATACTGCTGTACCTCTGATATGCATGGACATGATCTCATTTAAATTTGGGTTGTTTGAGTATCGTTTATGCCTTACCAATATGCAGGGGTTTTTTTCCCTAGAAAAAGTACTTAAATGCTTTTTGCATTTTCCATAAGCACTTCCCACAGAGATTTTGGTAATAAAACACTGACTTAAAGGTTGTAAGAGTGACTATAAATCTGTGCTAACATACCACACCAAGTTCTGTAAATCCATGGCCTCTAGGCAATTAATTCGTTAGTGAGAGTAATGCTGAATGACTGCCTATTCTAGTGTCATTCAGAATTTTGAATCAGGGTATTATGTTGACACATGCTTGAACCTGTTGAATTATTCAGAATTCTGGTTGTATATGCCATTCGTTCCGATGATCTAAAATTATAGTTCCCAAGAATTGCATTTTCTGACCTGATATGCCTCTGAGTATACCAAGGAAGCATCTCCTTCATATTGAGATTTGCAAGGCTTCCTCTTGTCCCGGGTCAGTCTGTATTGACTGCAGTTCTGATCACCATCTGAAGTCAATGGGAACTTTGCTATTGGTTTCTGTCAACAAAATACAGAGAACAGGGAAGAAAACTCTCTAGAAATGTCTTACTCAGATGTTGTCTGTCCTCCTAGCGGTCTTTGATCAATAGCAGGCAGCTTTTTCAGAGCTCAGAAGGTCTTTTGTGAATTGCAGGAGTGAAATCTAGTTTTGTTTTGGGTTTGTAGGAGTGTGCTCAGCCTCAGTAGTACTCACTACCTCAATAGAGTCTTGGAATAAAATTTTTCTTTGGGTGAAGTAATGGGGTTTTTTCCATTTTTAATAAAGCAGATGGTTGAGTAGCATTGTATTGCATATTGTATAGCTCTTTATGATGTAGTGATAGCTACCTAGCTATTTAAAAAAAATCTATTATTGTTTTCTAGAAAATATATTCCAAAATATATTCCTTATTTCCATTGGTGTTCTTTCAACACCAATAGTCAGTGAGTTTTATAAACAGAAATATAGATTAATTCTTTCTTTGTTTTGTTTGGAATTTGCTCTACTCCTGAATCAAGATTCATAAAATATTTGAAAACATTGCTTAAATTGTTCAGGCTGCAGAAATAATCACTCTCAAAATAAGTATTTTTTTTCCCTTTTTTTTTCTTGTTTGTCTTTAAAACTTGGTGTGCTAGTTTTTCTAGAGAACAAACAAGACCTGTTTTTCACTTTCAAGTGCTTTTTTCCCTGAAATCTATTGGCAGTTTTGTTGGCTTATTGCAGGCCTTCATTATGTTGTTTAGAAAGGGAGGTTGCATTTCTTTAAACTGACTGATAGCTTGAAATCCTGGCTGCTAAGAGTTCATGAAGCATTTCAAAAGTAAGAACCAGGTAGTGCTATTTGCAGTGGTTCAAATGAAGACCAATTACACAGGATTACTATTATTACTACTTAGTACTTAGAATATGTGCTCACAAAAGTGCACTTAAAGCAATTAGTGAAGAAAGAAACAGACAACAAATATTTCAAGTTCAAGAGTGGTGCATCAAGTTTAATAGCTGCATTTGGACAAGGAAGACACACAATGATGTAGTGGGCATGCTGATCCTGTTCTGATTTTATCTGATCTCATGACCAATAGGTAAGCTTATGAAAGCTTCTTGACTTCTTTGTCCTCTAGTATTTATGAAAATTAATTTTAAAATTCACTAAGGGGGCAGAAAAAAAAATGCTTTAGTTTGTTTGGAATCTCCTTACTTAAGGAGTAGTCATTGAATAATGATAGCTGGTTATGTGGTTCCAGGTGCTGCACATGTGTTTTTACTGGTTTCTTATCTTTCAGTATAGACCGAAGATATATTTAGAAATAAATACAACTTTGCACTTACCAGTTTCATTCTCAATGCTCTTACAGTCTTGATCCAAAAGGTAAAGTATGGTTAGACACTGACTGAAATTTTATGATACGTATGCATACATGTTCGTTAATTTTACATGGCCTTGTTTGGTGATGATATTAGAGAATATCCTTAGCCAGTAAACTTTAGTTTTCCTTCACGACTTCAGCTTCTGTGAGCATTTGAGAGAAAGAAATAAGGTGGAATTTAGGACTGTGACTTGACCTTTTAGGCTCATGTTCTGTAAGACATTCTGCATTTTTACTTCCCACAGCAGGGTTTTGGTCCTTTCCTATTCATATTTTTCTTAAATAAAAGACTTGTTCCTCTGCTCCTTAATCAAGCCATGCAGCCACTGGGTTTTTTTGTGCTTTGCTCTGTTCCTGTTTAAGAGGGGGCAGTAAACAGCAGATCAAGCATAGCACCTGGCAGATGTTTTAAAATATTCCTGAAAGAAAAGAATAATATTTGTTTTTGTAGAACTTTTGAGGTTTTGAGCAAATCTGTTAGTTAACACAGCATATGAGAAGGAAAAAACAAACCATGAAGAGTTCAGCTTTGTTGAATAGAAGGAGGGCATTGCTATTTTAAGCTGAACGGCATCCTGATTATAAAGTTAGTAGCCAAATAATATATTTTCATGGAAACTTTGGTATGTCTGTATATCATAGAAAATATGCAGTTGAGTTGTGTCTCTGCATGTTTTAAGATCCAATTCTTAGAGAGGTTTGTCAACATTCAGTTTGATAGCATTATGCACAGGAATAAATTTTGTGCACATGAATAAATCTCTAAAAGGCATTTTGAAATAAAACTGGAAAAACAATGTGGTTCTTCCTCAGTAGGTCATGTGTTGCGGATTGAAGTATGGACTCCGATCAAGGGGTAAATCAAAGACCCTTTATTGAAATCTTCCATGGCCTATATACTTTCTATTTGTTTACACACGCGCTACTGAGAGAACTCCTATTGGTCTACATGTCTTGTCCACGCGCCCCCCATGCGTCCCTTCAGCTAATACAATTGGCTATCTCCCTGCAACCCTGCAGTTCCTTCCCCCACAACAAAGGTGTTCCAGATGCACTGTCTCCTTTTTTCGGACATGACCCGACATGACCCGGACCCTCAGTACTTCAATCTTGTTAACCCTTTCACTCCCACAATGCCTAATTCCTCCTCAATTCCCCCTTTTTGTTTTTCAACAACGTATATTTTTTGCACCATTTTCTGCAAATTCCTTGAACACATGACAACAAACAAGGTACAAACAGCAAGATACAGAAAAATATACCAATAACCAATAACCCAGTTTTTAACAATGGTTCAGTGTTCGCGCTAAAGACACCCATATGTTGCTACTGTTCCAGGTTATCATTGACATGGGGTTCACTGCTGTTATGGTCGTCAGCGTCAGCAGTCCCCATGTCATTAGCAAGGGCAGGCTTGTCGGTGTCTTCATGATTCGCTTTTTCAAGGGCTGGTCTTACACATCGAGCAGGGATCCAGCGTGGTCCTTGCTCTGTGGAGACACAAGCGTATCCTCGACCCCATGTTATTAATGTATAAGGTCCTTCCCATTGTCCTGATTGTAGAGACCGTACCCACACTTTAACATCCTTGCTAGATACATCTATCCTATCGGTCGAACCAAAACTTAAAAAATGTCGAACAATTGGTGGTCGCTGTTCCAGTGCGGCCTCCCTAATATCTAAATAATTTAGGGTATAAACTGTTTTCCATAACTGTACTTGAGGGCTTTCTCCCACCATTCCCCCTTTTTGTTTTTCAAGCATATGTTTTAGGGTTTGGTGACTGCATTCAACAATAGCCTGGCCTTGTGGGGAATGTGGAATGCCTGTTACATGTACTACACCCCATAGCTGTAAAAAGCGTTGGGTTTTCTGGCTAATGTACCTGGGCCCGTTATCTGTTTTGATAGCAGATGGCACCCCCAGGGCTGCGAAAGCTGCAGTCCAGTGTCGAATGACATCTTTTGCCTTTTCTCCAGATTCTCCAGTTGCCCATAAAGCACCCCAATAAGTATCAACAGAAATGTGCACCCACTTTTGTCTTCCAAATTCAGCTATATGAGTGACATCTGTCTGCCATAATTGTAATGCGTAGAGACCTCACGGATTTACCCCCATTTTGCGGACGGCAGCAAAAGGTTGACAATCCGGGCACGCACGTACAATGGTGCGGGCTGTTTCCCAAGAGAGGCCGAATTGTTTTCTTAGTGCTTTAGCTGACTGGTGAAAAAACTCATGGGATAGCTGGGCTTGTTTTATAGTTTGTGGTACTGGGGTTGCCCAAACTGGAGCAGTCAAGCGATCTGCTCTATGGTTACCTTCCGCAATAAAACCTGGTAGATTTGTATCGCTCCTGGTGTGTAGTACATAAAAATCATTTTGCCTACGATTTAGCTCATAGCATAATTGTTTAAATAGAGAGAACAGCTGTTCATTACTAACATGTTTTAACCATGCTTTCTCTAATCGTTGGACTACCCCGCATACATATTGTGAATCAGTCACTATATTCAATGGTTCACTCCATTTTTTGAATGCTTTTATGACTGCTACTAATTCCACTATTTGAGGAGTGCCTTGGACCACATGGATCTCTTCCTTCCAATGTTCCTCTTCTTTCCAAACTATGACTGCTCAGCCCATTTTCCCTGACCCATCAGTAAACACAGTAATTCCAGAGACTGGTACAGGGCTGCATCTGGGTCGAGCAACTATTTCAATGTCTTTAAATGCCATAAATAATTTATGAGCTGGCATGTGGATGCTAAGTGTTCCTGCATAGCCTAGCAAAGCAGTTTGTAACGGTATGCTATTAGCTAAGCTCCAGTCCAAATGTTCTTTCGTCAATGGAATGTAAATTGTATGCACTTCCTCACCTCGTAACTGTACAGCATGTTTCCGCCCTTTACGGATTAACATCGCAAACATTTCCACTCTGGTAGTAATAGTTTTCACAGGCTGATATGGCAAAAACACCCATTCTATCAAAAGCAAAGGATCATTATTGTTTGCTAGCCATTGCCCCAGTAGAGCTAACGGCTGGGTAATAGTGTTAATGATATAGAGCTGGAGGCCATACCTGTCATGCACGTGATGGGCTTGTCATGACTGTATTGCTTGTTCGATGTGAGCCAAGGCCTCCTTCGCTTCAGGAGTCAGTATACGTTTGGAATCTAATGCGGGATCACCTCTTAATAAATCGAAGAGAGGTTGTAGTGTATCATTTGTGATTCCCAGCAAGGGTCGAACCCAATTAATGGCGCCAAGTATTCTTTGTACATCATTTAGAGTGCTGACTTCCCACTTCAAGGCCACTCTCTGAGGTTCAACAGCGCATTCCAAGATTTTCCACCCTAAGTAACACCAGGGAAGTTCCTTTTGCACCTTCTCAGGTGCCACTTGTAATTCAAATTTCTGTAATGCTTGAACTGTATCTTTTACTACTAACTGTATATTGTCTACAGAAGCCCCAGAGATGAGTATATCATCCATATAATGATATATTAGTATTTGTGGGTATTGTTCTCGAACCCCAGAGAGTGCTCTTGTGACATATATTTGACATATTGTGGGACTATTCTTCATGCCTTGAGGCAAGACCGTCCAGTGATATCATTGCATGGGTTCACTGTTGTTAATTGAGGGAACCGAAAAAGCAAATCGAGGGCAGTCTTGGGCCACTAAAGGAATTGTAAAAAAGTAATCCTTCAAGTCCATCACTATTATTGGCCAATTCGCAGGAATCATAGTAGGAGAAGGGAGTCCCAGTTGCAAAGACCCCATGCTTTCGATCACTGCATTGATTTGCCTCAAGTCATGTAACAATCGCCATTTACCACTTTTTTTCTTTTTAACACACACGGGGTATTCCATGGACTTGTAGTTGGAACAATGTGACCTTGTTGTAACTGTTCTTGCACTAGTTCATTCAGAGCATGGATCTTTTCGTTTGTGAGGGGCCACTGATCCACCCAGACAGGCTCGTTTGTGAGCCATTGTAGTGGAAAGGTAGGCCGCGCTTCCGTGACCCCCATTAAAAATTTTGTGTACCGATAGTGACTCCCCAGGAGCTGAGAACATCTTGCCCCCAAAGAATCAGCGGCACGGCAACAACAAAAGGGCAAGTAGCTGAGACCTGGCCTTCAGGCCCAATGACTTGTATCATATATACACTTTGATATGAAGTGGTGGTCCCTCCAATACCATATAGGGCAGAGACAACTTCTTTTATTGGCCATCCTTGGCGCCTTTTGCGTTTGAAATTACTGTAACATCCGCTCCAGTATCTATCATGCCCTGTAGTTTGATAGTTCTAGGCGTCCCTTGGCCATTACTTGAAGTACATGTTAACATAGGTCGTTGTGACTGTACTGTTTGGGCCCATAAGATCAAGGGCGTTCCTGTGGAGCCAAAGCCACCTTTTCCTCTTTTAACTGAGTCTGTCACTGGAACTTGACTTCTAAACGGTACAAGCTGTGCTATCGGGCTGCCTTTTGGAATAACAACTGGAGGAAAGGGAGTCCATATCATTGCTTGTATCTGGTCCTCATAATCTGCATCAACGACTCCAGGGAGCACAAAGAGTCCTTTCAAAGTCACACTAGAACATCCCAATAACAAGGCACTTAAACCGCCCCCCAGGGGTCCCTTTGCATTCAATGGCACTCGGTGTACGGTCTGGTCTTCTATTATTATTTCAGCATCTGTGGTGACATCCATTCCGGCGCTTCCTGTGGTTCGGCCTTGAAGGCCATTGCTGTTGTCATGGCTTGCCGAGGCACTTGTGTCTGTGCGCGCCGCCGGCTCGCGCTGGTTTGGAAGTTTCCCTGAATTAGTTTGCCATCTTTACCCCATTTGGAATGGCACTGATTAGCGTAGTGATGCCCCTTCCCACATCGGGGATAAACTCCAGGTCCTGAATTTTGAATTTGGTTTATGTTTGGACAATTGTGCTTAAAATGTCCTGTCTTCCCACACCTAAAACAGGCTCTGTTATCAAATCTCAAGGCTTCGAATGCGGAGGCCATGGCTTGAGCCTGATGTTCGAATGACCCAACCTTTTGACAGGCCTCCATCATTTCTACCAAGTTGGGATTGCATAAAGTCTGTAACACCCTTTTACAATCTACATTTGCATTTTCTACGGCTAGCTTCATTAACAACACTTCCCTTGCTGTCTCATTTTCAACTTGTTTCTCTATTGCTTCTTTCAGCCTATCTATAAATGACATAAATGATTTGGTTATCTCCTGCTTTATAGAGACAAATGATTGAGTAGCCTTCCCTGTACCGGGAGTTTTCAGCAGAGCTTGGTATGCCAACTGGCTAGACTGCTGCAGAATAGCAGGGTTCAATCTAGCTTGTAATTGCGGTGTCTGTACTGGTGCTTCCCCCATTAGCTGCAGTATTCCTGCACCTCTCAAGGGGTCGCCATCTGGCCGTTCAAAATTAGTTATGGCGGCCATCTCACAGGCAGTCCGCCAATGTGCCTCAAACATTACCCTTTGCGTAGGTGTACATATTAACATGGATATCTGTTTAATATCATACGGGGTCAGTTCATAATTAAAAACCACGTTATTCAATAAACTTTGTACATATGGTGACCCAAGACCATAATCCATAACATTTTTTCGCAGTTCTTTCACTAGTCCAAACGGCAACCCTTGCCATTCTGTCTGCCCCTGAGTGTCTCGAATCACAGGACACACCATGAGAGCAGCAATAGCATGATCGCTGCTTTTTTTGGCTTGTTGACGCAACTCCTGCCAATGTTTCCTTGGATTATAATCTGTTTCAACACATTCAAAGTCCCCTCTATTTTTCTCCTTGTACGGGTCCTCTGCAAACAACGAATCCATATTCCTAGGTGATGGCGGTGGTGAAAAATCAGGTGAGGGAGGTGCAGTGGGCGCTAGTTCGTTAGCTGTGGCAGCCGCCACTTCTTTTTGTCTTTCTCTTACAGTGGCTGCTGCAGCGGCAGCCGTTACAGCGCGATCTGCCTTTTGTTGCTTTAACGAGTCTGTAACTAAGCACCACGTGGTTAACAAGCCCGTGGCATCGGAATCCCCCTTGGTAGCCACATCCCATAAAACCTGTCCAGCTGTTTCCCATGTACATATTTCAAATATCTCAGTCAATTCTGGAGCTACACCTCGGCTTTTAAGCCAGACGAGCGGCATGCGCAGTTGCGTCTCATCATACTTAATGTCGCGCTTTTCTAATATCTTCTTAAACACAGTTACCACCAATTTTTCTTCTGCAGACATTGTCCCTGGCTGCTCATCTGATCTAGGCGATTACTTTGTCTGGACTTCTCAGCTCTCCAACCGCTGATTACACATTCAGCCAGGCTCCGCTACCGGTCGCTCTTTCCCGTGATTCTGTCCCACAGACTTCAAGTCTCCTATTCGGCAGACTTCAGGTCCTGTAGACTTCTGGTCTCCTGTTTGCAGACTTCATGTCCCGCAGACTTCATGTCTCCTGTTCGGGCGCCATTTGTTACGGATTGATGTACGGACTCCGATCAAGGGGTAAATCAAAGACCCTTTATTGAAATCTTCCATGGCCTATATACTTTCTATTTGTTTACACACGCGCTACTGAGAGAACTCCTATTGGTCTACATGTCTTGTCCACGCGCCCCCCATGCGTCCCTTCAGCTAATACAATTGGCTATCTCCCTGCAACCCTGCAGTTCCTTCCCCCACAACAAAGGTGTTCCAGACACACTGTCTCCTTTTTTCGGACATGACCTGACATGACCCGGACCCTCAGTACTTCAATCTTGTTAACCCTTTCACTCCCACAATGCCTAATTCCTCCTCAGTCATGTGAGAGAGAACCCTTTTCTTTATGTCCTTAATCATTCTGGAAAGCTGATGTGAAGGTAAGTATTGGGTTATTTCCCCTATTTCCATGACAACTCTATTTCTGCAGAAAAAGGAATAATATTCAGTGTTACTTAACTGCATGTTCTCAGCAATAATAATAACCTGTAGAATCAAATTCTACCATTTGGGTGAAATCCAATATCATTCTATGGAGGAAGAAAATCACCAAAGTGATGGCTGAGTAGAGAATGGAGAATGAAAAGCATAAAGGAAAAAACAAAGCCCATATAGCTTGTCTACAAATTCCTAGGTATTCTGTACTAAGACTCTAATTAAAACTTCCTGAATAGTGGAGGAGGTTTTATATAAATTCAAATTTGAGTTTCTCAGTTAACCTTAGAAAATTCAGTGAAGATATCATTAATGTAGATGTTCTGGAACTAATTCTGCAGATGAAAATAGAGCCATGACTAGACTTTAAGGTTTGGTGGAGAGTAAAGCCTTTCACAAGCATTCTAGCTACATCTCTAAGCACACGCAAAATAAACTCCATGCTAATCAAGTAGAACTGTCATTTTAGGACTTAATTCCTCCATGAGATGTCATTTGTATAGGTGAATTGGTTTAACTTCCAAAGTGCGCTATATGCTTAGTTATTTTAAGAAAGCTTGTTCCCTAGATCACATGGTTCAAATAGATGATTGTGTCCTTGCTTTATTTTTCTTTTAGTAAAACTTCATGTTGGTTAATTGTGGAAAATTAGAGGTCTACTGGAGGACCAAGGTATTCTCTACATCTATTATCTTGATAATCACAGGTGTAAGAATGAATGATTCATGTGCAAATGGTGGGTGATAATCTTGTTCGTGATCTTGGGGAACAAAAATCATCTTAAGTTCAGGGAAAAGACATCTTGTTCAGGAGCCCTTGTACCCTAATGAATGGAGCGGAACTCTATTTAGCAGTAAAATGCAATTGGAGTAGAAGAATGTAGGAGTAAAGCACAATACAGGAACATAAAGTTACCACAATATTGAGATATCAGGAGAAATATTATTTCATACTTAGAGTGGATCATGCATTTCAGATTTCTGCCTGGCACTGTGTGCAATGCACAGACTGTATGTTTACATTCTGTGTTACTTCTATGTATCAGGTAATACTTTCACAAAAGATGCTTCACCAAGGGCAAGTCTTGCCGGACTAACCTAGTGGCCTTCTATGATGGAGTGATGTCCTGGTTTCAGCTGGGATAGAGCTAATTTTCTTCCTAGTAGCTGGTATAGTGCTGTGTTTTGGATTTTAGTATGAGAATAATATTGATAACACACTGATGTTTTAGTTGTCGCTAAGTGGTGTTTACACTAGTCAAGGACTTTTCAGCTTCTCATGCTTTCAGCTTCTCATGCTCTGCTGAAAAGGGCGCACAAGAAACTGGGAGGGGGCACAGCCAAGACAGTTGATCCAAACTGACCAAAGGGCTATTCCATACCATATGACATCATGCTCAGTATATAAACCGTGAGAGAGCTGTCCGGGGGGCAGCGATCACTGCCTGGGTACTCGCTGGGCATCAGTTGGCGGGTGGTGAGCGGTTGTATCACTTGTTTTCTCCTGGGTTTTGTTCCTCTCTAGCTCTCTTGTTGTTTTCCTTCTCGTTACTTTTTTTTGTTTGTTTGTTCCAATTATTAAACTGTTCTTATCTCAACCCACAAGTTTTCTTACTTTTGCTCTTCTGATTCTCTCCCCCATCCCACTGGCAGGGGTGAGTGAGCAAGCGGCTGTGTGGTACTTAATTGCCGACTGGGGCTAAACCACAAAAGTCCTTTCTGGCACCCAACATGGGGCACGAAGGGTTTGAGATAATAACAGATTAACCAGAGTATATTAAGGAATTTAGGTCTGTTAATAATTGCGGGCCACGATATTGATTCATCTGTTCTTGATATTGGTTTACCTGATCTGCACCATGCTCATTTTTTTGCTGTACATGTTAAACATTAGTGTTGGTTTTTGCAGTTTGCCGTACTCTGCAGTGATTAGTGATATTTTGCCTGGGAGATTTGTTATTAAAACAGTGACCTTGAGTTTACTTTGGTATCTAAGTTTTGTACTGAAGCTATTACTGTATGTCGGGTACCACCTCGTGGAGACAATTAGCAATTATACTTCTTCCTCTGAGAGGTTTTTAATGGAGAAAATACAGAATGGCACCTTCACTACCTTCTTCTACAATGTTTCCTCCTTCGTTACAATAACTTTTCAGTATCTTGAACATCCTTGGGTAGTTAAGATCCATCTGTTGGTATTGCTTGGGAATATTGTTTCGGTTTTGTCTAAAGTTAGTATGCAATTTAAGAATACCATCCAGAGATCTTCCCCAAGGCCAGATAGTTATGAGTGGCAGGGTGTGTGGGATAGCATGGGCAAATGCCTAGGACAGTGGACACCTCCAGTGTTTTGGAACTTCACCCCTGAACAAATGCAGAATCCTGAAAAATTAGTAGAATATTTGGAAAAAGTATGTTGTCACTGTGGCAATTCTAAGGAGATACAGATCACTGCAATGTGCTGGGGCCTGGCCCATGCCTACCAAGCCCTGTTCAACACTATTCAGAACCCTCAAGGAGCTGGTGACAAAATGAGAGACACCACGGCTACTCCAGTCCCCCTGCGACAGGCACTGTGGCTATTCCAGCCCCCCCTGTGACAGACACTGCGGTTACTCCAGCCCCCCCACTTCTGACTGATAATGTGGTTGAACCAGGGAACCAACCCGTGTCAGTATCAGTCACCCCTATACACAAGAATAAATCTTGGAAACAAAAGTCAGCTCATTTAGAAAAAGAAGATGAAAAAGCAGGGCCATCACAAGGAGAGGAAGAGGAAGAACTCATGGACGAGACAGAAAACACCTGATCCCTATCCCTGAGTGAGCTGCGAGATATGTGAAAAGATTTCAGCCGTCGTCCAGGTGAGCATGTTGTCAGCTGGCTGCTCCGATGCTGGGATGACGGGGCCAGTACCCTGGAATTAGAGAGTAAGGAAGCCAAACAACTAGGATCCCTTTCTAAGGAAGGGGGCGTTGACAAAGCGATTGGAAAAGGGGCACAAGTGCTTAGCCTCTGGAGGCAACTTCTGTCAGCTATGAAGGAAAGGTGTCCCTTCAATGAAGATGTTATATATCGCCCCAGGAAATGGACCACCATGGAGAAAAGTATCCAGTACCTAAGGGAATTAGCTATGCTGGAGGTGATTTATGGTGACCTGGATGATGAGTGGTTATCCAGAGATCCAGATGAAGTCCAGTGCACACGACCCATGTGGCAGAAGTTGGTACGGAGGGCACCAGTGTTGTGTGCCAGCTCATTGGCAGTAATGACCTGGAAAGACAGAGAGAGTCCAACAGTGAATGAAGCGGCTAGCCATCTCCAGGAATACGAAGAAAGTATCTCTTCCTCCCTCATCTTGTCTGTGGAGAAGCTGGTCCAGGAACTCAAAGAGGGTAGGTCCTACTCCCCACCTGTACAGACCAGTGTCTCAGCTATTAGGAGTCAGCATTCTTCTGCTCAAGAGAGAGGATATAGAAGGTACACACTGCAGTTCCCCAGACAGAATAGAAGGACTGATCTTACTCCTGATTTTAATGAAGGAACTTCTGACTCATGTACAAGAAGTGGGTAATGAATACTATGAGCAGGACTAGAGGGGCCCTGCCTCCAGCCAGGTGGAGGAAAGGGACAACCAGGTTTACTGGACTGTGTAGATTTGATGGCCTGGCACATCAGACCCACAGGAGCATAAGGCCCTAGTGGACGCTGGTGCACAGTGCACCCAGATGCCATCAAGCTCTACAGGGGCAGAACCCACCTGTATTTCTGGAGTGACAGGGGGATCCCAACAGCTAACTGTATTGGAGGCCGAAGTGAGCCTAACTGGGAATGAGTGGCAGAAGCACCCCATTGTGATTGGCCGAGAGGCTCTGTGCTTCCTTGGCATCTCAGGAGAGGGTATTTCAAGGACCCAAAAGGGTACCGGTGGGCTTTTGATAGCTGCCTTGGAGATGGAGGAAATTAAACAGCTGTCCACCTTGCCCGCTCTTTCGGAGGACCCTTCTGTTTTGGGGTTGCTGAGGGTCAAAGAACAACAGGTGCCGATTGCTACCACAATGCACCGGCACCGGCAGCCGGTGCACTGCCACAATGCACTGGCAGTGCACCGGCAGCAATATCGCATGAACTCAGCCTCCCTGATTCCCATCCATAAGCTGATTCATCAACTGGAGAGCCAAGGAGTGATCAGCAAGACTTGCTCACTCTTTAACAGTCCCATATGGCCAATGCAAAAGTCTAATGGAGAGTGGAGACTAACAGTAGACTATTATGGCCTGAATGAAGTCACGCCACTGCTGAGTGCTGCTGTGCCAGACATGCTAGAACGTCAATACGAACTGGAGTCAAAGGCAGCCGAGTGGTATGCCACAACCGATATCGCCAATATGTTTTTCTGAATCCCTTTGGCAGTAGAGTGCAGACCACACTTTGCTTTCCCTTGGCAGGGCATCCAGTACACCTGGAATCAATTGCCCCAGGGGTGGAAACACAGTCCTACCATTTGCCATGGACTGATCCAGACTGCTCTGGAATAGGGTGAGGCTTTGGAACACCTGCAATACACTGATGACATCATCGTGTGGGGCAATACAGCAGATGTTTTTGGGAAAGGGAAGAAAATAGTCCAAATCCTTCTGAAGGCCGGTTTTGCCATAAAACAAAGTAAGGTCAAGGGACCTGCACAGGAGATCCAGTTTTTAGGAATAAAATGGCAAGATGGACGTCATCAGATCCCAATGGATGTGATCAACAAAATAACAGCCATGTCTCCACCTACTAGCAAAAAGGAAACACAAGCTTTCTTAGGCGCTGTGGGTTTTTGGAGAATGCATATTCCAAATTACAGTCTGATCGTAAGCCCTCTCTATCAAGTGACCGGGAAGAAGAATGACTTCAAATGGGGCCCTGAGCAGTGGCAAGCCGAACAAATTAAACAGGAGATAGCTCATGCAGTAGCCCTTGGCCCAGTCTGGGCAGGACAAGATGTAATAAATGTGCTCTACACTGCAGCCAGGGAGAATGGCCCTACCTGGAGGCTCTGGCAGAAAGCCCCAGGGGAGACTTGAGGTTGACCCTTGAGGTTGACCCCTAGGATTTTGGAGTTGGGGCTACAGAGGATCCAAGCCTTGCTATACTCCAACTGAAAAAGAGATATTGGCAGCATATGAAGGAGTTCGAGCTGCTTCGGAAGTCATTGGTACTGAAGCACAGCTCCTCCTTGCAGCTCCTACTGGTGCTGGGCTGGATGTTCAGAGGGTCCCCTCTACACATCATGCAACTGATGCTACATGGAGTAAGTGGGTTGCACTGATCACACAACAGACTCGAATAGGAAACTCCAATCGCCCAGGGATCTTGGAATTAATTATGGACCAGCCAGAAGGCAAAGATTTTTGGAATACCACCAGAAGATCAGGTGACATGTGCTGAAGAGGCCTCACCGTACAATAAACTACCAGAAAATGAGAAGCAATATGCCCTGTTCACTGATGGGCCCTGTCATCTTGTGGGAAAGCATTGGAGATGGAAAGCTGCTGTATGGAGTCCTACACGAGAAGTTGTAGAAACTGCTGAAGGAGAAAGTGAATTGAGTCAGTTTGCAAAAGTAAAGGCCATCCAGTTGGCTTTAGACATTGTTGAACGAGAAAAGTGGCCAGTGCTCTATCCCTATACTGATTCATGGATGGTGGCAAATGCCCTGTGGGGGTGGTTACAGCCATGGAAGCACAACAATTGGCAGCGCAGAAGCAAACTCATCTGGGCTGCAGCACTGTGGCAAGATATTGCTGCCCGAATAGAGAACCTGGTTGTAAAAGTATGTAGATGCTCACATACCCAAGAGTCGGGCCACTGAAGAACATCAAAACAACCAGCAGGTAGATCAGGCTGCTAATATTGAAGTGGCTCAGGTGGATCTGGACTGGCAACATAAGGGTGTATTATTTGTAGCTTGGTGGGCCCATGACAGCTCATGGAAGGAAGAGATGCAACATATAGATGGGCTTGTGATCGAGGGGTGGACTTGACCATGGACACTATTGCACAGGTTATCTGTGAATGTGAAACGTGCTGCAATTAAACAAGCCAAGTGGTTAAAGCCTCTGTGGTATGGAGGACGGTGGCTGAAATATATATACATATGGGGAGGCCTCAGATATTGATTATATCACACTCCCACAAATCTGCCAAGAAAAGCACTATGTGCTTACAATGGTGGAAGCAACCACCGGATGGCTGGAAACATAACCTGTACCCCATGCCACCTCCCGGAACGTTGTCCTGGGCCTTGGAAAGCAAGTCCTATGGTGACATGGCACCCCAGAAAGAATTGAGTCAGACAATGGGACTCATTTTTGAAACAACCTCATAGACACCTGGGCCAAAGAGCATGGCATTGAGTGGGTATATCACATCCCCTATCATGCACCAGCCTCCAGGAAAATCGAACGATGCAATGGACTGTTAAAGACTACACTGAGAGCAATGGGTGGTGGGACATTCAAACATTGGGATACACATTTAGCAAAAGCCACCTGGTTAGTCAACAGTAGGGGATCTGTCAATCAAGCTGGCCCTGCCCAATCAAAACTTTTACATACCGGAGAAGGGGATAAATTCCCTGTAGTAAAAAATATGTAAAAAATATGCTGGGGAAGACAGTCTGGATTACTCCTGCCTCGGGCAAAGGCAGACCCATTTGTGGGATTGCTTTTGCTCAGGGTCTTGGGTGCACTTGATGGGTAATGGGAAAGGATGGGGAAGTTTGATGTGTACCTCAAGGGGATTTGATTTGGGGTGAAAATAGTCAACTAACTGAATGGTATGATGTTAATTGCTATGTAATACTGTATGTCATCAGTTCTATGGTTGTTATATGCCATATCAATGGTATTTCAGTGAGAATCACCCAGATTAATGAAGAATGAACTTTGATGAAAGCAAGCAAAGTGCAGCAGTGATGGAACCAGAACAAGCTTCAGCATGCAACAATCCAACACCACATACCATCTCTCCTGCCCTGAAGGACTGTTATGACAGATGGAGCCCAAAGTCATGGACTAAATGAACTCAACAGACATTTGTGGGATAATTGCTGGAAGTGACTTAGAAATTAAACTCATATTCACACTTTTAGGTAAGGTACAGCATTGAAGAAGATTCCCGGGTGGAATGCAGCTGACATGCAAGGCCATTCCATGGAAGTTCCCTAGGCCTGTAACCTTAGATGTCGGTGATGCCAGGGGAGCTTGGTGTACTGACTCTAAGAAGGTATGGTTCGGAGGGTGGAGCGGTGTGGAGACACTGTGGCCAGGCTCTGCAATTAAATGGGAACTCAAAGGTATTGTGTGTGACCACTAAGCTGCACATTTGCTATCCTGGGCCAACAGTCTGTCATGTTTCTGACAAATGCTGCCCTTTGATGAACTTTGCTCATTATAACATCATTATAATACCAAAACACACCTCCATCCCAAAAGCTACCCGCCTTCAAGGTGCGACCACCCCTCACTGAGCTTGCTCTTTGAACTTTTCCTAGCCTATACCTTTAAAAGCGAAGCGAGAAAACTTTACACCAATCCTAAACAAAGATGTATGGCTAGAGTCACTCAAGCTCCACCTGAAAGGTGAAAGATACTATAAAATGGCTTAAGAGAAAGCAAATGTTAGGGAAGACACCATCGCGTACCACTCTGACCTCTGGGATCAGTCAACGGGCTAAGCTTCTCTTCCCCCCCATCAGGACGCCTTTGGGTAAGATTCGAACACTTGGTTATTCCAAGTGCCTCCCCGGGAAAATTAGAAATCTCTCTAGAGTTGCTTTAGCATCTTTAACGCATTTATAGCCAGCAGTGTCACTCGTACTCTTGGTATTTGCACATGCTTGGCAGACAGTAAATTTATCACTGGTAATCCAAAGAATCTGTGTATCTGTTGCTCTAATAAACTGCACTCTTTATTAATCTAGCTGTGGTAGTTATTGAACACGACCAGACTCTTTAAGTGTGGCCGTGATAGTTCATGCAATACGACTAGACTGGGGGTGCAGAGCGTTTAAATTAACGCTGTCGCCTTTACTCTGATGAATGGCTGCATATACAGTCCTTAGAAAATAACCGTTGAACAAGTCTGAGACTAAGACTGGACTTAGCCACACCTAGACTTGTCTCTGAGAAGGAGTTTAGAAAGCAAGGGGGTCCTGTCTGAACCTTGTGACTCAATGGGAGGGTTGCTCCCCCTCAGCCACTCCTCAGACTCCTACGCGACAGTAACTCTTAACGTAACATTTTAGAGGGATGGCCCATAGACCAAGGGAATAATACCTTCGTCTGTATATCAAAAGACAGGAAAAGTGGTGGTGATTAAGTGGAATGTATTAGAAAGGGTAAAAACTGGGCATGACGTAGATGGTATAGAATAAGGGGTGGATACTGTCCTGGTTTTGGCTGGGATAGAGTTAATTTTTTACCTGGTAGCTGGCATAGTGCTGTGTTTTGGATTTAGTATGAGAATAATGTTGATAACACACTGATGTTTTAGTTGTTGCCAAGTGGTCTTTAGGACTAGTCAAGGACTTTTCAGCTTCCCATGCTCTGCCGGGTGCACAAGAAAGTGGGAGGGGGCACAGCCAAGACAGTTGATCCAAACTGACCAAAGGGCTATTCCATGCCATATGACATCATGCTCAGAATATAAACTGGGCGGAGTTGGCTGGGGGGCAGCTATCGCTGCCCAGGGACTGGCTGGGTGTTGGTCGGCGGGTAGTGAGTGGTTATATAACTTGTTTTTTCCTGGGTTTTGTTCCTCTCTAGCTCTCTTGTTGTTTTCCTTCTCATTACAATTTATTGTCATTATTTTGTTCCAATTATTAAACTGTTCTTATCTCAGCCTACGAGTTTTCTTACTTTTGCTCTTCTGATGCTCTCCCCTGTCCCACTGGCAGGGGAGGGTGAGCAAGCGGCTATGTGGTACTTAATTGCCGACTGGAGCTAAACCACAAGAAGTGACTACACCAGTGGACAAGGGAAGAGCTACGGCTGTCATCTATCTGAACTTCCGTTAAGGCCTTTGACATGGTCCCTCACAACATCCTTCTCTCTAAACTTGAGGTGTATGGATTTGATGGATGGACTCTTCGGTGGATAAGGAATTGGCTGGATGGTCACATCCACAGAGCCGTGGTCAACAGCTCAATGTCCGAATGGAGATCAGAGATGAGTGGTGTCTCTCAGGGGTCTGTACTAGGACCAGTAGTGTTTAATATCTTCATCAACGATATACAGAGTGAGATTGAGTGCACCCTCAGCAAATTTGCAGATGACACTGTCCTGGTTTTGGCTGGGATAGAGTTAATTTTCTTCCTAGTAGCTGGTATAGTGCTGTGTTTTGGATTTAGTATGAGAATAATATTGATGACACACTGATGTTTTAGTTGGTGCTAAGTAGTGCTTATGGTAAGTCAAGGACTTTTCAGCTTCCCATGCTCTGCCGGGTGCACAAGAAGCTGCGAGGGAGCATAGCCAGGACAGCTGACCCAAACTGGCCAAAGGGCTATTCCATACCATATGACATCATGCTCAGTATGTAAACTGGGGGGAGTTGGCGAGGGGACAGCAATCACTGTTGGGGATGGGCTGGGCATCGGTCAGCAGGTGGTGAGCAATTGCATTGTGCATTATTTCTTTTGTATATTCTTTTATCATTATTATTATTATATTTTCCTTTGCTGTCCTATTAAACTGTCTTTATCTCAACACACAGGTTTCACTTTTTTTTTCCCAATTCTCTCCCCCATAACATGGTGGGGAGGGAGGGGGGAGGGGTGGGTGAAGGTGAGCAAGCGGCTGTGTGGTGCTTAATACCAACTGGGGTTAAGCCATGACAGACACCAAGCTGAGTGGTGCTGTTGACACACCTGAGGGGTGGGATGCCATCTAGAGGAACCTGGAGAAGCTTGAGAAGTGGGCCCATGTGAACCTCATGAGGTTCAACAAGGCCAAGTGCAGGGTCCTGCACCAGGGTTGGGACAACCCCTGGTATCAATACAGGCTGGGGGATGAAGGGATTGAGAGTAGCCCTGCAGAGAAGGACTTGGGGGTACTGGTGGATGAAAAGCTGGCCATGAGCTGACAATGTGCACTCACTGCCCAGAAGGCCAACCACATCCTGGGCTGCATCAAAAGAAGTGTGGCCAGCAGGCCGAGGGACGTGATTCTGCCCCTCTACTCTGCTCTGGTGAGACCCCACCTGGAGTACTGCATCCAGCTCTGGAGCCCTCAGCACAGGAAAGACATGGACCTGTTGGAGCGGGTCCAGAGGAGGGCCGCAAAAATGATCAGAGGGATGGAACACCTCTCCTATGAGGAAAGGCTGAGAGAGTTGGGGTTATTCAGCCTGGATAAGAGAAGGCTCTGGGGAGACCTTATTGCAACCTTTCAGTACTTACAGGGGGTTTATAAGAAAGATGGGGACAGACATTTTAATAGGGTTTGTAGTGATAGGACAAGGGGTAATGGTTTTAAGCTAAAAGGTGGTAGATTCAGACTAGATTCAAGGAAGAAATTTTTTACAGTGAGGGTGGTGAAACACTGGAACAGAATGCCCAGTGAGGTGGTAGATGCCTCATTCCTGGAAACATTCAAGGTCAGGTTGGACGGGGCTCTGAGCAACCTGATCTAGTTGAGGATGTCCCTGCTCATTGCAGGGGCACTGGACTAGATGACCTTTAAAGTTCCCTTCCAACCCAAACCATTCTATGATTCTAAAATGTGTCATTCACCCCAAACTCAGAGGTTATCATATTCAACAAAGGCATTTGTTTTTCATTTTTCAATGAACAGAATTCATCAGTCTCTGTTTACTTTATCAAGCAGCTGGGACACAGAATGAGCCTGACTGGCTATTCAACATTTGTCAGAAATTGTTAAGTTTTAGCATGGAGCATTTTAACTGTAATTGACAGTTTATGTTGTCAAAACATTTATTTAAGTAATTTCTATGTGATTGGAGGGGAAAAAAAGGGCTGCAGAGTCACACATCCTTTTGGATTGTCTTGTCAGGCCAAATAGCTTACTGCTGCTCAGTATTCCTTATTCCTTCAATTAGAAAATCTAAATCTACCGGGAAACCAGCAGCCTAATTCCTGACAGTTTAATAACCAGTCTAATTATTAATAAATAATCTTTGAGATTTCCTTTCTTGATTGGCAGGCGAGATGCTCCTTTTACTGCCCAGTTCTGTATTGCTGCAAAGATTTTGCCTTGCTCTAGAACTAGAGATGTAGTGAAATTACAAACAGAAATGCAATTTGATAGCTAAAAGCTTCAGAGAAAAGACTTACTCACTCCTGTTCCATGTCTGCTCAATGAAAGTATTGTTGTGATTCTGTAGGAAGGTGTTAAGAATTAGGGGATATTTTGGTATTTTTTCTGCACTGATTTTCTTGCTGTTTGTAATTAACCATGGCTACCCATAGTTGAAACTCTTTTCCCTTGTTCCAGGAACCACTAATACTGTAACTGAAACATGATCTGACTGGCACACACTCTTTATGTGAAAGGGCATTGCACTTTTTATCTTATGCATGATGGGAGTATACATATTACATATCATCAGATCATGCTCCGTTTCCCTGGTGGGGGTAATTCACATCACTGTGCAAGTATAAGACCCAGGTATCACTTACTTCTCATTTGTGCTGCATTTTGCATGGTTTATAAACATTGTGCTGGCTTGCTGCATGGGCAAATTTCATTACATTTTAGAAAAGGAACTGTGTGCTAGAGATGTGGTAGGTCAGTGAAGTATTTCTTTGTCTGTTCTTAACCTCAAAGCTTTGATAACTAGAAGTTTACTGTGTGCCCTGTATCTCCTCTCACCATATGTGTTCAAAGCCAGTCCAAGACCTCAGTTCTAAGGGCTTACGCTTCTCTGTACTTGAGGAATGTGGCTTACCTTAGACATTCCCCTTTAAACAAGAAGCTGTGTTTCTAGCTGTCAGGGCTACAGGGAAAAACTGGAAAACACTACCAAAGGCAGACAAAGCAGTATCATCTATTACAGTCCCTAGGGGACCTGCTATAGTAATCCTGAGAGAGGTGGCTGGGTCATTCCCTGCCTTCCAGGAGGCTTTAACACCTTCCTAATAAAGCTACATGCCTCAAGGAGAGACAAGTGAAGTGGGAAGGGAAGGAGGAAGCTTTCACTATTGCTGTCATAAAGGAATAGCCTCTTGTTGCAGTACAGGGCAGAAGTGTAGGTCCACAGGGCTTGTACCATGGAGACCCAATGGTACGTTATTTCCACTTTTGAAAACGTTCTTAATCAGTCCTGTGCAGTCGTTGGCCCAGAACTCTTATTTCCAAAGTCTCTGTGATCCAGGTGTAGAAGCTGCTTGGATGTTTGCTGTTGACATTAGTCATGACTGGAAAATTTTCTCATGCAGTGATAGCAGTGGAACTATTTCATGGCTCCTGCAGTCTTCATATAAAGTATAGTTAAGAAGAAAAATGAATGTGAATTTTAGCTTTGTCATCTTTGGAAGGATGTGACTGGTCATCTAGCACTTAGAGGAAGAGAAGTTGGCACATTTAGCTGGGCTCCTACCAATCTCTTGTAGCTTGAACTCTGGTAAGTATTAGCAGTCCATATCTTGTCTCCAAAACAGAGGTAATAAACATTTCATACCCATGGGGTTGTTGTGATGAATTAGGCAATGATTTTGAAGTCTTAGTTTCTTGTATTCTGATTTAGAAGCACATTATGTCTCAATGAATACCTTCTAGCCTAAGCGTCTGAGAAGGCATTGGTGTCTACTGGTAAAATGTCTAAAAATTTTGATACTGCATTGTTAATAACTAGAAATTACCATAGTTACCATTTGGGAAGCTGGTGCCGTAAAACATCATGTTCTTTTCTATGGTACATTGTTTTCAGAATGCTTCCTTCCTTTCTTTAGATCAATATTTGTAAAGGTAGTACACATCTCTGGAGATGATCAGTGCATTGACTTCACTGAAAATGTAATTGTCTTGCCTACCCATGAAGCACAACTCAGCACCAAAAAAAGCAGCATTAATTTTTTGAAATTAGCATTATTGATACCAATGTTATCAATCTTCCGTATGAAGGATAATATAGTAAACATGATTAATAGTGTGTCCCAATTCTGATTAGCTCTGAGAGGGTACTGTAAGAACTAACCAATGGAGGAAACGGGTGCCCGATCTCACCAGGAAGAAGTAGAGAACAGCAAAAAAAGATGTGATAGCAGTCTTTCATGACACATTTTCTGCGGATTGACAATATGCAATGAAACCATACTGAGAAATGATCTGAACAATGGGGTGTGTAGACAGTACCTACTGCAAGGAGGTGAGGCTCATACTCATCTGAACTATGTGACTCATCTGAAATACATGTTCATCTACTGCTTCAGAAACCCAAAATTCTTTCTGGTAGTGATCACTGATTTCAACACCATGTGTCTGATGGGTTAGGGACACCAATGCAGCAATGAAAAAAAATAGTCGCTTAGTTACCTCCTCTGGAGGTGAAGCCTTCGCCATGCTTGCAAGTGAAAAAAGATTTCAGTTAGAAAAGCTGTGGAGCGAGCTTTTAGAAACACACCTTATTTGTACATAATGTCTTCCAGTCAACACAGGTTCTCTTATCTGCCCTTTGTCTGTCAGCCAGAGACTAACTTGACATCAACTTTATGCCTGGCCATCACCATTTCCATCAGTAAAGGTATATTCATTTCTGCATGTCAATTATGTCATTGTAGTTCACATCTGTTTTAGGAGCAGTAAATGGGAAAAACTGATTAGATGCAATGACAAAATATCTCCGCAGTAGGGAAGCTGATATACTTGAAATTGTATCTCAGTACAGCGTGCAGAAATTGGAACAGTTTGCAAGAAAAAAGTAGTCTGGTTAACTGTCTGTGGTCACGTAAAATGATTCGTGACCAAGACACATACACCCAGCATTGTGGATTTCAGAGAGTAATGCACTTAGGTTCATTATTTATATTCATATTGGGTTCACAGAGATTTTAGGCATAATCCTAGGTCAGTCTGTTACTCTGTGAATTTTTTCAGGCAACTGTGGGAGCTAAGACACCTCTTCTCAGCATCACCTGCAGAATGGCTTTCTTCTCAATCGTTTTTATGTCTTGCCCAGCTCTATCAATTACTGGCCTGTGTGACTGTTTGGCACAGTGTCCTACTGTTTATTTACTTGACCCTAGTAGTCAGTATCAGAAAAACCTTCCAGTTTAATTACTTGAACTCCCTGCACTCTGCCCAAACTGTCCATACTGATCGTAAGTTGAAAAATTTTGCATGACAGTAATGTATTTGTGCTTTTTCTTTTTTTCAATATCAGAAGACATTTAAAATCCTAAGAAAACGAGCCTGATTTTTTGTTTCATTAGGTATGACATTACGGGGTGATACCTGAAACCTAAATGACTTTTAAATTAAAATGAGTGTATTTTAAAATATTTCTTTGTTGAAGTCACTTCAGAAAACTCTCATTGTAATATGCAATAAAATCATATGTGATTTATGTCAGGCTGTTATCGAACAGAAATGTTGTCCTGCCCACCTTGTTTAGCATTTCAACTAAATTGCTATATATAACACAGAATTTTAATATATCTGAAATTAAATAATAGAAATGCTATTAATATGTATCTAAAATCACATAAATATGTTACTGTAAATTCATAAATCTGAAATAAGAGCTTTATAAAAGAGACAAGGGCTTCCGTTCTATTTACAATAAAATGTGACTGTAAGATACATATCCCTGATTCTAATATACAGCAGCTATTTTTAAAGTATGTTAGAAGCTGAACAGATCACTTCACAAATTACTGCAGTCACCAGAGGAAAATTAAATACTTTGTATGCTCCAGAAAAGACTCTTCAAAATATGTCCATCTGACTTTTCTTCAAATTTATCCTGACTTTTCTTCAATTTATTTAGAACACCAATCATACTTGTCTCGTCCCACTTGGTGGGTTGCGAGATGGGTGAATCTTTTTGATTCCCCAGGGATTTGTGTACCAACAAAGGCAGATCTCCGCTCGGCAGAGCTGCAGGCCGGTAGAGTCAGGACAATAACTCAAAGGAACAGTCAAGCTAGCAACTTTATTAACTAGCAAACTACAAACTTAATGAACTAGCAAGCTCAGCGAACGAACAGAGGTAATTTGGCAATGGAGCTATTTTCCGGGCAACCCGTCACAATTCATCCAAAACTCATATGCCCAGATATAGATATAGTGGAAAAGTAGAGGAAAAGAGAAGTGAGAAGAGGAAAAGAGAAGAGAGGAAGATAAAGAAAAGGAAAGTTCTCACCACCCTTGGATCCCGCGATGATGATGACAGATGTGGCAATTCTCCGCCGTTCCCTGGGGAAGGTGTCTCTTTATACTCTAATCCCTGCCTCAGGTCACACCCCTGGAGGACCTATGTTCTTCTGGTCCTCAAAAGTTCGCAGGTGCTGGGGGAGGGGGGTGATTGCGAGGAGTTTCATTCCAAGTTTCGGGTGGCTCATTCCTTAGGCCCATTCCTTAGATAAAACTCTGTGTGACCTCTGGCCATAGATGATAACTGTGCGTCCTCCGACGCACTCTTCTCATCCTGTGCTAGACAACTTGCTGCACCTTAACTCGCTACAGTGTTTGAGACAGTACCTCTTTCAGTGTCTCACAAGACAATACCTCTTTTACTCTCTCCTCCGAAGAGCTCTCCCTATCCCATGCTAGCCGACTTGCCGTCGCCATGAAAATCGCGCCTCATCTCTCCACAATGTTTGAGACATTAACTCTTTCACTCTCTCACAATACTTTGTCCAGGTTGACAGGTTTGCAGCAAGACTTGAACAAGCTTTTCACGAGACCCAAAATCTTTCATAGATTGTTTTTCCCTTACATTTTTAACCTGGTTTATATCCATTTAAAATTACCTGGGTCTTTGCATCTTATTGCATACTGTTATGTATTAGTAGTAATACGGATAATTTAATGTCCATTTGTTTTAATGAAATTGCTAATAGGGTAGTAAGAGTAATGAAAGAATTCTACTGTTACCATGAAAATGTAACCAGATGTAACCAAAATGCTTAGTTTGTTCTTTTGTAACTAAGCAACATAGAGATAGGAGCAGGTTAGACAATGCTTTAATATTATGTTTGTACACCTATGGCTATGGATATGCTACTATGCCCAAAGACAATTGGACAAGGAGTAGTACGGACATGCTGCTATGTTCCCAGTACAGTCCCAGCCCATCTTGACAATGAGTCGAGGGTGGTTAGAATAATTGGTTTGTGTTAAGGGTGCCAAATCATTGTTAGGGACCATGCACCATGAAGAAGGGAAGCAAGTTACATAATCAAGGTGGGATTGCGCATGTCCAGAAGAAGGGGTCAACTAAAGGACACACCTGTACGGCCACCAAGGACCACCAGAGACCCCCACAGAAGCCCCTCGGAGCTCAAGGACGCATGCTCAATGACCACGCAAATATGATAATATGGTAATTAGTTCCAGGAAATAGAATGAATATGCATGATCATTCCGGGAAATTTGATGCATATGTATGTAACTGGACAATATAAGTTTTGGCTGATGTAACCTGTGGTACGCACGCTAGGTGGAATGATCCCCCGTGCATCCGGCACCGTAATAAAGAATGCCTGCTTCTTAATACTACATTGGTGTTAAGGAGTTTAATTCCCGATCTCGGTGACAAAAATAACAGACTTCTACAGCTACTGTTTGTGAAGACTGGTATGTTGGTGTGCTCTTTCTGCTTCCTGCTCTCTTTCTTTTTGCTAGTCATTCATTTTGATGTACTGCAGCTAAAACATACACTTATTTTTCATTAATCAACAACATTTTTTTTTTTGCCTATGTTATGGTTTTAGTACCATTTTTTAGTAACAGAATTTGTGGCTAACTTGTTCACTAATAGTACATGTATTATTAGTATCTGTGTGAATTTTATTATTTGGACATTCAAACCAGAAGAGGGCAATGTTAATCTTATTACCAAGACCTAAAGTTATGTTTAACTTCCTGTGAATCACTGTTTTATTTCCCTTAAACATTATGTGAACTATGTGCCTTTAGGCCCAGTCCTGCTTTTATGTAAGCCTGTGATTGATCTACTGAAGTGCATAGATTTATACATCCAAGAGAGTGTTAACCACTGATTTCGGTGGGATCAGGTTTCTACCTAATTTCTATGTTAAAAATGAGATCGTTAGTGGCATTAATTCTCTTTGTAGCTGTCTAGTTTATATACACACAAATATAGGACCACAGTAATCCATGACTTTCTGAACAATTGGGAAACCATTCACAGATTCCACATAACCCAAAAAGCTAAACTCCAGTTCAGTACATGCATGAATTCTTTGTTGCCTTATCAGTTAAGAAATTTGAAATAAAAAAACCCACACAGAACATTATGTTTATGAAAATTGTGTTGTTGTTTTGGAACACATAAATAGTCTTCAAACATTATGAGCTATTAGGGCTCCTCTAGCAGGTTCATGGTGTGCTGGGTGATGAACTGGCTGAATGGGAGGGCTCAAAGGGTTGTAGTGAATGGGCTACATCTGGTTGGTGACCAGTCACCAGCGGTGTTCCTCAGGGCTCAATTCTAGGGCGTTCTGTTCAATATTTTTATCAATGATTTGGAGGCAGGATTTGAATGCACCTTTAGTAAGTTTGCTGGTAATATTAAACTAGGAAGTGTGGTTGGCTCTCTCGAGGGCCTTGCAGAGGGATCTAGATAGATTGAAGCATTGGGCAATCATTAATGGGATTAAATTTAACAAGAACAAATGCTGGATTCTGCACCTGGGACGGAGGAATGCAGGACACAAGTATAAATTGGGAGAGGAGTGGCTGGAGAGCAGCCCTGCAGAAAGGGATCTGGGGGTTCTGGTTGACGGTAAGCTCAGTATGAGTCAGCAGTGTGCCCTGGCAGCCAAGAGGGCAAACTGCATCCTGGGGTGCATCAAACACAGCATAGCCAGCTGGTCAAAAGAGGCAATTATCCCACTGTATGCAGTGTTGGTGTGGCCTCACCTTGAGTGTTGTGTGCAGTTCTGGGCCCCATAATTTCAAAACAATGTTATGGTACTTGAATGCATCCAGAGGAGGGCAACCTAGCTGGTGGAAGGGCTGGAAGGCATGTCCTGTGAGGAGCGGCTAAGGACTCTGCGTTTGTCTAGCCTGGAGAAAAGGAAGCTGAGGGGCAACCTCATTGCTCTCTACAGCTTTCTGAGGAGGGGAAGTGGAGAGGGAGGTGCTGATCTCTTCTCCCTGGTATCCAGTGATAGGATGCATGGGAATGGCTCAAGGTTTAGACTTGACATTAGGAAGCATTTCTTTACCAACAGGATTGTCACACACTGGAACAGGCTTGCTGGAGAGGTGGTTGATGCTGTCCCATCCCACTCAGTGGGTTGTGAGATGGGCGAATCTTTTTGATTCCCCAAGGGTTTGTGTACCGACCAAAGCCGATCTCTGCTTAGCAGAGCTGCAGGGCCAGTGGAGTCACGGCATTGACTCAGAGGAACAGTCTGACCAGCAACTTTATTAATTGGTGAATTCAACAAAGGGACCAACTTAACGAACTGGCAAGCCCAACAAATGAACAGAGGCAATTTGGCAATGAAGTTCTTTTCTTGGCAACCCATCACAATTTATCCAAAACTCATATACCCGATTATATGGTGGAAGAGTGGAGGAAGAGAGGCGAGAAAAGGAAAGGAGAAGAGAGGAAGAGAGAGAAAGGAAAGGTATCACCATCCTTGGATTCCATGATGACAATGACAGGTGTGGCAATCCTCCAGTGATGGGTGCACACATGGTTCCCTGGGGGGGTGTGTCTTTTATACTCTAGTTCCCACCTCCGGTTACACCCCTTGAGGACTTATATGGTTCTTGTTCTAGAAAGTTCTCAATCTTTGGCGCAGGTGCTGGGGGAGGGGGGTGGTCGTGAGGGGTGTCTTGGGTGGTCACAAGCCCCTTCCTCAGATCAACTCTGTGTGACCTCTGGCCATATATGCTAAGGTCTGTCACAACCTGGAACTGCACATCCTCTGACGTGCTCTCCACATCCTGCTTTCCGCTCTCCCTTGTCCCATGCTAGCCGACCTGCTGTCACCATGCAAACCACGCCTCGCCTAGCCACAATGTTTGAGACATTAACTCTTTCAGTCTCTCACAGATGCCCCATGCCTGTCAGTGTTTAAGACGCATTTGGACAATGCCCTTAATAACATGTTTTAACTTTTGGTCAGCCCTGAAATGTTCAGGCAGTTGGACTAGGTGATCATCGTAGGTCCCTTCCAACTGAAATATTCTACTCTACTCTACTCTACTCTACTCTACTCTAGTCTACTCTGTTCTACTCTACTCTATTCTATTCTCCCCAGCTGATTGCCCAAGACTTGTCTACACAGTTTTACTTCCATCTCTTTTCTCATTCTGATACAAAGGATGTTGGATACTCTCTGAAAAATTGAAGTTATGGCAACAGGACCTCACTCATCTCACCATTCCAGATTGTCAATGCTTACAGCTGAGTGAGTAGAAAGTATAGGTATGAATGCCTACAAATAATCTGCATGCTTGTGGAATTCAGGTAGCCCAGGCCTATGTGGCATGACCAAGTCAATAGCTGTCTATGTTTCTAGCTTTTTTTGGGGCCTCATGGTAAAGTAAGAGAAAAGCCCTGACCAGTCTGAGGGACTTTCTGTTCCTGTGCAGAGGCAAAAGTCATAGAGGACATGAGAGGGAGTAAAAGGAAGACTCCTCCGAAAGATAAAATTGGCAACTAATGCCATCAGGCAGTGTTGTGCTACAGTCTTCAAGATCACAGCTTTGGATTGAGGTACTTCACTGCAAAATCAGAGCAGCTCTGCATACTAAGTACTTTCAGACTTACCCCTGAAGACACATTATAGAGAGGGTGGCAAAACAGAGCCCAGAGCTGTACATCTACAGCAATTACATGCTTAATGCTTTTCTGGCTAAGGTAGGCATTACTCTAGCCTTTACTCTAATGAAGAGAAGTTGCATGTTTGGGGCTGACTGATTGAGCTGACGTATCTCAGACTGAATCAAGTTAATATTTGTCATTTCTGACACAGTCTAGACTGTGCTGAAAAAAAGGTTCTATACATTCTTCAAAACTACAGATGGATTACTGAAAATGCAACTGGTTCAGCTGTCTGTTTGTGACAGTTGTTTCATCTTGCTTACTTTAATTTTAATCTTCCTTCACTGTAAACACTCTGCTTGTGCTAATAGCTCTATCTGTAAGCAATGAGCATATTTCTATCCCAGTGCTCACTTTTAGAATGTCAGGCTTAATACATTTATATGAGACACACCATGCAGGACATGTAGTTGCAACAAAATTAATATGTTACAGGAACATACATCATGCAGGCAGGGCTCTCTGAGTGATTTCAGATGCCAAACCCAAAAAGCACCTCCCAAATGATAGAGCAATCCCTTTCAAAAAACATAAAGCTGACCTTTTGTTGAAGAAAACAGGAAATTTCACTACTGAACTCAATGTACTCAAAAATTCTTCCTATCTCAAGCAGTCTTTTTTCCTAGCAGATTTAGGTTGACATTAAATAAAAAACATACAATGTGAAAGCTGCCACATGGTTAATCTTCTTCCATTTCCTGCCCTCAAGCTCGATCATTTCTTCTCATGTATCTTTGTCATTCCAGGTCCCTCCTACTTCACACTACTCTGTAATCCCTGTGTGCATATTATCACTTCACTGAAACAGGGTTGCTGCCAAGAACTTTAATCCTTAAGAATACATGATGTTAGAGACCCCAACCCCATCGTGCAACAATGTATAAGGTATTAAAATCTGTAACATAAATCAGAATTCAGATAAGTGAGCATGGAAAGCTTTGACAAAGTGTGTTAAGCAAGCAAAAGCGTTTTTCAGTTACATAAAATGGAGTGGAAACAATCTTCGATAAAGCCATTGAATATGATACATAATTATTTTATAAATTATAAATTATTATATAATTAACGGTTTGTTAAGTAGAATATAGTGCATAATTTCAACAAGTTAGCTCCTGCAAGACATGTTTGAATAATTATATGGACATAGAAGAATATAATTGATAGATATAAAGACACATCTTTGCCTCCACTGAGATTATATGATATTTGGTGATTTAATGAATTTGGTGAATTAATAGAAACACCCCATTTGGTTAGAAGGATTTAATCTTTCATCTTGCACTCATTTTTCACTGATCAGTAGCTCCATAATTGAGTTACAACTTAACTGGCATGAAATTGGGAATCACACTTCAGCAAAATAGTTGGATTGTTTGTTTATAATCTTGAGCAGCTGTAATAGTGGTATTAGCGAGTTATTCATCCTTTTGTGAGTATCTTGAAATAGGACCTCAAAGAGTCTTAGGAACTCTTGCCCTCATGCAAGGGATCTCATCAAGCTAGCGGAGGAGCTCTGTCAGTTCCAGTACTGGCCCTATGTATGTACTTTCGTTACAGCTTCTGTGTTTGATGCTCCTCCAGGCAACAGGATGCTGTGGTTATGTTTGTTTGGAAGTTACAATTAATTAAGCCTTGTAACTTATGCCAGTCCTTCTTACTCTCCTTAAGCTACTGCACGTTTTTTTCGTTTTCTTTTTGGGTTCTTGTGAATGCTGAAGATTTTCCTTCTTTTGTTCCTTTTTTCTTGGTTATGGACAGTGCAACTAACATATTTCTGTGAAGATATTTCTAAACATATACAGACAAATGCTTTTTAATAAAATAAACATGATAAACATGGGAAAAACTCAGAGAAAAACAGTGAAACTTTTTTTAAGTGTGTTAGCGTGACTTGGAGTGACCTTTCATTATGATTTCTTTTCAAGGCAGGCATGTTCTGTTGTCTTCTATTTGTCTGAAGATAGAGACAGTGTGCAAAGATTAGCTTGAAACTCATTACAAATGCCTGAAAATCCTTTTCAGGTGGTGTAATACTAATATATGGTGTGAGAGACTGAAAGAGTTAATGTCTCAAACATTGTGGCGACACGAGGTGCTATTCGCATGGCAATGGCAGGTCAGCAAGCATGGGGTGGGGGAGAGCGAGAGCAGGATGTGGAGGATGTGGAGAGCGCATCGAAGGACGCGCGGTTCCGGGGTCTGACGGACCTTACCATGTATGGCCAGAGGTCACACAGAGTTGATCTGAGGAACAGGCTTGCGACCACCCAAGAGACCCCTCGTGACCATCCCCTCCCCCAGTGCCTGTGCAGAAAATTGAGAACTTTCTAGAACAAGAAACATGTAAGCCCTGAAGGGGCATACCTGGCGGCGGGGATTAGCCTAGAAAAGACAGGCCCTCCAGGGAGCCGCATGCGTGCCCACCACTGGAGGATTGCCACGTCTGTCATCCTCATCGCGGGATCCAAGGGTGGTGATACTTTTCCTTTCTCTTTCCTCCTCTCTTCTTTCCTTTTCTCGCTTCTCTCTTCGTCTACTCTTCCAATATATGTAAGTTTTGGATAAATTGTGACGGGTTGCCCAGAAAATAGCTCCATTGACAAATCACCTCTGTTTGTTCGTTGGGCTTGCCAGTTCGTTAAGTTTGTCTGTTTGTTGAATTTGCCAGTTAATAAAGATGCTGGTCAGCCCGTTCCTCTGAGTCATTGTCGTGACTCTACCGACCATGCAGCTCTGCCGAGCAGAGATTGGCCTTTGTCAGTACACAAACCCTCGGGAAATCAAAAAGATTCACCCATCTCGCAACCCACTGAGTGGAACAAGACATTAATTTGGTGTCAGAAGTGGGATTCCCCGACTTGATCAGTGAGAGGAACAGGGAGGGGATATCGATTTAGTCCAGAAGGGAGGATGTGAATCGGATGAGTCTGAGTCCTCCAGCAGATGATCATGGCTTCCTGGGTTCAGCCTGATCTGGACTGGTCCCCCTTGTTAGAGTTGTTAAAAGCTGTTGTTTTGGGTGTTTTAGTAGCTGCGCTGATGGCAACGCACAAGGGTAAGTGCACAGTAAAACTGAGTGAGAGGCGAGTGAATTGTTACGAGATTGGGTTAAAAGTTTGCAAGCGGAGCTGGAAGCTGAGCAGAAAAAATGGGTGTGAGCATGGGAAACAGCAGTGAATAGGTTGCAGAGTCAGCTGTGTGACAGTTTTGTCAGGGAGCGTGAGTTGCGGTTAGCGCTAGCGGGGGCACAGAGGGAGGATCTGGAGAGCGAGTGTGGGCACTCCAGCCTATCTGAGGAACATGAGCTAGTTGGCAGGGGTAGCTGGCCACTGGCCCTGGGAGGAAATGGAACAGGCAAAGTGCCAACTTGACGAAAGAACTGCTCCCCAAATTTGCCCACTTCTTAAAACGGAATTTCAATATGAAGGGGGTGCTGATAACGCGCCAGAAATCATAATGAAATAAATACCCTATAGTGCAATCGAATTGGCAAAATTACAAGAAAGATATAGCAGTCTCCCTAGAGAATCAGAGGCGGAACATGTGTGGAGGGTCTCCCTTATGGGGGGGGACAGAATTAAACTTTCCGAGGAGGAGGCGCAGGTATACTGGGGTCCAGGTGTGTTTCTAACCGTCCCCGATGCTTGAGCTCCCTGGTCCCTCACTCAAAGGGCAGCATACCGGGCTGGAGGGCTAGATCCCTTGGAACGGGGAGATCTGGTGACCATCCCCACTCTGGGATTGGATCAAATTACTGAGAACGTGCAGAAAACCGCCTGCCTCCAGCTCGTGCATGGCTGGCACTTAATACCTCATCAGCCTTCCCTGATGTTGCTAAAAGCCGACCACAATCGAATGAAACCCCTGATAAAGGGCCTTCCTGACCCCCTGAAGCTACATGCCATACAAATCCAGGACCACCAAAGGGCAGCATTCCCATTTCAGGAGCGTTTAACAGAAATGATAACGCCAGGGAGAAACCAAACGCAGCCCGCTCCGGTGGAATTCCCCCCTCACCTGGGGAGAGATTGCATGGGAGCTGATCAATTATAGCCGCAACGTGGGAATCTCCGGAGGGGAACAAAGGGGTAAAGCCACGGTTAAGAGAACCAGATTAGACAATCATCCTTTAAAAGGCCTACCCCCCAGAAGACCTCCTGATAATCCCTTCCTTTTAAAACTGGTCCAAAAAGGAACCAAGATTTCCTTTTCTTTTGCAGGGGGAGAACCAGACTGTCGCCTGCTAAACATAACCGATCTTGTCAGAGGAGTGCCGGACCTCGATGAGTACCGCCAATGTTGTAATAATAGTCCTAATATGTATTTACTATTTTTCACATGGATGGTGGTCCTCCTCTCCTCTGGGAAAGGAGGACATAGGGGGAGTGGAAACCCTATTCCTTCGAACCTTGTGTGGGAACTAATTCATGTGTTTACTAGAATCTGGAATAGAACCGACCAAGGGATATGTGTTGCCCTTCCCCAGTCAAGCAAATAAGGATTTAGATTTGTTGTTGTTGCTGGTTTTTGTTGCATTTCCCAATATTATGTATAACTTGGAAATTAATCAAACTGTAGAACAACCCTATGTCTTGTTGCCCCTTTTCCGGACAACTTATAACTTTGCTTGGGGACAGAATGACATGTATTTTGCTTATTATAACAAGTCTGATTCACATTTCTGGGAACGGTCCTCCTGCAATGCTGCTCACCCACCGATTAATTTTACCTATGGAACGAAATCGGTGCTCCGGAAAAATCTGGCTGGCCCATATTCTGTACCTTGCTCCTATTTCCATTTGACTCCTTTCACCCATTAGAACAACTGGATTTTTATGAGGCCAATTATTCCCTAAATGTGAATCTCTCTTGGTGTATACAACTTCCCAATAGCATGGGACGTGAACCTAGAGGCCTGGCAAATGTACAATGGATGTGGTCACAAATGAGACCCCTCCTGTAACTGCTAAAGTATGCCAATCACCCACAGCATAGCTGGTCAGATCTGTTTACATGCGCCAAAGTTCTTAACTGTAACACTGGTCCTGGGGACCCGCCCAAAACCTGGCTCTTGGAGAGAGTAAGGGTTCTGATACAGGACATGTCTATTTGTTGGGGGTTATTGTTCCCGCGGATATAGAAACTGGGATGTTCTGTGTCACAAGCCTTAAACTGAAACTGAGGATTATGGCAGAGTCAAGTATTGTGGTATACCCTGTACACACTACCCTTTGTAGAGCCTGCCACTCACTGCAAAACCTGACATCCATTTCATGGACTACAGTGATACCTGGACCTGTAAAATTAGCATATACCCAGCCCCCTTGGCACTAGTTTGGGGATGTTCTAATGGAAAATTTTATTCCTACTTAACACTGAAATATCACACTGGTCTGAAATGTGGATTAGTCATCCCATCCTTATGCCCACCTCGTGTTTTCAATTTCACCACCCCTCCCTGGCGAGTGCACTGGGAAGTGGCAGAAGCCCCAAAAAACCCGACCCGAATGATGTTGAATTTAAGTGATGGAGAATGTTGCATAACTATTCAGAACACCAGTACTACTATAGAGGAGGCACGGGCCAAAATGAAAGAAACTGGTGATCAAACTGCCGAACTATTCTGATTACTCCAACCGAAAGACTGTTTTGATGGGCATGCACCTGGATCTTGGTTCACCTCCCTCCTACAATCCTGGGGACTCACGAGGTGGGGGAAATGGTTAATGCAAATTGGAATAACCCTGTTGGTTGGATTTCTATTCCTAATGACTGACATAGCTATTGTTCGATGTATGATTACCCATCTGCTTGCTTCTGCTTACATTCTCTTTTCTCCTGCTGTTCACTATGTTTATATCACCACCCTGGAGGACGAAATCAAGGACCCTCCACCAACTCTTGTTGAAAATGTATGATTTCACGAACTATGTCTTCTCAATCTCTACGTGAAAATTGTTGCACTGGACGAAGATTATATAGACAATGTTTGAGCCACGGGGTGGTGTGAGAGACTGAAAGAGTTAATATCTCAAAGGTTGTGGCGACACGAGGTGCTATTTGCATGGCAATGGCAGGTTGTCGAGCACAGGGTGGGGGAGAGTGAGAGCAGGATGTGGAGAGCGTGTCAGAGGATGCGCGGTTCCGGGGTCCAATGGACCTTACCATGTATGGCCAGAGGTCACACAGAGTTGATCTGAGGAACAGGCTTGTGACCACCCAAGATTCCCCTCGTGACCATCCCCCTCCCCCAGTGCCTGCGCAGAAAATTGAGAACTTTCTAGAACAAGAACCATGTAAGTCCTGAAGGGGTGTACCTAGAAAAGACAGGCCCTCCAGGGAACCACACACGCGGCCCACCACTGGAGGATTGCCACGCCGTTCTTATGAGTCATTATTGTGACTCTACCGACCACACAGCTCTGCTGAGCAGAGATTGGCCTTTGTCGGTACACAAACCCTCGGGGAATCAAAAAGATTCACCCATCTCACAACCCACCAAGTGGGACAAGACATATGGAGACTTTGGTTTGCTGCTTTTATGTGTAGCTTTGTGTAACACAAATACCCAAATTGTGCTCTTCTGAGATTGTTCCTCTGTTGAAGGTGCACAGTAGAACAAATGCTTCTGTGGCTTATTCATAGCACCTGCAATGATGACTGTTCGCTGTTGGGCAAGTGAGGGATAATCATGGATCTTACATCAGAAATGTTAATGTGGGAAAACCATTATAATGTCTTTTATTGGACAAATCAAGACATGCTGCTTGTGCACTGAGGTTTAACCTTTCTTGGTACCAAATGCTGAATTGTCTTATCAGAAGGAATGGGGAAAATGCTATATTGTCCTTTAGAGGGAATCAGAGATTTAAATGGGCATTTAAATGGCACAGTTTCAAAAGATTTCTGCAACTGTTTAGGAGAAAAGCTAGCTGCAGTACAGAAGTTGGCTTCTGTTGCCAGTAGTGATGGAGTACAATTGGTCAGGTAGTTTTATGATCAGTCAAGGGATTGATACCTTAGAAAATTCTGATCCATTGAAACATAAATTTCTTTCCAGGTATATACAGTTTTGAAAAACTTTCAGTGGAAATACTTGAAATTTTTGGTCAAACTAAAGATGAATGAATGCTACAAAAGAAACAATAGTGTAGTAGCCCAATCACTCAGCAGGAATAGGAGACCTACATTTAAATGTTTGTTCTGTCTAATTCAGAGCAGGGACCTGTACCTTCTTATACCATTATTGCAAGCGAGAACTTTGGCCACAGGACTGTTACTTCACGTGTGGTGAATCTCCCTTTGTGTTTCTGCAGTTTCCTAAAGGTACTGCTTCTGTTCCTGTAAAGAACATGAATGTTTTTGACATGATAAATGTGTTCTCTTTATAAGGTGATTTTTTTTTCACTTTGCTCTAACATATGCATGCATATGAAAGCCAGTTCCTCCCCATGGACAGGGATGAATCAAAAAGTTGCTTAAATGCAGGTATCCACTTGCTGAGGGGGAGTGAGGCCCTGAAGGAAGCTGCAGCCCATGGAGAACCCATGCTGGAGCAGGGTCCTGGCAAGAACTGTGGTCTGTGCAGAGAAGCCCACATAGGAGCAGATTTTCTGGCAGTGACTGTGGCCTGTTGGGGACCCACGCTGCAGCAGTCTGTTCCTGATAGACTGTACCCCATGGAGAGGATCCATGTTGGAGCAGTCCTTGGAGAACTGCAGGCCATGGGAAGCACCCATGCTGGAGCAGTTAGTGAAGGACTGTATCCCATGGGAGGCACCCCACACAGGAGCTGTGTGGGTCTTCTCTGGAAAGGCTCAGGGATTGCTGACAGAAATGTGAGAGTATTCTTGTTCTGGTGAGGAAACTGTGAGTTCACTGTAATAGGTATTTTAGGCCTGGAGAATATTTGGGTCTTCCCATTGAATTAACGTTGCCCCAGCAAAGTTCTCCTCCTTCCCATCTGCAGATTGTTTGACTACTTGATTTAGCAGTGTGCTTACTTTAATCTGTTGGGATTCTTCTTCTGTCCTTCACTCCCCCTCTATGAACTCAAAATTTGGATGTGTTCCCGACCTCTTGAACTTACCTGGCTATCTTATGATCCTGCACTGGTCCATAACTGTTATGGTC
Organism: Ciconia boyciana; assembly: GCF_034638445.1. Taxonomy (NCBI): domain Eukaryota; kingdom Metazoa; phylum Chordata; class Aves; order Ciconiiformes; family Ciconiidae; genus Ciconia; species Ciconia boyciana. Next base: position 75,796,320 of record NC_132937.1, on the reverse strand, counting down.
ATAAACAGCAAATACCATGCCCACCATATTTCCTGTGCAGCTTGAATGAGGTGCCAGACAGCACGCAGAGGGAGATGTACATTATAATCTAAATCACATAATAAAGGTGTTTTGTTGCCTGTAGAATGCCCAGAATTATGCTCTGGAAGTGCCAAAATGTATGTCTGTACAGTGCAATCCCTTATGAAAGGACTCAGCCTCTTTGCAGCAGAAGCAATGAATGTACTGCTTCACAAACACTCAAGTCTTATCAAAGTTAGAGCATACATTTATATTTGGCAAGGGTTCTTTCTTGGAGGTAGCCTGGATGTACAGTTAGCCCTGGCATTTTCAATGTTAGAATGAATATGACATCTGAATTCAAAAGGCAATAATATGTGTTGTTTTGTGCAGCCATATGTTAGAAAAAATATTATGATTATTGCTTAGCAACTAATGTACTAGCAATATGTTCCTTGTGGATACAGTGGATACAGTCTTCCAGTGTCAGACCTGAACATTCCCTTTCCCATATTTCAGTCAGATAGCACATGCAAAAACATATGACTAATACAATGTTGTTCTGGGGCTGTTAGCTAACACTGCTGTATTCCCTAGTTATTAGACACTTTATAATGAGTTGCTATGGCTTAATCAACATGGAGATGTTCAGCCTCATACCAGCAGTCTGATACCTACAGTCTAAAGTCTGATGATGTCATCAGAAGAAGTTTGGAATTTCTCTTGTGCTGCATATGGGGCAATGCAATTTTGAATATGACACAAAAGGTCTGAATCAACTGTCAGGTGTCTAATTGTTCTTAAATCAAAGCAGGCAGCAAGACGCACTGAGAGGCAAGCCTGACATCATGTGTATGCACCTTTCCCAAATAATGATCATAGTTACAGCTTCTACGTTTTGCAGTTGCAACACACACAAGAAAATTCCTATTTTCAAGCACCATGATAGTGGTAGGGTAGTTGGGCTTTCATTCTGGAAGCCACTGTCTCCAGCTTTTACCACCCTGAGCTAGTGGCCCATACACATCTGAAATGCCTTTTTCTGGTCTTCTGAGGAGACACATGAGTTAACTAACAGGCTTAAAAATATTTTGTCACCATAGATGCAACTGGCAAGTGAGAAAGATTATAGCTTTGCCACAACAGAAAATACAGTGTTGCAGACAAGCAGAGATCCGTTTTCTGTCTGTTCTCTTAAAAGACCTTGGGAAAGCCAGCTTTGCATAGACCAGCTAAAAGTCTGGGCTCAGTGCCAGACTTTTTTTCTAAAAGAGAAGGGTATGAGTATCTCTCTTTCAGATGAGCAGCAGAGGTGTGTAAGATAGGACCAAGGCTATAGCATCTTCCTTCTGTGTAGAGAACAGTCAGTTTCTAGATCTGCCTTATATTTTAGTACTTTAGTACCTGTTACATAAAATCATTTTCAGAAAGTTATGCAAATAGGGTAATGACAGATCCTCATTACCATATGGTGCCATTTTCATAGTGAAATCAGAAAGCATTTTCTTTCTTTCATCTTGTTTGTAAACTTTGCCAGGATGATTCTTGTTGTTACAAAAATAAATAAATAATTTCCCTACTGTATGCAGTAGTCAAACCAGCCAAGACATTTGTGTCCATCTTCTGCTATTTCCTTCCTCGTTCTTACATCAAACACTTTTTTAGATACATTTGAGGTGTAGAATGTTTTTAGTTAATGTTAATTAGCTTTATGTGTTGAACTGAAACAAATGAAAAGATAATTTTTCTAAGTCTGTGTTTCTACACCACCTCTCATTTGTGTAATCTCTCCCTGACTGGACCTTTCAGGTACTGGGATAGAGTACTAATGCTAAGAATAATGAAAATGCCATGTTAACAGTGTTGAAATTTTAGCCATGTTAGAAAAAATGACACATGGGAGAAAGTCAGTTCACATGTCTTTTCTGAATTAATTCATTCTGAGATATATATTTTGTTTTCTTTCCCAGACCCTGCTGTCCACTATAAGGCATTTCGTGTTTAAATAAGCTCAGATCTATGGGATAATTTTCTGAATTTTAGAATACCACTTTTGGACAGTTTTATGAGTTTATAAGCATTCATTTTTGTGTGTGTATTCTTCTCCCTTTTGAAACTATGGATCTGTACCACATTGTGCTGTTTTTTAAAAGGCATCTTAATAAAAAATAATTTCCAGAGGAGCACTGGGAGAAAAAAGAAAAGATAAAGTTTCAGAGTTTAACTGTACAGGACAGTGTTAACTTCTATAACTGTTTCTCTGTTCTCATGACAAATAATAATACCTAACATGAGAAGGATGAAAGATTACTCAGAAATCCTGGTTTGTTTGCCTGTTGATTGAAAGAAAATTGGTCATTAAGTACTCAGTTGTCCATTGGAAATGTTCCTAACTCTGGAATCTGCAGGCAAAATCATAGGGTGGAAAGAGTAATTGTTTTAAGTACTCACAGCACACAGTCGGAAAGAATGTTAGGCCATTTGGGATTATTAAATCCCTTTGTGGGCTAGCAGTCCTGCTGTGCACAAGTGCTTATTTTTAAAAATAGGCACTTGTATGGCACAGCTGGACATGAAAGGGAAAAAAGACTTTCAAGTTCTAAACAACCTAAAATTTCTTCCCTGTGATTTTGTGAATATTTATTTTTTTGTATGATGGATTTTGTGTGATTTTTGATGTAGCTCCATCACTTGAAAAACTGCTGCATGAATGGGCTTTATCGTAACTTGATATTATTTTCTCCCATTCCTGGGGTTAGAAGTATTTTATAAAAGGTAACTATTGTAGCTGATTAAAGTGTGTTAGGGATCATACTGAGGATAGAAAGGACATATTTTCTTTCAGTTTTTCCCAGATTTTATTCTGTGAAGGGTGCATAATGACTAGCTCCTGGATGATGAAGTTACTGCTTTATATCAAGTTTGTCACTGTGCCACAGGATTTGATGGACTTTGGACATCTAGATAGTCCCTTTGAGACTAGGTACTGGCGAGCTACTTTTTCATTCACCAAATAGAACTAATATTCTGAGAAGGAGGCATTGATTTCAGTATCTTTTGGTTTTCACTGTGACTCTTTTAGTGTGAGGGGGTAAGTCTCTAATAGCATCTAGAATGAGCAGAAAAGCACCTGGTTTTAGTTCCTAGATATGGTATATCAGATCTTAAGATTTGCCTGAAAAAGGTATGCTTACACACGTACATGTGTTGGCAGCACTGCTGCCATAGCCTAACCACTCTAGAATTTCATCACCATCGTTGCAGCCAACAGTGCTGCTTTTTTTTTCCCCCTTTTAAACCTCTTGTGACAGTCCTAACACCTCATTTCTTTAAGTGGCAACTTCGCTATTTACACATTCTCACAGTGCTGTGGCTGTTAAAAGTGACTTGTTCCTGACATTGACCAGCCTTAATAATTCAGTCATGCATCACACCTTTGCTTCTTGTCTCTTATGTTGCTGTCCAGCAGATGTCAACTCAACCAGTTCAATTAAGGCACAAATAACTCTGTAAGCATGTGAACTGCATTATGCATGCCTATTTTAGAGAATATACAGAATATACTCCCATCTTCCTGCATAACCCCTCTATAATTCCAGGCATATATTATCCTTTCTACTGCAAAAATACAGAATACTGCTCAGTTTTCACCTACTCTGAATACTTCTGATGACAGAGATGAAGGCACAGTAGAATATTTTAATGAGTTGAACAGGTTTATCTTTCTAATTATTTCTTTATTGGGCCATTTTCATCAGTAATGAAGAAATCTAAAGTAATTACACATTCACTATGATGTTTGACACCAGTACTGATTGTATTTTTTTCCTTTGGGCCCTGTACCCCCAAAGGTCTGCCTTTGTTTTCTCACCCAGACCCTCCCCATTATCAGGTCTGCCTGATGGATTTCCCTATGATTTCTTTCTGGACAACTACCATTCTGCCACTTGCTAATACTCCTGTGTCCCTGACCAGTTCTGTTCAGCCTGCCTACCTCAGAAGACATAATCTTCAGCAGATGTCAGTGAAGGCATCTGTTTATTTTTGTCATGTTTCTTCTATGCCTTGATTTTGTCCCCTGCTGTTAAACAGCCCTTCCCTCTCCCCTGGATGTTGAGCAACCACTCAACAGTTGCTTTCCTTTTGCTCCAAGTAAGTGCGACTCTTTGTGGCCCAAATTTGTGGGCTCACGCTATTTGTCTATCACCTGTGCCTGAAGATCAGCTCTCAGAAATAGGCTTTCTGGCAAGCTCCAGTGCAAAAATGACCTCTCTTGAGAATTCCTGATGCTGTTTTCTTACCAGACATTGAGAAAGTATAAGGAGAGGATTCTCCAAGTCTAATAACAAATTAATGAAGTCATGTAAGCATAACCTAGGGCAGTGAACAAGGGATGAGAAACAGAGCACTAACTTCATCATACAGCAAGAGGGGTAGTTTTCAGTGTTGAAGAAAAAAACAAAGGGTATATTCAGGACTTCTTTTGGGAAAAGTTGGCACCTTGCTAGAACAGGTACATGAATAGGAAAGCTATTTCTAAAATCTATAAATGTTGAAATTTCTTAGAAATTGCCTAAAAACATTGCAAGGAAGTAAATGGAAATTAAATATAGTTTTAGATAGCTTAGAGAATAAAATCTTGGTTCAGCCAGTAGGGAGTGCTGATGAGAGGCTTGGAAATCTTTCTAGCCTAAGTTAGGAAAACTTACAGTTTCATAAAACCACAGAAAACAGAAATGGAAAAGGGATTTAGTTTGCCTCCTGCCAATACTCCCTAATGTATTCCTGATCTTGACTGCTTTCTCACATCTAATTGGAAAAGGTTCAAGTGACAGAAGTCTCATTGCTTCCCTTGGCGTGAGGGGGTTTAATTGATCTCAGGGTGAGAAAATTACTTCTTAGGGTGCAGGAAGCAGTTCTTAAGAACGTGTCATGGTAACTGATAGAGATTTGCATAAAATCTCATTGAGAAGGCAAAGCTGATTAATGTACTTTTGGAAATTCAGTAACCATGTTACCTCTTTGCTTCGTATTCACCAGGAGCTGAAAGGTAGCAAGTGAATTGAGCTAGCTCTGCTATCTTGCGCAGTCTCTAATACATGCCATCTTACCCTGCAATCATAACATTCACTTTTGGAGGAGGGCAGTGGCACCATGTTGTCAAGGTGCAGAGGTATATATCCTTCCGTTTAGATTTCTGGCAGGGACTAGACAGCTGCATGCTGCTAGATTTAGAACTTAACTAGCCTCAGGTAAGAGTCTATAAATAAAAAACTGTATCACACTGCAAATCAGATTCAATTTTTTATATAAAACTCCTACGGAACTTAATGAAGATGAGACTGTGGGAAGCAAAACAATCTCAACTCAGAGAATTTTTACTGAATGCAATGTACTACATTTTATTAACATAAACTTCTAATCACTGATTCAGGTATTGAGAAAAAGAAAACAAAAAAAATTATAGAAACACTCAGGGAGACAGTTTTCCTCCCTTGCTCCCAGGCTCAACTTCAGTCAACCACCTCCACTCTTCCCTTCCTAGTCTCACCTTCCCTTGTTTTCACTGCATGTTACACTCACCTATCTTAATCCATTTGGTGCCACAACAGGCAGCCTGGGAGGCTGGGGTCACATGTGTAGTGGTTTGTGTATGACACTCCTTGCTTCCTACTCATTTTCCTGTACTCCAGAAAGGGTCATCCATAGGCTGCAGTTTCTCTGTGGGTGTCCATGCCCTGGTGTGGACCGCCCTAGGCTGCAGTCCTTCAGGAATGTCCCTGAGTGATAATCCTGTCCTGGAGTGTCTCCTTTCAAACATGCATCTCCAGCTCCGTCCCCAGCAATGTCTCCTTCCATGTGCCTCCTCCCCTGCTTTTCCCCCTCACAGCTGCAACTTTTTCTTAAATGAAAGGGTCTGAGCAGGGGCTCCCCTGCCTGGCTGCAGGGTTTTTTTTGTGGGCAATACAGTTTTGACAGTGGTCTCAGAGACATCTGGAAACATCTGTGACTGGCACTGGGCAGTTCCTTGCTAGGGTGCCCCATGCAGTAGCCAGTACTATTCTGTAGAAATTGCAATGAGGCTGGCATAGTTTCTCTTTTATGGAGCTTCCAATGCCATTGACCAGTTCGAAAATTACGCTGAAGAATGTATTCTCTATTAAAGATCCTCATTAGCTATTCCCTACATACACATGCTTTTAGGCACATGGAAAGACACATGCCCATACGTAAAGGGGCTGGAGAACTTGAGGAACATTGCTTCTATTTTTCCTCCTCTCTCTTTGCATGTCAGTGCCCTGGTCTGAGGTCTTGATACAGGCATAGAACATAGTACTGGGATTCCCATGGCAGCTGCTCCTGCTTTAGAGCAACACTGTCTCTAGGATACTCATTGCTGTCTGAGGAAAAGTGTGAGGTTGAGACACTGAGAAGTACTCTCCATTTCTAAAGCTGGTATTCAGAACTTTGTTAGGCACTGCTGGAGTACTGTTGCATGGGAAGCACAGGATTTGTATAAGGAAATAGTATGTTAAATACACAACCCTCTGCACCTTTATCAAGAATACCGTGAGGACTTAATGTAGAAGTTCCTGCTCCATTGAAGGTACACTACTGCATGTGATGTACTTTTAGCATTATAAGACATGGAATTTCAGTTCATATTTGTAGTTGAACTGGTCTCAGAGGGCCAATGTTGTTTGGTGCTGATAAGTTAATTTACTCTAATTACATGAGTCACTTCTGAAAGTTGATCACTCTTTAGGTTTCAGACTATCTCCCTTTTTTTTTTAACTGATTGGTTCAGAAACTTACTTCGTGCTTCATAAATTATGCCGTTGAAGAGGGAGTTTTTCTCTTAAACTGGTGCCCATGGCAATAGGACTCCTAAGCTCGCACTTTGTTTTAGTTTCTCAGAGACTGGATCACGCATTATGACTTACGTGTAGTTAGCTGAATCTCAATCTGCTAGTTGAAGAACAGTCATTATGATTTTGATTTCTGTTTAATGGCATTAAGAATATCTTCAATTAAAAGAAAAAATAGGGCTTATTTTGTTTTCTAATAAAAGTAATGGCTATGATTTTACAGCTGAAGTATAAAAAACTGAGTAGCATGGATCTTCAAAGCCTCACTGGTCCTCTTGTTAAGCAGCACACTGAACATTATAGACCTGTTAAAAGGGTTAGCAAGAATCAGTTTATATGCACTTTAGACACGTACAGTAGTGCAGATACTCTGGATAAATATGACAGATGAGAAGATATGAAAAGCTGCATTACCCTCTCAGCCAACTGATAACCGGCTAATTTGTATTGTCAAGATGCTTGTAGGACTTGGTACCAGGTACTTTGGTACCTGGTAGGACTTTTCCTTTGGGAAATGTGTTTCATAGAGTGTGATGCTAGATACATATGAGTGATTGTGCTTGGCTCAAAATAATGCTGAAGACCAAGGGCTGCAGCATATTCATAGCACAATAACATGTGAATCCAATGAATCTTTAGGCATTTCAGTAGAGAACTGGTCATGTTTTTGAGATTTTCAAAAGCAGACAGACGTATCTCCCTGTTAAATGCATTTCTGTGCATTTTTGTGAAATATCATATTGTCAAATAAAACAGTTGTGTTTCTGCAGTATCGTGCTTTGAATACGAATGTCTGCTGAGGTAATATGTACCCATTAGGTGGGATCTGCCTCTCAACAGTTCTTCATTATGATAAGACTGTGCAAAAGTGGGATTGTGATCAGCAGGATGCTGTTCTGCCATTTCAAGCATTACACCATGCATTCTTTAACTGATATCAGCTGCAAATACCAGCTGGCCTTACTGGGGACCATGCTTCAGTGACAAGATGTAATTCTGGCCAGTGTTATTCACTGGGGAAGAGCCCAACCCTACAGAACACTAATAGTCTTTGATTCCCTTTTCTAAGCACTGACACTCCTGTTGCCAGTTTCTGTATGGTAGAGCTTGACAGATGCCTTGATCCAAATTTTGTTAGCCTTTTGAGAAATTTATTCATAAGATAAGCTAGTTACTGGATTTTTGTCATGGTGCCAGCTGCTGGGGCTTCATAGTGCATCTCAGCACTATCAAGTGCCAGAGCAAACCATCTAGCACATGAGAGAAAATACAAGCTATATATCTGATCGTATGAATGATGCTTATTCTTAGGAGCCTGCAGGGTAGCTTGTAGGTTGAAATCTTTCTTTAAACTATTCTTGTTTTACTTTGAATCATATTTGAGCAGTTTCAAAGCTCCAATGTACAGGACAGCTGAAGAATAGCAGAAAAAGACACCTTTCTGACTCTCTGGAAAACCCTTTCATAAGCATTGTTCAGTGCCTAAAATATTATGGTGATAGATTGAGATTTTTACCACTCATTAGGGTATCCTCAGATCTGTAATAAAAAGTGTGTTTGTAAAAGCAGGATACAAGTAGCTACATGCTGGATTTAGCTTTCCTATTTTCCTGTAAAATTTCCTCAGTTTTCCTTAATCCTAGCTGTACTCATTCGATGCAGTGAGTCCCGTCTCTTTTGCTGGGTCATTGACTTTCTGACTTTTTATTTCACTGAGTGGTATTATTGGTATAATTTGGGTTCACTCACTCTTTTACAATAGTAGCTGTTAACTACCATCAGTGAGTTTGCATCAAAGGAAGTCTTTTTTGGGTGATGTGATGAATGTCACACTTTGAGTGAGGCCTGAATGACAACTTGTAATTTGAGGGGGACTTAACAACCATTTCCACTTTATAATGATTCTGTTAGGGCTGTGTAGTCATTCCATATAAATTGGATTTGACTCTCCAGAATTTCTCTATGCCTGATTTGGTTTTGTTGTCTTAAAACAAAAAAAACCCCAAGTGGTAATATCTTCAGCATGTTAAAGTTTTTCTGCTTTTGTTCAGACATCCAAGAGTTAGGTAAGGATTAGAACTTTCAGCATTTTCTGAAACTTCTGTCTTTTGAGACCTCTAATAAAATACTTTCATTGTTTTCTGTCTTAAGTCTTCAGTACATGCTGTTTTGCTGTTCTAGGCTAATAGAAAAACAAGGGTAGCTCTCAACACCTTTTGTTTATCCAGTTTCTCCAGCCTGTTTCCTTTTCACTACATTCCAGCTAGAAAGAATTAATGGGAGAGGAAACCTGCGGCATAAGAACTGTGAGAAGGAATTGTAGAAATAAATCTCTCCAGAATGGCAGGAAGACAGAAAGAGCCAAGTGGAGAAGTGAAAGACCAAAAATCTGCAACACCGGAAAAATAAATATGTACTGGAGACAGAGGGTTGATCTCAAGCCAGACCATTTGATTTCCCATTTCCTTTTGACAGTTTAGGCACTATCAGCAATTGGGAGCCTTTGACTGTGCTGGCATCAAGCAGGACCACATTACAGTTTTCCTGCCAAGGCACTGAATTTATTTAACAGAATAAGCATAGTGTGTGGCAAAAATACTGCAGTCTCCCAAGTGATTCATTTATAGTTCTGTCTGACCTGCCTGGCTGTCCTTGGGTAATTTGGAATTAGGAGTTTCTTTTCTTGCATTCCCTTTCTTTCAACAGTATAAGAAAAGTTATTAGCTTGTGCTTGTTAACTTGGAACCCATATTGTTTAGCTGGATGCATGCTTTGTTATTTATCCCTTTAACTGCTTTCTTGATGATCTGTCAGACTTTGCTGACTTCGTGAAACACATCACATCTCAAAAGCTGCAACAACCTAACCAAGGAACCTAAACTGACAAACTCAGTCTTCATTTCCTTATTTCACACTCCAGTGTGAAAAGTGACAAAAAACCCCTGTACCATGTCCTCATTATGGACATATGTGGAAAGTTGTGCAAGCTTTCCAGAAGAATGAGAAACCCCTCTGGCTGTAGCAGCAACTTGTAAAGTTTGGCTTATCATTTAATGCAGAAGAAAAACACGTCACAATGTTCATGTTCTATTTCATTAAAAATACAGTGTAGTCAAAAGAAGTAATTTCCATTGGTCTCAAGAGAGTCCCTAGTAAGTAGCTAGAATCATGTGAGGAGCTGGCTGACAGGTGACCCTTCGGTCCCATAGGATCATACTCAGCTGGCAGTAGTTAGAACAACCTCAAAAATGTTTTGAGAGAATCTCCATTGTGAGGGATCATGAGGATGAAAGGCAAGAAAGAGAACATCTCCTATTGAGCACCATATTGGAAATATCTTAATTACCTGATCTATACTTCAGGTTTCTTCTTTCCATTTTTAGTGATAACAATATAGACTAGAAGATAGATAACAGCAAATGATTAAAATTCAGGTCTTTAAAAATTATTGCTTATGATCTGTTCAGTCTTTTTGAGTTTTACTGATGCACAACATTTTTTTTCTTCTTTAGAAATGGCTTAAATGGAAAAAAAATCCTCACTGGCAATGGCTATCAGTAAGAAGGAGAAGTTCTACTGGAAGGTCTTTTCTTTAGTTGCAGTTAAATGGTGCTGATTTAAAACATAAGAACTTCCTCTCCCCTGTAATTACCACAGCAATTGTGCAGGTGCAACTGTTTGGGAGGCTTCACTGACATGATTCGCATTAAAAGTAATCTCTTTTCTTTGTGTTTTACGGTATATTTTCTACCCAGATAACTTCGATGACAGTTCAATATATCATTTTACAGCCTGACTGAGGGACCGGTGAAGTGAAGCCCTGGTGAATTGGGAGGAATTTTTTTGAAGTGGATTTGCTGTTAAAACTAGCATCCCATGAAAGTATAGTCTCCCTGACTCTTCATTTATACTTCCAGTCCTGTCTGTCAAGGGTTGTTATGAGCAGCCCTTCCAGCAGCACCCTCTTCCAGCAGCCCTGGCCTGGAACTCCCTCCTGCCTGGCTGCTGGAGAACAGTAGCTGGCACTCATTAGCAAATCAAGGGGCAACTACAAGCTCATTTTAGACCAAGGCCTTAGGCAGCTTGATCAAAAAACCTAAGAAGCTTACATTCATTTTATGTTCTTTTCAACCAGTTTTGAGTCAAATATATGTCTGATATAAATACATGGATTTCTAAAGTGAGGCAATATAAGACACTATCTTTGACTACAGTCATTCCTTTCTCTGATAGCAAGCAAGCATCAGACCTCTCTTTTTATTATATCAGGAAATGCTTTAATGTATTAAATCATCTTTCCTTGCTTATAAGTTATTACACTTGCTAAGAACTAAATTTATTTTTTTGCACTATTACATTGCCAGTGCAATATGGAATGGCTAGCTCTCCTAAATATATACAACTGTGTATTTATTATTGGTTGTGTGCATTGGTCATAATTTTCAAAGGAGAAAAATTTTGAATTGAAATTAAAAGGAGCCATGAAAACCGTGGGTAAGTTGGATTTTGGGTTTGTAAAAGGATGTCATTCATGATATGGTTACCTATGATTGCATGCTGAAGTTACAGGATGTTCTGTCTGGTTTTATACACTTGTAGTACATGGTGATTGACTTCTTTCTTGAATTGTACATTTTACTGATGTCAAGCTATGTTTGATTTGTTCTTTTTTCCACAAATTTGCTGGAGGGGTTCTTTAGACATACTGTGAGAGTAGATATTGCACATTTATGTTTAATGGTACAAGTATGTCTCTTTTTTAACATTATACCTGATTATCAAATATTAATTTAAGGAGCGACACTTGCAAATGTTTGGTGCATTTTCTATAAATTTGAGAATCTAGATCAGCTGTCCTTTGGTATAGTGGAGTGAGCCTTGCAGTATTTTCTTCCCTGGCTTGTGTGAGCTGTCGCCTCCAAACCCTTTCTTCACTCTTTTGGACAACTCCTTTTTCTCTATCCATGAAGAGTAGGATATGATACTTTGAAGACGTCTATATATGTTTTCAGGTCATTTTTCAGTTGTGTTCACAGTAGTAGTATTTTTAAAAAGATCATGATTACTGTTTTGCCTACAGGGCTAAAGAATCCTTATCTAGAGTTTGAAGTGAGATTGAGTGGGGTACTTGTGCTTGACCTGTTTTTTATGATGTCCATTTAGTATACCTAAGTATCTGGCTATCGCATGAGATGTTTTCCACTGTATCCAGCTAGAGGTTCAATCCAAGCTTCCCTGGCATTTGATTCTAGCTGTCATGTTGCTCAGCACCAGAGAAGTGATGATCCCATGGTAATGGCAAATGTCTCAAACCCTTGTGCCTTACCTGCACTTTGCATACACAACACCAGTGAGGTGAATCTAACTGGCTGGGAGCCAAATATCTTACTAAAAAAACAAGTTTAAACTCCCTGGTTTTAAGCCAGCAGCTGTATAGTGAGATTTGTTTAGGTTAACTTACAGTTTATTGAGTTATAGTAACATACAGACAGGAACAATGCCTAGCACTTAACAAACAAATAAAAAGAGAAATGTAGAATGTGTTTCAAATATAGTATGATCTCAATACTACTGATTTCAAAATCTCTGAGGAACTTGATTCTGCTTTTTAATGGTTATTGTTAAACATAACAAATGGACACAACGACTGGGTTTAGCTCATTAAAAGAAAATCAGTTTTCATGCTACTGAGGATCATCTGAGGAAACTAATATATACTCTCCTTTGATAGTCTATATCCCAACGTCAGAAAGAAAGGCAAGTTATAGTTTTAAAGAGGCATATTTCCCCTGGTCACAGTGAAAGCAAATTGTAGCAGAAGTTTTAGCGTCTACAGAACAGCAGTATCTTTTGATCTCATATTCTGATATGGGCAGTATTAGCCACTTCCTTCAGGATGTCTTAGAAAAGTAGGGGTAGACCTACCTTCTGTCTAGAGAATTGAAACATAGGATAAAATTAACATTTTGGGTGTTGGAGAAAAAATTCAACCTAGGCATCCAACCAAAAAGATTGCAGTGGAATAATTTCCTGCAACAAGTAACAATAGACAGCTTTGAAAAGGAGAAGTTTTCTGTTCTCTAAGTAATTTTGTCCTGTGTATAAAGCAGTAAGGAGGAGAGGAATTCATGCCCTACTGAATATATTCTGTATCTGATAGTCACATTTTTTTCCATCTTTGAAGATTCAAACTATTAAATAAATACAAGTAAAATGGGCTTTGCTAGTTCTGGTAAGTAAATGCCTGCAGTAATGCAGAATGTGAATTAAAAAAATTCATGATTTGGATATACAATTCAAATAATTCTTAGTTACCCCATTATTGGCAAAACCAAGATAAATGTATATTAATGCCTCTATAAAACAGTCCTATAATGTGCAGTGCTTACCATATGCTGTTGCCAAAGGAAATGATAGATCTCTGAGTTTTGAGCTGAGGAGGCTCACAGTAAGTTTGCTGCTTATTAAGACGGTGCTAACTTGCCTCTCCAGCAGAAAGATGAAACACAGCTATGCAGGTCATCTAAGATGTTACACAGCTCTGAACTGTGTAGCAAAAAGAAAGGAAGCAGTAGAGGGAAAAGAGGCAAATTGCTTGTGTTATCTGCTTCTCTCACATTTTAGGCATGATTCAAAGCTTAAGCAAATAGTAAATACCCTGTTGACTTCAGTGAAATTTGGTCCAGCCTATGGACTGCAATATTGCAGATGTTACATGAAGTTGTGGGAAGTCAGGCTTAGCCATTTCAATGGACTGTTTCACAGGCCATTAAAAACAAATTAAGAGCGGCATGTTAATTCCTCATGGAATAGATTAAGCTTTGTGATGCTACTGGTTGTGTTAACATGTAGGAAGACTGACTACTTAAACAAGCTTGTTAATTACTGTATTTGTTATAAATTGTTAAATTTTTAGAACTGATTATGTGCAAAGTAATAAAAGAGAAACTTTTCTACAAAAGTCTTTCCTGAAATAGCTTTAAATAAAACTTCTAAATGACACAATCTAATAGTAAGGCAAAATAGCTGGTATTCCAACAACACTTTTACACCTTAAATAAAATAAAAATGTTTGCATGCTGTGAAATATAGCGCAGGAGCCACATTTTTGAATGAAATTACAAAACTTATGTCAAAAATAAATACCTCAGTGTTCAGATGTTCTGAAAATGAAGTAAAGGAGAGGGTATATTTAAAGTCAGTTAAAATACCGTCTCTGAGCATAGAAACTAGGTTTCAGTCAGTGGGACAGTCCTGATTCCTCTCAGAAAAAAGGCAGAGAGAAGGAACTACATTTTTCATTTCTAAGGCCCAAGGTGCTTAGATAGCTGCATATAACCTTGCTCTTGGGGTATGATAATAAAAATTTTCCTTTGGAAGATCTAAGCCCCACCTCCAGTCACTATTCTTTGGTTCTCTGTTTTAAGGAGAGTTTATTTCCAATATAAGTAATTTTTGGAATCTCTGCGCTTCTTATACTCCTCCCAATCCAGGATAAAAGCTCATTGATATCCAGAACAGCCCCTGTGCTTGTATAATTCTGGCTGAGAACACGCATACAGTTTGTGATGAGTTAAGGGCTCCTTCTGCCCACAGAGTCCCACAATCCTGTAAGAGTGAGTATGACTTGGCCATTTTTTGGAGATAAAGTAGTAAGAACAATATACAACTGTTTTCATTTTCTTATTCTTTCTTTTTAGTTCTCCCAAATATTTTTTTTTTAGTCTTTAGGAGATTTATGATGTAGAAAAAGCTGGTATTTTTCTTCTTTATCCCTGTCTTCCTGAAGCCTCATGCAAAAAAAAAAAAAAAAAAAAAAGCAGGAGAAATTAAGATAAAATTGTATTAATTAATTAAATTTTAACTTAAGATAATTTCCAGTGTCACTGAAGTAACTTCTGCTCTTGAGATATCAGAGTTGCATAGGCAGTGCTGGAAGGTGTCTGCTTACAATCGACTATGTTCTTCTATGGTTAAATATAAGATCTTATACTTGGGAATATGGATTTATGTAACCATCCTGGTGGTCTTTTATTTCATAAACCATAGCAAGTTTTTGCTGAACAGGGGTTCAACTTTTCCAATTGTATTGTCACCGAAATCGGGAATCAAACTCCTTAACACCAATGTAGTATTAAGAAGCAGGCATTCTTTATTACAGCACTGGATGCACAGAGGATGGTTCCACCTAAGGTGCATACCACAGGTTACATCAACCAAAGCTCATGTTGTCCAATTACACACATATGCATCAAATTTCCTGGAATGATCATGCATATTCATTCTATTTCCCAGAACTAATTATCATATTTGCATGGTCATTACGCATTCATCCTTGAACTCCAAAGGGCTTCCATGGGGGTCTCTGGTGGTCCTTGGTGGTCGTGCAGGCGTGTCCTTTAGTTGACCCCTTCTTCTGGGCATCATCTTGCTTATGTAACTTGCTTCCCTTCTTCATGGTGCATGGTCCCTAACAATGATTTGGTACCCTTACTCCTATTCTAACACAAACCAATTATTCTAACTACCCCTCGACTCATTGTCAAGGTGGGCTGGGGCTGTACTGGGAACATAGCAGCGTGTCCACACTACTCCTCGTCCATTTGTCTTTGGACATGGCAGCATATCCATAGCCATAGATGTATAAGCACACCATTAAAGTATTGTCTACCCCGCTCCTATCTCTATGTTGCTTAGTTACAAAAGAACAAACTAATCACTTTGGTTACCTCTGGTTACAGTATCCTCTGTTATATTAGAACAATTTGCCACAAAATGAGTGCCTGAAAATTCTAACAATAAGTACTTCTCAGTATGAATCTACTAAAATAGGAAACTTGGTTGGCCATTACTATCTGGAGTTCAGTACTTTGGGATGCATGAAAGGTATATGATCTTCTTTTCTTATTTTTTTTCAAATTGCAATACTTGTGCTGAAAAACAAGTATTGGGTGTCTGTATGACAGGTGAGCAAGAAAGTGATAATAAGGCAGGGAGGATCACAATGTTTATTTATTTATTTATTTGTGTTTGCTTGCTTCTGTACAAAAATACTAAATGCTAACCTCGTACTGTCATTGCCATCTCCCATTTCAACGGAAGGGTCAATGCTTGTATTTTGCTTTTTGGTATCATTACTATTTGGCAACATACATGTTAAATACATAACACATCCAAAGTCAAGAAAAAAGAAATCAAACCAATGAATACTCTCTTCTCCTAAACCAAAACTAAAATACAGGGATTTATTTTCCTAGAGAGCAGTTGAGAGAAAAAAATTACATCTAGAAGGTGTTCAGTAAATGCAGTGATAAACACATTAAAAAATATCATACAGAACAGAGAAGGCTAGGCACCATGTCTACCTATTGCATACCTGAAACAGGGCTACACAGAAAAGTTTTTGATTCAGTTCCTCAGAGTGCTTGCTTATAGGGCTATATGAAAAAGCATTTTACTCTGCAGAAATAATTGCAACCAAACTTGCACTGGCTGAATCACTCCTTAATTTTTTAAACTGTTCTACTCTGAAAAGAAGAAACTCTCAAGAGAGGAGAAATTACTGTAGCAGAAAATCAGAGGAGAAGGGCCAGTATCTGGGTAGTACCTGTTTTGCTGCCTCCTCCTTTAAATATTTAATATTTTGGCAACCAGTTAAAGGCTAATCTTCTCTCAAAATGCCCTATTTCTTCTACCCAGCTGTTTCACTAGAGAGGCAGCACTCTGTAGAGCCAGACTCTCCCAAAAACTAAGGTCTGGTTTATGTGCATGGCAGGACAGCTAGGGCGAACTTCCTTTCATGACAATCCTACAAGCAAAGTACATTGTCACCATATTCATCATCTTTATTAATAATGTCTCAAGTTTTTTAGCCTGAAATCTCTATGGATGGCTCAAGAACACTCTAGAGGTTATCAGCTTTGCAAAATCCAGAACAGTAAGCATTTCCCATGTACGTGATTCATGGAATATTCTAAATATGTTGGAGTAGCTCATCAAAATGTTACTGAACAAAAGCAATAGCCCTGTCACTGTTACATTTGCATTTGAATCACAGTATAAGCACAGTTTAGGAAGAAGAATGAGTTTACAGTACCTCTGATATGCCAGCACTCTAAGACATAGTTAAGAGAAGCAAGGTCTTGGAAATGTTCCTTGTCAAGCTGTTAAGGATCATTATCGTATTGTCTATTGCTGAGTATTAGGGCACAATTCCTATCCAATAAAGATAAACCAAAAGCTCTCCCTGAAAGAAGTAGAAGTCCAAGGGGCACATTCTGGTGAAGTTTCACGCTCACAAAAGCATTATGACCTAGTAAGGAGGAAAAGTTAGACTTGTGGGAACAGTGTAATTGAAAAGAGCAAACACATATGCAGATTGAATCAAGGTTTTGAAAATTTCAGATCAGTATGTTTTAAGGCAATTTAGGGACAGAGCAGCATTCTTTATTCAGTATTTAAGTTGGCATGAAACCATTCTAAATGCCACCTGGAGAATATATTAGCATCTAGCAACTCAAAGACAAGAATAAATACTAGAAGACATCCAAAATAAAGGCACAGTGGATAGCTTTTTCAAAAAAGAAAAGTGCTATAAGCAGCAAAAAGCCTCCCAAATGGCTTTATAATTAAAATTTTTTTAAAAAGTCATCTGAGCTGTATATTGGAAAATCAAGTAATAGCCATACACAAGCTGCATAGTATCTTCAAAATCTATTTCATGATACTATGGAAGGGAGATTCCCTTTCGCTGAATTTCCTTCAGTGTTGGGTCTAATTCTTTGGAATAGATGTCCATCTGGTCACTGAATTTTGTCTGCTTAGGAGTTCCCTCTACACTTCTAGCCAATGCCTTTAGAGATATCTGTGTTCTTCCCCTGTCTATTTAATGTTCACTGTTGTCTGGGCCTCACAAACCCTTCTGGTTTCCTGTTGCCACTGCACTGCCTGTGTCCAGTAATCACCAAACCCAGATTCCTTTAACAATCATACAGAAGGCTCTACAGCACAAGGAGATGATGCTTCCAGATGTGTTTCCTGATCTTGCTAGTTTGTATACTCCAGAAGAAGACAGTTTATTTTCTCCTCTCTGAATAGCTACTTTTAGGCATATGGCTAGGGAGGGACAGATTCTACTGACTTTGATCATTTCTTCCTTTTGATGGTGTTGTCCCAAACCCCAACTACCCTTTGTATTTGGAAAAAGGTGCTTTGTTTTTAAGACTGCACTGAAAATGGTGATATAGTTTCAAAGCAGACAACAGTAAAACAGTTCTTCTCCCTCCTGGCATCTCTGTTTGTGTGCCAGTCATGAAGAAACACTTCACTGAGGACATGTCTGTACTGAGTTAACTTCACCGAAATTGTCACCGAAATTGGGAATCAAACTCCTTAACACCAATGTAGCATTAAGAAGCAGGCATTCCTTATTATGGTGCCGGATGCACGGGGGATCGTTCCACCTAGTGTGCATACCACAGGTTACATCAACCAAAGCTTATGTTGTCCGATTACATACGTATGCATTGAATTTCCTGGAATGATCATGCATATTCATTCTATTTCCCAGAACTAATTATCATATTTGCATGGTCATTACGCATGCATCCTTGAATTCCGAGGGGCTTCTGTGGGGGTCTCTGCTGGTCGTTGGTGGTCATACAGGTGTGTCCTTTAGTTGACCCCTTCTTCTGGGCATGTGCAATATCACCTTGCTTATGTAACTTGCTTCCGTTCTTCATCGTCCATGGTCCCTAACAATAATTTGGCACCCTTACTCCCATTCTAACACAAACCAATTATTCTAACTACCCCTTGACTCATTGTCAAGATGGGCTAGGACTGTACTGGGAGCATAGCATACTGGGTGCATAGTCCATACTACTCCTTGTCCAATTGTCTTTGGGCATAGTAGCATATCCATAGCCATAGATGTACAAACACACCATTAAAGTGTTGTCTACCCTGCTCCTATCTCTACGTTGCTTAGTTACAAAAGAACAAACTAATCATTTTGGTTACATCTGCTTAGAAAATCAGGGCCAAAACTTTGAATGAAGTGTCTTGTTACTAGAGAATGTATCTTTTTTGAGAACTTGATCCTGTTATTTCCAGTGATTACTTAAAAGTGTTGTGACTGAATGATACCTTTTAAAGTAGAGACTGAAATATTTTCTTATATTCAAACCAGTTCTTTTGAAAGGCACCAGCTGTCACTCACGATGCCTTGTCAGGCACTTGCTCAAGCTTGTCCAAAATTCTCAGTTCCTGTTTAGTAGCACTAAGGAGAAGAGTAAGCTTGTTTAGTAAGCTGAAGGAAAGCGCCATGTTTCCTTGGTTGTGCCAGATGTTTCTAGTGCACTTACTGTTTAGCGACACCTATTAATACCTGTACTGCAAAGACAAATGACAAAGACTTGTAAGTGCAAGGCAGTATTTTCCTTGTGACAGTGTAATATATGGTGCAAAGGTGGAGAGTTATGATAAGATAATCCATCCCAGGCATAAGCAGTGTGGAAATGAAAGAAGTTGGTGATTGCTCAAAGGAATACTCTAATCTGAATATTGTATTACTTAATGACACCATGGGTAATTAAAGTTAGTTTCCTACCTGAACAAAAATGATGTCCCGATTGCTTTTCTCCTTGCTTGGAAATGTGGCTTCAAAACTGTGCAAAATGCTCCTTAGTCTCAGTAGATGGTCATCCACAGTAGGGCAGAAGGCAAATATTTTCATATTCTGCTATGGGCAGGAACACTGGGAAGTTGTGGGGAAAGATTTAAGAACCTCTTAACCACCTACCCCCCCCCCCCCCCCTTTTTTTTTTAATAAGTTGTAATAGACTTTGGAAACTGGGAAATATTTATTGTTACATATGCCAACTGAAGCCCACTGTAATATCATAGCTTCCTGATCCAAACTGTTCAGGCAGAATAGAGCTTTCACACTGGTGCTCACTTAGAACATCTTTAACATAAACCATTTTTAAAGCAAGATTGTCATGCCTTGACCTGTATTTCCAAAGTTTTAACTAAACAGTAGGACCACTGTTTCAGATCATGGAATCATGGTTACTGCTATCATGTAAATCAACAGTAATGGTGCCCAGCATAGTTGTGAACATGTTTGGTTGAAAGGAAAAGAAACTAGCAAATGCAAGCAATGAAACTCTTTCACTATGTCAACCCAGTTCACACAAATTTATATTATTCGAATGACAGGTGATTACTAAAAAAGCACAGAGGAATGTTAATGTGCAGATAAGTGATATCTGAAATTAGTAATGAATGAACGTAGCAACAATATGTTCATTACTGAATGGAACAACTGACTAATGCAGTCACCTCTGACAGTAAATGTTATACAAAATATAGCCAAGGTAAAAAAACATGTTTACTCAGTAATATCTGAACCTTCATTATACGCTTTCCTAATTAGATGATTAATGAGACTGATTTACTTTTCATTTTAGTGTGCCTTCTGGCAGCACTTTTTATTAGCTGAAGTATAAAAATATTCCCATCTACAGGATCATGTAGTTCTCTGTAATTCATGTTTCCCAATCTGTGTTCCATTGTGCTTCAGCCAAGTTTCTCTCCCAAACAAGAGAGGAAGGAGTCTTTGAAAGTCAAGAAAACTGAATATATTTTGGGAAGGATCAGGACCTGACATGAAGAGAGAGATGGCTGTGTCTCCTTAGGAAGCTAGTCTTCCCAAAGAAGAGTTTGGTTTTTAGGAGCACTTGGTGATGAAAAATAATTTTCTTTGTGTGGTGCTTGGGCCTGTCATGCAGAGTTGTGAGGTGAGAGAGACCCTGGGCTGAGCTTGGAAGGCTGAGGTGTCACCTTGAGTACCAGCAACATTTTTGAGGTTGCTTATTCTAAAACCTACTAATAACAGAGGTTAAGCCTACAGCAGTGGAAACCTTTTAGGAACTGAATCCTCTTGAGTTGCATAAGCCTTGCTGTTTGGCTAGGATTGTTGAAGCAAAACTAGAGAAGCAGCTCTAGAAGACTTAATGATGGCTTTATGCCCCACAGAGTGTGACAACTCTGTACTAAGAAAAATGATTTTGCTACAAGTAGTTTAAGAAAGACTGACCTTGGTTAAAGGACATGTTTGTACAAGTTTTATAAATACATTTTAAATGTGGCTGAAAAAATGAATTTTTTTTTAACCAAAATCTCTTCCAATCTGTGGTATGGACCATCTTGGAAATCTGCTTTATGAAATCAGGTTCTTCGTGGAGGGAAAGAGATTACTCTGGAACAGAAGCAATAGGGAATAGGAAAAAAAACCTGAGGTAAATCAAAACCGTCTGCCTACTATGCACAGGTAACTGTGCCATAGATACTTAGTTCAGGAAGATTCAAAGAGTTTGTATACTACTGTGTGATATAAAACCTTTACAAAATCCTGTACTGAATTTAAGACATAGAAATCAGGTGAAGCATTAATTGTCAGTTCAGTTTTTACACTTCATAAAGTGTTTGTATTCTGTGCCTTCTGTAACAGTCTAAAATCAGCATTTTCATTTACGAAATCTGAACTTTACTCTGGAGTTAAGAAAAAAAGTTAATGTAGTGATTTTTTTAAACTGATCTTTAGCTAATGATTAAAGACTTTTCAGTGGGCAGTTTCAAGATGAATAGGAGATGGAAACCACTTCCTCCCCCAAATTCTTCAGTACTTTTTACAAAAATTACTTTTTACACAAAGTACTTTTTACAAAAATTTACAAATTCTTCAGTTAAATCTTACAGGGTTAAGCATTATAAAAGAATGTACTCAATGATGCACGCTTCCAATTAAAGGAATAATGAAATGTAGCACCTAACTCCTATGATATCCTGGTAATCTCCACTGCTGTTTAATGCTTCTTATCCCACAGATCCTAAGGACCTCTAACAATTTTAGTCAGCTGCTTTGGGGGCTCCTCCAGACCAGGAGAAGGAATGACAAAGAACCCTGTCCTTTTTGACTGCTTCCCGCCAACCCAAATGATTTTGTCAGTATGGTGAGACTAATTGCAACCAGCCTTTAGCTAAAATTAGCCACAAGTTTGTCACCAAAATCGGGAATCAAACTCCTTAACACCAATGTAGTATTAAGAAGCAGGCATTCTTTATTACGGCGCCGGATGCACGGGGGATCGTTCCACCTAGTGTGCATGCCGCAGGTTACATCAACCAAAGCTTATGTTGTCCAATTACACACATATGCATCAAATTTCCTGGAATGATCATGCATATTCATTCTATTTCCCAGAACTAATGATCATATTTGCATGGTCATTACGCATGCGTCCTTGAACTCTGAGGGGCTTCTGTGGGGGTCTCTGGTGGTCCTTGGTGGTCGTACAGGTGTGTCCTTTAGTTGACCCCTTCTTCTGGGCATGCACAATATCACCTTACTTATGTAACTTGCTCCCTTCTTCATGGTGCATGCTCCCTAACAATGATTTGGCACCCTTAACACAAACCAATTATTCTAACCACTCTCGACTCGTTGTCAAGATGGGCTGGGGCTGTACTGGGAACATAGCAGCATGTCCGTACTACTCCTCATCCTATTGTCTTTGGGCAGAGTAGCATATCCATAGCCATAGATGTACAAACACAACATTGAAGTATTTGTCTACCCTGCTCCTATCTCTATGTTGCTTAGTTACAAAAGAACGAACTAATCATTTTAGTTACATTTGGTTACAAGTTTCATAAGTCTTCTCTGGAATCTTCCTGTACAAGAATAAATCTAGTTCTTTGTAGCTCAGTATGCGTGACGAGATATTATTCCAGGTGGAACATGTACTGACTATAACCCTTCAGCATTTGGGTAGGGTCTTTGTCATGATGAAAAGAGTAGGTGATGGTAAATAATTCCCAAATTATTAAAAAATAATAATTTACTGATGAGGTGAGCTCCTGCTGCAACTGGGCCATGTCTGAGAATGTTTTTACATGGGCTTTCTCAGGCACTGCTAAGAATTAGAGGAAATCAAACCAGCAGTTCCTTCCCAGTATAAATTTCTTACAATGTTGTGCTTTCCAGAGTAAGGATTAAAGTGGGACTACCATGACAAATGTTTCCCTAAAGCAAATTTTCTTGCCCTTTGAGGTTAATCACTAATTATTTTCTGTTATCTAACTTGTGGACCAGTGTCAGGTATTCTATAAAATCATGTCTTGTTCCACATGAAGTGCTTCCTCTAGGCTGGTTTACTATCCAGTTAAATAATCCCCCTTCAAGTATTTTACTGTGAGATACTTGTAGTTTCAGACGAAATTGTGCTCAACTACTTTTGTTATAATTTATTGTGCCTAGTCCTCACATATATTTAAAACTTACCATTATTACTATGCTTTCCAGATCTCTCTTTTTTTTTTTTTTTTTCTCTGAGCAAATGTCAGGGCTATTGAAGTATTAGGATAATTTCTCTGTGTGGGGGTGGAAAATATATGAGATGATGGTATCTGCCACTTTGTAGTGGTAGGAGGAAGTAGGGGAAAGAACTGCTACCAATTTCAGTGAAATACTTACACTGGAGTTGTGCAAAATGACACTAATTAGCAATAAAAGGCCTCCAATGTAGCACGCAAAAGAGCATTCCACCTCATATTGGCTGTAGTGCTGCTTCAAACCACACACTCCCTGGGACAATTCTTCAATCACATTCTCCGAGAATACCCTTCATTTGAAACTTTTTCTTGATCATGTGTCTAATTTCACCTCCACATTTTGTTTTAATGTATATTTCTTTGCTGTTTCTTCTAACTGCCAAATAAAACCTTCAAAAAACCCACTTTCATATCTCTCTTGTATTTTTTAGACATTGCCTCTAAGCATTTTTTCCCAGTTTCTCAGTTCTGCCTACTTTTCAGTTATTATATTTTAAAATTGTAATCTAAAAAATCCTTACAAACCTGTGGCAATATCACTTTGCATCCCAGAGAAAAATGATAAAAGCTAAATTCAAGTTAGAAAGCAGAACTTCTGCCTTAAAAAACGGGTCTGAGGAAGTAAGAGGGCAGAATGACACAAGCTTAAATATATTTGAATATAAACATTTAAACAAATTTGAATGTAATAGGATCTAAATAATTATTTTCATGCTTATTCTTAGAAATATTCCACTTCACCCTTTTTCTGCTTATTTTAGGAATATATGCTGTCCTGTAAGGATTATATACTGTTTATAGAATTCTTTTATGAACAGAAGTCTACTGGAACTACTGAACCAAATTATTTTTTTTTCCCTGCAGACTGATTTTGTTGGAAGGACACTGAACTGACCTTTGAGATAAACAGGGGAGATGATAAATTATTATTAGTAATCATAATAATAAAATTTATTTCCAGTATCTTTTAGTTTCTCCCCCTGACAAATTCCTGAGACATCATTCTAGAAGACAAATCTTTTTACCAGCTCATCTGCCTATAAACTTGCAGAGTCTTTCAATTTCAGCTAATAAAATAAATCCTTTTACTATTCAACCACATTGTTCCCAAATGCACTTTATTATGACTTAATTACTTTTAGTGCTTCCTATTCCACAATTTTCTTTTGAAATTATCTAATAATAAATTTTCAGATTTTAATGTAAAATAAGTTACCTGTTTGTTGAATACAATAGAAAATCTATGTTGTCTCATAATAAGAATGGTACATGAAGGGGTCCTGGCACCTCTTAGAATAAAAATCTGCTTAATTTTTATTGTAACCTTGCCAAACTGTCAAAGACGGTGTTTAATTATCTGTTGGGCTGCCTGATTGCTTCAGGCTGATTCTCCCTGTTTCCTTCTTCTGTCTTTGCTTTTCCAGGATCTCAGTGCACAAAGGTGGCTTTTCTTGGAGTGGTTTACACCCAACACTTAGAAGAAGGACCTCAGTATAGACCATGATATGTCAGATTTGGCCTGTGTGTGAAGTGTGTGCCTGTTTTATGTGTTCCCTCAACACGCCGAATGTTTTTATAATCAACTCAGAACTTAGATCTTTAAGGAAGCATGTGATGGTGTGTGATAATTGCTGAGGTGACTTAGAAATTACACTTTTAGGAAAGGCACAGCATTGAAGAAGCTTCCCGGGTGGAATGCGGCTGACACGCAAGGAATCCACTCCATGGAAGTTCCCTAGGCCTGCAACTTTAGATGTCGGTAACGCCCGGGGGACTTTGGTGTGCTGACTCTAAAAGGTACTGCTCGGGGGGTGGAGTGGTGTGGAGATGCCGTGGACAGGCTATGCGATTATATGGGAACTTAAAGGTATTATGGAACTGATAAACTGCATATTTACTACCCTGGGCCAACCACCTGTCACGTTTTTGACAAAATGCTTTCCTTTTGGTGAACTTTGCTCATTATAAAATCATTATAATACCAAAACACACCTCCATCCCAAAAGCTACCTGCCTCCAAGGTGCGACCACCCCTCACTGAGCTTGCGCTCTGAATTTTCCTAACTTATACCTTTAAAAGCAAAGTGAGAAAACTTTACACCAATCCTAAACAAAGGTATGTATGACTAGAGTCACTCAAGCTCCACCCGAAAGGTGAAAGATACTATAAAATGGCTTAAGAGAAAGAGAATGTTAGGGAAGACACCATCACGTACCACTCTGACCTCTGGGATCAGTCGATGGGCTAAGCTTCTCTTCCCCCCCATCGGGACGCCTTTGGGTAAGATTCGAACACTTGGTTATTCCAAGTGCCTCCCCAGGAAACTTAGAAATCTCTCTAGAGTTGCTTTATTATCTTTTAACGTGTTTGTAGCCGGCAGTGTTACTCATACTCTTGGTATTTGCACGTGCTTTGCAGACAGTGAATTTATCACTGGTAATCCAAAGAATCTGTGTATCTGTTGCTCTAATAAACTGCACTCTTCATTAATCTAGCCGTGGTAGTTCTCATTGAACACCACTTTAAGTTCATGCAACACGACTAGACTGGTGGTGTAGCGTGTTATTAGTGAATCCGTAATTGTGAAGTTCAGTACACTGGACACGACCGGACTTAAAACATTGTAAATTAACACTGTTGCTTTAGTGAAAGCCCTGAGAGGGCTCTGACTCTGATAAGTGGCTACATATACAGTCCTTAGAAAATAAACCATTGACCAAGTCTGAGACTAAGACTGGACCTAGCCGCACCTAGACTCCTCTCTGAGAAGGAGTTTAGAAAGCAAGGGAGTCCTGTCTGAACCTTGTGACTCAACGGGAGGGTTCCCCCCTCCAGCCACTCCTCAAACTCCTACACTACAGTAACTCTTAATGCAACAGATGGGAGGGAGAAATAACATTTTATACATGCCTGATGAAACTCTTGGGTCATCAAAAACTATAGGTACTATTTTCACAGATCGTCAAACGTGGGTTTGTACAAGTCCTCCCCCGCAGTTGTTTTTTTCTGCTACTGTGATTTGCGGATATGTTTTCTAAGCTCCTAAAATCTCACGATGATTAACACAGTACAGAAAAAAGAGTATATTGTTTGTGTGCCTGTGTCAGCCCTCAGGAGGAGGATCCAGCAGCTGGGTATCCGACAAAGCCTCAGATAGCAGCTGATATCTGTGGTATCTTCGGGGCTGCTTCAAATATTGAAGGGTAGCCACTTTCTAGTTGCACTTATTAATGATTCTAGTTCAGAGATAAAAAACTTGTGATTCAGAAGGCTCCAGCCCTGCTCAAGACCTTTTCTAATCTGGCCAGGATGCTCTACACTGTATTTAACACCTTATTTTCTTGCATTAAGACCTTATTGTTTAAAAGTAGTCAATCAATAGGAAATACCAGGGTTAAGTATGCCTGTTTAATCTTAATGTACTTCCATTTGTATGCCACAGTCTTTAACTGCAAACTATTTTCTTTTAGATGGTAGCTTTCTTTGGAGCATAGAAGAGACAAAATGAGAAAGTTAATGAGCAGCTAAATACTGATTTAGCCTCACTGCCTAAATGTGTGATGACATGTTTTCTGTGCTAACTTTTCAGTGGGCTCATCTGCCAGCACGATTCACAGACAGTTGTTTTCTCTTAGACATATGAAAAGGGATATTGTCTCCCTTCCCAATTTTAAGATTAGAAACTGAGACAGAGAGATTAAGTTCAGCAGTATCTGCTAAATTTGGATGCTTCGGTTTGAGACAGACAGGACCTGACAACATCACAAAATCTTTCCCACATTTGAATCATAGCTTGTATTGTTTTCATCATCTCAGCACTTCAGAAATTCAGGTTACAACATCCCAGGTCAGGCATTAAGAAAAAGTAACCCACAGCTACTGGCAAATTGAGCAGAATGTCATGGATGTGATTTGCTTCAACTAACCATTTTTTTCCTCTTGAGAACTTCTGTCTCATTCACTGCACATCTTTCAATTTCTCAAAAAAAATGAAGTATTCTTTAATACATAGGTTGGATCATTTCTAAAGCAGGCTTGTCTTGTGGACTGAATGAATTGGGATTCTATTCTTCTAGAGATAGAATTATTCTTCTATTCTTCTAGAATAGAATTCCATTCTTCTAGAGTCCCACCAAGCCTGCTTGTAAGGCGCGGCGAAAGCTCCGCAGGGTTGGGCTAAGAGGTACCTCGGTTGGTAAGTCTCTGCTAGGCGAAAGCCTGTGGAGCGGGGCCCAAGGGGGAGTCTTCGACGGGGGGTTGAAGTCTCCAAGGTTGGGATTTCCGGCAGGGGGCTGGAATCCCAGAGGGAGCTCCAACAAGGGTTGGGGTCCCTCTGACTAGTGCTTGTGATAGTGCACAATCACAACCACTAGTCATTTGGGAGATGGGTACATTTCCGAGTAAGAAACCCATCCCACAAAGAACACCTTTGGGATGTATTTTAAAACATTGGAAAGATCTGGGGGGTGATCCTTTGACTCGGAAACAATTAATTGAATATTGTAAACATTGGTGGCCAATGTATACTTTGGAAGGTGGGGAGAAATGGCCAAAGAATAGTACATTGCAATATAATGCCATCTTGCAATTAATGTTATTTTGCAAAAGGGAAGGTAAATGAGATTAAATAGCTTATGAGGTATTTATTTTTGCTTTGAGAAATCATCTGGAGTGGCAAAAACTGTGTGGGATTATCCAGTAAAATTTTATGGCATTGACTTTCAAAAAAACCAGGGAAGGAATAAGAGTTTAAAATGATGTTGCTCTGCCCATAATATTGGAAAAGGGAATGGCCCAAAGTGAGAGAATTGGATCTTTCACTACAGGCAATTAAGTTGATGACTCTGAATGATGAGGACTGAAGGAGACCAGTGGAGTCAACCCCAGCTGAATGCCTGGTTACATTAAAGCTGGGGAATGATGAAGTAGAATTTTTAGTTGATACAGGGGTAACATAATCGGTATTAAATATATGCAAAAGGGGGTTTAATCATAAAACTATAAGTGTTGTTGGGGGAGCACGGTGGAAGAAAATCGGACGTTTTTACAACCTTTGAAATTCAAATTGGGAAAGCAATGGGTAACATCAATTTTTGTATATGCCAGAATGTCCATCATCTTTGTTAGGAAGAGATATATGGAGTAAATAGAATGCACAAAATAATTTTTAAAAAAGGGGAGACTCACCTGTTAATACCTGAATCAAAAGCTGTGGAAGCGAGAATTTTTATGTTACAGAACACACCAAGACCGAAGGAAGAAATTCCTGCAGAAGTAGAGGATGCAGTAACACCCTTGGTATGGGCTAGTGGAATTCCAGGTCGGTCTAAATTGGTGGAACCAGTAAAGGTTGTTCTAAAATCTGGAAGTAAACCGGTAAGACAAAACAGTATCCTATTAAGTGGGAAGCTAGAAAGGAGTTGGAAGAATGAATAACAAAATTTTTGAATTATGCATTATTGATAGAATGTGAATCAGAATATAATACCCTGATATTGCTAGTGAAAAAGCAGAATGGCAAGGAATATAGGTTAGCTCAAGATTTAAGAGCCATGGATCACATTAAGACATTCACCCAGTAGTAACTAACCCATATACCTTGCCGACATCCTTAAAATAAGAACATAAGTGGTTTACTGTACTTGATCTCAAGGATGCTTTCTTCTGCATACCTCTAGACAAAGATAGCCAGGCATATTTGCCTTTGAATGGGAAAGCCCCACCACTGGATGCAAGATGCAACTCACCTGGACAGTGCTACCTCAAGGGTTCAAAAATAGTCCTACAATATTTGGTAATCAGTTGGCAAAGGAATTGGAAGTGTGGAAAAAAGAAAATTCAGAAGGAATGATATTGCAGTATGTAGATGACATCTTGATAGCAGCAGAGACTCGAGAGGACTGTTTACAAGTGACCATCAGCTTGTTGAATTTTTAGGACAAGCAGGATACCGAGTATCAAAAAGCAAGGCCCAGACTGGGAATGAGACTGTGATATATTTAGGCTTTGAAATTTCGCAAGGACAAAGAAGATTGGGAGCAGGAAGGCAGGAAGCAATTTGTCAAGTTCCAGAACCCAGAATGATACAGGAATTGCAGACATTTTTGGGTATGGTCGGGTGGTGTCGATTGTGGATCCCCAGTTATGCAGCTTTGAAAGGATCCCAGGAGAATAACCTGTTGTGGACACCTAAGTGTTGGACAGCCTTTAAAAATCTGAAGAAGGCTTTGATGTCTGCACCTGTGTTAGGACTCTCAGATTTAGCAAAGACTTTTGAATTGTTTGTAACATGAGTGATAACGTCTTGCTTTGGGTGTGTTGACACAAAAATTAGGAACTTGGAAACGGGCCATTGGGCTTTTTTCTAAGCAATTGGATAAAGTCAGCAAGGGATGGCCTGGATGTTTGCGAGCTGTGGCAGCAACTGTACTCTTAATCCAAGAAGCAAGGAAATTAACCATGGGGCAGAAGATTATGGTTTATGTCCCACATATGGTCATTTCTGTCTTGGAGCAAAAAGGGGGGCATTGGCTGTCCCCGAGCCGCATGCTCAAATACCAGGTCACTCTCTTGGAACAGGATGATGTGGAACTTAAAACTACAACAGCAGTGAACCCAGCAATGTTTTTGAGCTCAGAAATGGGTGAGTCTTTACACCATGATTGTTTGCAAACTATTGAACAGGTATATTCTAGCAGACAGGACCTGAAGGACGAACCATTGCCTAATCCTGATTTGGAGCTGTTTACGGATGGAAGCAGCTTTGTCCAAGATGGAAAACAGATGGCGGGGTATGCAGTGGTCACCACCACCCAAGTGATGAAAGCTGAAGCTCTCCCTGTGAATACATCAGCACAGAAAGCAGATTCACACACATGGAGCTACCTGGAAGGAAAGAGGACTGTTGTCAGCTCAAGCATCTCCCACTAAATATAAGGAAGAAATTATTCAACTCTTCCAGGACATCCAGCAGCCCAAGGAAGTAGTGGTAATGCATTGTAAAGCACATCAATTTGGACAAACCGTGGTAAATGTGGGCAACCGATTGGCTGGTAAAACTGCTAGAGAGGTGGTGGAGTAAAGCATCCTTGCCCTGGTACCCGTAAAACAGGTAAAACTTCCAACCCCAAAACCAAACTATGGTAACTTGGATAGATTATTGGCAGAACAGTTGAGAGCAGTAGAAAATGAGGATGGATGGTGGGTAACATACACCTGACAAGTCTTAGTTACCCCACAAATAATGATAAAATAGTAGGGGAAAAACAGAGAGAAACACATGGGGGAATTGAAGTGATGATTGTGGATTTACAGAAATCAAGATTGCTGTGTGCACATCCCAAATGTTACAGCTGCTTTGAATGAAAGAACAGATGATATGAAGAGGGTGGCACAGCAGACTCAAGGTTTAAGGAGTGAAATGCAAACAAATTGGTTAGGCCAAATTTTGGGACCTCTTGGATTTCCTCTTTAAGGATGGATAACTGAGTTGTTACAGACACTAATCATGTTGATTACAGTTGTTTTGGTGATTTGTTTGATTTATCAATGTTTAAAGAAAATGTTGACACAGATTATGTCTAGGAATTCTGTAGCAATTTTTAAATCAGCGATGAAGCATTGTACACCAATGCTGGGAGAGAAGCCACCTGCTTATGTTGACATATGAAAGATTAAGACTTGAAGTATTGAAAAGATGATTATTTCAAAACTTCCAAAGGGGGGAAATGTAACCAGATGTAACCAAAGTGATTAGTTTGTTCCTTTGTAACTAAGCAACATAGAGATAGGAGCGGGGTAGACAATACTTTAATGTGTTTGTACATCTATGGCTATGGATATGCTACTCTGCCCAAAGACAATAGGACAAGGAGTAGTATGGACTATGCTCCCAGTATGCTATGCTCCCAGTACAGTCCCAGCCCATCTTGACAATGAGTCAAGGGGTAGTTAGAATAATTGGTTTGTGTTAGAATAGGAATAAGGGTGCCAAATCATTGTTAGGGACCACGCACCATGAAGAAGGGAAGCAAGTTACATAAGCAAGATGATATTGCGCATGCCCAGAAGAAGGGGTCAACTAAAGGACACACCTGTATGACCACCAAGGACCACCAGAGACCCCCACGGAAGCTCCTCGGAGTTCAAGGATGCCTGCGTAATGACCATGCAAATATGATAATTAGTTCTGGGAAATAGAATGAATATGCATGATCATTCCAGGAAATTTGATGCATATGTATGTAATCGGACAATATAGGCTTTGGTGGATGTAACCTGCGGTATGCTTGCCAGGTGGAACGATCCCCTGTGCATCTGGCACCATGATAAAGAATGCCTGCTTCTCTAACACTACATTGGTGTTACAAGGTTTATTCCCAGTTTTGGTGACAGAAGGGTTTTGTATGCTTTCTGAATCATCTTTGTAGCCTGCGAAAGGGACAAGACTTTGTACAGCTTTGCTGATTTACCAGAGAGTAAGAAATATTCAAAATACCGACTGGGGTTATAGGCTGAACTTAAGGTCTTCCACACAGGCAAAATTTGCTGCCTTCAGAATAAGGACCTAGGGAAAGGGACAAAGTGAGCAGGGAACCTTGTAGTGTTTTGTTTTCAGCTGCTGCCTGAAAAGGTGAGGCAAATGCTGGTGACATAAAATGTTAGAGGAAGCGTTCAATATACCTTGACTCCATAACAAAACAGCAACAGAGTTAAAGGCAAAGTGTGAGGCCATGGTAGTTTATTAGCTAGGGTCTAAGTCCAAGTCTGGCTGAGATGCTGGTTCCAACACAGAAAAGGAACTTACTGAAGTTCCTACTCTAGTCTGAATTTGTATAATTCACTGATTACTGAGCTGGCTCTTTAGGTTTGCTCAGTTGCCTTCCTGCTTTACTGAAGCTGAAAGCTCTTTGTTGACATGAACATATACATGCATATACACATTCTATATGCACATCCAGGCTATCATGGTTAAAAGGCCAACATTTTGTTTTGTTCTGGGAGGATTTTTCATGTCTAACTATTGCGTCTTCCTTCTAGTCCATAGATATGTTTTATTCATCTAAGAATATTAAATAAAATTTTCTAGATTTAAAAGAAAATCTTAGGCTTCATATTTGGATCCTGGTTTGACCCCCATCACTCTCAGATTAGTGAATACTTTCCTTATAAGAATCCACTTGAATATACAGATAATGATAATGGCATTCCAAAACTGAGTATCCTTTATGTAAGACACTGCCTGCTACTGATGATCCATTTGTAGTACATGCCACATACTGATTCACTCACAATGAGTTGGAAGGAAAGCTACAGGACTAGCCATTAAAGAAGACTGTAGGCCCACTAAATAACACTCTTTTTTCCCCCCCATGCACCTCCTAAAACTTTTCCCCTACCTCTTTTTTATTCTTAAAATACTGGCTTTACTGACTGCCATTGGCCGAATATGTATTACAGGGGATATGGGATAACTAAATGGGATAAATAAATTGGAAGCTGACCATCAGTTTTGAATGTAAGCTGTTAGCTGATGGGTCAGGTACAACTGACTTTTCTGTATACAATTGCTAGGAGCTGTGGGGGATCTAGATTAAACCTTTGATATTTTACTAAGATCACTGGGGAGGGAGGAAGCTACTGTCAGGAAAAGCACACAACATAAAGCATTTCCCTGAAATAGTGGAGGCAGATGGTAGTTAAAATCTGAAAGGCATATTTGTTAAACAGCCAGTAATAAATATTCTGTAACCTTTATCAAATGCCGTTATCAAGTAAGGTAATTATTTGGTAATACCAAGATGTGAAAAGAAATGCATTTTCCAGAGAGCATTAATTTTCCAAATTTAAATAATTTCTCTGTGAATTCAATGTTTATATGTTTTTCTAAGCTTACACATGTTATATCAATGCTTCTTTATTTCTGAGAAGTGAAGACTTAAAAATTTACATATGTTCAAATATTTCACATCGATTCCCCATTTACCCTCTCTAGATCCTCTAGTTAGGCCCTCTCTTTCTAGTGTCTTGGCAATGTTATGAGGAGCAATTACCTTTACATCCAAAAGTTAATTTGTCTCTTTGGTGATTTAAATTTTGAAACCTTTGGCTGACTAAGAGGAAAGTGACATACCTGAAACTATTAGAAAGCTTGTTCTTTACAGAAAGATGGGTGTTTAAATATTCAGATCACACATGGCACTACTTACCTGTTTATACTCCTCATATTGAACTCATTTAGACTCACAACTGGAAAATTGGTACTGCAAAAGCAAGTGGACTAAACTGAGCAAATAAGTGACAGGACTTCCTGATAATAACTGATGGATGAGAAATGGCTCAATAAGATTAAAGCTATCCTCCCCCACAGATCCAAGGTAATCTTATTCAATCTTCCTCATGGTCTTAATATCAGGCAAGAGTTGATTGTAAAAGGAATATACTTTCTGAAAGGAAAACCCGAGCTTTCAAAATTTTATAATGAAGAAATAGGTGAGGGTTTGGTGGTTTTTTTGGGTTTGTTTTTTTTTTTTTTTTTAATTATATACTTTATTCTATCACATAAGATAAAACATGGGAAAAATAGTGTGCTGAAACTCTCTCTTTTCTACTGTATTATGTGAGTTGACTTATAAACATTCTGGTTTCCTAAGCAGCAGCCAATCACTCAATGTCAGCCACAAGTTCAT
Source organism: Ciconia boyciana (assembly GCF_034638445.1). Taxonomy (NCBI): domain Eukaryota; kingdom Metazoa; phylum Chordata; class Aves; order Ciconiiformes; family Ciconiidae; genus Ciconia; species Ciconia boyciana. Next base: position 75,762,364 of record NC_132937.1, on the reverse strand, counting down.
TTTTTGGGGGTAGCAAAACTTGCACTGTTTTAGAACAAATTCCTGCTGCTGAAGCATTAAAATGCAACAGCATTGATCTGTTAGTCTATTAGCAAAGAACACAGTACTGTCAGGGAGCTTAGCTTAGTAGTGACAAATAGTGCAACTGTCTCTGAGATTGATTGTATGACTTGAGCTGTTGTCTGTCTAATATTTTGCCCAATATTATTCTTTCATAGAAGATTAAACAGACAATAATTTTATGACACCAAATGACTATGTTTAAGTTTACTTCTCTGTCCGTGAAACTGTACTGCTCAAGCCTGGGAATCATCAGAGCTTCATATGGGCTGATATTCAGATACTTACATGTGATTCACTTTGATTCTCACTAAGGGGATCAATATCCCCAATATGCATCATAGTTCTCTTCACTGATCAGGTTCAGCTAAAGTGACATACTGTGGTACTGGCTCTCTTGGCCATTCAATAAATCCACAGCTTAATTCTTATAAAATTTGGTGGGTAAAAGTTATTGTCTGGTGTTAAGTGCTTGACTTTTAACATTTTGATAACAAGATTGATTTTTCTTACTTGCATGAGAAAATGCTAAAATTTATTCTCCCCTCTTCTTTCCCTCCTGAGAAGGATCTGCTGTTCTTACTTAAACATTCAGGTGGAGAGCAGACATCTGTAGTTCTGGTAATGAAAATTACCTCAGTGATTTTACTGAAATGCTGGGAAATACTGAAAACTAGGATATTAGAGGGAGGAAAGCAATAGTGATTGAGCCATGAGGATTATGGAATGTGTGGACGAGAAAGGTTAGGAAGTTGGAGTTTGTCAGGGCAGACCCATAATGAGAGACAAAGACATAAGATTTTAAGGCTCTAGTGGGCAATTGCTCAAAGAGGCTGAGGTCTGCCTGCTAACAAGTTTTATTAGCTCTCCTGATAACACATCAAGGGCAGCTGTAGACAATGTTTACAAAAACCAGTGTCCTTTGCGCAAATAACTGTATAACCTTGACACCATCCTCTGCCCTCCCCCCGCCCCGCGTGCACCCAGCTTACCAGGTTGATGGGCATAGAAAGCCCAAACCTTAGCTGGGGCATGCACCTCTGACATTGTCTCCCAGGAATTGTCCTCCAGGTTGTACCCTGCCCAATCAGTCAAATACCGCAGGGTACCCCGGGATATCCAGCAATCCAAGATAGCAGGACACAATATCCCTCTGGCCCTGGACCATAACCAGAGTCAGAGGTCGAGGGTGATGCTGGAAGGGATCTGGGTGAACAGGTTTTAACAGGGAGACATGAACAACAGTATGAATCTTGGGAGCATACATAAGCTGCAGACGAAATGTGACCTTACTCACCCAGGCCATGACTTTCTGTGGGCCCAGGTAATGGTGGTCCAACTTCAAAGACGGGTGCACTGAATTAACACGTTTACTGGACAACCAGGGTCTTCTTTTCCCAGCTGCTCTTGAAAAAACAAACATTATATGCAGAAACCACTTAAGGGACTCCACAGCAGAAAAGCCCCTGGACAAATGCTGGAGTAGCTGGATGGTCATGGAGGTGAAAACCACACTGTGCATTCAAAAGGGTCTTGCTGCATGGAAGAGTGGACGCTACTGCTGCAGGCAAATTTTGCCAGCAGGAACAGACTGCCAGTTATCCTGATGGTAACTAATACAACAGTGGAGATACTGCTTCAGGATCTGGTTCACCCGCTCCCTCTGATCATCAGACAGTGGGTGCTACAGGGTGGAAACACAGAGTTGCACCTCCAGAGCTGGGCAGAAAACTGGGGCCCTTGATTCATAACCATGCTGTCCTGCAGGCCGTGGCAATGAGACACATGCTGCAACAACAAATGTGCCATCTGAGGGACTGTGGCCAGCTTCTTCAGTGGAATAAAACCAGCCACCTTTGTAAACACTAGCACCACTAGCAGTGCTGTGAGGGGGGCAGCACGCCTATGCCTCCCACAGTAAGGCACCCTCGCTTGAGCTGGGCTAACAGGAACGTACTCAGGAGGTCTGGATGAAAGGCAGAAAAGAAATGAACTCCCCACACGCTGGGCAATGAGGAGCTGTGGAAGTAGTATCTGCCCCTCCAGGGGAACCTGACGGGTGTCCCCTTGATGGCAAAAATAGGACAAGGTACAGATCAGGTCTGCGTTGGCACAGGAGCCTTCTTATACAAACTTTGTGTAGAGAGTCTTTTATAGTCTCTGGTGTAGACTAAGCACGGGGCAAAAAAGAGTAGCTAAAGCTTGAGATCCCCCCAAAACATCTCCATCCTCACAAATGAAGAGGTGTGGTCATCTCAAACCCCGTCTCCTCCAGTGCTTGGGGACTGAACCCGCTCCAAAGACTTGACCCCTAATGGGACAAAAGAAAGTTGACTTTCATGTGACCACTGGGAAAAGCACTACCCAAGCCCTCCAAGAAAAATTCCATAAAAGATGCAAAAAGAGAGGGGTCCCTATGCCCAGTAAATCAGGGAAGAAGGGACTAAGCAGACAAGGAGAAAATCCTCCACCACACAAAAGAAGAGTAGTAGTGGAAGAATGGAAAGGAGGAGCAGCGCCGGCCCTTGCTGGACTCTCTGCACAATGCCAGAGCTGCTCTGCCATGGCTTGAGTCTTCTCCCATGTCTCACACAGCTCCTGTGGCTCAAGCTGCTCTGTGCGCCCCTGCAGAGCTCTCAGAGCATCCTCTGTGGACACACCCACAGACGTGTGGGTACCAGACACCTTCACCCAGAGTTCCCCGTGGGGAGGCTCTTTGCACTAGTTGTCAGGGCAGGCCCAAAACGAGACACAAGGATGTTAAAATACAAAGACTATAGCAGGCAACAGATCAAAAAGACTGAGGTCTGCCTGCTAGTCGGTTTTGTTAGCTCTCCTGATAACCACCAAGGACAGCCATTGGTATAATATTTACAAAACCCTGTCTCCTTTGACCACATAAGTGCGTAAGCCTGACAGAGATAATGGGCAAAATGGGAAGAGGTTAAGGAAGTTTAGGAACAAGAAGAACTGCTTCTGAGTCTGACAAGTACTATTCAACATGTTATTACAGATATAGACCTAACGGTGCTTTCAACTTATTCAAACTAACAGAAATGCAAGTTAATAAGCATTCAGACAGCTAGCCTGAAACCTCAGCAAGATGGATTTGATTTCTTCTTGGTACAGATTTCCTTTTGTGACCTTCAGCAAGTACTTTAAAGGTAGATTCACAAGGATACTCTCCTGAAATGAGTTTCTCAAAGTTTTAGACCAGCGACTGCTTGCTCCTGTCAGGATTCAATCTTTATATATTTACTGCAAAATACTTATGTGGTTTTAAAAAAAAGTCAAGAGTAGATTTGTTTGTCCCTATTTGTTCTCTTGATCAATAGTAAGGTTCACCTGCAATCAGATGTACATTTAAGTATTTTCTCTGTTTAGGGCTTTTCTTGGGGAGAGGCATTGGGGAAGGTGAAGGGAGTTTGCCCTTTAGCCTGAAGATGCCCCTAACCACTCAACTACTCCTTGTTGTAGAAGTCTTACTCGGTTTTATTGGAACTTGTCTGCTTTCAAAATTATTCTTTAGAATAGAGAGTTGAACCTGATTCTCCCATGCTTAAGCCTGAAACATCCCTAGGTAATATAGAATCAATATATTTCTGTTTTACTCTCTGTTGTGAGAAAAGACTTCACTGACTTTAGATGTTGAGGGGGAAGGATGGAGAGAGAAGATGACTCTCTCTGTAGTTGTTTACCAGTGCTGCATTCTGCCTGCCGTGTGCTGATAATAACATTCTTTAAGCACATGACAGGTGTGGTATAGTCAAATGCCTGTGTCAGAGTTGTGAGTTCCAGTATGCAGAAGAATTACTGATTGTAATGCTGAATAACGAAGAAACATAACGTCTAGAGACTAGACCACCTGGGGCCTTCACTTCCCTTTATTGAGATGCTATTGCCTTACCATATGGTTTAAGCAGAGGTACGTATGAATGCAGCATAGAAGATCAGTACGATTTCTATGTGTGTACATGTAGTAATATGAGTTGTGAGATGCTGGAAAATATGTGTTGATACGATGATTTCAGAGTAGGTACCTAAAATAGCAGTAATGTAAAGCTGATTTAGTAATATTGAGATACTGAATAATCCTTAAAGAAATTATCGTTAAACTTATTACAATAGGACCTAGCAGCTCTAATCACCTGAGGGAGACAGTTGGAAGAAGCCTGCTTAGAGAAATGTTGGGAGTGGGAAAAAACCTGCACTCACAGCAGTTAGACAGAGAGCTGACTGTCCCACAAAATATCATTGTAAAGGAATCTAACCCCATTAGATCATTGACGTCAAAGGAATTATGAATCAATAACATATATTTTGCAGTATAAAACTGGGGATGCCAGGTAACTCAATAATAAGATAGAGGCATTCTGACTTTTTGTACACTGTAGTAATGTAGGCCTATTGACACTTTTTTTGAAGGCATTTTTTACAGTTTCTAAGTCTTTGTAGGAAAGAATATTCAAACTAATTTTGGAACTGATATTGCTAGATATTGAAGAGGAAAGTGAAAATTTGTTAATTGTAACATCTATATTTGTCCTGGTTTCGGCTGGGATGGAGTTAATTTTCTTCCTAGTAGCTGGTATAGTACTGTGTTGTGGATTTAGTATGAGAATAATGTTGATAACACACTGATGTTTTAGTTGTTGCTAAGTAATGTTTACACTAGTCAAGGACTCTTCAGCTTCTCATGCCCTGCCAGCAAGAAACTGGGAGGGAGCATAGCCAGGACAGTTGACCCAAACTGGCCAAAGGGCTATTCCATACAATATGATGTCATGCTCAGTATATAAACTGGGGGCAGTTGGCTAGGGGGCAGTGGTCGCTGCTCGGGGATGGGCTGGGTATCAGTCGGTGGGTGGTGAGCAATTGCATTGTGCATCACTTATTTTGTATATTCTTCTATCATTATTATTATTATATTGTTATTATTATTTTTATTTTATTTTCCTTTTCTGTCCTATTAAACTGTCTTTACCTCAGCCCACAGGTTTGGGGTTTTTTTTCTGATTCTCTCCCCCATCCAACCAAGGGGGGAGGGAGTGAAGGTGAGTGAGCAGCTGTGTGGTGCTTAGCTGCTGACTGGGGTTAAATCATGACAATCCTTTTTTGGTGCCCAACGTGGAGCACGAAGGGTTCAGATAACAACAGATCTGATCAGAGAATGTTAAAACAAATTTGTTATAAGCATTCATTATATTAGTTTAGTAGTCACTGGTCACAATATTGATTTATTTGCTTTCAAAGTTGTTGTGCTTGTTCTCAGAATTGTGTCAAACGTTATTTGTTGTGTATACTGTTTATCAGTATTTATGTGTTGTTTATCACCTCTGGAAGGTGAATTAAGGTGATCACTTTGCTGTACTATGTAACACTGGCTTATGGTATGATGAAATTATTGGTTATGAGATCAATCTGGTATTTGTACTCAGCATTGTGTCACCTCTGTACTTTGGGAGCCATCTATCAGAAATTATTAATAATTACACTTTTTACTTTTTCTCTTCAGAGAGCCAACCCATGGGGGTGACACCTTCCTCTACCTTTCCCTTCTCCTCCAGGCTAATTACAACAGCTCTCAAGAATTTTGAATATCCTTGGGATGTTTGAACCAGCATGTTCCTATTGCTTTGTCTCCTGAATGACTGTCAGGTCTTGCTTAGGGTTAAACAACTATTTAAGGATACTGTGGCTACTCCAACCCTGGTGACAGGCACTGTTGTTACTCAAACCCTGGTGACAGGCACTGCAGCTACTCCAACCCTCTGTGACAGGCACTGGAGCTACTCAAACCCTGGCAACAGGCACTGTTGCTACTCAAACCCCCATGACAGGCACTGCGGCTACTCAAACCCTGGTGACAGGCATCGCGGCTACTCCACCCCCATGACAGGCACTGTGGCTACTCAAATCCCAGCGACAGGCACTGTGGCTACTCAAACTCCGGTGACAGGCACTGTGGCTACCCAACACCAGTGACAGGCACTGTGGCTACTCAAACCTTGGTGACAGCCACTGCAGCTAAACCAGAGAACCAACCCATGCCAGTGTCAGTCACCCCCATACACAAGAAGAACTCTTGGAAGCAAAAGTCAGCTCCTCTAGTAAGGGATGAAGAAGCTTCTCCTAAGAGGGAGCAGGAGGAAGAAGCATGCTGCCCTGCCAGTGAGGAGGCAGACTACTCTAAAGCAGGTACATCATGAGAACAGGAGGAGGAAGAGGAAGAATTCCCCACTTCCCCCCAGGGAAGAATTCAGCAGGAGGGTTCCTCATCTTCCTTGGAGGGAGAGGAAGAACTCAGAAACGAGATGGTAACCACCTGATGCCTATCCCTGAGTGAGCTGTGAGATATGTGAAAGGATTTCAGCCATTGTCTAGGCAAGCACGTTGTCACCTGGCTGGGATAACGGGGCCAGTAGCCTGGAATTAGAGGGTAAGGAAGTCAAGCAGCTGGGATCCCTTTCTAGGGAAGGGGGCATTGACCAAGCAATTGGAAAAGGAGCACAAGTCCTCAGCCTCTGGAGGTGACTCCAGTCAGGCGTGAAGGAAAGGTATCCCTTCAAGGAAGAAGCTATATGTCACCCAGGAAAGTGGACCACCATGGAGAGAGGTATCCAGTACCTGAGGGAATTAGCCATGCTGGAGGTGATTTATGACAACCTGGACAACAAGCAGTTATCCAAAGATCCAGATGAACTTGAGTGCATGTGACCCATGTGGCAGAAGTTTGTACAGAGCACACCATCGTCATATGGCAACTCATTGGCAGTAATGACCTGGAAAGATGGAGAGGGACAAATGGTGGATGAATTGGCTGGCCAAGCCCTGCAATATGAAGAGAGTCTCTCTTCTTCCCTACAGGCCTGCATCTCAGCTGTGGAGAAACAGCTGGACATTCTAGCCAAGCAAATGTCCCGGGAGTTCCAATTCAAAAAGGACATGTCCTGCTCCCCACCTGTACAAACCAGTATCCGAGCTATTAGGAGTAAGCGTTCCTCTGCTCAAGAGAGAGGATACAGTGGGTATACACCACGGGCCACCCTGTGTTTTTACCTATGTGACCATGCAGAAGACATAAGGAAGTGGGATGGAAAATCTACCTTGACTCTAGAGGCATGGGTACATAAGTTACAAGGAAAAACAATCACACAAGGGGGTTCTTCCAGGAAAATTGCTGCTCCAGTTTCCAGCAGGCAATTTCCCAGACACAGTAGAAGGGCTGCCCTTACTTCTGAACTTAATGAAGGGACTTCTGGCTCATATCTACAGGAAGTGAGTAACGAATACTATGAGCAGGACTAGAAAGGCCCTGCCTCCAGCCAGGTGGAGAAAAGGGACAACCAGGTTTACTGGATGTGTAGATTTGATGGCCTGGCACATCAGACCCACAGGAGCATAAGGCCCTAGTGGACGCTGGTGCACAGTGCACCCAGATGCCATCAAGCTCTACAGGGGCAGAACCCACCTGTATTTCTGGAGTGACAGGGGGATCCCAACAGCTAACTGTATTGGAAGCCGAAGTGAGTCTAACTGGGAATGAATGGCAAAAGTACCCCATTGTGACCGGCCCAGAGGCATAGACTACCTCCAGAGAGGGTATTTCAAGGAACCAAAAGGGTACCAGTGGGCTTTTGATATAGCTGCCTTGGAGATGGAGGAAATTAAACAGCTGTCCACCTTGCCGGGTCTCTCGGAGGACCCTTCTGTTGTGGGGTTGCTGAGGGTCAAAGAACAACAGGTGCCAGTTGCTACCACAATGGTGCACCAGCAGCAATATCGCACAAACTGTGACTCCCTGATTCCCATCCATAAGGTGATTCGTCGACTGGAGAGCCAAGCAGTAATCAGCAAGACTTGCTCAGCCTTTAACAGTCCCATATGGCCAGTGCAAAAGTCTAATGGAGAGTGGAGACTAACAGTAGACTATCATGGCCTGAATGAAGTCACACCACTGCTGAGTGCTGCTGTGCCAGACATGCTAGAACGTCAATATGAACTGGAGTCAAAGGCAGCCGAGTGGTATGCCACAATTGATATCGTTAATGCATTTTTCTCAGTCCCTTTGGCAGCAGAGTGCAGACCATAGTTTGCTTTCCCTTGGCAGGGCATCCAGTACACCTGGAATCAATTGCCCCAGGGGTGGAAACACAGTCCTACCATTTGCCATGGACTGATCCAGACTGCTCTGGAATAGGGTGAGGCTCCGGCACACCTGCAATACACTGATGACATCATTGTGTGGGGCAATACAGCAGAAGAAGTTTTTGGGAAAGGGAAGAAAATAGTCCAAATCCTTCTGAAGGCAGGTTTTGCCATAAAACAAAGTAAGGTCAAGGGACCTGCACAGGAGATCCAGTTTTCGGGAATAAAATGGCAAGATGGACGTCATCAGATCCCAATGGATGTGATCAACAAAACAACAGCCATGTCTCCACCTACTAGCAAAAAGGAAACACAAGCTTTCTTAGGCGTTGTGGGTTTTTGGAGAATGCATAGTCCAAATTACAGTCTGATCATAAGCCCTCTCTATCAAGTGACCGGGAAGAAGAATGATTTCAAATGGGACCCTGAGCAGTGACAAGCCTTTGAACAAATTAAACAGGAGATATTTCATGCAGTAGCCCTTGGCCCAGTCTGGGCAGGACAAGACGTAAAAAATGTGCTCTACACTGCAGCCAGGTAGAATGGTTCTACCTGGAGCCTCTGGCAGAAAGCACCAGGGGAGACTCGAGGTTGACCCTTAGGGTTTTGGAGTCGAGGATACAGAGGATCCAAGCCCTGCTATACTCCAACTGAAAAAGAGATATTGGCAGCATATGAAGGGGTTCAAGCTGCTTCGGAAGTCATTGGTACTGAAGCACAACTCCTCCTGGCACCCCAACTGCCGGTGCTGGGCTAGATGTTCAAAGGGAGGGTCCACTCTACACATCATGCAACTGATATTATGTGGAGTAAGTGGGTCACGCTGATCACACAACAGGCTCGAATAGGAAACCCAGTCACCCAGGAATCTTGGAAGTAATTATGGACTGGCCAGAAGGCAAAGATTTTTGGAATACCACCAGAAGATCAGGTGACGTGTGCTGAAGAGGTCCCACTGTGTATAATAAACTACCAGAAAATGAGAAACAATATGCCCTGTTCACTGATGGGTCCTGTCGTATTGTGGGAAGCACTGGAAGTGCAAGGCTGCTGTATGGAGTCCTATATGACAAGCTGTAGAAACTGCTGAAGGAGAAAGTGAATCGAGTCAGTTTGCAGAGGTAAAAGCCATCCAGGTGGCTTTGGATATAGCTGAATGAGAAAAGTGGCCAGTGCTCTATCTCTAGATAGACATCTGACTCATGGATGGTGGCAAATGCCCTGTGGGGGTGGCTGCAGCAATGGAAGCAAAGCAACTGGCTGCACAGAGGTAAACCCATCTGGGCTCCATGTTGTGGCAAGATACTGCTGCCCGGGTAGAAAACCTGGTTGTAAAAGTACATAGATGCTCACGTACCCAAGAGTTGGGCCACTGAAGAACATCAAAACAACCAACAGGTAGATCAGGCTGCTAATATTGAAGTGGCTCAGGTGGATCTGGACTGGCAACATAAGGGTGAATCATTTGTAGCTCGGTGGGCCCATGACGCCTCAGGCCATCAAGGAAGAGATGCAATGTATAGATGGGCTCGTGATCAAGGGGTGGACTTGGCCATGGACACTATTGCATAGATTATCCATGAATGTGAAACATGCACTGCCATCAAACAAGACAAGTGGTTAAAGCTTCACTGGTACGGAGGACAATGCCTGAAATTTACATATGAGGAAGCCTGGCAGATTGATTACATCACACTCCCACAAACCCGCCAAGGTAAGTGCCATGTGCTTACAATGGTGGAAGCAACCACCAGATGGCTGGAAACATATCCTGTACCCCATGCCACCTCCCATAACACTATCCTGGGCCTTGAAAATCAAGTCCTGCAGTGACGTGGCACCCCAGAAAGAACTAAGTCGGACAATGGGACTCATTTTTGAAACAATCTCATAGACACCTGGGCCAAAGAGCATGGCATTGAGTGGATATATCACACCCCCTATCATGCACCAGCCTCCGGGAAAATTGAACGATGCAATGGTCTGTTAAAGACTACACTGAGAGCAATGGGTGGTGGGACATTCAAACATTGGGATACACATTTAGCAAAAGCCACCTGGTTAGTCAATACCAGGGGATCAAGCTGGCCCTGCCCAATCAAAATTGTTACGTACTGCTATGTACATAGAAGGGGATAAATTCCCTGTAGTGCACATAAAAAATATGCTGGGGAAGACAGTTTGTATTATTCCTGCCTCGGGCAAAGGCAGACCCATTTGTGGGGTTGCTTTTGCTCAAGGACCTGGGTACACTTGGTGGATGATGCAGGAGGATGGAGAAGTCCAATGTATACCTCAAGGGGATTTGATTTTGGGTGAAAATAGTCAATGAACTGATGTTAATTGCTATGTAATACTGTATATCATCACTTCTGTTGTCATTATATGCCATATCAACGGTATTACAGTAAGAATCACCCAGATTAATGAAGAATGAACTTTGATGAAAGCAAGCAAAGTGCAGCGGTGATGGAACCAGAACTGGCTTCAGTATGCAACAATCCAACACCACACGCCATCTCTCCTGCCCTGAAAGACTGTTATGATAGATGGAGCCCAAAGTCATGGACTAAATGAATTCAATGGACCTTTAAGAGGGAGGGCCCATAGGCTAAGGGAATGATATCTGTGGGTATACATCAAAAGACAGAAAAAGTGGTGGTGATTAATTGGAATGTATTGGAAAGTGTAGGCCTTTGGCATGTCATAGATGGTATAGAATAAGGGGTGGCTACTGTCCTGGTTTTGGCTGGGATAGAGTTAATTTTCTTAGTAGCTGGTATAGTGCTGCTGTGTTTTGGATTTAGTATGAAAATAATGTTGATAACACACTGATGTTTTAGTTGTTGCTAAGTAATGTTTACACTAGTCAAGGACTTTTCAGCTTCCCATACTGTGCCAGGTGCACAAGAAACTGGGAGGGAGCATAGCCAGGACAGGTGACCCAAACTGGCCAAAGGGCTATTCCATACCATATGATGTCATGCTCAGTATATAAACTGGAGGGAGTTGGCCAGAGGACAGCAATTGCTGCTTGGGGATGGGATGGGCATCGGTCAGTGGGTGGTGAGCAACTGCATTGTGCATCACTTGTTTTGTATAGTCTTTTATCATTGTTATTTTTATTATTATTTTATTTTCCTTTTCTGTCCTATTAAACTGTCTTTACCTCAACCCACAGGTTTTTTTTTTGTTTTTCCAATTCTTCCTGCCATCCCACCGTGGGGGTCGAGGGGGTGAGGGTGAACAAGCACCTGTGTGGTGCTTAGTTGCCAACTGGGGTTAGACCACAACAATATTTGTTTCTTTTGCAGAATATATATCCCCTCCAGCTGATGAATATCCTGGTAATTATTTTATGTAATACAAAACAGTATTAACCAACAGATAGATCAAACCAGCTCATTTCATTAGCATTTGGTAGGAATTTGCATTTCTCCATCCATGTATTTCGATCAGGATTTATGAGCTCACTTGCTTTCCACTGTTGAGAGCGAGTACAGTTCATCATAAAGTATATTTTGAAATGAAGATGTACGTTGTATCCTCTAAATCTTAGCCTTAGTGCAGAGCACTGTACCTGAAAAGGGAATATGCTTACAGGGCATATATCTTATGAACTAACATCAGTCCCCACTGTACTGAAGTCTGAATTCTACAGATAATGATGGGCTATCTAAAGTATTATACCACCATTATATCTAATTATATCACCAACAACATTTTGTGTTCCCAAAACCCCCAAACATCCACCCTGGCAACCAAACAAACACCAAGACAAGAAATTAGATAGTTCAGCTACATAGAGATTGTAAATTATGGAAGTGTGACAGTGTTTTTATTGGACAACAACACCAATTTTAACAGCCTCAGGAATGCATAATTAGGCTTCTGAAAAGTAATTCAATACAGATGAAATTTCAATTTTTAAAGTTATTAAAATGAGACATCAGTGTTGCTAAAATAAGTTATTAACTGTGTAGAGGTAACTCTTATTAACTGTCTGAAATATTTTTCGTCCAGCTTGTTCTCTTGCTTCATGAAAATCAAATTATTATTGTATTGGCAGAACCTAGAAATAATAATGAAAATAATTTGTCAATATAAACTATGAAATCAGACATGATCCTAGATTATCTAGCTAGTGTTGATTTACTCTTTAGTTGTACTACAGTATGGTATAATTTGGTGTTAAAAAGCATAATTGGCAATAGAAGGCTTTATTGGTCTCTTGTGTAATAGGGAGGTATTAAAAGTTATAAAGTAATATTAGCAATTGCACGTAAGAACAGGGAGATAAAAGTGCTTTTTTTCATTATATAGGAGGATATAGCCACAAGCAGAATCTCCTCTTGACCAGGTTTGATATTGGCCTCCTTGTATTGAAAAAAAAAAGAAGATGAGAGGACAGAAAAAAAGTAGAATATTTCAGTGTCTTTGGTGTGATTCTCAGAGGTGTTTTGTTGTTGGTTTTGATGGCAGATGAACAAGGCTTAATGTGATTCAGCTCAGTGTGAACTACTGAATGCAGAAAGCTTGTGAAATAATCATTCCAGAACTGAACTTTCAGTTTTTCTGTAGAATGGCTAGACTGCTAAGAACACGGAAATTGTGAAAGCACAAATATTCAACTCACAACATGAAAAGTGGCTTAAGAGCATTCCCAGCTTTGTCAGAAAGGGTGGTTTTTTAGGCTTTTTTGGACCATTGCTTAGACTCCTTGTGGTGACTGTGAACATAGTGATGATAACCTATTTAAACATGAAATATGGGTTAGAGCTTTGTAAAAATTACATGCTAATTTAAACAGAAAGACCACAGTGTTATATAATTTAAGACATGCCTTCCCTGTAGAAAGAGAATATTCAGTGCTTTTGGCATTATTTTCAAAGGAATGGCAAAGATAATGGCTCTTATTATATTATATATTTTAAATAAAAGGAAAGGCATATTAGAACTCCATATGGAGCCACTGAAAGCTGAAAAGTCTGGTCCCAGTTGTAAAATACTTTTTAGTTTTCTTAGACTCTTATGAGTCGGTGGAATATGTTGTGAAATAAGGATTTCAGGACTGTACCCACTCTCTGCATCAAAGGAGGATAATAGATTAATGCACTAAAAAGCATATTAGAATAATGAATGTCAGTGGGAATGTTTTCTAATGTGGAACGTTTGCCAGTATGGCATTGTGCCCATATTTTGCAGCTATACAACATCTGGAATATCCCTTGTAGCCCTGCTCAAATTGTGGCACCAAATCTTTCAAATACAAAAAGTCAAGTGTGTGCCTGCTGTGTTTTTTGTGGGTTGCATTAGTGTTGTTGAAATCAGAGTTGTTTCATCTGAAGATACATATCTATGTATCTTAAAATACTTTGTGACATTGTAATATTGCTCAGTAGCAATCCAAATCTAGTCACTTTGGTATATGTGCTCACTGCCTTTCTCCAGAAAATTATAGCATAAAGCTTATAACATGAGCATAGAAATCACTCTGTCAAGAATGGCACTGTAAGTACAGAAAATACCTTATTAAAAAGCCTCAGTTAATTCCTATCCATAGGGTCCATTCTCTCTGCAGTTTCATTTGTCAAACTGACAACTGTGAAGTACCTTAATGGATTTTTTGCTAGATGAATATAAGCCTGATTGCATTTTTAGTGAAAGCAGCAATGCAAGACTGCAGTCTCAGAAGTTGAATCTGCTGGGTACTGAGTTCCCTGGCCCCTTGGCGGCAAAGGGTGGACAGTTAAGTCCTGTATAGATGCTTGATCCATGACATGCCTGTCAGCAAAGAAAGCAGGTATTTTGAGATATTTATCAAATATGGTGCACAAGATAGACTTTCCTGTGTAATAAATACATACTATATCTTCAAGAAGCAGACCACGCATTATAATATCCCTCACTTCTAGCATTATCTCATCTGTGATTGGCCATGGGCTACGAAAAAAGGGAGGTTTTGGACAAATAACAGTAGCTGTTTGTATCATATATCAAAGGTACATTAGAGAGCCAAGGAACTTGACAAAGAGACACTACTTTTATTTTAAACATTTGTTATACTCCTAACTTGTATATGGAAGCACCCTTAAGAGGGTAGGCAAAGAGAAAATCAAGCAAGCATGTTGGGAATATGGCAAATGAAGTAATAAGAGTAATAAAAGCCATGGCTACATTTATGGCCGGGATTGTATAGAGCACCTGACTGTGCTCTATGCTCCCACTCCACTGATTATCCACGCTGTGTGAGTCCCAAACCAACTGTAGCCCAACTGATTTAAGAGTCAGGGTTTGTTCCCTAAGATGAAGCACAAAGCCTGTGTAGTCACAGATGTTATTTGGCAAGGCTCATTTCTGAGACTTGATTAGATTGTAGTCCTTATCCTGCTGCAAATTGGTGATGCTGGATAAGCCACTTGTTTTCTCTCTTGGGGCAAGCATATATCTTTCTATATATAAGTTCTAATATTATCTTTGCTTGGTTAGAAGTTCTAGGTATTGTTGTGATTTATGTTTTATTAAGTACATGGATTTTTTTAAGTGCTGAAACACATTGGCCTGCTGTTCACTGTAGGAAAGACTAATGCACATATTTGGCACACCTGACTTAAATATCTGATGTTTTCCAGGTGCCTTGACACTAATAGGAGTATGACACATTTTATTCTGTAAACAAAGAGAAAGTCCTTGCTCAATGAATATGATGTAAAATGAGAATAAAAAATGTATAATATGATTTCATGAAACAGCTATCTTTGCAAGGTGACTAAGTGCAAACTGCCTTTAATGGATTATAGTGTAATACTTGTGCTGCACGGGCTTGTGTATTAGATTTTGCATGCAATATAAATGCTAAAGGAACTACTCTCCATATTGGTCTGAAGTCTCAAGTAAGTGGCCATACAGATGAAATGTGCATTAAAAGACTTGAGAAACCTATTCTACTAAGATTTATTAATCAAACATACAAGTTAATATATTCTCATGAATTAGAAATCTTGTCTCCTGTGTGCTTTCAGAAGCAAATAGTCCCATTTTGTTTTGTGAAAGGAAGTGGGACTATAGCCACTGCACCTCTCCATTGCCTGGGACCAGGTGCTTGGCAGAGTAAGCACTAGAGAACTAGAGCTCTGACTTTAACGGGGAACAGGTAAGTCCTCTTCCGCGCTCTGCAGGCAGAAAGTGCTGATAAACATCCAGCTACCTCAAGAGGGATGAGGATAAAGATCAAGAATAGGAGTAAGTTTAAAGATGCAGCCTGAAGTTTACAGCAATTCTGGTATAGTTGTGAGTGTTTGTGACAGTGTTCTTCCCCCGCCCCTGACCTTTATCTCCTGCAACCCTGCTTAGGTGATAACCACCAGTGGTGATTGTAATGGATGCATCTGGTCACGATGGCTGCATTGGCTCAAAGTGGATTCAGGAGACAGATAACAACACAATAGCCTAGGGCTATTTTGCAATGCACCCACTGAAGAAACTAAAATCTGTGGTCGGCATGCAAATATGACTATGGGTCAATCATCTTATCCCCCATAAATAGCGAGCAGCCCAAGAGCCCTTTGAGCTCTCCTGCACGGCAGCGGGCTGCACGCCAGGATCTCCCCTTGAGCAGGGACACCTCTCAAGGTTACTCCTCGAGGCTGAGAGATTCCTTGCCACAACAGATCCTCGGTAAGTGACTAACAGCATGCTAAACTTTGAAATCTTAGCTAAGTGATATAAAGGATTGATTGTGCACACATATAATCCTTTAGATATAAACCGTTGACCAAGTCTGGGACTAGGACTGGATCTAGCCGCACCTAGACTCCTCCCTGAGAAGGAGTTTAGAAAGTAAGGGGATCTTTTTCTGAACCTCATGACTCAACGGGAGGGTCTCCCTGACACTTTTGTCTGACCCTGTCCTCTATGCAGTAAATAATCAAGTGTACCTCGCCATCAAATCTTGTTAAAACACTGTCGCATTGAACTTTGTTAACTCCCTATTCTGTATCAATAAACTATATTTTTACTTCTCTGTTACGAGTGAATTGCACTCTCAACTCCATCCGCGACAAATTGGCGTAGTCAGCAGAATGGCAAGTAATATCACTGATTATTTATGGAGGCATGGAATGAATCCGAGTCCCAAATTCTCAGCAGAATGGAATCATGACAATTGGCATAATTGGGAACCCATTGAAGAACACCTAAAAGTAACTAGAGGCCACACAAAAGATGGAAAAGGGAAAGGATTTATCTGCAAGATGCTAGGTGCCTGTTTAGAAGCTGCACGAGGAAAGAGACAACAGAAATAAAAAGGAGCAGGACCTAGAGAAAGAAAGAGAAGGTAGAAAGGCAACTGAGTTGTTACTATCTTTTAAAATTGAACAACTGCAGAAACAGTTACAGGAGGAAAAGGAAAAAAGACAAAAGTTGGGAGAAAAGGTCGAGATGATGCTTATACAGGCTCCCCACACCCCCCCCGACATCATACAGATTAGGAAACTAATAGTATCCCCTGAAGATTGGGATGGAGACATCTGGGTGATCCCGATGATAGCGAGCCAGAAGACGACGACCCTTTGTTCCCCACAAATCCTCCTGAGTATGAAGCAAGACCCATTGTTAAAACAGAAAGAACTCTGGGTCCTCAGGGTGGTCATCCGTGACATACTACGCGAACCATCCCCTGGGATCCGTTGCAATTGACAAATTTGTAAGAGAGATATAGCAGAAAACCAGGTGAAACTGAAACGGAATACTTGTGGCGAGTATGCCTCAGTGGCGGTGACCGAATAATGTCGAGTGAGGATGAAGCAAGCGGCTATTGGGGTCCGGGAGTTTTCTTAAATTTAGGACCTGACCCGACAAATACACCTCATTCTATCACCAGACGAGTAGCTTATTGGGCTGGAGGAATAGCATGGAGCGAGGTGAACCCTCCATAATTCCCATTAAATCTTTAAGTGAGCTCTCTACAGCCGTCACAAAAGCCGCTTGTATACAAGCCATGCACAAACGAGGGTCCCATGATGTCCCACTGTCTGCTACAGTAGATTTTGCAATGTTAAAACCACTGATTAGAGGAGCCCTGACAATTCTTAAATCTCATTTAGTTGCAAAACAAGATGAGATCAAGAAAGACATAGAACACAATGAGGGACTAGGTGATAACGCTCAAAATGCCCACAAGCAGCTCCCTACCTGGGCAGAACTGCTGCACGGCATTGTTAACTACAGCCGTGAGATGGGCTGGGACAATGCACCAGCTGAAAAACAAAACCTGAAGCCCCGGGGAGGAGATCACAAAGTAAGACCCATAAAACGGGGAACAGAAACTAGATCAAAGGGAAACAAATTTAAAAACCCCCAAACGGAATCTCGAGAACAGAGGAATGAATTGTGGAGGAATGCATTAGCTTTAGGCATTCCCAGAGCTGCGATTCAAGGTCAGCCTACTGGCATAATTTTGAGTCTAATTGAAGCATTTCAAAAACGAGATAATGGTGAAAGGAAGGAATGTATTTCAACTCCTCCTGTGCCACACCCCAGAAGGGGAGACAACCCCTTCCTCCCCCTTAGGGAGGAATTGCAGGACATGAAGTCAAAAAAACGAGTAGTGTCCAGAAGGCAACTGGGCCTGCCTGTCCGGAAAGTGAAGGCTTATCAGTGGATAAGTGATAATGGCCCATACATTTTAATTCCAGTTGGTCCTCAAAGACAATTGGTAAAGTTTTTAATAGATACAGGAGCACAAATTTCACTATTAACACAACAAGATGCCGAGAAGCTGGGTGTACGACCCAGACGGCAAAGAGTTAAAATTACCGGCGTGAACGGAGTGAGTGTTCAGTGCCAAACTGCCAAGGTCAATTTATGGCTCCCGGGCGAGAAGCGCATGTCGAGTACTCGCTTTGCAATTAAAGATCACCATGAAAATATTTTAGGTTTCGATGTTTTAAACGGACGAACCTGGCACCTGCCAAATGGCAACGTGTGGTCCTTTGGCTCAAACATCGATCCCAACCCCAGAAGAAACCAGGAGGCTGCAGTGCGGGCACTGCGCACAGCCCCTGCACTTCCAGAGTCAAAAATCACTAATGTACCGCAATATCCCATTTCTGCTGCGGCACGAAATGGAATTTCTGAAGTCATAGCTGATTTGGAGAAATGACAAATTATCTCCAGAACGCATTCCCCATATAACTCACCTGTCTGGCCCGTCCGGAAACCAGACGGGAGGTGGCGTTTAACAGTCGATTATCGGCGCCTGAACGCCAATACAGCCCCGCTCACAGCTGCTGTGCCAAACATTGCCAACTTAACAGCTACTTTGCAAGCAGCTGCACACCCGTGGATAGTAGCCCTAGATGTAAAAGATATGTTCTTTATGGTTCCCTTAAAGGAGGAAGACAAAGAGAAGTTTGCTTTCACTTGGGAGGGAATACAATACACCTTTAACAGACTCCCACAGGGGTATAAACATTCACCCACGATTGCTCATGCTGCGCTTGCTGAACTTTTACAGACAGTCTCACTCCCCCAAGAAGTGAAACTGTACCAATATATAGATGATATTCTGATTGGAGGAACTTCCCCTGAAAAGGTTGGGGAAGCGGCAGCAGCAGTACGGCAAGCACTAAATAAAGCAGAAATTGAGATTCCACCCGGAAAATGTCAGGGACCAAGCAAAGAGTAAAATTTTTAGGTACTTGGTGGATAGCAGGCAGTGCAGTGATTCCTCCAGATACCTTAAGAAAAATTGAAGAGCTGCAAATGCCCCAATCAAGGAAGGAGTTACAACAATTAATGGGAACTTTAGGATATTGGAGGAAACATGTGCCTGGATTTTCTATCATTTCCCATCCCTTATACTCACTCTTACGGAAAGGCAAACCCTGGGAGTGGAAATTAGAACATAAAGAGGCAGTCAAAACTCTAACTGAAGAGTTAAAAACATATCAGTCACTGGGACCAGTGCACCCCCGCGACCCTATTATAGCTGAATGGGGTTTCGCCGAACATGCTACTTAGTGTAACCTGTTCCAAACTGGGCCTGATGGGCCAAAAAGACCTTTATTGTTTAGCTCAACCGCATTTAAAGAAACAGAACAACGATACTCTGAATGGGAAAAGGGACTTTTATCTTTAGTCCGAGCAGTTAAACAAGTTGAGAAAATACATCAGGGACAACCTGTGCAAACTAGAGGACCATTTAATTTACTAGAAGCAATCCTAAAGGGGACTGCTGCCCCAGAAGGAGTTGCACAAAAACCCACTGTCTGAAAATGGTATGCCTACCTAACAGGAGTGGCAGAAAATATGCAACTAACTGAAGGACACACTAAGGTTTCCAAATTGCAGATGCCCATAAACACAGACCTTTTAGCATTACAACAACCTTTTAAACCTTCACCCATTCTGGATTCACCACCCCTCACTGAGGGTACACCAACAGAAAACATTTGGTTTACAGATGCTTCAGCAAAAAGGGTAAATGGTAAATGGCAATATAAGGCTGTTGCATTAGACATTACCACCGGCAAACAAGTAGTAGAAGAAGGTGAAGGCAGTGCACAAGTAGGAGAAATAAGAGCAGTTGTTTTGGCAGCACAGAATGGAGCAAAAGTCATATATGTAGACTCTTATGCTGTGTGGGCTGGTGCCACATAGTGGCTCTGTCACTGGGAAACGTTGAATTGGGAAGTAAATAGATCCCCAGTTTGGAGAAACAAAGATTGGCAATTATTACTAGATATAGCCAGGAAAACACCTTTCAAGATGGGATGGGTAAAAGCTCATGCTAAAGATGATCAACCAGCCACAAAGTGGAATCAAAAGGTAGATGAGCTAACTAAAATTAGGAAAATCACCTTAAATCCTGAGTGGTATCGACTGGGAGAATGGTTACATCAAAACCTAGGCCACACAGGTAAAGAAGCACTTTACTTGGCTGCACAGAGTAAAGGCTGGCCTATAAATAGAAAAACTTGTGAAACTATTCTTACAGAATGTCCTCAATGTAGACTGAAATTACAAGCAGATCATCCTGCTAAAGCACCACCTTTACATATCAATGAAGGGAAAACTTTATGGTCTACATGGCAAATTGATTATATTGGAGCATTCAAATCCTCTGCAGGATATCGATACATCCTTACAGGAGTGGAAGTAGTCTCCAGCTTGCTTATGGTGACTAAATGTCGGAAAGCTGATGGGTGAAATACAGTGTGAAGGCTATCATTTTGGTTCTCAAATCTACCTACTCCTGATGTTATCCAGGGTGATAATGGCTCACACTTTTCGTGTAAGGAAGTGCAAGACTGGGCAAAACAAGAGGGAATTAGATGGGTATTCCACACCCCATACTACCCTCAATCAAATGGGATGGTAGAAAGATCTAATGGCTTGTTGAAAAGGAATCTCAAACCACAGGAAGCTCAATGGGACACGAGACTTCCCAAAGTACTCAATCAATTAAATAATTGATATGGGCCTACTGGAAGCCCTGTAAGCTAAGCATTCTTTGTAAAAACTGAGCTTAGCGCTCCACCTACTAGGAAAAGAGAATATCCAATTACATTACAGCCAGGACAGCCTGTGATAGTCAATTTACCATCCATTGGTACTGTGCCTATGACTTTAACTAAACCTCGTGGCCCACTTGCCTGGGAAGCTACTGATAGCAGTGGTGCGAAACACAGAATTAGTTCACAATGGATTTTTCCTTCTTAACGGGGTAACCTGTTTGGACTCTTCCCACCGAAACAAGTCTCTATTTTCTCTTACAGCACCCCACAGGATGGCAGACGGAAATGCTGTGTTCATGTTACTATTCCAAACTCTAACAAACTGTTGATGTTAATGCATGCATTGTACGGAAACTACAAGGATTTTTTTGTGGGAGTAACACCATCAAAGCTCAAGACATCTGTCTTGACACTGAACAAAAATGTTTGTCATATCTGATGAAGCCCCTGAAACTGTACTTGTATGTGTTTGTATGAGAACCCTTTATGATTTTATATTTGTATATAACATTACTGTAGATACAAGTTATCGCTCAAATATTTGTGTTCGTAACTTTACTATACATTGAGTCAAGATTTATTGCCTACGCCCATCGGAATGAATCTTACAGTGGTGAAGAAACTACTACAACACGATGACCTGTGTCAACCGCTAGAACGCATCCAAAACAATGGACACAAAACTCTGATCACCGTTCATCATGATTCAGAAGAGATACACCATGTCTTGGAAAGAGTAAAGAAGGATGGAGAACACCATTGATGGGAAACTCTTCTTGGATGGTCACTGACAGCAACGGGAGTGTTTAATCTTATGCTTCACCCAGCTGTCATTTTACTAATTCTAACATTAGTGTCTCTATTGCTTATAATTATATTGTATATAAAGGTTTGGCACATGATAAAACAAATAACCCAACTTCAACCACCCAAAACATACAAATTAACGCATAACAAATAGCAGTGCTTCTCTGTCTACTTACTGTGGACCTATAAGTGCATAAATTATCAATATACTATTTATGGCACAGAGGCAAGAGGTGACCATACCACCACTCTGAGAATAAGATTAATTGACTATAGTCACGGGGTGGAGTGTGACAGTGTGCTTCCCCCGCCCCTGACCTTTATCTCCTGCAACCCTGCTTAGGTGATAACCACCAGTGGTGATTGTAATGGATGCATCTGGTCACGATGGCTGCATTGGCTCAAAGTGGATTCAGGAGACAGATAACAACACAATAGCCTAGGGCTATTTTGCAATGCACCCACTGAAGAAACTAAAATCTGTGGTCGGCATGCAAATATGACTATGGGTCAATCATCTTATCCCCCATAAATAGCGAGCAGCCCAAGAGCCCTTTGAGCTCTCCTGCACGGCAGCAGGCTGCACGCCAGGATCTCCCCTTGAGCAGGGACACCTCTCAATGTTACTCCTCGAGGTTGAGAGATTCCTTGCCACAACAGATCCTCGGTAAGTGACTAATGGCATGCTAAACTTTGAAATCTTAGCTAAGTGATATAAAGGATTGATTGTGCACACATATAATCCTTTAGATATAAACCGTTGACCAAGACTGGGACTAGGACTGGATCTAGCCGCACCTAGACTCCTCCCTGAGAAGGAGTTTAGAAAGTAAGGGGATCTTTTTCTGAACCTCATGACTCAACGGGAGGGTCTCCCTGACACTTTTGTCTGACCCTGTCCTCTATGCAGTAAATAATCAAGTGTACCTCGCCATCTAATCTTGTTAAAACACTGTCGCATTGAACTTTGTTAACTCCCTATTCTGTATCAATAAACTATATTTTTACTTCTCTCTTACGAGTGAAGTGCACTCTCACTCCATCCGCGACAGTGTTCTAGGTGGATTTCAGGCTGCCCTGTGTTCTTGCATTTTATAATGTATATGCTACAGAGAACAATACTGCAGGGAAACCTAAACAGATAATTTTTATTTTAAAGTACTCTGAATTTTTATTTTAAAGTACTTTTAAAGTACTCTTATTTTAAAGTACTTGGCTGCATTTGAAGTACTCTGATGCAGCCATCGTGACCAGATGCATCCATTACAATCACCACTGGTGGTTATCACCTAAGCAGGGTTGCAGGAGATAAAGGTCGGGGGCGGGGGAAGCACACTGTCACACTCCACCCTGTGACTATGGAGTACTCTAAAGTACTCCAACTGAGGCCATTGTCTTTGACCTAAAAGTGCGCTTATGTTTGACAGCCCCAAGACATTTCATGCAGGTGCTGGAGCAAGTGTTGCTCCCCCTTGGAGCAACTGTTAACCTTGGCTAAACTCAAGGTTGAACCATAATTTTCAGTCTATTTAATTTCCCCAAGTTTAATTGTATATTATATGCTGCTTCACTGGGGCACAATATCATGATATCATCACTCATGAGGTGATGAACTTCTTTAGCACTCCCAGAAGTCGATGGAAATTCAGGTGGTTACTCCAAATTTTAGATAGAAATCGTCCAGAGTAGGCCCTTACTGTTTGAAGTCACAGAAATAAAGCTGTATTTTAAATAATTGCTTTGTTTCAGTTTACAGAAGATCATATTTCAATTGTGGATGATTAAAGTGTCATGTGTATTTGATACAAGTCTGTAAATGGAATAGTAACCCTTGAGATTAAAGGCATCATATCAGAAATTATTTAACTGGTTCTCCAAATTTAAGATGTAGTTCCCTTTGACTTCCTTAGTTAGCACATTGTTCATGACTTACTTGGCCTGTTGTAATAAAAATTCCGAGAATATTGACTGTTTGGAAACAGCACTGTCAACCTGACAGGAAAATTGACAGTTAAACATTCTTTTCTACCGAAAAAGTTGCTAATTTGCAAGCACTTGGGCTGCTGTAATTGAACTTCAGCCTGAATTCTGTTTTTCAATTGCTGCAGCCCTAAAAATAGAGAACACAATGCACCTGCATGAAAAAAAGTTTTTCTGATTTTTGTCTTTTTTTCAATGGGTTGATTCAAGTGTGGGAGAATCCATGCACCAATATATGCTGGGGGCAATCCAGTTAGAAAGCAGTTTGACAGAAAAGGACCTGGGTGTCCTGGTGGCCATCAGGTAGAACATGAGCCAGCAATGTGCCCTTGCGGCAAAGGCGGCGAGTGGTATCCTTGGCTGCATTAGACAAAGCATTGCCAGCAGCTGGAGGGAGGTGATCATTCCCTTTTATTCAGCACTCATGAGGCCACACCAGGAGTACTGTGTCCAGTTCTGGGCTCCCCAGTGCAAAAGAGACATGAACATATTAGAGAGAGTTCAACAGAAGGCCACAAGGACGGTTAAGGGACTGGAACACCTCACATATGAGGAAAGGCTGAGAGAGCTGGGACTGTTCAGCCTGGAAAAGAGCCTGGCTCAGGGGTGTCTTATCAGTATATATAAATACCTGCAGGGAGGGTGCCAAGAAGATGGAGCCAGGCTTTTTTCAGTGGTGCCCACTGACAGGACCATAGTCCATGGGCACAAATTGAAATACAGGAGCTTCCATCTGAACACAAGGAAATACTTTCACTGTGAAGGTGACCAAGTACTGGGACAGGTTGCCCAGGAAGGTTGTGGAGTCTCCATCCTTGAAGATATTAAGCCATCTAGACGCAGTACTGGGCAACCAGTTTTATCTGGCTCTGCTTGAGCAGGGGGACTGGACAAGATGACCTCCAAGAGGTCCCTTCCCACCTCAACCATTCTGTGATTCTGTGATTTAAAAAAGTGTAGGTCAGTATCAATGTCATCAACTACACCATATTAACGTCCACCTTAGCTCATCGTTGTCAGAGACATCTCTTTCCAGAATATGACATCATTCCAAGACGAGAAAATCTGGTCATAAAAACTGTTGAGATGCTTACATTAGCTATGGCTGTGAGTTGCAGTCAGTCATGGATGTGGGCTGAATGCTTTGGAGTTGATGACATATATATTTACTTGATGTCAAATTGCAAATCTTTTAAATAAATACTTTATTTCATTGAATTCTGACAAGATTCCACAAACAGTAAAAATGCAAGCTTAGATTTAGCTATTTGGCCCATTGGGCTGTTCTGTGCTGTTAAATCAACATATTTTTATTTGGAAATTTAAAAAGAAAATTGTTAGGAAGGGAATCTAATTTTTCTTTGTGTAACTTCAGTGTTGGAGATATCTCACAGATGAAGTGTGAGGTACAGCTTCCTGAAATCTGAAGGATTTATCTTTTGCTAGTTTTTTTTTCTTTTTCACTGGGAAAGTGTCTGCTTATCCTTACTTCTAAAACCTCACTTCTAAAACCTGGCACACTGTTTAAAGTATAGTGAGGTACCAAATGCATTTAACTCTTGAATTCTGTTGGAGTATATCCTGGGAAATTATACCAGCTCTGATATTTTTAGCTGACAAATTGGCTGAAATGATAATTGTAATTTGGTGTTTGAAGAAATCCTCATTTTAGCTACATCCTGTAATATAGGGATCTTAATGGAGTTTTATTTTTATCTGTTTGAATATCTGCCCTGTACCTGTAACTCCCTTTACTTTGGCATAACAGGTGAAGAAGGCAGAAAATATTTATAAGAACATAAAATTCTTTTTGCTAAGGTAGCTGATGATATACATATATAGAGAGACACGATATATCTATATAGAGTAATATATAGATATATACATATATCCATATGTATAACTTCAAAGAATTTAGAACAATAATTTAGTCACTAATTGCCAGAATTTTTTGCTTTTAAACATCAGAAAAAGAAGTTTTCATTTTTTGAGTGTTTTTTCAAAATTTTATTTCAGTATGCATACATGGTGCTCTCTAATTAATGAGTGGAGAATTCTTGAATAGGGCTTATTTTAATATTATCTGTAAGTCAACCACTCAGGTCAGTTAGTTTGGCAGAAAACACAGCAGATCTGCAGAGCTGGGATAGCAAAGGCTTGGAAAGGTGTTCATTACCACAGAGTGCATTTGCATTTAATTATTTTGTTTAATATCTTGTATAATATTTGTTGTTTTGTAGTCTAGTGATATTTTATCCTGCCACTGCAAAAGCATTAGCTGCTTTGCTGGTTGACATCATTGCCTGAGACAGCATTCAGGGCTTTTACTGCTTATCCAGAGTTTACTGACTTCTGTGGTCAATGTACTGTACAGTAACTCCTGAAGTATTTTGTTGTCATGTGGTGGTTCCTTTCTCAGAGGCTCTGCATCTTTCATTATCCCATTTTGTCCAGAGCTTTGGATCAGTACATTTAAAAATATTAACATGCTTACGCAGATGTTTTTTTATTAAAGATGAAAATACTCTTGAAGTTCTATGACCAGTCTTTAAAAACCGGTTTTTGCTTTTGCAATTTCTGCTGAACTTATTACAAGATAATTTCTATTGTCTGTATTTTATTTAAGCACAAAATGTTTCTTAAGGGTGCTGTGAGGAGACACCCTTCACATCATATCAAAGCGTAAGCTGGTTGACACAGAGAGTGACCTCAGATTCTGCCCTAACTCTGATACCTCATGGACGGACTTTTGTTTGACCCACTGTCCAGGCATTTTCAGTGTCTAAGAATACTGAAGGTTAACTTCTGTTAGAAGTAATAGCTTCTTTCTGACAAAGCTGTGAAATCCAGAGCAGTGCTATCAGAAAAGTATATCACTTAATTTCCCCTGTGGAATGCAGTGATGCAGTGCTATCTAAACATCATAAAACACTTGGAAATTAAAAGAACAGCCCATAAGTTAGTTCTTTTTATCAGATCAACACACAGCTGGAGATACTGATTTCATATTTTTACTCAACTTGTGAATGAATTGTGGTTAGGTGTCTTACTTTATTCAGCCCATCCCACCCTATCAAAATTCTTTTTGCTGCTTTATAGTATTTTATAATTTTCATATGGCTTTTTTAATCAGGAAACCTCCTCTTTCAATTTCTTATTTTGGGTAGATATGCTTTCTCAGACACTGTGTTTCTGGAATGTTTGCCTGGATGGTGTTAGTAAATATATTTAACACTAAGAGATGGAAGGATTCTTGTTTGAAAGCTAAATACACATTTAATGGTACTCATATTTTGATGCCCCTAGCTATATTATTTGTGTTTTATTGATAGAATTAGGGGGTTTTCCAGTTACAACATTTTCTTTTTTCCACAGTAAATGAACATAGCTCTGAAGGAATCCACATATGAATAGCACAGATATTACATTTGAAGGTAGAATGCTTTAAATATTTACACCGTTACCATATGTTTGATATTTCTGCAACTAATATTTCTCTTCTGCAATAGGAAAATACTCTGACTTTAGATGGTGATATTTAGCTTTTCTCCCAGTGGACCTCCTGTATATGTTTTGAACTTTATCTTTAAAGGTTTGTCCTTTACCATCTTCATGTGAAATTTTGACTGCAATAAGTGTAATAAGTGGTTCTGCCTTCCACTGTATTAAAAACCTTCAGCAAGTATTTCAGGAAAGTTTGCAACGTCTGACTGAAAGAAAAAATAAAGAAACTGATCATAACATTATGGAAATAACTTTAATGTTAGCTCAACCAAGAGAAATTTATGATGACTTTGCCAAGATGTACCTCATATTATTTGTGGAATGAGAACCATTACTATAGCCTAATGAAATGACCAGGAAGCAGTGTGGGATTATTCACAATTAATGACAACACATATGCATAAGCTTAATTTTAAGCATACAGATAGCATCATGTATCCAGGAAGCATTTGTCTGCCCTACCTGAAGTCTTTTTTTATGTCCGCAACCAGCATATTCAGAGAAAGGCTCGTGTATAGGGAGAAGGTCAAACGTGACCAAACTGCAGACAAAGTACATAATGCAAAACCAAGCAGCTGTTTTGATGTTTTATCTGACAAATACAACGTTGAAACATAACTCCCTATTATTACTTTCCATTTAGTTGACTTTGAGGAAAAAAAGTGTTGAATTACTAGCCATAGGATAAAATTGCTTTTTTTTTTTTTAATTTAGATTTTTGCTCAGGGTTTGTTAAGCAAACACATGTCCTGAACGCTTTATAGAGCTTCAGAAAATCCCATAACCTTTGTAATGGGCTCCTTGGGCATGTGTTTGACAGGTATAAGAAACTAGCAACCACTGAACATTCTCTACACTTGACATCATCTGTTAATGGCAGTCCTCTGAAGCTTAGCTGCTGAAATGCCATCCGCTGCAGGAGACACGAAATGCAGTAATTCTTGATGGAATCTTAAATGAAGTCTTTAATAATAAAGCTTGACTTAGTTCAGTTATTATCAAATATTGCATCAGCTGTGATAAAACTTCATTTTTTAATTTAGTCTTATTAGTACGGGCAGCTGATTTCCAAAAAGTGATTTAGTGCTTATGGAGCATTCTAACTGGACAGCCTGGAATCCAAAAGAGCAAAGTCTGTCTGCTATGCCAGTGCCTGTCAAGGGTGACTCCATTGGAACTGCCACGACTGAACTGCTTTTAGCCATTGCATTTTATATAGCCACAGTCTTTCCTTTGCATACCCCCTTGTGTGTGGTTGGTGCTTAAACACCAGAACATGTTATTAACTGTTTATGAATGTGTTATTGTGAAGGTCCTCACATAAGGCTCTTTCCTAAAAATACATCTTATTCTTCACATTTCCAGCAGTACTGGTGTGACAGCACAGGACACTGCACTCCCTGATGTATTAATTTGACTTTCAGATGCGAAAGTAAGTGGGGATAAAGTTACTATGTTTCTGAAGAACACAGGGGGGGAAAAGCCAAGACAGAAAAGAACTGAGACAAGTGGTAACCTGCTCATCTTCTGTAGGTGATGCCTGGTTCCTTCAAGGCAATGGGAAATACAAGGTCGCACTCTCGCTTTTTGGGATAGGACTGCAGTTTAGTAATGAATTGAATTGGTCTTTCCCATTTTCTTCTGAAGTCAAAGGAGAGGGAAAGTACAAGGTGAATTTACACCTATTTGTGTAAAGTGAGGGAATTTATTAGGACCTAAATCTCCTATCAGTAATATTTTTAAGATTATTTTGGCAGAAGGGTAGGAGGAATACTTGGACTTGATGGGAGCCTGTATGTACTGCATGTTTGTACAGGAACCAAAGCTATTGATTAACAGCCTTACGTGATCCACTGTATGAAGAACACTACATCTGTGGCCTAGGGTGGTGGGCTCTCCAGATTGGACCTGTACAGACTTTCTATGACAGCTTGTCTTTTTTTTGTTTGGTGGGGCAGAGAGATCCTAATGTAAGAATGATGTAAGGGCCACAGAAGCTTTATGAAACAGGACACTTTTTGTATAAACAACAAATGTCTTGCTAATGACTGTGCCTTTGAAGAAAAACTAAGAGACTGATAAAAGGGGAATATGCAGACCTCGTTAATCACTAACCTTTGAAGAAGAAACTAAGGCGAGGAACTTCAAGGACTGATAAAGGAAACATCTTCTTAAAGGGAGATTGCCAGGCTGGGACGATACAGCACTACATGAAGTCAACAAGATTTACAGAAACTTACAGGGGAAAGGTAAAGACGGCAGGGAGAGATCACGACCACTGACTCAATTAAAGACCAAAGAAAGCTACCCCCCACTTCCTGCAAGCATGCGCAGAATATTAAAATAGTACTGTAGCTTTAAGTTGAAGAGAAATGTAGACCAATAGAAAACTGGTTTGTGTAATTACTTATGCATATGTATAACTAGACCATATAAATATTGTACTTGCATGACTGAACTTTGTGCTAGCTTTGTAGAGCTACCACCTAGCACCCATCTCTGCGCAGATATGAAATAAAATACTTCTGCCCTGTGTGTATATTGGCATCTCACACACTGGGTCAATGACCTCACACTTGTAGGATAACAGTAGGACTGTACAGTAAACTACAGTAAACTAACAGTAAACCTTGGAGACTGCCAACAGAAAATGATAGTGAAATCATAAAATGGTCAAGGACTTGGGATTTTAAATGAGGCTGTAATATTTTTGAGGAAGGGGTGCACAATACTGAGGATATGACTCAATGCTACTGCTGATCTGAAAGGGGACTTGCTTCCTCTTCTCATTCTCCTCTTGAGTTTCATGCTGCTTTCCCCACATCTGTGGTGCTTGTTAGACTACTTGATGTGCCATTTAAGCTTGCGAGGTCAATATTTTTACATTGGGTCAGCAGACTGAATCAGTTCAGCTACAGTTCTGGTAAGTGTCAGAGAAAATAGGATGGAGGGAAGGAGAAGGTAGACAAGAAGTCTCCTCCCAGCAGCAGCAATCAAACAGGTCAACATGCAGTTATTTCATTACACTGTACCTGAGATAATCTGTCACTGACCCAAGGCTGTGGTTCACATTTCATGGTGCACATATTGTATTATGATCCATGGGCCAGAACCTGGGATGTAAACAATGCCATAGCCTTTAAACTGGCAATGTTCAGTCTCCAGCAACCTTGACCCAGGTTTTCCATTTATGCTACTCTCCCAGAACATTGTAGGGCACTCTCACAACTGGAAAAGACCAGCCTTCGATTTGTCTACTTCAAGTACATAAGTTCTCAGGTCCTTATAGGCTGCTTTTCCTGTGAACATTTCCTGCTATTTATAAACAGACTTTATGGAGTTCACCTGCTGGTTTCCTCTTGAGTAGCACCTCATTCTTAAGCATGGCATTAGTCATCTATCACTATGCCAACCATCTCAAGCACATTAAAATGACTATAGGGTTTTAAGTTATATGTTAGCAAGTAGGTGAAAATAAGCTGTAGATGTGCACTTGAAACTGTGTGAAAACACAAAATAAATCAAACAATGTTCTACTAGTAAGAGGGGCTGGCTGAAGAGTTCTGCCAGTTGCCTTTTTGGTGGTATACAGTACCAGGAAACTCCACCCACTCTCTTAATTAACTGATCAACTCTTTACTAACTTTAATTAGCTGTAGAACAACGAATAGTACAATCTTTTTAATTGTCTGTTAATGTTTTTTTCCATAAATGATTGCAAATTCTTAGCAATACTACAGTAAGACATGTCTATCATTTCTCTGTTTGAGTGTGGACAGCTGGGGGATAAATGCAATTTGAATGCAGTTATCTCAATCTCCTAATTTTGTGTCAGAATTCATGGCTCTGGATTTAACAGCCTGAAGCTACCTTAAATAGCCCAAGTGAACTCTTTTTTTGTTTGGGGTTTTTTTTTTTGGCTGGAACAGGTGATAGCTGAGGTAGCTAAGATTACAGAAAAAGTTTCTTGTCTTTCATAATTTAGTTGAAATGCTTTTCAGACTACAACTGCTTCAAGGGTAGTTGCAAAAATTAAAAGATTCAGTGCTTCAGGGTAGTGGTATCAAAGTAAAATGGCCACAAATTGTGTCTTGGACATTAGGAAAAAAGAATTCACTGAGAGGAAAAGTTGTGCTTATGATTCAAAATTCACGTGCCTTTTGCTTGAGCTCTGTTACATTTGTATGTTTGATTGGTTTTTTAGTGAGTCTTAAACCTAAATATCTGAAAACTAACACTTTTAATATATCTTGGCTGAAATCTGTGGTTAAAATATTTACCTGTATTGTGTAAGACAGGTATTTTTCAAAGTATAAAGTAGATTCAATAATTCATGGATTCATAAATTATTCTCCTCATCACCCATCCTCTTCTCCCAAACTTTACATCTTCCAACTAGGAAACAATAGACTATTGTTGACTTCATCCTATATAAAATACAGACAGATCTAGGTGCTTTGGGTCCATTCCAAGGATTCTTGTTTCTTGTTTAGATTCATTGTTTGGGTCTAAGCTCACTAATTAGTTCATTCTATCACTAAAGATATGTCTACCCTTTTTAGTTATGAATGATACAATAAATATGTGTTTCCCAAGTTTGATAATATGGATTTCAGTAGCTACTTTGTCAGAACAGCTGAACATTCTGCTAAGCCAAATTTTTCTATTTAACACTGTTGTTACAATTAGACCCTTTAAATACTTTTATGTTGATGGGAGTATTTTGCCAATATAGTGAACTTAGAGATGTGGTTGAATTGTTCATATCCAGTTAAATTTTTAATTTGAGTGCATCCAAGAGAGGTAGTAAAGGAACAAAGCCTCTCAGTCCCAACCAAAATACTCTAACCACAGAATAACAACAAGAAAGAAAATAATATTCACAATTACAAGAGATAAGTTAAATGGCTGTTTTCTATAGAGGGAAGTTTCTAAAAAGCAAAATGTCACAAGTTTGTGGGAAGCCCAACAATTGGCATGTATGGCAATTTTGTCCTTAGACGTGTTGCATGAACAGTTTCTTTCAAAAGATAACTGTATTAATGCCTTGAAGGGACAGAGTGTAAATTTCCTGAGCCACTTCTATGCTTATATTACACACTACCTTGACTGCAAGATACGGTTATCAAAAACAGCTTCTACCAATTTTATGTATTGCTTTCATTGCAACAGCTCCTGTGTCATAGCTGAGTTAACTTCATTGTCGTAAGAAACAGTCAAGCAGGTAGTAAAAGCTTTATGCCCATTTGTCCAAAGCTTTCTTGTATTCTCTGATGGTGTTTCAGAAGAAATGGCTGTTGACAACATATTTGCTACTGTTTAATGTTTTTCTGTGTCAAAAGAGCCAAAGCTAAACAAAATATGTCATTCAATAATCTGGCAAGCAGTGCAGTTATCCCAGAAAATCTTTTATTTTTTAACAGTAATGTCAGTACCATCTGTTTATTTTTCCATCCTATACTTAAAAAAACCCCCAAGTTTATTTCAAGGAAATATGAGCTCTGGATCTGTTGAAAGAACGAATGACTTGACTAACCATCCTGTTTAAGGAGTATGGCAAATGCAACAGTGTTATAGGAAGGCTCAGAATCCCTAGCAAGATTTGAATTGACAGCAACTCGGTTGATGGCTTCATGATATAAAGTTACAAGAAGTTACAATGTTAATTGCTTCATACAGAATGGCATTCTTGGTGGAGAACTGCCTACATTATGTTTGCATTCATTTTCCTGTAAGAGCAATGT
The DNA here is from genome assembly GCF_034638445.1 of Ciconia boyciana. Taxonomy (NCBI): domain Eukaryota; kingdom Metazoa; phylum Chordata; class Aves; order Ciconiiformes; family Ciconiidae; genus Ciconia; species Ciconia boyciana. Next base: position 75,729,603 of record NC_132937.1, on the reverse strand, counting down.
GTAGGATTGCTTTCTCTCACCAAATCTATTGTATTGCTTCTAAGGATTTTTTAATTCCAGAAAGATGAGTTTTGATAGTTTAAAAAGCAAGAGGTAAGTGCAAAGTCAACTTATCTGCTATAAGTAGACTGAAGTTATAATTACATAGAAGTTAAGAAGAGGTGGTGTCTGTCCAGAAGAACATACAAAACTATCTCCTTTTCTATGTAGTTTTAGTCGAAGTATGTAAACACAAATCGGGAGAGATTCTGCATTCAAATGTAGAAGACAAAATATAGAATCTGGAAATGCAGGAGTGATTTATCTGACTTGCAGTCATGTAAGCTCAACGCATAAACACATCACACTTCTATTGTGATGTCAGTGTTGTTACCTGTCATATTCATGCTTGTGTTGGACAAAGAGGTGCATAGCCTCTATGGTCTGATATATAAAGAACAAAACTGTAATGTGTTCTGCTGGGTTCTGTTAAACAGATTTAATTTCTGTTAAATCTGTTGCCTCTGAACACTCAGTTTCACAATATTTGATGCATAACAGAATCCATGAATGTACGTGTTCGAATAGCTTCTTGTCAGACTACCCAGAGACAACATATTTAAGCAGAAATTCATACTTTGGGGTGTTTAAAAAATGGTAGAAATATTTTATAGGTGATAATTTCCAATGTGCATCTTGAGCTACTGTTTCTTGATCTATAGGAAAGAGAATATTCTACAAACATGTTTTTAAAGAGCGTGTGTGTTGCAATGATACCTTTTTTGAAAATGTGGAGGCTTTTCTGAAATTTCTGAATACTAAAATTAATAATTTCATTTTAGGCCATAATACTTCATGGTTTATGATCTCAAGGGATAGCTGGTGCTTAACGAAAATATTGAAGGAAAAAAGAACATGGATAACTTTGTGTGCTGCATCACTGTATTAGTTTCAAATTTTCACATTAAGTCTTTTAATAGCTTCTTAAAAGAAACACCATACGGCTGTCAAAATGCCTCTGATGGAGCAATAAATCATTAGGTAAGAAAGCACTTGAGCATTTTTAATCTTGATGGATACATACATCTTGTAGTATTTTTAACTACAGACTCCGTTAACATTGCAGGCCACCAATATAATACTGGCTGCAAAAGAAACTCTAAATGCCACATTCATTTAATAACAACTTATAAACATCTGTCACTTGATATTTAGAAAACAGGTATATTTATGGCATTTAATAGCTCTGGTATTTTGTTGATTGTAGACTGGAAAGGAAAAAGCATCCTAGAAATTGAAAACTATTTAAATGCTTGTGGCCAGTATTTTCCTTAGTGACTTCTTTGACACAAAAGGTTCCACAAGGTTTATTTTAATAGCTGCTGAGTTAAAGAAAAAACAAAAAAATCACCAAACAGCCATAAAAACTCCTCACAGCAATATAGGGATAAGTAACAGCAACAACCATATTCCTGTGGAAAACACCGAAATAAAATTGGCATCCAAAATATGTTTACTTAAAGTAAGGAAGAAACTCCAGCTGGAGGCTGGGAGAGTAATTCTCATTTCAGTTCAATACCTTTGTGGGGATATCCATACAATTTGATCCTTAAAGAAATACCTCAGCATTTATTTCAATACGGCTGAAGGGAATTGTAATTATACAGCACAATTTTTCATTGTTTATCTGTTGAACAGGGCCATGCCTATTTGAACCATTTTGAACCAGTCTTCAAAAAGTCTCCAAAACCTAACTGGTTCTCAGAGCAACACAACATAGAACAAACACACACAATACAAGTCAGCAGAGGAAGAGTTGCACAAAAGGACAACTTTGTTTTTATGGACTTGAAGTATGTAGTTGACAGATTTTGTACAAAAGATTGTACTAGTTAAGGAGAAAAAAAATCAAAAGAAAAGCAGAATAGATAGGAATGGAAACCTGAAGTAAGCATGCAGATGGAAAATAACAGGGTGACTTGCATGTCCACTTCTGGAGTCTGTAAGTCTGTGACTCGCTTCTGAGGAAGTTTTGCACTCCTGACAAGCTGTTTAGAGCAGATCTTTCCAAGCAGTGTACTGCAGCCACGATTGACAGTCACTGTGACATCTTTGAATGAATAATGTGTGTCAAGTTATTTAATGTTGAACGGTCTGAAAAATTAAGGAGAACATTTCGATCTCTGATTACCAAAATGTTAAAGGATGAAAAATTCAGAAGATTTGTCACTGTAAGCTTATCTTTAAGGAAAGGTGGCTTACTACCATGAAAGTTTTTTTGTGTGTTTGGTTTTTTTTTTAAAAAGGCTTTTCTCTATTTCAGTGGCTGGAGATGTAGCCTTCATTCTTGCTAGGTTAATGAATGGGTTGAGATTGCCAAACAACAAGTGAGCATTATCTAATATTTACCCTATCACTAGTCAATTTATTTGTTGCTCTCTTTATTTTGCATTTTATTCATACCCATTTATAAAAATTGGATTATATTCTGATGGACTTTTATTTGGGTTTATGTTTTGATTAAGTTGCTTTCATTGCTATCAGAGAAAAGGATTACTTACTGTTACAGATCAGGGACAGAGGCAAGAGCTCAAGATTAGAAGCATCCAGTAATTTAAGGTGCCATTTGCAAGACAACTAACACCTGATTTTTCAGATTACATAAATGCTTTGCATGTTCAAAGCACAAGGAACTGTGAAGTAATTACTAAACATGGAAAATGAAACATGATATTTTAAAATGAAAAACAGTTCTACCCAGACAGTATTTGAAACCTATAATTTTCTTTCAGACTGGAAATATAAAATTGATAATGTTCTAATAATGAAGATTCCTGAATTGTCTTTTTTGATGAGATGATGATTTCATTTTGCCATAAGCTTTCTACAATGGTGTTAATCTGATGATGGCTGAATGATGAGTGTCGATGTGGGTCTTTCCATTTGGCTGTTTTATATAAATTTTGTCTGAACTTTCAGTGTGAAGTATTGTCATCTGCTGCCCCACTGGCCATGCCAGCTTTTAAAGGCAATTTCCTATGGTAGTTTTTTTAACGTGTTTTTAAAGAAGAGGATAAGGAATAAACTACTTCTGATGTCAGGGTAACAGTATGGTCCTAGGTTGTGATTACAGATCAGAGATGACAAGTTCTCGCTTCAAACAAAAAGCCCTTCAGGCTGAATTCTGCCATCATTCGATAGCTGGCTGGTGTTAACTTGGATTTTTCACACAAAACGCAGAAGGAAACTGGGGAAACTCTATTTCACCAGAGTGAAATAAAAGAGGAGAAAAACCCCTCAAAAGAAGTCATTGATTTGCATCAGGCTGCTGTAGCAGATTGCGTGAGAGCAAATATGAATTCTTCCTGAGCCTGAGGAGTGCGGTAAGACCCCATGAGATCCCCCTGAAGGCAGCTGCTTTCATGCATTGTGTGGTCTCCACAGAGAGCCTGTGTCTTGCAGCTGGGTTCTCCTCCCAGGGCAGACCTCTGGCCCCCTGTGCAGCCCCAGAGTGATGGGGCCTGGCCTGCTCTCGCTGCTTTCTGCCTGCCTGTCCACAGAGCCTCACCCCACTCTGCTTCTCCCCAGGTTCCTGCTGTGTGCCTGAGGCATGCAGGATCACCTGCAGGCCTGGCACTGGGGCCTGGGTCTTTATTTGGGGCCCAGCAGCAGCTCTTGGTGCCAAACCCAGTGGGTGTCTTCTGTCTCTCCCCTCACCTTACGTGGCTGGCTTGGCTGCAGAAGTGGTCACGGAGCGGTGTGTAAGAGAAGGGCAAGGGGCGCTGGGGAGCATGGGGAAGATACGCTGCCATTTCTGCGGGGTTCACTCGCAGCAGAGAGGAGCTATGCTGGGGGAAGTCCTGCAGACAATATGGGACGGTGAGGGTGTGGTGGTGGTGGTGAGGGGTGCTGGGGAACTGACAGTGCCCATCTGCCGAAGAGGGGTGCTTTCCAAGTGGGGGAAAAGAAATGCCAGCACCAAAGCTGGAGCTGGAAGAGCGGGAAGAAAGCCTGTGCTCGAGGGCAGCAGCATGTCCCTCTTTCTTGGCTTGTGCAGGGCCTCTTTGCCCTGAGCCGAGCACTGTGGGGCCTGGCCCTCTGCTCTCTCAGTGCCTCTTTCCCCAGAGCTGAGCACCACGGGGCCTGGCCTGGGTCGTGCAGGGCCTCTTTGTCCTGCTTTGAGTGCCTTGCCAATGCAGGAGCCAGGTGCCATGACAGCCAAGGCAGGGCAAAGAGGCCCTGTCTGAGCAGAGGACCTGGCCCCCTGGGGCTCTCCGCAGGGCAGAGAGGCCAGCAGGGCCAGAGGGACAACCTCCACAGCGATCGGATCAGGGCAAAGGGGGCCTGCGGGAGCACAGGGCCAGGCCCCATGGCAGCCTGCTCACGGGAGAGGGGCCCTGCCAGGCCATCGTGCCCAAATGAGGCCAGAGAGGCTTTGCGTGAACGAGCAGTGGGCCAGGCCCTATGGGGCTCCAAGGTCCCCAGGCACCTAAATCAGTACTCAGGGGACCTGCAAGGCCACACGGCCGGTCTCCACGGCGCCTCAGTCAGGGCCAAGGGGCCCTGCAATGGCAGAGAGCCAGGTCCCATGGAACTCAAGTGAAGGGAAGGAAGCCCTCAAAGACCAGCGGGCCAGACCCTATGGGACATGAATCGGGGCTCAGAAGCCCTGCAAGAGCACAGAGCTAGGGGCCATGGTGCTCCAGTCAGAGAAAAGAGGTCCTGCACACCTGTAGTGCCAGGGCCCGTGGTGCTCGAATGAGGGGAAGGGCCCTGCAAGAGCACAGGACCAGGCGCCATGGTGCCCTGCTCAAGGGAAAGAGGTCCTGCAAGAGCAGAGGACCAAGTCCCGTCACACTCAAATGAGGGGAAAGAGGGCCCAGCAAGACCAGACAATCTGATTCACTGGCGCTCAGATCAGTGCAAAGGGGCCCTTCAGGTCCATAGGGCCAGCTCCCATGGCGCTTGAAGAAAGGCACAGGGCCAGGTGCCATGGCACCTTGCTCAAGGGAAGTGGGCACTGCAAGAGCAGAGGGCCAAGATCCATGTTGCTGTGCTCTGGGGAGAGATGCACTCAGAGACCACAGGTCCAGGCCCCATGATAGTCAAAGCAGGGCAAAGAGGTTGTGCCAGACCAAAGGGAGAAGCCCCGTGGTGCTCTTCTAAGGACAAAGAGAAGAAACAGTGGGCATAGCACCAGGAGAACGGGGAGAAAGCAGCATGGGCGAGGGTAGCAATGCCACCTGCATCGTTAGTAACACTGATACTTTTTCTGTAGCTTTCATGCCTTTATTTTCTTTGTCTGATTGTGAGGTCTAGACTACTAAGGAGAGCCTTCTGATCTTCTTGGGGGCCAGTGCATGCCCCAGCTGATGGCCCAGCCCTGGTTTCAGCAGCTCCTGGGATGTTCTTCTAGTGTTGCCAGTGGGGCGGCCGCTTGTTGGGTGGTGAAGAGGCCTCAGGGCTGCCGGCCCTCCTCTTCGGGGGTCGCTGTGGCCCCCCAGGGGAGCATTCCCTGCCCTGGCTGGAAGTGGAGGGACCTGGCGCAGCCTCCTCTGGCTCCTCCTGGGGCTTTTCTTGCTCCACGGGAATGGGAATGGGGGCAGAGGAGGGGCTGCCAGGATCCCCACCAAGGGCAGCTGTGGAGGTGCCGGGGAGCTTGTCCACATTGTATCTGTCCAGGCTGCCGGAGGGCACTGGGCTGGGTGAAGGAAACACTCCATGGGAGGCAGTGGGGCTGAAGGCAGCTGCAGGGCTGCCCTCCCGCCCCCCAGCAGCACGGGCGTCCTCCAGGCCCAGCAGACAGTAGGCCTCCCTGCTGCACAGTCGCACGACAGCATCGATGAGATCATTCACAAATGTTGCCGTGCGGTTATGAAGGAAGAGCCCCAGCAGTTGGACCAGGACATCTTCATCCGGTCCGAAGAGGACCAGGCTGGACATGATGATGTCCTCCACAATGGCTGCCTGCAGATGGTCGTCCTCAAAGATCAGCCCCAGCACCTGACGCAGCCAGGGCAGCAGGGGCTCAAGGAGAGCTGGGTGGTCCCAGAAAAGCGTTGCCCACATGTTGGCCTGCAGGCTGCCCACTGGAGCCCTGGGCACCTGTCCAGCAGCCCGTGGTGGGGATGCTGCAGGGCTGTGGGCGGCCTGGTGGATGATGACTGATGATGCCGTAGGTGGTCTGACAACATACTCTTCAAAGTTGTTGTACGCCCGCACCGAGTGCACAATGGAGCTCACCCGCCTCTTGCAGAGGGGGCACTCAGGCTTGCTGTCAGCCCACCGCCGGATGCAGGTAAAACAGAAACGGTGGCAGCATGGTACCACGTAGCTGGCCTCCTCCCAGCTGTCCAGGCATATGGGACAGCGGTTGTCCGGCTCCATGGCCATGCTCTCCACGTGCTGTGGTGGGCTGAAGACAGCTGGCGATGACGAGCTGCTCCCTCTCACTGGCACTGCGGCAGTGGATGTCGTGCTAGAAAAGGAAGAGAGGCCATGGTCATTGGGTGGCTTGGGCAGGAGTGGAGGAAATGTCCAGGTCCATCAAGAAGGAAACCCTCCCAGCTCCCCAGGGTGAAGTTTCCCTGTATGGTTCACCTCTGCTGCTGCGAGCGTGCCTCCTGGGTGCCCCGGCTGCGTCAACCTGGCAGGGTGGGGGAAAATCCTCTGGTGGCTCTGCGACCAGGCACTGAGAGCTGCAGTTAACAACTCTCCAGGCACGAAACCAGCACCAACCAAAACCCTCGCTCAACGCTCCAAACCTCACGTACTCGCTCAGCTGGAGTGAAGGCACAAGCCGGCTGGGTGAGACTCGCCGCCTGGATATAAGCAGTGAGGGATGTGTCGTCACAGTCCATCCCTCGGTGATGTCAGAAACCATCGCTCAGGGACGTCACAGTCCGTTCCTCAGGGACATCACAATGGGCTGTCCTTGCCTGCAGGGCTCACTCCAGGAGCGCTGTGGCCCCACCACATGTGTCCGGGGTTACCACAATGCCACTGCCCACTGTATCCCCCCGACCTTGTGTCTTGTGCTCGGCATCGGTGTTTCATGCCAGTCACTGAGGTCTTGGCTGTGTCTTTCCTGGGCCCCATCAGGTTGCTCTGGCCATGGTACACATCTCCAGGCACATACGGCAAGAGGGTTCATTTGATGACATCCCGTGCCTCCCTCGGAGGCTGCAGGACAAAGTCCCACAGGCTCTCCCCACACCCCAGCACTGCTGGACAGCCTTCTGGGCTCCCCTGGTTCCTTCCATGGGGGGGGTCAAAGGCAGCACTTGGCTCTCTCATGGGGATTTTCTCCCATCTTTCTCCCTAGCCAGAGGGCGCAAGGGTGTTGCCCTCTGCTCAGCACCCATCAGGCCTCATCAGGGCACTATCTGTCCTGGTCAGGGTGCCAGACAGGAGAGAGGTCAGACACATCAGAGGGGCTCAGGGGAAGCCACAGAGACAGTGGGACTGGAGCACTCGCCCTGTGAGGAGGGTCTGTGGGGCTGGAGCTGGTTCAGCATGGAGCAGAGGAGGCGTCGGGGCACCTCACAGCCACACCCCTGTGCCTGTGGGGAAGGGACCAAGGGGATAGCGACACGGTCTTCCCAGAAGTGCCTGGCGGGAGGGTAAGAGACAGTGTCATCTCCTGAAACTCAGAGAAGTTCAGGCTGGAGATAAGGAAGAAAAAACCAAAATCACCATGTGTCTCATCCCACTCGGTGGGTTGTGAGAGGGGTGAATCTTTTTGATTCCCCGACTGTTTGTGTACCGACAAAAGCCGATCTCTGCTCAGCAGAGCCGCGGGGTTGGTAGAGTCACGACAATGACCCACAGGAAAAGTCTGGCCAGCAACTTTATTAACTGGCAAATTCCACAAACGGACAAACTTAACGAACTGGCAAGCTTAATGAATGAACAAAAGTCGTTTGGCAATGGAGCTATTTTCCGGGCAACCTGTCACAATTTTTCCCAAACTTGCATACATATTGGAAAGAGCAGAGGAAGAGAGAAGCAAGAAAAGGAAAGGAAAAGAGAGGAGGAAAGAGAAAGAAAAAGTATCACCACCCTTGGATCCCGTGATGACGATGACAGACGTGGCAATCCTCCAGTGGTGGGCGTGTGCGCTTCCCTGGTGGGGGGGGCTGAGCCTTTTCTAGTCTAATCCCCGCCTCCAGGTACGCCCCTTCAGGACTTACATGGTTCTTGTTCTAGAAAGTTCTCAATCTTCTGCGCAGGCGCTGGGGGACGGGGGTGGTCGCGAGGGGTCTCTCGGGCGTCTTGCAAGCCCCTTCCTCAGATGAACTCTGTGTGACCTCTGGCCATATATGGTCAGGTCCGGCAGAACCTGGAACCACGCGTCCTCCGACATCCAGCTCTCGCTCTCCCCCACCCCGTGCTCACCGACCTGCCATCGCCATGCGAATAGTGCCTCAAGTCGCCACAATGTTTTGAGACATTAACTCTTTCAGTCTCTCACACCACCCCGTGGCTCAAACATTGTCTATATAATCTTCGTCCAGGGTGATGATTTTCACATAGAGAAGATCGAGAAGACACAGTTAGCAAAATTTTCAATGAGAGTTGGCAGAGGGTCCTTGATTTTGTCTTCCAGGGTGGTGATATGAACATAGTGAACAGCAGGAGAAAAGAGAATGAAAGCAGAAGCAAGCAGATAAACAATAGCTATGCCAGTCATAAGGAACACAAATCAGGGTTATTCCAATTTGAATTAACCATTTCCCCCACCCTGTGAGTCCCCGGGATTGTAGGAGGGAAGTGAACCAAGATCCGGGTGCATGCCCGTCGAAACAGTCTTTCAGTTGGAGTGATCAAAATAGGTCGGCAGCTTGGTCGGCAATTTCTTTCATTTTGGTCCACGCTGCCTCTATAGTAGTACTGACGTTGTGAGTGTAGTAGTAGTAGAGTGCAGTAGTACTGGAGCTGTGAGATGGACAATGTTATACAACATTTTCCATCACTTAAATTCAGCATTGAGTTTTTTGGGGCTTCTGCCACTTCCCAGCACACTCGCCAGGGAGGGGCGTTGAAACTGAAAACATGAGATGGGCATAAGGATGGGACAACTAATCCACATTTCAGATCAGTGTGATATTTAAGAACTTTTCCAAGTTATACATAATATTGGGTAATACAACAAAAACCACCACCACCAACAAAAAAATCTCAATCCTTGTTCGGTTGATTGGAGAAGGGCAAAACATATCCCTTGGTCGGTTCTATTCCAGATTCTAGTAAACACATGAATTGGTTACCACACTAGCTTCTAAGGAATATGGTTTCCACTCCCCCCTGTGTTCTCCTTTCCCAGAGGAGAGGAGGACCACCATCCATGTGAGAAACTGTAGTTCCCACTCAAGGTTTGAAGGAATATGGTTTCCACTTCCCCCGTGTCCTCCTTTCTGGAGGAAAGGAGGACCACCGTCCACAAGAAAAATCGTAGATACATATTAGGACTATTATTACAACATTGGCAATATTCATCGAGGTCCAATGCTCCTCCGACGAGATCGCTATGTTTTAGCAGGCAACGGTCTGGTTCTCCCCCTGCAAAAGAAAAGGAAAACTCGGCCCCTTTTCGGACCAGTTTTAAAAGCAAGGGATTATCAGGAGGCCTTCCGACAGGTAGGCCTTTTAAAAGCCAATTGTCTAATCCCATCCTCCTAACCACAGCTTTACCCCTTTGTTCCCCTCCGGAGATTCCCACCTTGCGGCTATAATTGATCAGCTCCTGCACAACCCCTCCCCAGGTGAGGGGGAATTCCGCTGGACTGGACTGCATTTGGTTTCTCCCTGGCGTTAGCATTTCTGTTAAACACTCCTGAATTGGGAGCACTGCCCTTAGGCGGTCCTGGATTTGTGTGGCAGGTAGCTTCAGGGGGTCAGGGAGGCCCTTTATCAGGGGTTTCATTCGACTGGGGTCAGCTTTTAGCAACATCGGGGAGGGCTGATGGGGTATTAACGCCATTCACGCGCTGGAGGCAGGCAGCTTTCTGCACGCTCTTGGTAATTTGATCCAGTCCTAGAGTGGGGATGGTCACCGGATCTCCCTGTTCCAAGGGGTCTAGCCCTACAGCCCAGTATGCTGCCCTCTGAGTGAGGGACCAGGGGGCTCGAGTGTCGGGGACGGTTAGAAACACACCTGGACCCCAGTATCCCTGCGCCGCCTCCTCAGAAAGTTTAATTCTGTCCCCCCCATGAGGGACACCCTCCACACATATTCCGTCTCTGTTTCTCTAGGGAGCCTACTATATCTATCTTGTAATTTCACCAATTCAGTTGCACTATAGGGTATTTCTTTTGTTATGATTTCTGGCGCGGTATCAGCACCCCCTTCATATTGAAATTCTGTTTTAAGAAGTGGGCGAAGTTGGGGAGCAGTTCTCTCCTCATGTTGGCACTTTGCCTGTTCCATTTCCTCCCAGGGGTACTGGCTAGCTATCCCCCAGTCGACTAGCTCGCGTTCCTTAGACAGACCCGAGTGCCCACACTTGCACTCCAGATCCTCCCTCCGCACCTCCGTTAGTGCCAACAGCAACTCGCACTCCCAGACAAAAGCGTCGCACAACTGATTCTGCAACCTAGTCGCTGCTATTTCCGATTGCACCCGTTTTTTCTGCTCAGCTTCCAGCTCCGCTTGCAAGCTTTTAACCAAATCTTGTAACGATTCGCTCACCTCTCGCTCAGCCTGTTTCGATTCCCCGACTGTTTGTGTACCGACAAAAGCTGATCTCTGCTCGGGAGAGCCGCGGGGTCGGTAGAGTCACGACAATGACCCAGAGGAACAGTCTGGCCAGCAACTTTATTAACTGGTGAATTCCACAAATGGACAAACTTAACGAACTGGCGAGCTTAACGAACAAACAAAACTGGTTTGGCAATGGAGCTATTTTCCGGGCAACCTGTCACAATTTTTCCCAAACTTGCATATATATTGGAAGAGCAGAGGAAGAGAGAAGCAAGAAAAGGAAAGGAAAAGAGAGGAGGAATGAGAAAGAAAAAGTATCACCACCCTTGGATCCTGCGATGACGATGACAGACGTGGCAATCCTCCAGTGGTGGGCGTGTGCGCTTCCCTGGGGGGTGGGGCTGAGCCTTTTCTAGGCTAATCCCCGCCTCCAGGTACGCCCCTTCAGGACTTACATGATTCTTGTTCTAGAACGTTCTCAGTCTTCTGCGCAGGTGCTGGGGGAGGGGGGTGGTCACAAGGGGTCTGTCGGGCGGTTGCAAGCCCCTTCCTCAGATGAACTCTGTGTGACCTCTGGCCATACAAGGTCAGGTCCGGCAGAACCTGGAACCGCGCGTCCTCCGACGTCCCACTCTCACTCTCCCCCACCCCGTGCTCACCAACCTGCCATCGCCATGCAAATAGTGCCTCAAGTCGCTACAATGTTTGAGACATTAACTCTTTCAGTCTCTCACACCATGAGGAACATTAAGCACTGGAGTGGGCTGCCCATAGAGGTTGTGGGATCCCTGAGCCTGGAGGTTTTCAAGACCCCAGTGGGCACAACCAGAGCACAACTGTCACAAGCCTGTGAAGGGATGTCTTGTGAAGTCCCAGAAGAGAAAGCATTGCCAGTGGGAAATGTAGCAAAGGTTTCCAAAGGTGCAGCATCTTCCAGAAGCTGCAATGTCAGAAAACCACTTTCTTGTTCATTCTGTTCAGCAGCTTTCAAGAGAATCTTTAGAAATCTGGAGGGGGATCTAGGGCGTGGTGGTGATTATTTCCTCATTTTGTTTTGCTTTCAAAAGAGGTTTCTGCAGCCAGAAAATCCATGTTTGGGGGGCTGCTTTGATCTGACAGAGGAAAACTGGTAAAAGCCACAAAAAGCCATTCGGGTTGAATTCTGCCATCCTTCAAGAGTTGGCTGGTGTTAACTCGATCTTTCCCACAAAACTGAGAAGCAAACTGGAAAAAAAAACAAGAAAATAACAAAACTCAAATAAACAAAGACCCCCAGAGGGGTGGGATGGAAATTCAGATATAGCATGTTTTAGCAGATATGTTATAAACAGATGTCAGAGTCCAACACTCCCTGACCAGGTTGTTTTAGATAGTTCCAACTGTGGAGGGTGTAATGTTTAATGTTATTATTCAAAGACAGTTGATGTTACACGGGATTTCTGATTTAGCAGAGTGATACAAAAAATATATTGCATAACACAACACAGATGTAAGCAACTGACATAGCTGTTTACCTAAAACAAAGGCCACCCTCCAGTCCTTTTTGTGTGGAGAAAAAGTCAGCTTCTTTGCAACAGCTCTGGTCAGTCACACTGTGCATTATTCCCTGAGCTTCACGGGCACATCACGCCTGCCCATCTCCGCTGAGCCTTCTTCCATGGTAGGGCTTTATTGGTCAGTCACAGCAGAAATGAATTTTTTTTCTTCTTTAATGCTTTCTCTACTACGCTAGACAAGCTGTTGCATTTTGAGTTTTAGTCAGCAAGGATAGCAAAGATACCATTAAAAATACCAGAACTCAGGAAAAGATAGGAAATCATGACTGCTGTTCAGGAAAGTGATGTGATATTCAAAAGAAAACAAAAACATGGAAATGCATGCATAATATGGGGCAAGGTGCCTGAAGTGGAAGTATGATAAAAATACAGTGCGATGTCCTTTACCTGACAGCTGTTTGTGGCGACAAATGGATAAGAGTAGCTTTCAGAAAGCTGGGATACTTAGTATTTTGTAGTATCTATACCTACCTTCTTGCTTCCTCTAGCTAAATAACACTGCCTTCCTATGTCTAGCCAATCTGGGGAACAGTCACCAGTTATGTGGTGAACAATATTATGTAAAAATACTTAAGATAAACACAGCTGAGAAAGAACTGAAGCAGATAACAGTTAGGATTTTAAGCACAAAAATAATTTTTCTGCAAAAATAACTTTTCTGCATTAATTTTCAGCTATGAATTATCTTATGTATCCAACTTGTTAAAGTATTTTGGGGCATGATAAATATATGATCTGACATGTACAGATATGATTTTACATTATAACAGCAGATATGAAAGTAATAAAATCTGTAGTTTATGAAAAAAAGTTACTGGATCTAATTAATTGTTTTTAAGAGCACATCCTATACTGATCAAAAACTTGATCTTTTGTAACAAGAGTAGATTAAAAAGTGACCATAGTAAATAGAATAGGAACAGAATAGAATAGAATAGAATAGAATAGAATAGAATAGAATAGAATAGAATAGAATAGAATAGATTTCAGTGACCATCAGATGGTTCAATGACCATCTGGTCCAACTGCCTGACCAATTCAGGGCTGACCAAAAGTTAAAGCATGTTATAAAGGGCATTGTCCAAATGCCTCTTAAACACCAACAGGCATCAACCACCTCCCTAGCAAGTCTGTTCCAGTGTGTGACCACCCTGTTGGTAAAGAAATGTTTCCTAATGTCAAGTCTGAACCTCCCCTGACGGACACAGCTTTGAGCCATTCCCAGGTGTCCTGTCACTGGATACCAGGGAGAAGAGATCAGCACCTCCCTCTCCACTTCCCCTTGTGAGAGACTGAAAGAGTTAATGTCTCAAAACATTGTGGCGACGTGAGGTGCTATTTGCATGATGACGGCAGGTCGGCGAGCACAGGGTGGGGGAGAGCGAGAGCAGGACGTGGAGAGCGCATCGGAGGATGCGCGGTTCTGGGTTCTGCCGGACCTTACCATGTATGGCCAGAGGTCACACAGAGTTTATCTGAGGAACGGGCTTGCAACCGCCCCAGAGACCCCTCGCGACCACCCCCGTCCCCCAGTGCCTGCACAGAAGATTGAGAACATTCTAGAACAAGAACCATGTAAGTCCTGAAGGGGCATGCCTGGAGGTGGATTAGCTTATAAAAGACATGCCCCCCCCTTCACACCCCCCCCCCCGGAAGCGTGCACGCGCCCACCACAGGAAGATTGCCACATCTGTCATCGTCATCGCGGGATCCAAGGGTGGTGATACTTTTTCTTTCTCATTCCTCCTCTCTTTTCCTTTCCTTTTCTTCTCTCTTCCTCTGCTCTTCCAATATATATGCAAGTTTGGGAAAAATTGTGACGGGTTGCCCGGAAAATAGCTCCATTGACAAACCACTTTTGTTCGTTTGTTAAGCTCGCCAGTTCGTTAAGTTTGTCCGTTTGTGGAATTCGCCAGTTAATAAAGTTGCTGGCCAGACTGTTCCTCTGGGTCATTGTCGTGACTCTACCAACCCCGCGGCTCTGCCGAGCAGAGATCGGCTTTTGTCGGTACACAAACAGTCGGGGAATCGAAAAGATTCACCCCTCTTGCAACCCACCGAGTGGGACGAGACATTAATTTGGTGTCAGAAGTGGGATTCCCTGACTTCATCAGTGAGAGGAACAGGGAGGGGATATCGACTGAGTCGAGAAGGGAGGACGTGAATTGGCTGAGTCCGAGTCCTCCAGCAGATAGATGATCATGGCTTCCTGGGTTCAGCCTGATCTGGACTGCTCCCCTTTGTTGTTAGAGTTGTTAAAAGCTGTTGTTTTGGGTGTTTTAGTAGCTGTGCTGAGGGCAGCGCAGAAATATAAGTGCACGGTAAAATGGGCTGAGCGAGAGGCGAACGAATTGTTACAAGATTGGGTTAAAAGCTTGCAAGCGGAGCTGGAAGCTGAGCAGAAAAAATGGGTGCGATCGGAAATAGCAGCAACTAGGTTGCAGAATCAGTTGCGCGATGCTTTTGTCTGGGAGCGCAAGTTGCTGTCGGCGCTAGCGGAGACACGGAGGGAGGATCTGGAGTGCGAGTGTAGGCACTGCGGTCTGTCTAAGGAACGCGAGCTAGTTGACTGGGGGATAGCTGGCCAGTAACCCTGGGAATAAATGGAACGGGCAAAGTGCCAACATGAGAGAACTACTCTTAAAACAGAACTACTCTTAAAACGCCCACTTCTTAAAACAGAATTTCAATATGAAGGGGGTGCTGATACCGCGCCAGAAATCATAACAAAAGAAATACCCTATAGTGCAACTGAATTGGTGAAATTACAAGATAGATATAGTAGCCTCCCTAGAGAAACGGAGACGGAATATGTGTGGAGGGTGTCCCTCACGGGGGGGGACAGAATTAAACTTTCTGAGGAGGCGGCGCAGGGATACTGGGGTCCAGGTGTGTTTCTAACCGTCCTCGACACTCGAGCCCCCTGGTCCCTCACTCAGAGGGCAGCATACTGGGCTGTAGGGCTAGACCCCTTGGAACAGGGAGATCCGGTGACCATCCCCACTCCAGGACTGGATCAAATTACCAAGAGCGTGCAGAAAGCTGCCTGCCTTCAGCCCGTGCATGGCTGGCACTTAAAACCCCATCAGCCTTCCCCGATGTTGCTAAAAGCTGACCCCAGTCGAATGAAACCCCTGATAAAGGGCCTCCCTGACCCCCTGAAGCTACCTGCCACACAAATCCAGGACCGCCTAAGGGCAGTGCTCCCAATTCAGGAGTGTTTAACAGAAATGCTAACGCCAGGGAGAAACCAAATGCAGTCCAGTCCAGCGGAATTCCCCCTCACCTGGGGAGGGGTTGTGCAGGAGCTGATCAATTATAGCCGCAAGGTGGGAATCTCCGGAGGGGAACAAAGGGGTAAAGCTGTGGTTAGGAGGATGGGATTAGAAAATTGGCTTTTAAAAGGCCTACCTGTTGGAAGGCCTCCTGATAATCCCTTGCTTTTAAAACTGGTCCAAAAAGGAACCAAGTTTTCCTTTTCTTTTGCAGGGGGAGAACCAGACCGTTGCCTGCTAAAACATAGCGATCTCGTCGGAGGAGCATTGGACCTCGATGAATACTGCCAATGTTGTAATAATAGTCCTAATATGTATTTAGAATTTTTCATGTGGACGGAGGTCCTGCTCTCCCCTGGGAAAGGAGGACACGGGGGAAGTGGAAACCATATTTCTTTGAACCTTGTGTGGGAACTATGATTTCTCACATGGATGGTGGTCCTCCTCTCCTCCGGGAAAGGAGGACACGGGGGAAGTGGAAACCATATTCCTTAGAAGCTTGGAATGGTGGGAACCAATTCATGTGTTTACTAGAATCTGGAATAGAACCGACCAAGGGATATGTGTTGCCCTTCTCCAATCAACCAAACAAGGATTGAGAGTTGTTGTTGTTGGTGGTGGTTTTTGTTGTATTACCCAATATTATGTATAACTTGGAAAAGTTCTTAACTGTAACACTGATCCTGGGGCCCCCCCCAAAACCTGGCTCTTGGAGAGAGTAAGGGTTCTGATAAGGGACATGTGTATTTGTTGGGGTTATCCTTCCCGCAGATCTAGAAACTGGGATGTTCTGTGCAACAAGACTTACGGTACAGTCAAGTATTGTGGCATACGCTGTACACACTACCCTTTGCAGAGCCTGCCGCTCACTGCAAAACCTGACATACCTGTAAAATTAGCATATCCCCGGCCCCCTTGGGACTAGTTTGGGGATATTCTAACGGGAAATTTTATTCCTGCTTAACGTTGAAATATCATGCTGATCTGAAATGTGGATTAGTCGTCCCATCCTTATGCCCATCTCGTGTTTTCAGTTTCACCGCCCCTCCCTGGCGAGTGTGCTGGGAAGTGGCAGAAGCCCCAAAAAACTCAATGCTGAATTTAAGTGATGGAAAATGTTGTATAACATTGTCCATCTCACAACTCCAGTACTACTGCACTCTACTACTGCACTCTACTACTACTACACTCACAACGTCAGTACTACTATAGAGGCAGCGTGGACCAAAATGAAAGAAATTGCCGACCAAGCTGCCGACCTATTTTGATCACTCCAACTGAAAGACTGTTTCGACGGGCATGCACCCGGATCTTGGTTCACTTCCCTCCTACAATCCCGGGGACTCACAGGGTGGGGGAAATGGTTAATTCAAATTGGAATAACCCTGATTTGTGTTCCTTATGACTGGCATAGCTATTGTTTATCTGCTTGCTTCTGCTTTCATTCTCTTTTCTCCTGCTGTTCACTATGTTCATATCACCACCCTGGAAGACAAAATCAAGGACCCTCTGCCAACTCTCATTGAAAATTTTGCTAACTGTGTCTTCTCGATCTTCTCTATGTGAAAATCATCACCCTGGACGAAGATTATATAGACAATGTTTGAGCCACGGGGTGGTGTGAGAGACTGAAAGAGTTAATGTCTCAAAACATTGTGGCGACTTGAGGTGCTATTTGCATGGCGATGGCAGGTCGGTGAGCACGGGGTGGGGGAGAGCGAGAGCGGGACATGGAGAGTGCGTTGGAGGATGCACGGTTCCAGGTTCTGCCGGACCTGACCATATATGGCCAGAGATCACACAGAGTTTATCTGAGGAAGGGGCTTGCAACCGCCCGAGAGACCCCTCGTGACCACCCCCGTCCCCCAGCGCCTGCGCAGAAGATTGAGAACTTTCTAGAACAAGAACCATGTAAGTCCTGAAGGGGCGTACCTGGAGGTGTGGATTAGCTTATAAAAGACATCCCACCCCCCACCCCCCCCGGGAAACACGCGCGCACCCACCACTGGAGGATTGCCACGTCTGTCATCGTCATCGTGGGATCCAAGGGTGGTAATACTTTTTCTTTCTCTTTCCTCCTCTCTTTTCCTTTCCTTTTCTTGCTTCTCTCTTCCTCTGCTCTTCCAATATATATGCACGTTTCTGATATATTGTGATGGGTTGCCCGGAAAATAGCTCCATTGCCAAATCACCTTTGTTTGTTCGTTAAGCTTGCCAGTTTGTTAAGTTTGTCCATTTGTGGAACTCGCCAGTTAATAAAGTTGCTGGCCAGACTGTTCCTCTGGGTCATTGTCGTGACTCTACCGACCCCGTGGCTCTGCCGAGCAGATTGGCCTTTGTCGGTACACAAACAGTCAGGGAATCGAAAAGATTCACCCCTCTCACAACCCACCGAGTGGGACGAGACACCCCTCCTCAGGAAGCTGCAGAGAGCAATGAGGTTGCCCCTCAGCCTCCTTTTCTCCAGACTAGAGAAACCCAGAGTCTTTAGCCGCTCCTCACAGGACATGCCTTCCAGCCCTTCCACCAGCTAGGTTGCCTTCCTCTGGATGCATTCAAGTACTATAACATTGTTTTGAAATTTGGGGAACCAGAGTTGCAAACAACACTGAAGGTGAAGCTGCACCAACGCTGCATACAGTGGGATAATCACCTCTTTTGACCAGCTGACTATGCTGTGTTTGATGCACCCAAGTGAAAAAAAAAAAATTAGTTCCACTCTATGATGAAACTCAAAGATTATAAAATATTTTCTGATTTTATAATTCAATAATTCAGTGATTCTGGTTATATTGTAATACAGTGGGATTTCCATAAACTCTTACTCTATAGCGTATTGATAATGATATACTTTATCATATACTACTTGACATGTTTATATTTTAATAAAGATTTAAAAATTGATGAGAAATTGCTTTGATGGTCGCATCCAGAGGGATGGTAAATGGCTCAATGTCCAGCTGGAGATTGGTGACAAGTGGTGTTCCTCAGGGGTCTGTATTGAGACCAGTACTCTTTAATATCTTCATCAATGACATAGGCAGGGGGATCGAGTGCACCTTCAGCAAGTTTGCAGATGACACCAGCTGAGTGGTGCAGTTAACACACCTGAGGGATGGGATGCCATCCAGAGGGACCTGCAGAAACTTGAGAAGTGGGTCCATGTGAACGTCATGACGTTCAACAAGGCCAAGTGCAGGGTCCTGCACCAGGGTTGGGACAACCCCTGGTATCAGTACAGGCTGGGGGATGAAGGGATTGAGAGCAGCCCTGCAGAGAAGGACTTGGGGGTACTGGTGGATGAAAAGCTGGCCATGGGCTGACAATGTGCACTCACAGCCCAGAAGGCCAACTGGGCTGCATCAAGTGTGGTCAACATGCCGAGGGACGTGATTCTGCCCCTCTACTCTGCTCTGGTGAGACCCCACTTGGAGTACTGCATCCAGCTCTGGAGCCCTCAACACAGGAAAGACATGGACCTGTTGGAGTGGGCTTAGAGGAGGGCCACAAGAATGATCAGAGGGATGGAACACCTATCCTATGAGGAAAGGCTGAGAGAGTTGGGGCTGTTCAGCCTGGAGAAGAGAAGGCTCTGAGGACATCTTATTGCAACCTTTCAGTACTTACAGGGGGTTTATAAGAAAGATGGGGACAGATGTTTTAATAGGGCCTGTAGTGATAGGACAAGGGGCAATGGTTTTAAACAGAGAGTAGATTCAGACTAGATTCAAGGAAGACATTTTTTATAGTGAGGGTAGTGAAACACTGGAACAGAATGTCCAGTGAGGTGGTAGATGCCTCATTCCTGGAAACATTCAAGATCAGGTTGGACGGGGCTCTGAACAACCTGATCTAGTTGAGGAAGTCCCTGCTCATTGCAGGGGTGTTGGACTAGATGACCTTTAAAGGTCCCTTCCAACCCAAACTATTCAACGATTCTATGATACAGCGACCTGTTCCCATTTTCCCTTCTCCTCTCATGTTGCACTCATGGTATTCACTGTTCCCAAAATTCAGACACTAAGGTCTTAGTCGAAATATCAAGAAAATCAGTACATATAGTAGCCAGAAATGAAATGTTTTGCTTAGGATTTAGCTTCCTGAGAAAACTAAAGCCATATAAATAGCCTGTTGTCACTGGAAGGGGGAGTCTGCTCCCTCCATCTCCATGCTTAATCTTAAGATCTGTTCTTTGCCTTGAGATGACTCAAATTTCTCAGATCATAAGTGTTCATACTCACTGTTATATAGTGAGCCCATTGAAACAGCAGAAAACTAATCTACCCAAAGAAAGTGGATATTTTTTGTGCTGGATTGGTAAATTGAACTTGTTTACCTTGTGATTGTGGGATCTCGTGTAAGGAAGGAAAATGAATCATTCCATCTATGTATCAGGAAAGAAGACAGCAGAAGTAGAGGCAGGAGATGTGGGGAATGGAGAGGGAAATATGACAGAACAATGTCTTTTGAGCACTACTTTTTCAAATGAGTCTTGAGTTTAAATGGCTGAGAGTGATAAGAGGAAGCAAACCAAAGAAAAATGTGATAGTGAAATTTTCAGCCAAATTTTCAATTTGGTAATGTAAGCCGCAGTAAATACAATCTTAGAGGATAAAGATTGCTTGTAAGTAAAACGATATTTGGGAAGGTGTTCCAGGCTGAAGTCTATATGTCCACAGTAAGATGTCCTCGTCCTTAGTGATATCTAAGCATTATTAATTTTAGGTGTGTACATGTAACTGTTTCTTCTATGAGTTTGTCTTCTCCTTTGATGTCAGTCTGCTTTTGTTTCTGTCTGAATTGGTGAGTCATAATCACTGCATTGATGTTGATGGATGGCCAAGGATAAAGATTTCTGACCTCTTAATTTAGGAGGAGGACAGAAACAGAGAGGAGTTACTGCCCAGGCTCTTAGTCAAGCGCCATGTCCCTTACTTTTCCAGGTATAAGGAACCTGCAGTCTTCAGGCTGTTCTGCTTCTCTAGGGATCACCTGTCTCATGAATCCTGTCCAACAATATTATTAATCTCAAGCTTAGAAACCAGAGTTTTATGAACAGGAAAAGAGCATTTGCTCAAATTTCCCATCAGACACTGTTTATGGGGACTCAGCTTTTGTTCTGTGAGGTCAAGTATGTTTAAACAATATTACTTGTTAACAGAACAGTTTCCAAATGGCTCTGTACAACCATATTTACCATCTCATGTTGCAACATTATAGTTTGGTTTTAAAAAGAATATTGGATCAATAAATGAAGATCAATAGGACAGATGAAACCCTTTACAAAACAGAGAAGTGGGGCATGTTATTCCACTTTCTGAAGTGAAGGAAAGATTTCCGTTACTTCCCATAGTGAATGTATTAAATGAGATAAAGTGGGAGTATTAGAAAATGTGATATGTGAAGATATTTAGCCAGGCAAAGCTCTGAAATTCAAATTAATTCAACTCTAATAACTTTGCAATACATTGCAAAAAAAAAAAAAAGCATAAAAGCTGTTTTTGCAGGATGGAAAATCTTTTTCCTATCTTACAAGTAAAAGAAATACACAGGATGTATTTTTTTGATCTTTCATGCTAAAACAATCACAATATGGCCACAGACAACTTTTACCTTTGGATTGTTGGTTTAGAAAGGGAATACATGAAAGTAACTTTGATCTGTTCTAATCAGACAAATAGCAATCAATGGTTGTGCCTTTTTGTTTACCTGGTTATGTGTTCCTATCAGACTTCTACATACCCTTAAAGTGGCATTGGGTATTTCTTTTCTGGTCTATTCCTTAATTTCAGTGGAGATGCCTTGAAATTGTCCTGAGCCAATAAAAATTGTAAAATTGGGATAAGAAGGTTGGAAAGCACAATAAAAAACTTGCATGTACTCTGCAGCACTCTGAGAAGATAGAAATATGATCTACAGTGAAGA
Source organism: Ciconia boyciana (assembly GCF_034638445.1). Taxonomy (NCBI): domain Eukaryota; kingdom Metazoa; phylum Chordata; class Aves; order Ciconiiformes; family Ciconiidae; genus Ciconia; species Ciconia boyciana. The sequence continues at coordinate 75,708,166 of NC_132937.1, read as the reverse complement.
ACAGCAGCAGCTAGTAGGCAACTTACTGGTTAGCTCATAACTCCAAGTCTTTCAGAGATATGGAAAGTCTGACCTCCACTGCCTGATGGGATATATAGATTCCCTCTTCCTCCTTTTCAAAATAAACTTAAATATGAGAGAAGCTCTCTGCGGCTCTCTATTTCTATTGATAAACATAAATATATGAGTTTTGGCTTAGTTGTAAGTGGTAATTGTATATTTAATAAAAAGGGTTCAAGCCCTAATCCTCCTTTCTAGGCCCAATTGCATATGTCATCCTCTTTTATGTTTCCCTTTGCCAAATTTTATTCCACACAAAAGTGTTCCTAAGTCAATCTGAATAAATTTTGAGTGTGTTTTATAAGATGTGATCTCAAAGGTTTCTCTGTCTATATCAAAGAATGCAATCAGACTCAGCAAGATTAATCCTTTTCAACATTTGGTCTACCTGCTGGTTGTAATCTTTTTACCTTCTTTCCTTCTGGGGAACATTTGAGTTAAAGCTTGAAGAGTCATTCTTCATTTGTATTCCAAAAAGAAAGATAGGGAGTTGGTTTCTTTCTTGGCTTCAGCTGAACTACAACTGTCACAGAAACTCAGTATGCAACAAAAGTGGCATTTGCTTCATTCTAAGTTATGCTCCTGCATCTATGCTCAACTTCAGCAGCTTAGACTAATTGGAAATAATATGTCAGTGGGCTACAACGTCAAGGTATGGCTGTATTTTTCTGTTGACTCAGGACTGTGAAAGAAAAGGATGGCTGTACTACAACTTGGAATAATGAGGAACTGTAATACTGGTGTTAACTACAGAACAGAAGAAAGACACCAAATAATCACTGGTGCTCTTCAAAGATAAACAAAGACAGAAGCAAAGTTGTTTGTTTGACAATAATAATGGAAATTTTTTTCCTTCGCATGGAAGAGACAATCTCTCTGGAAAATAGGAACAAATGGATATTTATGTTTCAGCTTGGAGTCAAGTCAAATTTTTAATACAGAAAATACTGAAATCTTAATGTCTAAGGAATTTGGTTTCAATCTGGAGATACTTCTTCATGTTATTTAGAATTCATAGTATTCTTTTAAGTAGCCAAGGTTGCTGAGTACTGCCTTTCTTGATCAGGATTGTTTGGCTGCTCAACCAAATTGGTGATTTTTAAGAGTCACACCAGAAACATCTGCCTGGTAAGCACCTTCATTGTGTCTAGACTTTCAGCTACTGCTAAGCAGGGATTAAGGAAATGTCTAGAAAAAAGCAGGTATATTTGTAGAGTGAATAAATTATTTGTTTACTGCACTTAAGCTGAGCATTTTTGGCCTCTTACAGGGAAAAGGCAGAATAATATCTGAGCGGAAGTGTCAAGACATTATCTTGTAAGTGAAGTGTGATCTTTAGACCAGGTGCTGTGACTTGATGACATCACAACAAATTTATTTGTGCAAAAGCAGCTCACAGGAATTAAACTCTAATATTTATACTTCTCTAGAGAGCATTGAGCCTCTACTTGCTAACTTCTGAAACTGTCTGTATTCAGATATTGTGTACTATTTACTATACCTTTTTTTTTCTTATTTAGTGGAAATCTACGGAGACTGTAGCCTTTGCCCAGAAGAACTGGGCTCAAAAGTCTATGGATTGCCTAGGCAAATCAGACATAAAATGCTGAATATTCCAGTTACATGTACTTTACAGCATTCTGGAATGGCAACCAGCTACTTTAACTTTTAAGCAAGTATTGTGTTAACTACTGAATAGTATTGAAAAAGTTAATTTCTTAAAAATTTTTAAATATTACAGTAAATATTTAAAAATGTTTTGTTGACTATTTAGCAAAAAATGTGGTTCTTCTTCTGAAAAATTCTTCTTTACTATTAAAGATTTCAAGAAATAAAGTGAACATCTTGATGTTTTACTTCCTTGTTTACTCCATTTACTGAATTTTACTCAAGCAAACCTCTTCTGAGGCAAAAACTAAGTGATAATAGTGGCTTTTCATTAACAGAGAGAATGGTTTATCAACTGGAGAAGAACTCACGCTATAACTTCAGCTTCTACTGCTAGAGATTTGTGTGCAGTGAGAATGGAAGAAAGCCCCTGGCCTTTCATATGCACAAGAAAACAAATACAGCTACCAGTACAATGTGATCTGCTTTACTGGATAAAATTTTTTGTATAGCATTATGTGAAAGTCAGCTATAGTGATCCATTCAGACAGTGAATTTATAAACAAGGAAAGCAGAAAAAACTCTACTCATTTTATTAATTAACTACAGTAATTTGTTCAACAAGATTAAGTGACGTCTTTTGCCTTTATACACATAGATAAACAATTAGAAATAATCAGACATTTAGACATAGAGTATCCAGTTTTCTTTGATGTACTTTTTTTACATTATAGGCTGTAGAAATCCATATGTTTAAACTATCTACTCTTCCCATTTTCTTGTATGTTAGAAAATTCCACTTTGTTCTCCCTGGTGAGCCTGTTGGTTATCTACTTATTAATATTAGACTTCAAGAGCATGTTGTAGCATACATTGATTCTAGCTACTGGCTGAAATTCGTTTTTCCAGGAGCACAGGGGATGAAGGGTTTCTGTCATCTGTATGTAGGTGATATTTATGGGAACAAAACACTGTGTGTGAAAGGGCAAATATAAATGATGAGTCAGGTCTGCATTATATCAGTTTTGTTGCCCTACCTTGACAGTTTGCTTGCTAGAGGGGATAATGTAACCAAATTAGAGCCCTCTGTCAAGTCTCTGTGGGGGTCCTTCTTGTCTTTCACAATGTGGAACATCAAGCCAAAAGGGAATTTTAGCACAAATCAGTTTTTATGATGGGAGGTATTTTTACAATGTGAGTTTCAGAGAAATAAGCTAGGGGAATTCGAGGACACTGTATTTTCTAAGGTGTCTATTAGCTGAGATGGAAATAGATAGAGGAGGAGGTCTTGAAGGTGGACTTTTATCTTTAATTTGCATTTCTTCAGGGACACATTCTTCCTTGGGACACAGGCTTACTTTACACTCATAGTCACACGATGGGCTATAAAATGTTCACAATGAATCACTAGTTACTCTTTTTTCTAAAACAACTGCATTGTCTGGGCAAGTCCAGTGAGATATTCTTTACATGACATGGTAATGTAGATGTCTGGCTTGCAGCATCCACTCCAGAGAAACCATGAAATGTCATTTCAGCATCATCATGAGTTGAAACTGAGAAGCAGATCCAAGACTAAACTATTTAAACTTATTACTTGGAATCAGATTAAGTCCTTTTTGTGACATAAGTAAAAATAAACAAGAAATGAGTTTACAGTATCTTTTTTTCTTTTTCCTGTCCCTCTAATAGGAGTAATTTTTGTTCTTTATGTGTATACTCCTAACCCTGTTTAGTTACTAAATCTTTTGAAAAATAAATTTTTCAAGTTAAAAAGAATGAAGAACTACTGAATTTTATAGAATTAAACTGAAGAAAAAAGGATACAGAAGTTCAGAAAATAAAAGATTTTGCCAGATAATCTCAAATAGATCAAACTTGACCTTTCAAAAAAAATAAAACCTCAGCAAAACCATTCCCCAAACAGACCTGATGTTTTTGTTAGTATTTCTGCACAAACAGCCTTAGTGATGATTCAGGCAAGTATTCAAATATGACCTTGATATTTCTTTCCTGTTAATTTAAAAAAAGAAAACAAACACAAAAACCCAACAAAAAAACCTCTCAGAAGTAAATCTCCTCAAAGCTGGAAATAAAACATTTATTCTCCTTCTTTTCAAAAGCCTGCTTTGAAGTATAATCTTGGGAGAAGTTAGGGAGTCGTTTTTGCACTGCCCCCAGCCCAAATGATATATTCAATAATTCTTTAGCAATGTCAAGTAAGCAAAATCTGTAATAGATTTTTTCCAAACTGGCAGCTCTTTGGGTGTGGAGTAGAGGTGAGGTCAGGAATTTACATTCAGAATACAAAATTATTTAATGCTTCTCAGTTGCAAAAACGTAGACTGAATATCCTCTTTAGCTAGTCTGATACTGCTTTGCGTCACTGTTGTAACTACAGGCAACTGGATTCTCTAGTATGACTTAACTGTGCATTTTGGATGGGACGGTATTGGGTAGGTGCCCATCTATGAAAGGGGTTATTAACTTCAAGATTTTTTAATTTAAGCAAATTACCTGTAACACTAATAGTTAAAGATGTGGGCATTATAAAGCAGTGAAAATGTGCCTTCAGATTAATATAAAATATATTGTTACCTGCAAGTCAAAATGTACAGTGATGACTTTGGATCTGGGTGTGAATTGTGATCCACTGATTCTCAGAGTTTGAGGCATGACTTATGGCATGGAATATTATGAAAATTGTTTTGGCAAAATATGGATTCTAATAATGGGTCAAATTCCAAATCATCTCTGGTGACTGCTATCAGGGGCGATTGCCATAGTCCTACCCATGTAATTCCAACTGATATGCCTGCAAGGTAAAGGAGCGCTATTATCTCCATTTCTCACAAAGAGAAGTTTAGGTACTGACAGGTTAGTGCTTCTCCAAGTCATATGACACAACGGACAGCAGGACAAATGATAACATCTGCTCACTTGATTTGCTGATTCTACCTCTTAAACTTTTTTCTGGTCAGCCACATATTTGTCCCTCGCACTAAAAAGTAGCAGCGCTCTTACACAGTCCTGTGAAAGTGTGCCCAGCAATATGAGGTCTAAGATCCTTCTGTAAGGTGCTTGGCACTCTCAGCAGTTCAGAGCTGTCTGGCTGCTTGCCCAGCTGAACCCCAAATGGCCTTCTGCAAAAACTGTCTTTGTGTGATTAGCAGTCTCCCTTGCTTCAAAGCTTTTGCTATGAGTTTGGCTCCTGGATTTCAGACTACAAAACTCTTTCCACCAGTGGGAATAGACTGAAGTAGTTTTCCATTACTAAAGTAAAGTTACAGTGCTTGAAGAACAGTAATTTTTTTTTTTTCTAGAGGTGTTTTTAATTAAAGTTGCATTAGATATTTTGTTCTGGGGATGTGTACTGTGAAATCTCTGAAGATTTTTGGTTTTGTGCATAGGGAGGAACTGGGGGCTGAGCATCAGAGCATGTTTAAATGAAGGAAAACACTGCTAGGTTAAGCATTATGGTAGCCAAGTTGGATTCTGTCTGAAAAGTAGTTTCCTGATCCATTGTAATTTATATCTCTTAGTTATTGCAGTCGGAAATGGTTGAGATTGTTGTTGCTATTTTCCCTCAAAAGTACTCTAGTTCAAATAAAAGCTAACACAGAGAAGTGACAGAGTCTGGGAAATGTAGGACAGGCTCGAAAATCACCATGATGCCTCCTATCTGTTTTCTGTTCTCAGTTTTGTCACTGTCTTGCTGTGTGATTTGGCACAAAAATAGTTTCCCCTCTGAGTGTCTTGGCTTTTCCATCCCTAATACAGGATTAATAGCTTAATCACAGGCCAGCTGCTGGGTTGTAGAAGGCTGTTCATTCCTCTGCTTGAGAGCACATTTGAAGTATCGGCAAGTATGGACAGCTTACTGTGAGTGTATATGACCTTCTGATGTATTTAGATCACAGTCAGATACATGCAAATATTTTGGTCCACAGATCTGAAGCGGTTTAATATTGTACCTTTGTAAAAGGAACTTCATTGGTCATTGAAAATGACACTGACTGTATATGAACTTTGTCAGCTTACCCAAGGCAAGAACTGATATTGTGAGTGTAGTAATTATAATTTTATAGACTCCATATAATTTTGGGGGTGTAGAAGTAGACATTTATAAAGAAATTACTCAGTTACATGAAAGTTTGGAATACTTAAGAGAACTTAATTTTGTAGTTGGTTAGGATAATAATGTTTCTCTTTAGGCTTATTTATTTGAGTGAAGGTTCAGCAATAGTCTTAGCAATTTTTATAATAAATATCTACTTTAGTAATTTAGGCTGTTTAAAGAAATCATTCACCAAGTTGAGTCCTTTATATGTCTTGTTGCTTTTTTTATTTCTAGGAAAGATTAATAAAATTTTGCCATTCACTTGACATTGAATTTTCAAAGAAAAACTCAAAGAATTTTAGAGCAATTCTGTGCTCTAATATCTTAGGAAAAAAAATCTCTTTTTTGAAGTTGAAACGGATTTTTCATAGAAGTGACTGATGAGAGTGATGAAGGTCCTCAAGATACAGTAGCATTCTGTTTTTCCCTTTCTTCCTTGCAGAAAGTCTATTTGAATTATTTCAAACACAACATCTTAGGATACCATTCACTAGCATTTTAGAATGTGATTCCTCAAATTTTTATTTGTGATCACTATTCTCTTTGCCATAAGGTAAGATTTTTGTGTCCTTATTCCTTACCATAATAATTTTTTTTTTCATTTTTTTTCTTTATGTGTTTCTGAATTATTGATAATTTGAAAATGCGTCTGTGCACCACAGGATTAGTTTGCCTCCAGCTGGCACTCCCATTTTTGTTTTGTTTTCATGATGCTGCTTCAGATAGTGATAAAGTAATTGCCTTTATCAACTTTCATGGTCACAGTGCAATGTAGTTCCCTATGTAGATATTTCTAATGATGCTTTAAATTTTGAGTGAATATTTTCATGCAACCAATTTGAAGTAGTTGGAAAATAGAAATTAACTTGAGGGAGTATTTCTGAACTTAATCAAAAACTCCTTTGACCTCATTTGAATATGAAGAATATAACTATGGTGTTCTATAGATACATACATTTTTAATGACACACAGTAGTCTATAAACGCAGTCTGATCCATGTACCTTGGGAAAAGACATTGAGAAGAAAACAATATGCCAATAGGGATGTGTCAGAAATTTCAAATGCTTAGGTTACCTTCCAGTCTTACTAATCCCTCTTTTGTTAGCAGAGTGTTTTTTGTTTTATTCAAACATAATTGTTAAGACAAGCTGTTCAACTTGTGACAGTGTTATTCAAAATAAAATACGACAGAAGAGAGGTAACGTTTCTTCTTGCAAAAATTCCACAGACAGGTTTTAAAGACTCTTCTGTCTTCTAAATTTTAATCAACACGTTCTTAAATTATTATAGACAACAACTTTGTCTTTTAAGGAGATGCTAAACCCAATGTTTCATAAAAAAGAGGTCAAAAATTATATGATATAGTGTATTGTTGCCTCAGTAGAAATGCTCATTAAATAAGGGGTAAAATCATTAAATAACTTGCATAATGAGCTACATCAGCACCTCATTTAATAATGAGAACAATTAAAATTCAAATCAATTTAGTGACATCATTGGAAGTTGTTCCCTCCATTTCTATCAGCAATGATACTGCAATTAGTATTATTAGGACCAGATTGTGTTTATCCTTTATGCCTTCTGTGGGAAGCAGTGACATAAGCACAGTGCCATCAACTCACTATGCAGTTGATATAGCTGCTTCTGTGGGTTTTTGCTTACATAAGAAAATGGCTCTAACAGGTGAGACAAAAGGTCCACCTAGTCAGGTGTCCAGAGAGTACTGAAATGGTTACCTGAGAGCACAAAAGCGGGACAAGCACTTCTGATAATTCTCACCACCCTTGTTTTGTCCCAGCCTACTAAGCTTTGCAGCTCAGAGGTTTTGTGGGTTTTTTAGAATGTTTTTAATACAGTTCCAACGGACCTCTATATCGCCGTAGTCCTGATCATCTTCCTTTAAATCCAAGTATATTCCTGATATACTTGGTAAAAGATGACAAAGACCTCCTCAGCTTAAATACACACTGAATAAAGGGACCACTCCTTTTATTCACTTTTGAACTTCCTATGTTTACTTGAAGCCCTTTAGTTCTTGTGCTGGGTGTCCTCTTTATGCCACTAATGATCTTGTAGACCTGTATCCTCTCCTCTCTCAGTTGTCTTGTTTCTAGGCTGAAAAGACCAAATCTAACTAGTTCTTTTGTAAATGTGAACCTATCAGAAACCTTTCTATGAAAGTTTTTGAGATTTTGGACCTCTGTGCTCACACTCAACATGAAGGAAAGGGAAGATAGACTATTCAACCATTTCCAGCACTTCCCAGGACACTTACATTTTTACATCTACTGAGTGGAGGCAAGTTAACTTTCCTATTAACTAGTGGATGTTAGAGTTTGTTTTCTTTGATTGCATAATTGAGCTCTATCTCTTGCTTGGAGCAGGAAGTGAAAGAGAAGTTTTGCTTTTAGTTTTTTTTGAAGGCATATATATACGAAATCTTTTACATGAGGGTGATGTGCATCCACAGCTCCCAAATTGTCTAAAATCAAGAGGAAGTGTTGTAACATTTATTTTTAATGCATATACTAGCTTTGTAATAACAAATCTGGGTTTACCGCTCAGATGAAACTAATTTATATAGCATGTATGAAATTAGCAGTGCTATAGCAGAAGTAAGGCCTGCTCAGGTGAGAAGTTTTTACAGGATTAGATCCTTAGCAGATTAATCATCTTTACAGTCCACTGTTTCCCCTTCTGATTTTCAATAATTACCAACACAATTTTAAAAGATATTTCAAATATAAATATATAAATATATGTTTTAGAACTTTTAGTGCTACTGCTTCTATTTACAGTATTCTTTTCAGACTCTTCTGTGGTCTTTAAAATTTCTTGTGTGTGGTTAGTGCTGCTCTCTGGCATTCTGTTGTGCTCTGTGTACTTGAAGTGGAGGTCAGACGTGGACTCTGTGTACAGCAAAATAAATTACTTGTTCACCAATCTATGCCAGTGGCTTATTTCTGTCCTCTAACAGCGTAAATGCCTAATTACAGAAATTTAGTTCATATTAGGGACTGGGATTTCTGAAGGGCAGCATCATGGATAGGTCATCAAGATGCGCATTCAAAGATGGATTAGTGGTAGTGACTTTCTACCAGTACAGTGCAATATGGGAGAGGTTATCTGTCCATAGACACAGAACAACCAAGAATAAGACAGTGTCCTCAACTACACACAAGAGAACACCACAGTAAAGTAGTGTAACAAGTGCATAGGTCAGGTTGTCTCAAAGACAAATTCCTTTCTGAAATTCACTTTTGGAAATGTAGCTGCCTACCACAGGCCTTTCAGTGGTAAAAAGGGCACAAAAAGCATTGAATTATGCTTTCAGTGTTGACTAATACAGTTCTGTTATGTACAGAGCAACTCAGAGAGCAGGATCAAAATAAAAATACCAAATTCCAAAAATGCAGACTACTATATGTGCATACTTAGATAGATATATAATATACATATTTGTATATTATATATATTTTTTCTTCTTGTGTGGTTGACCTTGGCAATGTTAAAAACTATGAGTTTTCATTTCAGCTGAAACTGAAGAACTGCAAAATCAGTTTATATGGAGCTGCATGATGAGAATATATAATTTGATCTCATGTCCCTGGGAATAAACAGAGTAAAATTCTTTTGTCCTTGGGTAAAGGTGGAAACTGCAGCTCATTTTTAGTTACCTTGTTCAGCAGTTAAGCAATGGTAAAACTTCAGTTAAAGGCTACAAACTATCCTACCTTCTTTTTTAAAATGAATCAAGAATTGCAACTTTTTAAAAGAGCACATAATGATGCCTTGTCTACCCAAGGGATGGTAGAAATGTATTTGTAGCTGCTTACTCTATTTATGGGAAATAAATAGTCATGAAAGAACATGATTTGTTGGTATTAAACTCATTTCTCTCATCTGCTATGTTATAAGAAATTGAAGAATATTGTCAATATCTCTCTTTATCCTGAACAAATTGGTATGTTACAACTTACAATGTTTAACTTCCTGCAGAGACCTGCATGCTCTCTTGGAACCAGACTGCTTTCTTGTAAAATACACAAATAGTGAAGACATTTCACTAGAATGATAGCCATAAAATTGTAAGTCATAAAATTGTTATGAAATATTTAAATGGCTCCTCGGCATTCAGCAATTTCATGGTGCTAGCAAATATCCATGGTCACCATATGGAATGAAAAAAACGGTTCAGTGACTTCCAGTTTCATTTCTTCAGTTGCATCCTGATTGTCTTACTTTATTCCACCAATTATTTAGCTTTAGCTGTCTGATTCCTCCTAGTTAGAAAATATTAATGGCTTATTAAAATAAACAAAACCAACCCCCTTGTGTTTGAGAACAGAAGTATTAGTAAAGCAATTCAGTAGCTTTCAAAAGTATTTAGAATAGAAGAAGCAACTTCTGTGAATGCTGGAATAAATAAAATGTCAGTCCTTTGTTGTAGTGGTAGTGGTTATTTTATGATAGGTCAATAGTAGCATGCATTGGAGTAAAACATGGAACATGTGTCTGATGGAACACAATTGTGTGACCTGTCATGACCTTTTCAAATATCTTCTGATGAACACCAAAGCTCTGGCATGCCCCAGTTCATCTTGCTTACAGATTATATATTTAATTATATTATTTGCATTTCACACAGTATAGTTCTATTTCTTAATGAATGCATGAAGTTGAAATGAGGCATTCCCAAGAAAGAGGATGGATATTCAGTTCAATACATTCAGTTTATGGGTTAATTTCTTATTCTGCATGAAACTGTGAAGGCATCATTCATTTTCCAGACCAGGTAAGCTAACAGTAGATTATGAGCAAAAAAAAATATGACTATTAAATGCTATGTTCTCAGATGATGATGAGATAAACAACTGTGAACAAATTGATTTTATGCCCTAGTATCTGGAAAAGCATAATTTCTTTCTACATAGTGGACCTTCTCTTCAGTACCTATATGAGGATTCACAAGGGAGAAACAAAAAATTCTTGTCTAGCAAAATTATAAATATTTGCCCAGATGGACTGTTGCATTTTTTCTGTGATTTTAAGTAATGCAGAAGTTGATATCCTCCCACCCTGGCATCTTCAGCTCAAGTGCTCTATATTTGTCTCTGATGTAGTTAAACGTAACTCCAATTGCATGCATTGAATTCTGCTGATTTTGTCTGTGCATGGATCACACCTGGACTTCAGACATTTTCTGAAGATGAACTTTTAGAGGCCAATAGGAGTCACAATGGGGAACAGTGTTTTTCTTCACTTGGTAAATGAGTGAACTTTGAATCTTAGATTGCCATTATGCTTGCTATGTGACAAAATGGAAGTACTTATTACTGAAAACTCAAGTAAACTGGAGGTATTACAGTCTGGCAGGTGTGCGGACTTTCTTTCAAATCTTTCAATGGTATTAAACCCTGTATAATATCCAAATATATTTTTGGATGAGAAATTGAAATTCATGTTTGGTGTAATCTTGTCTTTTGACAAGCAGCAGAAGACTAACTGCTCTGAAATATATGCAGTTTTTGTGAGCCACAAGATAAGTCATGTCTGGAAAGGATGATTTCTAGAGAACACAAGAGAGAGGACAAATGTTAGTCCACTGGAAAAAGAAGAGCCCTTTCTTTGGTGGTAGACTTTTAATAGGAGCTCCTGTGAGCACTTCCAGCTCATATTCTCCATAAAGGCTGCAAGTTGAAGGAGCTAACAGTATAAAAATATTCAGCAAGTTTTGAACTATTCAGGATTTTAGTGCAAAACACCCTCTGCAAACTCCACCTGAAAATGCAGATGGTTGACAACCAGTTGAATATGATTGAAACTGCTATAAAAAGGCATTTATTCTTTTTTACTGCTAAAAGCATCCACATCAGTTACTGTGTGAAATGAAAAACCTGTAATGCAGTCCTGGGTTTCATTTGCTCACTTGCATATACTAAAGATGAATTCACTATAAAATGTCAGGAATTATAGCCTTGTCTTACAGTGATCTAGCTTTTCTTTCTCTCATAGACTAAAGCTATTACTGATGATGTTAAGCATGAAAGTGAAACATTAAAATAAATTCTGAGATTTTAAAAACCGCAATAAATTCTAAATAGTAAGAGGAATCTTGGAATGGATTGTTTCTGTATGTGTGCCTGCTGATGTCATTTGCAGTAAATTTCCACTGCATTTTCATATTTAGTTGAGTCAAGGGAAAAACAATAATCTCGATGATGACAAAGTTAGGTCAGTCTGAAAGGGTAGCCATAGATTAGAACTTGGAATAGAGCAAAGAATACTAGTGATGTCAAAGAGGAGTAATTCTCCCTGAAAAATAATGGGAGACAGCAGGCATTTAAAAGCATAAGGCCAGTTCACCAATATAATATATTGCTTGGAATTGCTATTTTTGCTTTAAATAAAAAAAAAATCTCTTCTCTGGTAAACATGCAAACAAGGCATACTTAAGTGGCTAGATGACATGTCAGTTTTTCACAGTAAGGATTAACTTCTTTGCTATTATTACTCAAAGTAAGCCTTTGTTGGTGGAAGTAGCTGTTAATGACTGTTATGACACAGGTGTTTATTACTCTTATGAAATGAAATGAACACTAGCTTCTTATTCAGAAAATAACCACCATAAATGGAGCGCTGCTTGGATGGCCTTAGTGGAGAAGAAAAGTCCATTTGTGGTCTCTAAGACAGAACAGCTACTGTGCTTCTCTGTGAGAAGAAGTCATTCCGTTTTATTAGCTTGCAAGCTAAATATCATGACCTTATGGCCTGATATCTCTTATACTGTTCTAGGTATTCAAGTGACATTGTAATGCCATTGAAATAAGAAAGGTTACTGTAGTATGTTTTCTACTTTAAATCTCTTACGTCTGGGACGTGAAACAAGATTTTACATTAAACTACCAAAATTTCTAAAAAAAAATATATCTGAAAACTTGAAGGACAGGTTATTATGCACATCATATTTACTTTTGTTTTCCCATATCTATATAGGTGTTTCTGGGCTATGACCATAAGTCTTTTTATTTTCTGGCAAGTCCCTGAAAAAGCCTTATCATAAAAAACACCTCAAGAAAATGTACAGCAGTCTTCTTTTTGTATTTGCCTTCTCGGTATATCATCTTTTCTTTCCTACATATCCTGCAAATTAGCTTATTATTTTCTATTTTTGCTGCACAGGTGGCAACTAAATATTTTGTTGAAGGTTGTTGAATAAAGAGTGCGGTGTTATCACAGTGAATACCAGATGTGTAGCATGGTAATTAAACTCATTAATAAATTCCTAGCACCCAAACACTACATCTGGGGATTTGTGAAAATCAACAGTTAATGTTTTTCCACAGTTACTGCGGTGTGTTATAAAAGCTTTTACAGTATTCTTTTTGCTAAAAAATGAAGGCACCTGTCCCTGTTTGTATAAGCAGGGAATTATATTGGGCTCAGGTAAATCAGTAATAAGATAAAATGACTGGGTTCTAGGCAGAATTTTGTGGTTATCCTCCTTCGCTATCAAAATGCCATAGTATCCTCTGGTCTGGAGGAGTCAGTACAAGTGCATTCCCCCCAAAGAAGTTACACCATAGGGGTAGTCAGAAACTGCATTACCATTAGGCTTTAATGATAATATCTCAAATTCTTCTGTATGTTATCTGTAGGTAAAGATTGACTTTTTCCTGGCTAGTGTTATAATCTCCATTATTCTCTTGACATGCTTATGAAAATGTTATTGTCCTCCTTGGAGTTTATGTGAGCAGACTCAGGGTGGCTGTATCTATTTTTTGCGGTGTTATAGCAGCAAACTGTTAAAAGGGATAAAGATATTTGCCATAAAAATAGCCTGATAGAAAGGGTTTTCTTGCACTGTAATGCTTGGTCTGACATCTCTGCCCCAGGAGTATGACAAAATCCTGTTGTATTCCCTGCCATAGCTTCAGAGTATCTCATCACCAATTTAGGAAATCATCGGCCTCAATATCACCTAGAATGACTGTCATCTTTTCTTCCTGGGAGTGCATTGACAGGAATAATGATGAATAGTAAGTGGGAAATTCTTTAATAAAGTATTTTTTGGTTGAGGGTTATAGCTCGAAAACTCTGCTTCAATGAAGCAATCATATCTGTCCTTGGATGTCCTCAACATACAGTACATAGTTTCAGTAGAGAGAGCAGAATAATTTCATTTAGAAAATTTCCAATTTTATCTCCTCCCTGGCAGGCAATGAACGGAAATGTAATTAACCCTTTAATTGCTTTAGCTTTGCAACACAACATATTCATATGAAGGGCACTTCTGTGAGCCCTCTGGTATTTGACAAAATGTACAGAGGGAGCAAAAGCAATCTCAGATACTCTCAAAGTTATTTCTATGACTACATTGCTACATCCCTTGTAAAGTGGAAGCTGAAAAACCATTAAAAATGTAACATTTATGCTTCATTTTCAATATAATATTTTCATATTTCATCTTTACTGCAGCCATCTGCAAAAAATAATTCTTAGATATACTTATGACTGAAGGATCTTTTTTCTCTGTTGAATGTGGATTTGGTTTCACTTTTTCAAAACAGCCCTGTCCTTGTGCACTGGTCTTGTCTTATATTTTACTCTAATAAGCTGTTCAGGGTTTGTCTTTTGATTTGGAGTTCTGCCTTACAAGCCACCATGCACTTTATAGCTATTTGTTGATCTATTGAACACATGAATGCTGTTGTGCTTATAAACTGTAGACTAGACTTACTAATGGTAGGAGTATTTGAATGAAGTCCTGTGAATTCAGCAATCAGTATTTCTAAGTATTTCTACATTTATTAACGCATTCTGTATAAGACAAGTTTCCTGTTATTTGCTCAGCTATAATCAATACTGTTCTTAATCATTAGAAATAAAAATTTTATTTCTAATCTAATTTTCATATCACTGCAATACAAAATCTGTGTCTTTTCTGAATGATGTTTTATAAGAATTGGTTCCTCCAAATCTGGAGGCAATTTGAGTTATAATATTAAGGGGAAAAAATATTTTGCTTTGTGCACTGGAAGATACAGGCTTTCCAGCACAGCTAACTGTTATTCAGTTAAAGCTATTCAGTGACTGGCTTCATAATAAGTGATATACAATTTCTTAGATAAAAATTGCTAGACATTATCAGTGATTATTTGAAAAAAACCTGTGTTCTCGCAGTAGTGTTCCAAGTACTAATGGCACTGAAGTAAAAAGTGATGAAGAGAATTTTCTGTATATTTTTAATAATATGTATAAATACTTCTTTGTAAATTAGAACAGTAAAAAACCCCACCATCACTCGTAGTATCCTTTCAAATGTGCTTGGACAAAATTCAACTTCTTTCTGTGTATAATAATTACACCACAGCTTGTTCTTTTATTAAGTCAGGTATTCCAGGCAGTAGGTTTATTCTTCTAAATATTGGGTTCAGAAATTGCAATGAAATTTCTCTATCAAATGTCTTTTGATTGTGAAGTGAAATGAAGTGTATATATATATATATATATATATGTTACCATTTTCATAAAGAGCCACCATCTGAAACTGACAGTGTCTTGACCACAAGCAGAATAAAAATATGGGCCATGTCTTTTAAATGAGGGTGATAGAAACATTTGGGTGTTTTTCAAAAGCTAATGGTTTTATGAATGTCATCCCAGAATTTCATGTTCATTGCTGAACTGTACGAGTTGGGATGCCAAACCTTTCAATATCTGGCAGAAGGAACAAAGAATATTTCTTTTTGGTTTGCTTCATTACTACAGCATGAGTTGAGACTTTATTGTTTTTGGTTTGTCCTACATGCTATCTGTTAATATTACAGAATAATAAGGTGAAACAACATTAGGGAGATAAATTTCTCTGCTTAAGCTTATCTGAAGAAAACAGATTTTTTGTTACCAAACAACATGATGGTAGGAATGAGGTGGTTAAATTACAATTATTTCAAGACTCTATAGTGTGTGAAACATTGCTTAGTTTTCCTTGTTTGTGAAGTCATGAGTATCCCCACCTGTCGTGTGGGAGGCTGGGGTTCATTTCCCTAGCTAGGAGTGGTTCAACAAGGAGAAGTGCAAAGTCCTGCACCTGGGGAAGAACAACCCCAGGCACCAGTACATGCTGTGGAACTGTTGACTGCAAAGCAGCTTTGCAGAAAAGTCCTTAGGGGTCCTGGTGGACACCAGGTTGAACATGAGCCAGCAATGTGCTCTTGTGGCAAAGAGGGTTCACAGTATCCTGGGCTGTATTAGCAGGAGTGTTGCCAGCAGGTTGAAGGAGAGGATCCTTCCTCTATACTCAGCACTGGTGAGGTCACATCTGGAGTGCTGGGTCCAGTTCTGGGCTCCCCAGTACAAGAGAGACATGGACATACCAGAGAGAGTCTAATGAAGGGCCACAAGGATGATTAAGGGACTGGAGCATCTCTCCTCTGAGGAAAGGTTGAGAGACCTGGGACTGTTCAGCCTGGAAAAGAGAAGGCTCAGGTGAATCTTATTAATGTATATAAATACCTGCAGGGAGGGTGCAAAGAAGATGGAGCCAGACTTTTTTCAGTGGTGCCCACTGACAGGACTAGAAGCAATGGGCCGAAACTGAAACACAGGAGCTTCCATCTGAACATCAGGAATCACTGTGAGGGTGACCGAGTACTGGACAAGTTGCCCAGAGAGGAGTCTCACTCCTAGGAGATATTCAAAAGCTGTCTGGACATGGGCTAGGTGGCCAGCCTAGAGCCCAAACTGGTCCAGGTGGCCCTGCTTGAGCAGGGGCATTTAGACCAGATTATAACCTCCAGAGGTCCCTTCCCAGCCCGACCATTCTATGATTCTGTGAGATGCTCATGGGATCATTTATCTAAGAAAGCTCATTTTTTTTTTAGAATTTATGTAAATTGTAGTGGAATTTTGACATGCTATGTCTGGCTCTGGACCAAAGGAGACAGAGACTGTTCAATCTTTTAATTTCCCGACTAATCCATGTGACCAATTTTTCTGTTACTCTGAAAATTTTATTTTGGCTTAGATTCTTGTTAGTGAGTAACTCATTTGCTTCTGTATGATCATAGTAGGGGAAAAAATTGTGGGGTTTGGATTTTTTTTTTGTTTTGTTCTTTTTCCCCCTCACTTTCTAGGACAAGGAGTCTTTACTCCCTACTTCCATTACCTGCACAAACATGCATAGAAGCAGACGAATAAAAATAATGGAAATCTTTGTAAGAAATTGCAATAAATTACATTAAGATCTGATAATTCCTTATTAAGACTAAAAAAAAATGCTAAAGAAATTAACATTTCCTTTCTGCATCAAGTATTAAGAATTTAGTTACCTTTTGGTCTGAAGAGTGCTCTAACTTCACAGCATAAATTGATATATGTATATGTACTTTTAGGACAGAACTGAAAATATGTTTACTGTTGTTGCACAAGACTTGAGTCATAACCTGAGCTTTACCATTATATCTGTCAAACGTGGGACTAGCCAAAGGTGTGTTCATTTCTTCATTTTTGTTTGCCTTCAGTTCCATGCAAAAACTGAGAATTGAAACAGAAAAATTGTGTGTTGGAACTGTAGGAAAATTTTGGTGTTTGCATATACAAAAGGGCATGGTTTGGAAAGGAGAATGATCTAATCTAAAGCGTGATTCTTATACCTTATTTAATATAGTACTTGAATCATTGTACAGATAAGTGAAACATTTCAAACGTTAACATGTTTTCTGTGTGCAAAGGCTGGAGCATGTTGTTTGAAGCTAAATTAAAGCAATTGGGGAAACAGAAAAATATGGTCAGAAATCAACCTTCATCTCCCATAGCTGTAGTTCTTCAAGGTCTATGTTCTTTCATGTAATGTTTCTTATGCATAACATTTATTTCCTGTTTCACTGTAATGGGGTGCAATTTCAATTAAAAACTTGCATCATCTCTTTGTTTTCCTTCCCAAACAGATGCAGCATCAAGCTGCTTTATCTAATATCATTCAGCTGGAGAGAACCAGATGACATTTTACATAAGGACACAGCAATAGCTTGGCTAGGAGAGGGAATCAGTTAATTTTGGAGAGAAAACCGTGTTGTCTGGGCACAGTTGTGTTCTGTGAAGGGGAACAAGAAGGGAAATAAAGAACATGTCCCTTCTAAACCAAAGAAATATGAGAAAGGTTGTGCTTTCCTCTGTTCCATCACACTTTTTGTGAGTTCAAATTTTAATGTTCCGTATGAGTTCCATGTATAGCTTAAGAAAAGCCTCAATCAAATAGAAAAGAATAAATGTCTGAAATACTAATATAGGACTGTGACATGCTATGGGAAAATGCAATCTCTTGCTTGAGTAATGTACTGTTTCATTATGCCTGAGAACAACCTGTAACCTTACTGAGCTGAGTGAATACTTTGCTCTTTGTCTGCCTCACAAACTTCTTGAGTCAAATGCTTCACTTGTACTTAACAGAAACGCTGATGTGATACTGATGATATGAACAGTGAATGCTGAATTAAACCACTTTTGAAAGAGTAAACAATAAGTCTGGGTACTGGTCAGTGTGCACCTGTCTATTCTGATTTACATGACATACCAAATGCTAAAGCATTTACGAGAAAGAAGGGCCAGTGAATGAGAATTTTGCCTGAGTAGCAAGGACTACAATTTTAGTCCACATCTGTGCATACTTGAGAATGTAGTGAGGATCATGTGGGACACAGATCTGTGGTTTAAATTTCCACTGCTGTGAATTAGTGAATAGTTACTGAAATAGAAAATCAGAAAAATAGAAAATCAGAAAAATAGAAAACCAAAAGGATACAGTAGATGATGTTCTACACTACAGGTTGGCTTGCAAGTATAAAGCATTGAGCTTAGAGAGAAAGGGGGGGAGAAGAAAGAAATTAATTCAGTAAATCTCTCTCCCAATTAAGAGTACTCACACTCCCCATTCATAAAAGAAAAACACTTCTTCTTTGTTATTATTCTTTTAATAGTTTTTTCTCTTCCTGTTTCTCCTACACTCTCCGTTGCAGGCATTTCTCACCAAGTGCCAGCCATGGGAAGAGAGAGGGAGAGATAGAAACTATGCTGAGATGTACATAAGGAGAATTCGACATTGTGTCATCTGCATGCTGTAATATATATGTAAGTAATGCATTTTTCCATTATGTACAGATGTTGGAAAGCTGGTATTTACTGAAATTGTTTTGTGGAGGGGTTTAACCTTGGTGAGTACAGCAATGTGTGTTTCCAAATCAAATAATATTTTTATTTCCTATGTATACATAATATTTTTCACCCTGTATGTAACCTACAGAAGCAAGTATTGCCATCATTTTGGGACAGGTGAAGTCATCATTCCCGTCATGAGCAGTTGAACACTTCACGTGATGTTTCAGGTTTGACACTGCAATTTCCTAATGCAGTTGGTAGCCACACAGGTGAGCCTTTGTTAGTCTTGGAAACCATGAAGTTGGATTATATTCTGGCCTCAAGTCTTCCTGACGTTCAGGGTTTAATGAATCCATAGACCTCTTACCCAGTAGCAGTAGAAATATGTTGGTTTTCTAACTGCCACTACTTGAGCTTATCATGACAGAATTCAGGGGAGTTCAGAACAGAATCCCAACCTTTCAATCACCTTTGTATTCAGCACTGGAGATGGCCTGTGTTCTGCTTTTAGCTGTGGTTTGAGTGTGATCTTGAGAGACTAACCACTCTTTTGAGGCTGTACCTCAAGGAGGCAGTAATCTCAGAAGAGCCCTTGTAGATATTTTTGTGTGCATGTGGGTGGTTCTTTTCCAACAGTACCACTACGAGAGGCCTAGAGATGAACTAAAAAGTAACTCTAGACTTTTATATGGAAAAATTCTGGAAGTCTACAAAAGGCTGAGGTGATTTGCACCTTTTCTTACGTGCCAATAAGTTCTCTTTCCCCATGATTTTAGGCACTGTGGAACAAGTAGCTCACACACTAGTGGGAAGTCACTTAGCGACTTGATGCCAGCAATGCAACTTTCTTTGCCTTAAGCATTTGGGAGGATGAAGTTGAATTAATTGGCTGACTCTTGAGGAATAGATTTATTAAAGAGTAAAAAATAATAATTAATCGCATGTAAAGGAGTCACCTAAAATCAAGATATTTGCCACCAGTTGTTACTGACTGAATCTAAAAGGGAACATTTATAGGCACCATTATTATGATATAGTTGTAGAAGCATAATCTGCACCAATCATGTATTGATTAATCTTATGAAAGTGACAGTGAGAGAAAGAGAAATTAAGATTACTTAGTAAACACTGGAGAAAAGATGGTATGATTTGTATCATTTTCCCAGTGTTTCTTTAAAATGAAAATTCAGTGCTATTTATCCTCATTAGGTAAGCTAAGAAAGCTTTATAGTGTATTTACAAATACACAAGTAAAATACCTACTGTACAACAGATGTTTACTAGTCAAATTTGAGAGATTTACATGTTAAAGTCAAAGCAGAAGCCACAGCAGTATATATCAACGTTGGGCATATTGCTTGTATTTTAATAATTTTCTCTCAGGCTTTGTTGTATGCAGTAGTTAATGTCCCACTCCTAACCCAAATACAGTATATTCCAGCTGCTGAGTAGTGAAGTGCCTAATGAACATTGGACACTTGCTTCATTCCTAATACCTTAGTGCAAATTCTACAAAAATTACTCGATCGCTTTTTGCTCTTTACCTTCTCTCCCTATTATAGAAGAGGGTCTAGTAAGAAGTCAAGAATTGAATCAATGTGAAAAATGCAATGACTGCTTTGGGGTTTAGAAATGTCCAGACTTAAGCCTATTCCTGACCTGTCCTATAAAAAGTTAACTGCTTTAGAATCTGAAATCCTTTGTCTGACCTTTGTTACTAAGCTGCTCAATAAGTAAGTACTGGAAAGAGGAATAAGAGCTTTTCAGAGAAGTTTGTATTCCATGTGCTCTTTTCCCATTTTTGTTATTTTATCTTCCATTATTGCAACCTGTGTCTTGTTTTCCCAAGCACCCTTTCAAATACCACTGTTAAATGGATATTTCCAATCCTGTTTGATTTTTTGTCGTAATTGCTATTCTACCCTGAAAAATGCCTAGGCAAAAACATTTTCTTAAGGAACCTATTTCCACTTAACGTGCTGGGCATCATCTTGGTTGATTAGCCTTATGGTACAAAGGAACCTATTCCAACCTTTGCACCAAGAAAATTTCAGTTCGATACAGAGACCAAAATGTTGTGTATCATTCCATTTATTAAAAGTTTGGCAAAAACTCTACCTGTAGTACTTTTGAGAATGCTGTTTCTCTGTTCTCATAAGCAATGCAGTGCCTCATCTAAAATGTGATACAGTGCCAGTACTCAGCAGTGGGAAATGTAAAATCTGGTTTCTTCATAAAATTGGCCGAGTACATTTCAAAACCTGAAGCATCCAATGAAAGTAAATACAAAAAGGTTCACAAAACTTTAGGGTAAACTAATTTCACAGTAAAAAGTAACAATGAGAATTTCTTAAAACTTTGTGTTTTTTTCCAAGCTACTTGAACTCCTTTTAGACATTGACTGTGTCACGAACACAAGAAAATAGAGGTCACTGAATGACATTCTCTTCATGAAGATGAGATTATAGCTAAACTGAGAAGACGAGTGGTATTGCTGTTACATTTCCTCATCAGGGCTTTAAAAAGAGGGGACAAGAAATCTCAGCTTCTTGCCTGTAAATTGTCATCTCTTTCTTTCTGTTATGACAATTGTCCTTTGATCTTAATAGTTACTCAGTAGGCTTTTAGAGTTCTTTCAATTCCCCAATAAATCTGGATGAGTAGTAGTTATCTATCAGTTGTTTCCACCACACTTAGCCTTTCCTGTCTTATAATGAAGCTATTGAGCTAGCATATGCCTCAGAACTCTCTTGTGTCTCAAGTATCTTCTTATTCTCCATTTTTATCTCTCTCTTTTATTACCATTCTGCTTTCAGATCCATTGTGTCACTGCAGTTATTAAAGTAATCTGATTTTCATCTCTTTCAGGTGAAGTATTTCTGTCCCTGCCCTCCTGGTATATATCACACCTCTCTTTCCTAGTTTACTAACATATCACATCTTCTATGTCCTGTTCACACTTAGCATTTTGTTTATTAATTACTAAAATTTATTATAAATTATGTTAATATTATTTATTTATTGTTTTTACCGCAAGATACTAATAGTGACTGATACCAGACATATTTATTTGTGGTGCTGTGTAGATACCAGCTTTTGTGAGAAAGCCAGTCATGGTGTGATACTTTAGTAACAGCATGTTCATACAAGTGGTAAGCTCAATGTCAATCCTTTGTCTAAATCCAGCCTGAAATTTTGGTCAGATATAATGGTTCATGTAAGCAGCAAGCTTACACAGTGCTGCATCTTTCTTTCTGTCTAAGACCTACAAAATTCCACTAGAAATAGTGACAGACCCATCTTCCCACGTCATGTCTTCTTTACTTGTAAGTCTCATTCTGTTTTCCTCTGCCACAGTCATACTGAAAGGAATGTTGGGAGTCACTTCTCCCTGTGCAGTTCATGTTTGAATTATCATATAGATGGATGTTTTGTAAACATTGATGGAAAAGGCTTGGATGCCCTAAGGAGTATATGTAAGCATATATGCCTTTGTAGCACAACCTAGCTATTTTGGTTGGACAGTAAGCCCTAGTGTTTATGTGAAATGTTTCCCTTGTTCTCAGGATATTTATTTTATAGGAATAATAGTCTGCTTCTTTCTAAAGAATGCCCTGTGTAGAGACATGAGTTTTATCTTGCACGCCAGCCTACATCTACATAGCATAACTTAGTGCCACAGTGAAATATGGAAACTGCCTCTGAACAGTATCAATACCCTAGTCTTATGCTCTATTTAGCCTAATTAGTAATATTGAAAAACAGCCTTGGTGAAACAGCACTAAAGTAGCTATACGGCTGCCAGTGCTAGAAGTAGACTGAATATCTCTGCATGGTATTTATCACCTAAATGCTTGAACTGATAAGAAGTTGCAAATAATTATGTTGAATGTCATGGGCCACACAGCTGACCATAAGAGGTGTACAAAAAGGCAGAGTATAAAAGCACTTTACTTTTTTGTTGTAAAAAGCTTCACTCACAGGGAAAAAAAAAAAAAGTCTCCAGCTCTGTTAAGATTTCTTCTGAGGAGATTGCAGCTGTTATTTCTGTTAACTACTGATTAAAGCTCAGCCAGTGGTCCTCTGCATATCTGTGTGTGAGTTTTGATGCTGGAGGATACTGTAGGCACACAGGAGAAGTAGTTCTAAGTATAATATGGGCCTGAGGAGGATATAATTGTACTTAATAGCAAAGTGGTAGGCAACCCCTGTGAAGAGTGTCTGTCTCTGTATAGGGAAGACCACATGAACTGTAGGACCATGTGACAGAAAAAAGGTCAGAGTTGATTCATTCTCTTTGACCTTGAAATCAATGAATGTAAGAAAAGGAGTTTCACAGGGTTTATCTATGGCATGTGGTTTGGGGTTTGAAATGTGTCATCTGACATTTGCTTACTGGTGGCCCTAGCTTTCTTTAACATTTACTTAATATCCACTAAAATGACACAGTCAAAAGCATAAGGTTAATTTTACTGACAAGTGTTCAGTCACTGAAACACAGCTGTGTCTTGCCTTCCACTTCACAGTTAATGCAAGCACCTTTTTATGCCTGCACAAAATTATTCAAGAGAGAGACTAAATAAAATTTAATCTTAAATCTACAGCAAAATTGTAGAAGACAAAAAAGGCAGATAGAGGGACCAGCAAATTCACAGCTTAAGGAACATAATATACAAAGTATATTTCTATCTCATTTAAATGTCACTTAGATTAAGAACTGAATTGTTTCCACCATTTCTATTTTAGGTAAATTATGGGAGATAAGCAGGGGGAAAAGGAAAGAGCTAGGGAATAAAATACACAGTGCATGAATAAATGTATTAAGCATCAAAAATTGCCTGTGTATTAGTGAATTTTCACTACATAAAAGATACTTTTGTCTTTCATTTGGATGAGGACTTAGAAAAGTTGTGACTGAATTATTTCCAGTGCACTTTCTTAGGGACAGTTCTGACTTTAAAATGTTCTAATTCTCCCAATAAATGCTCAGGTCCACAACACTGAGAAAACTTCCTTGTAAAGGACGTGATCTTAAATATATACACAAGAGGAATCTTGTTGGAAAGTTGTGGTATCTGGGCAATTTTTGTAACAATGCATACACCTAGATGATAATTGCCCTTCTTTCTTTCTCTGTCCTTTTTTCTTCTCTTTTTGTCACAGTCTAAAATAAATTTGGTTTACATTCTTTTACTTGCCTGTAGGTTTCTGTGTCTTTCATGTATGCAAAGATCAAATTTGAAGGAGCTTGCAAAAATGGATTTATTTGTTTTGAACAAGTAACTTTCCTCTACAGCAGACTTCATTAGCCTCCATGACTCCAGGAGATTCTGTTAAATCCATTGTGAATCATGCCTTGGGCTCTGAAGGGAAAAGGGGAGGAGATAGGATTGCAGAGGAGTATGAAATACATGTCAGGATATGTATTTGGTATATTTGTGGGCTTTTAATTTATTTATTTGTTTTTTACAAAGCCTTGCAGACAAAGATCACATTTCTTTGCAGCTGGTAGCATCCTTTACCTTCCAAGAGGTGCAGAAAAGCTTTTGTAATATTCCCAAATGGTAGTATATTGACATTTTGATTTAATTTTCTCTTAACAAGAGTGGGAACTTTACATGTTGGGTTGTGTAAGAAAAATAAATAATGGAGCATGGTGCATCTGCAAAATAGTAATAGCTGTAGTCTTGAGAGACAAATAGTAAGATATTTAATTAATCAGGTATGATTTTATGCCAAGAGCATGGGTCTTATATTGTTTTTTTACTACTCTTATAAAAATTTCTGATAAGAATTTGATCGTGGACAATCAGGAAATTTCTTATTACTTTGCATGAGTTTCAATTTATCTACTTTATATTTTCATTGATTACATGAAATTAACCAAAAGAATCTGTACAAGGAAACAAGCAGAAAAAGGCAAGTAAACCAAAAGTCAGCAATCAGTTATTTTCAGTGTTGTGAATTGCTGAGTGAACATACTGTGTCATGAGGAAATATCTACTTGCCCTTTGCCATCCAGGTTAATAGGATTATATTTTGGTTTAGGTCCTAACAGCAAAAGACAGTAATGCATGAAAACTCCAATTCTAAAAGAGTTAGGAAGTGGAGTATCTACATCAGTGATAAATACAGGAGTAGAAAGTAACTGCATGTAAAGAGCATCTCTCTCCTTCCCGTACAAAGAAGCCAGGAAGCTCGAAGTTATCTGAG
This sequence comes from Ciconia boyciana, assembly GCF_034638445.1. NCBI lineage: Eukaryota > Metazoa > Chordata > Aves > Ciconiiformes > Ciconiidae > Ciconia > Ciconia boyciana. The sequence goes on along the minus strand of NC_132937.1, from coordinate 75,683,005 downwards.
ACAACAAACTTTTCTGACTAATTTCTGTGACAGAAATTACCAAACCTAGAACTCAGGTGGTTTTAATGCCATATGCATTAAGCAAAGCAGATGACCTTTGAATGAATGTCCAATACATGAATTTGGAAGAACTGTCCTGAGATGTTGGTGACAACCACTGAGTTTTGGCCCCACTGCTTTTTGACAGTGCTAGTTGGATTTGGGCTGCTAGGTTGATATCATCAGCAACAGAAATGCTGTCAGGGAGAGGTACCACACAGCAGGAGGGGGCTGCTGGGCAACGGCCAGGGAGGTGGGCACTGAGGGTGGCAGTGAAGCAGGCAGCTGGACAGAGTGCAGCCCCACAGTGCCAGGGGAGACAGGGAGAGCAGGGAGCACTGACAGTAGCTGGGGACAGCCAGCAGGACCGCCATTGCCAGGCAAGCATGTGGTGGGTTTTCACTCTGCCAGCAGTGAAGAAAAATTACAAGAGGAAAAAGGATTATTGCTTGCTCAGCATCTGAAAGGTTGAAGCCCCACTGCCAGCCTGCAGAAGAACAACAATTTCTAGCATTTCTATACTGAAACTTGAAACTCTCTGTGGAAAGGTTAGCCCTTGCCCCTGGCCCATTCTTTTTCCAAACTTTTTCCCATTATGAAACCTGTTTGCTCTTTATGAAGTGAAATGAAATAAAAAGCACTGCCGAAGAACTTACCCCTTAACCTTCAACTTTAGTGTGACAATCCAGCTTCCCTCATGGCTAAAAAGATTATGATTGCACTAATAAACAGAGAACTTGTCCTTTTACATATTATATTGTGCATAAAAGCAAATTTTCATGAATCCACATCTGCCATGTAAAATTTCAGCTCAATGCACATGTAAAATACAGAGCTATAGTTCTCTAAAATAGGGCTTTTGTATGCTGTCCTCTTACATTTTGTTCTGAAAGGGGTGAGATTTCTATCAGGCAGTAGCTGACTGAGGAGGATTTAGTGATTGGAGAGGGAAGTGCTTTGATGTTTCCATCCACTTTATTAGATTGTAATTGAATTCCATGCCTTTCTTTTTGACATTTATAATCATAATTGTGCCTTTTAATAGCAGCAGAATGTCCAGCTGCCCTACTGAGGTATTAAAAAATATCAGTTATAAACAAAGGAAGTAGAATACTAAAAATATATTTTCAGGCTGCTTGGGCCATTAGTAGTTTTACTGAAATTAAAGTGTGAGGAAGAACACAAGAACCAAAACCAGTTCCATCCTTAAACTCCAAGTAAGGAAATACATACTATGGAATCTTTTCCTCACTCTAGAAAACTACAACATAGTGCCTTCGCAGTCCTGTCCTCCTCTCCCAAAAGCGATGCAATATGCTTAATAATGTTCATGTCTGTGAGCCTATTACCTTTTATGAATTCAGATGCTATGACTCTTCTGTCAGTACTTTGGAAGACTGTTCCATGGCATGCAGAGAGAGCGTGCTCTGTCCTTTAGCTGTGTTCTGGTCCCTTCAGACTGCTTCTGTGGCATCCAGGTGATTCTCTAGTTATAGCACTGGGAAAAAGGATTGGGATTTGCCCTAGAAAGAATTTCTATTTTTTTAAAAAGAAAAGGACCTAAAAAAAAAAAAACCTGCTCTGATACCTGAAACACTGAGGAAGAAGATTAACACAGCAGCAATGGAAAATGAATGTAAGATGAAAGGAGCAATAACACAGCGACTGCTTGGGAAACTGAGAATCATCTAATGCATTAAACAGTGTAAGCGGGAAAGACGAAGCTGCACAATATTCTCACTCCCGCAAACAGTTTGAGCAAGGAAGTTGTTGATCACAACTGGACACCATCCCTGCTGTTATAGGGAATTGTTCTAAACATTTTTTGGTTAAAATGGTGTTATATGTGGCAGTTTATATAATATGTCAGGCAGATTTATATAGTATGCCTGTAGCTCAAATGTTATTTCAAACTACCAAGATCTGCAGACCTTGCTCAGGCAAAACCCCCAAGTCTATAAAAATATCTACCTGTCAAAACATCTGAAATTTGACCACAAAATGTAATAACAATGGCTTTGTGTAATTACAGGTTTTAAGAGAGAGCACTATATTAATTTGATGAGGGCTTTTTAGTTGCTTGGCTAAACGAAATAACTAGAATGATTATTCTAGCTCTCTACTGAGTAAATCAGAAGTCTGATAAACATAGACTAATGACTACCTGACACTTACTTCATCTGAGTTTAACTGAAAATTGATTAGGCAATGGGAAAGGTGCTAGATATCAGTAGTTATCTGATGAGCAGTTTTGGAGAAATAAGGAAATCTCTCGCAAGATAACGAGGCTTTTGTGCTAGGGATAAAAATTGTTGTCAGGAAGCCACCTATATCCTGATTCTGGAGTTTGGGTCTAAAGCCTGTGCTAATATAAAATGGCCCAGTAAGGCTAGTTCTTCTCTCTCTCTCTCTCTCTCTCTCTGCTACTAAGCTACTAACCTATTATAGTCTGTAGTTTTTAATAATATATTCCATTTCACAATGTTACAGTCCTCTCTCACTCAGGAAAAAAACTTCTTTCCTTTTTTAAAATGTTCTTTAAATGTCTTAATGTTCAGAATATGCAGGATATAAAGCAGTGTACCAATTTTCTTTTACTTCTACTTTCTTGTAATGCTCTCATTTTCTAATATAGATGGAAATAAAGTACAAAGTTGTTAGTCTTCCCTGACTTTGTGGGTCCAAAAGTAGATTTGATTATGGGTTTCCCTGCACTGTGATTCACGCTCAGTCTGAAAACAATCTCAAAATGAGAGTATGTAGTACTCATAGCCCTAAATCGTTCCACCTTTCTTCCTGTCACCTGTTTTCACCTAAGTCTGATGTTAATGGTAATTATTTAATACCTGAAGCCCTTGGTAGAATTGAAGTCCTGGGCTCTCTATTTTTTTATTAGCTTTCTGTGACAGGTTGTAAGGCATTGGAAGAGAGGCTGGAACAATTCAAGACGACTGGTGGCTGTGTAAATCCACTACCCTTAGCTTTTGTGAGTGCACAACCCTCAGTCATTTCTGTAAAAACAGTAAAGTGGCTTTGTATTTTCCCCTCATTTATAAAAGTCCCTGTTGTTCCCTAAAAGCCATTTTGATTCAACTTTGCCTAAAGAATGTGAGGACAGCACTTGTCCTGTGAGTCATAAGAGAAATCTTTCTCACTTAGGGATATTTTCCATGGAACAGTTCACATTTGTGCTGATTTAGTGGTGTATCCTAACAATTTATAGAAGCCATAGCCACCTTTTCCCCCTGATTTTAATTTTATTATTATAAGTTTTTAAATGCATGCCCCACAAAATTAGTATGACAAGTTTCTTAAGCTCAAGGCAAGGAAAGAGTGTCCTGCCTCTTATTGAGATGAAATTTGTTACTTTGCTAAAAATTGACATAAAATAATTTCCAGTGTGTCTGTCAATTGAAATTCAATGTCCTTTACCTGCAAAATTAATGTCATTGATCATGCATGATGGAAGCTGGGTTTAACTATTAAAAAGTTTTTTTTAAAAAAACTGTGATTTTACAGTAGAATGGATGTTGATGGAATATGGGCAAAAAAAGGTATTCAAAGGCCTCTGCTACAATGACCTTATTTTCAGCTCTGCTTGGTCAAATTGCAAATCCTACTTAATGGAAAAAACGTCATGGAACAGTGATGTTGGCAGTTACTGAAGTCAGCTTCAATTATTGTTAATAGTAAATAATCATCCTTCTTCTAAATAAGACCTAGAAATCATTAAGCAAAGCCTCTATCTGCCATTTGTACAGATTCCTAACAGGTGAATCCACCTCATACTAAGAGATACTCTCTACAGAATATATTTTACTGTTCTAGTTTAGGTTAACCTACATATAATCCTGAATAAAAAATATTCAATATTCAGATTAATTTGTGAGTTCTCAATTTGGGATAGCTTTTTTGTGTGTGTTTAATTTTTATTTCAGCTATTACCCTCTTGTTTTGCAGTGGCAGACTTCTAATTTAGGGAGTTATTTTATGTAAGGAATTTATAGAATTAATCTGTGTCTAGTTTCTCCCTGTATTTTATATGACAGAAATAAGAAATAATTTCTTCCAGTTTGTGAGGTAGTTGCCTTTCTACCTCCTTTTTAGGTTATAACACAATAGGGATCAAAGTCTTTCATAGACTCTTTGATTGTGGCAATATACAATTAATAATAGTAAAAAAATTTTTTTTGTCATACACAATCTAATAGATATCAACAGATATCAACATTTTTACTATAAGCATGATGAGTATTCTCATTAAGACGCTGTTTAAACTCAGTGCTTATTATTTTTTTTTCATGAGGACTGGAAGACTCTACCATTTTCAGTTAATTACCTTATTTTTAAGCTTTGGTGCTTAAATTTGTATACAATGAGCAACAGTTATAATTTCTCTAAGAAGTTCTAAAAATACCTAACAGCAAAAGTTTATGTGGAATAGTTGATTTTAAACAGGCAAGTACTAATGTATAAATGTTACATTGTTTGTAACAAGTTAATTTGTCTAAATAAAAATCTACATTTGTGGTTTCATTTACCTTGAGGAAAAACACTTCCAACCTTGCCATATTGGGTAGGAATGTGATGCTGTTGTCCATTGTGGTTTTCATAAATCTCAGTACATAATACTTTCTATTGAGTGTCAGTTGGACTGCATCTTTATGGTATGTCTGTACTGTTTGTCGTTCATTTGTGAAAGGCATTGAGATGAATGACAAAGGCTTTTGTATGTACTTCACTGTAGTGAGTTGATATGCTCTCCAGCTATGCCTTTCTCTTTCCTGGGGCCATGGGAGTTCCCATCTGGAACAGCAAAGCTGAGTAAAACCCATCTTGGTATACAGATCACTTTTGATGTTGGAAGAGCTTATGGTGTTGAAGAAGATTAACTACCTGCATGAATGCAGATTATAATAAATTTGAGGTGTTTTCAAGTCTTTGGTCTCATAAAGGCAGAAATCTCACAGATATGTTGTCTGGACATGTAGGAATGGTGTTAGGAAAGCTAAAGCTCAACTGAAGATGACACTTGCAAGGACAGCACTGAGATTTTTTCTAATATGTTACATTTCTATCAAGGCCAAATAAGGAGAAAACAGGCCTGTTGCTGAATAGTGAAAGTGATTTAGTGAATGCAGTCACAGATAAATGTAATGTACCAAATACCTTTCTTGCCTTGATCTTTATCAGCAACATCTTCTAGGCATCTGTTTTTAGAGGCAGAATAACTATGAGCAGTAGAAGGGGATCTAGTCAATAATTACTTGTGAGAACTTAACACATACAAGTCCTTGGGACTGGATGAACTGCATCTGAGGGCGTGTCAGAGTCCAAAAATCTCTGACCAGGTTCTTTTGGATATTTCAAGTGTTAAGGCCATAAATGTTTAAAATAAAATTTACTTATTTGAAAACAGTTGATGTTACACGGGATTTCTGATTTAGCAAAGGGATACAAAATATACTGAAAGCACAATACAAATGTAAGTTATACTTAGCAAAAGTATAGTAATTGCGATACACAGTTCAGTCACAATACCAATGTGATTCCCATTACTGGTCTCTATAACATGCTTACCATCATGACACTGGGCCTCCCCAATCACTGGGAAGGCATACATTGGTTGAAGTCAGCTAAAGCCTGTTGCTCTCTTTGAAATTCTGTTGCTAGTTTTCTGGGTTCTATACTCTGTGTTGGGCTGAGCCAGATATTCACTCACCCCATGTTGGTCTGGCTAACTCAGGGAGACATTTACGTTCCCTCACTGAACTCAGGGAGAAAAATTTACACCACCACTTAATCCACTCAACTGTTGATAGCTGTTTACCTAAAACAAAGGTCACCCTCCAGTCCCTTTTTTATTGAGATAAAGTCAGCTTCTTTGCAACAGCTGTGGTCAGTCACACCATGCATTATTCCCTGAGCTTATTCTCACCCATCTTCTCTGAGCCTTCTTCCATTGTAGGGTTTATTGGTCAGAGTACATGGCTGATATCATAGTGAAGCCACTTCCTATCATCTTTGAAAGGTTCTGGAGATCAGATGTCCTCAGCAGCTGGAGAAAGGCAAATTTTCACCAACTTTCAAAAACCACTAAAAAGACAGTCCAGAAAAATACAGGCCAGTCTGCCTCTCCTTGGTCCCTGGGAAAATCATAGAGTCCTCTTCGAGTACATTTCTGAGCACTTGAAAAAGAACGTGACTGGGAGGAGCCAGCATGGATTCACCAAGGGTAAATCATGCTGGACCAACACGATTGCCTTCTAGCCTAACTAGACTGGATTTGTGGAAGAGGAGAAGGCAGTGGATGCCATATACCTCAACTTTAGCAAGGCTTTTGACACTCTTCTGCAATATCCTTGTAGCATGTTGTGGTCTGGATAGATTGATGACTGGATAAGTTCAAAATGAATGGAATGATTGCAAACAAGAGCTGCTGGAGCACCCTGCCAGGCTGGGCTAAGCTGAAGCTAAGTGTGGATATGTGTGCACTTTCAAATACCAGTCAGGAATGGGTTTTTCTGGTTTGATAAACTGCTTTTTCTGGAATGATACCACTGAGCATTTGACATTGCAACTGCTTTATTCTAGTGACATCTAAGGAACCTCAAACTTCCACTGTGCACTTTGATGACTGTTTTATGTCTGCAGGGTAGTTTTTACAGTCAAATGCCCCATATCAAATAAATTCGCCTTGGCACTACTTCTCAATAAAACAGTGGGGTGATTTTTGTAGGGTAGAACAGCTGACTAGAGTAAAATATCACAAAGAAAACAAGCTTCTTCCCATCCTTATAGTTTCAACAGTGATAAGTTAGGAGTCCCTAGAATTACATGCTACTTCAAAGCATTACAGAAATTAATAGATTCTTGTGCACAGAATTAGTGCCATTCTCCAGCTCTGCCCTGTCCGGCCTTGGGCCCTCCTGTGGGACCCACGTCCTGGCCTGTCCCTGGGGATGTGTCCAATTCCCAGGGCTGGGACTGCCCCCAGTGCCCCCTGGCTGCCCTGCTCCCCAAACCCAAAGATGTCTGTGCATACTCAGTTTCATTTTCTAGGTAGTAGACCACTGGCTCTCCACCATTGCTTTGGAATATCTGCACAAAATATTGTTATGAAGTATCCTGAGTAATTTTCAATAGTGGTAATTCACAGAAATGATGGTTTCTCAGTATCTGGTGTACCACCTGTCACAAGCATCTGTGCATTGCATTTACTGGCTTTTCAATTAAATGTATAATCAAAATAGGGTGTCTGTGGAGTGGGGTGGGGAGATGAGGCAGCTCCCCTGCAAGACAAGTTACAAACAAAAAATAAGGAATGTGCTAGTCTGGGAGGAAAAATCTCATGCTGACTTTAAGTGAATAGGAGGAGTGATTAAAACTAGGGCTCTTCATTTTATTCTTCTTCACTCTGATTACCTGAACAAAAACGTTTGCCTAATGTTGACGAACTTTTCAACAAATCTGTAAAAGTGACCCATTTGCACATGGAAGGTGTAATTGCACGTAGGAAGCAGACAGTTTAATGTCTAATTACCTGTTTTATGCATGTAAATGTACCACTGAGTCCCATTGAAATTTGACTATTGCTGAAGCAGAATAAACAGCTGAATTTCTAGTACTCATGGCTTTTAAAAGATGTCTACAGTTGAATGAGACTGCTTTTACGCAGCTGCCTTTAAATATAGCCCGCCTTTATTATATTACCTCCATCCCCTAAGACTGCATTACAAAAGGTAATGGTTTCTCCGCTCCCACTGAACTGCATATTCAGCTGTTTCATAAAACTACAGAGGAAGGAATACATTTTAATTATTAATTGATACATCTTTTCCATGTGCCTTTTCCTAATGCTGTTTATGTGATGCAAATAGTGGTGGAGGTGAATGTTTTTTCTTTTAGCCAATGAAGTGTATTTTATCACATGTTTTCTTCTTTCTTTTTTTTTTTTTTTGTATGTGTAGCTACATAACATTAGGCTTAAAAACACTCTTAGCTCCTTGGATGTATTGCCATCATTAATCTAGACACTACACAATTATTCAGTGTGAGGGGAGAACGTCAGATGATAATAAAGTTACTGGAAACCAAATAAAATATGTTTTCCTACTGCAGATCTGCTTATGTGAGGAGACTGGGAATATTCTGTTCCATTACTTTCTTAGTCATTTTGCTCCCTGTGCCTCTGATTTCACCTCTGGGAATCACAGAATGACTCAGACAGCTGCTGTAGGTACAGGAGTAGTGAAATGAAACAAAGGAAAATTCTCCATTTTATGGTACATTCCCAGACTACAAGAAAGGTAAAATAAGTAGATGATTGTTGTCTATTGAAAATCCGATTTCTGAGAAAGAGAATTAGTAGTAAAAACCCAAATCATTCTACATGCCTTGTAAGCAGTGGCTTCACCTAATTAGCTGCAACTGCACTACCTTTTTAACGTTTCAGAAGATATCTTCAAAAAGTCATTTTTGGAACTTAGGCTATCTATAATAGCTGTACTGACTCAGTGGTAACATAAGAAGTGTGTTAAACCTCATATAAATGTACCATTAGCATTCTGTTCTAATTGCTGGGATAATTCTGTTAACTTTTTCATTATTATTTTTATACCTACCAGGGAAGATAGCTGTCTTTATCTACTCTGTGAGGCTACTGAACAGCAAGTACACTGTATGCAATCATTACCTTTAGCTCATTCTGCTGGCATCTTGCTTCAGCTTCCAGGAGTCAGCATAGCCTTTCTAGAAAGTAACCTATCTTTTCATTTTAAAAGCAATTACCAATGACCTATACCTGAACAGACCTTGTAATACCTCTGCTGCTGGGGTTTTTTTTGTAAGCTATTGTGTACAGAGGCTCAGCCATCTTCTTATGTCTCAAAATCCACCCTATTTTGTTCTATATTTGTTTATTTTTGGCCCAGGCCTTTTTATCCAAAAAAGGGAATGTCAAAGCCAAAAAAGTTCTTCTTTATGTAATAGAGAAAAGGAAATCTCTTGTGAAATGGCCTTTCCTATCTGATGCTGAGACATTATTTTTTCCTTTACAGATGACATGGTGTTCATTCATGCTTAGTCCATTTAGTAAGTAAACTAGCAAATGTGCCAAACAATTGAAATACAGTAGTGAATTCTTTATTTTTAACCTGCTCATTGCAGAATGGGACTGGATTAAAAACTGCTCTGTGTGGTCCATGACAATAGTTAATGAGAAGGGAATATTCAGAAACTAGATTTGTGAACTCCAGGTTTGGCATGGAAGGATGGGACTCTACTGTGGAGAAATACCACTGTCCAAGTATATGCTGATGCATTTTAACATGTGTACTGCATTTACACCAGCTGTTTTGTTTGGAATCTGTGATGTGTGTAATTGCAGGCTGAGAAAGGGTGCAGGGGTGCTCCAGAGTGTGCCCCAGATTTATGGGGGATAGGATATCCAGAGGAAAGGATAGCGAGTGTTGATTTCAGAGGGAAAATCAACCTTTATTGCTGCCATGATTAGAAGAGTTGCGCTAGGTGGGCTGAATTTCAGCTAGCACAGCTAGGTGAAAAAAACCTGTATTCAGTTGACATTTTTTTGTGCACAACATTCCTACACGGGAACAATTTTAAAGCAAAGCAATCTCTCCCACCTCCCTGCAATCTGACTGATTGCATTTCAGGAACTTGTCAGCTTTCCCATCACTGTTATAAGCAAAACAAAACACAAAAAGTGCAGGATCAGGCTTGATAATATTAAACATGTATAATTAATATTATTTTAAACATGTATGAAACAAATATTAACATTAACATTAATGAAACATTAACATTAACATTAATTAAACATTAATCATTAATTAAACAATAATATTAACATTAATTTAAACAAATATTAAACATGTATATTTATTATATAATTAATATTAAACAATGTTTATAGAGTTTCCTTGTTAAGTTCCCTTGCTTAGTCTTCATGGTGGTGTGAACATAAAAACACAGAATTGCACAACTTCAGCTGCCGATTGTGTTTTATTGTTTTAGGATTATCAGTGAGAGCTAGGTCAACAGCTAGCTATTTGTCAATATCACGGTAGATGTGAAAAAAAGCAGGTTTTTTATTTGCTTGTAATGGTGTAATTGCCACCACTGTACTGGGGAAAACAAATGGTACACTTCCATGGTGTTACATGGGTATGCTGTTGAAAATAATAACTGAATATAATAAGCTTAATTGTTGCAGAATTTTCACTTCATATTTGGAGCTGACCGGGAATTTATGTTTTCAAGAATGCCACTTCCACTATTTTAATTCTGTGTGAAAATTGAATAATAATATATTATTTGTTTGTGCTCTTTCTATGAAAAGCTAATATCTTAAATAGTTCTTTTATGACTAAAATGCACTTCAATTATTTATAATCTTCATTCAGTTTAGTTTTGTCTTTCTAAATTGTTTCCCTAGCCCCCACCCCTACAGATAGTTTTAATTGGCTTAATTGTATTAGGCAAATGATAATTGTAAAAACTAGCGATTAGTTTCTAATGAGATTGATGGCTAATTTTCATGGAATTAACAGAGTTTGTATTGGAGACTGCCACATGCAGTCTAACTTTCTAGAAGGCCATAATTCAATGTAAGTTATGCAGCTACTGATGCCTTTCATTGATTCTGCCTGGCACTACTTTCTGCTCTTTTCTAGGTGAAACAGTTCTGTTGGAATTATCTACTAAGGTGATAACTCATAAATATTTTTTAATTGTATTACTCTATCTTGATCTCAGGTTTTAAGTACTTTTTCTAACCTCTGTCTTCATCAATGGGGAGAAATAAATGAGATGTTGAGAGGCAGAAACCAGAAGAGACTGCTCTAAGTTCCCAAGAAGAGTGAGAGTTATTTGCATGAAAGAAATCAAATTAAAAATAAAGCAAAATAAGAAACACTTAAAACACAATCTTAACTCACTGAAAGGCATGTCTCCCACATGATGGATAGTTTCCTCTTTTCTTTCACCTTTGAATTAGTAATAAACTTGTGGCTGAGAACATGGCATTTAGGATTCTTCATTTTGCTGGAGGTGCTGTATATAAATAAACACTTCATGTAACAAAGACATGCTTTAGAGCTTTTTTATGCTCTGTTGCGGTTCTGAAATTCTGACTGAAATTCAGTGCAAATGTCAAAAGAATGGGATGAAGTTTTCTGTGGGTCTGCATTGCTTTTTAATACAAATTGAGAGTAGCTCCAAAGTTCTTGATGTGCAAAACTATTGTAATGTAGAAAGAGAAAACTTCTGGATACATTTTTTTAAATTAAAAAATGAAAAATTCTTTGATAGTTAAAATATTTTATGTAAATATGTACCTCAGAATCAGCAAAATGATATTCTAATTGGTGCTATGCACCTTGCATCTGAAACATCTCCTGTTGCTTTTTCAATAATGGCGAAAATAAGGGTGGTCTTCAGCTTTAAACATTAAGTTAGAACTAAAAAAATAAAATTAGATTGCCATTATAATCTTAATCAAATTTCATGTAATGAGTGGCAAAGTTTAAAAAATAAACAGCAACAACAACTGAATTGGAAGAGATGCTTCTGTCCTCCTTATCCATCTTACGCATACATACATTTTATTTATTATCCTCCTGATGTGAGATGAAATGTCTGTGTCTGGCAGTGGAAAAGACATTTCTTTGGATTCATAATATTACTGAACACATTTCCACAGTGAATGCTTTCCTGCTTCTTGGTGAATATGAAGCTGAACAAAGCAAAGCTAAGAATTAATTCCATTCTGAGAGAGAATTGATACTTGTACAACCTATCATCACATTTTTGTTAAAATGCCTTTCTTTGCTGATGTTCACAAACAGCAGACATTTCTTGATAAGGTAGAACCTTTATGAGATTTAAAATCAGCAATTCACTTGAAGAATTAAAATGTTTTGTAGGTTTATGCCAATATATGAGTCTAATTTTCTTCCCTGACACTGGGTAGTGTAGCAGTGGGATCATTTCCATGGTGAAGTATTACTCAGCATGAATAAGGATGAAAGAAATGGATCCTAAATTAATGTAATGTGAAGAAAATTCAAAAGGCAAGTGTACTTATAACATAGTAAGACCTCAGTTTTCCCAAGCATCAGTAAGGTATGTATGGATGATATGTTTATGGATTTGCTGTAGGTTCCATAATTACGATATTCAATTTTTATTTAACTGCAGCCTGAGATAAACAGGGATGTAGGACTCTGTTCTGTGAGAAATCACACAAGTTGCTTCAGTGGGTCTAACTCTATGCTTAGATTGGGTAACCCCTATGCATACGCTATAATGCAGTGAAAATATATTGCTTCAGATGGGCAAACCACCTTTGGGCTGCACAGATAAGCAATCACTCTGTGATAGATAAAGATTAGCTAAGAGTGCATTTCATTTTAGTCTGTTGAGGTTCTTCTATAACACTAATCACCGTGAACATTTTCCAAGGAAATAGCAGTGCATGTTATTTTCAGAAAGGATGTGAAGAGTGAGAAATAGGCAAGGAAATACTATCTTATACATCAACAAAATACAGATTTGCCTGAGCACCCATCAGAGATGGAAATCAGGGCTTTTAAATGTGTCTGTTTAAAGAAAAAAAAACATAGCAGCAAAGAAGCTGAAATTATGCGAATTTAATCTACTTGGGAGGAGATGGATAAGTTTTGTTTTGTTTTGCCTTTTTTTTTTAAGAATTAACAGAAGCATTTAGAAGCCATGATGTGATAATGTAGAATTTAAGCTAAAATAGGTATTTTGGAAAGGACAGGAGAGAAGGCAATGCTACCTAGAAACTTCCTGGAACATGTTAAGAGCAAACGTGTCAGAATGTGAAGGAAGTCCACAGAGGAATACAGTTTACTTCTTAGGCTTTTGGTGGAATGGCACCGGCATCAGAAGGTGGAGATACTTCAGATGGATCTTTATAAAGTGAAGATTGTGACAGATGCAGAACCAAGGAACTAAATAAAAACTCCAAACAAAGCATCAGCTAAAGTATGCATTGAGATGCTGGGAAAAAATTCCAAGGGGAAGAGAAGACTATGGAGAAGCTAACAGATTTTAAAGGCTCTGAGAGGCAAACTGCAAAAGTTTGGCATTTTCAGTTGTCAACTCTGATTTTTCTCTAAAGCCCACAAACCACAGATGACAGAAGTGGGACATGTTTAGGTGTCAGCTTCAACCAACTTTACTAGTAGTTTGAAAGGACATAGTAAATGGTGACTGTTGAAGTGCACACCATTTTATTTCATCCTCACACACATGACAGGACATTTTAGAGCTGGTGATATCTTAAGCTTGCACAGTTAAACATGCTGCAATGTATCCGTCAGACCCCTACAAGAGTGGATGATAAAGGCTCAACAGAAAATAAACCTAACTGAGCAAAAAATCATTAAGTATATATAGCAAAGACCTGCTGGATTGTGTAAACAGATCTGTAACTTGGAGAAAAGGAGGGAAACAAGGATGCCAAGAGATCAGTATTTTGTGCCAGGAATGAATACAAAAGAATAGCACAAACATGGGCAGAGACAATCAGAAAAATGAAAAATGTAACCAGCAAAGGATCATAGAAAAAACAAAATCTTTTATAAATATTAGAAATAAATATACAAAAGAAAGAATGACTCAAAACTTAACAAAGCTTATAAATAAATGCCAAATAATAAAATAAGAAGCTTTTGGGGATGGAAGTAGGAAAGGGAAGTTTCATCTTGACTGGACTCTTCACACAGTTAATTTACATCACAAAGGAATTGGAGGTGTTGGCCAGAGTAGGGGAACACACTAAACAAGCTTTAAGATAGCTAAACATGTTTAACATGAATAGGATGGATGGAAATTAACCTTAAGTACTTAAAGAATTTTATGGAGCCATGAGCTGTTGTTTCTGAGAATTCATGGAGGGTGAGTGATGCCCAGAAACCAGAGAAGAGAAAGCACATAATATATCTTTAAAAGAGGGCATCAAGATATATGCAATAATAGAAAAGTGAGCCTGATGTTACTTGCAGAAAGATACAAGCTATTAAACTGTATGTATGTAAATGAGAAGATGAGAAGAGCATACTAGTTCTTTTAACACGTAAGTTGAATTCAACTTTTTCTTTGGCAGGATGTGGGAACTCATGGGCAATGGAGAAGATAAGCTTCAGTAAGCTTTATCTACTCTTCATATTCTCCCATGCAAGTTAAAAAACAGATATAGAACTGAAATTACTGTTGTGTGAGTGCACAGCTAGTTCAAAAACTATACTCAGTGTGTTGTCACTGATGGCTTTCTGTCTAGCTGGGTGGTCATGCCTATTTGGAAAGACATGCCAAAAGAGGTTTCAGGGTGCTGTTCCATAATAATACATTCAGTAATGATTTGAATAACTGGACAGGGAGAACACTTGTAAGTTCTTGGTGGATAACAGCCAGATAACAAGGTTTGCAAGTGGTTTGAGAAACAAGATTAGAAAACAAACTGATTTTGATGCACTGGAGAACTTTTCTGAAATCTGTGAAAAGGAATTCAATAATGATAAGTAGAAAATAGTTGGCTTTAGAGGGAAAAAATAAAATTAAATGAGATAAGATATAGGTTTATTTTGTTTAAATCAAAATAAGATTATGGGGAAAGATTCTATTTTAACTAATTTGTCTGCTGTGTGATTATCATAGGAGTCTTAATGCAATAATTAATTTGAACACAAAATTAATTTTTTTAGTACTGGCTTATCTGATCTTCCTGTTACCTAGACTGACATATTCGCCACTGAATCATCCAGCCACCATATGAATTTATCTAACCCTGTGTATTTAGCTCAAAAGAAAGACTGTGGCAACAACTGTGTTTTTTCTCTCTATTTTTTTTCTATTTTGGATTAGCAACCAGTGAAAAGACAGAAAAAAAGGAAACAGAGTTGGAAGTGAACGATTTTAGTAAATCATGCAGTAATTTATTCTACCCTAAGTCAGGTTTAGCTATATCTGGAATAACTCAAGTTCATCACATTGGTAGAAATATTTTTATTTTTGAAGTTGCTAACAAAAGCATTCTGAACACTTAGCTGTATTCATAAGATGTCTCCTTTTCTCTTTTCCTCTTCAATAGACTAAATGAACTCTTTTGACCTTAAATTCCAAAGGAAAATTATTACTAAAAAATCCACAATAGCAAATATAAAAGGGCTCCAATAGATGTCATTCTGAAGCATGCTTTAAAATTCTGAAAAAAAATTCTAGTTTTCCATCAGCTATCACCACTTTTTTGTGATATTTTTGACAATTTTTGTTTATATTTAACTGATTTTTTTGTTTATAACAGAGTAACATTTTAAAGTTATTATGAAAAAGTGTATGCATACACAAAATTACGTATTTTTTCAAAAAAAGCTGAGACAAGTAGTCTGGCCGATGTGTTTGTAGAGAAAGATTTTTTTAGTGTGCATGTTGGATGAGAAGTGATGCTAACTAGCAGGTATTCAACATGTTCATCTATCTCATCTGAGAGAATCTCTGTCAGATGTGATGAATGCAATCTCTTACCTGTCTTTTCTGTTATGCTAAAAAAATATTTGAAACTCTAGACTCGGACAGTTGCTGCCTCTCAATGTTTTTGAAGAACATTCTCTCTTTTACTTGCTATTATGAAAAGCTAAACCAACTTCCCTAGCACTTTTGTTTCTTCTAATTGTTAGGTACAAGCAAGTTTGACTACAGCTATATTTGCTTGGAAAAAATCCTATTATTTCTTTTCTTTGGGTGTTTCTTTGATAAGGTTCTTAGAAGACCTAGGTAACATCCCAGGGATATCCAGCTAGTGAGTCATTGAATCTGGATACAGGGGACAACCCTAGTTTCTTAAGGCATTCAAAGCTATTTTGATAAATGAGGTAAATTCCATTTCTCTATAGACAGAGGGAAGAACTCAATGATATCTTTTATGTTAGGTTTGTCTATGTAAAGAGATTCTGTGTAGAATCCATTACACTCTCCAAAAGACTGGAGGTTTTAAGCCATGGTTGGGATATGACTATATGTGGACAAAGCTTCCTCCATTCTAAATGCAAAATCGCTGGAGAAGGCATGAAATTGGAGCCAAGACACAGGATTGCCATGATAGACTGTTTACCTTGGTAAATTTTAGTTTTGGTAAAATTTACTTTTTAGATAACATTTAATTTGCAAAAGTAACTGACATTTTGTTTTCCTTATGGAATCATTTACAATGAAACATTACACTCTGCATATTTTTCAGTATTTGTATGTGAAGAAGCAAATGTCATTTTGGGCAGTAATGCATGATATGATTAAAACCAGGTACAGACTATAAAACAAGGTTCAAATTGCTGCAAATCTTCTTTTTCCTAAATTATTTTTTTATGTAAGTCTAATGTGCCTGAGTGCAATTCTCAGTGAGGAAGATGATCTTACTTCAGTAGATGTTAATGTTGCATTAGGTATCTTTGAGGCCTTGTCTGCTTCTTCCCATTCATGGATGAACAGCAGGTAAATACCTTAAGTGGCTACTTCACTGATATAGCATCAGTCAAAGAAAGACTGTGAGGAAAATCTTTGCATGGCTGGACATTGATAAGGTGTGTACAGCCTATGTGGCAGAAATCTGGTCTAATACAACAGAATAGTTTCACCATCAGAAAAAAACCTGTATTTACTACACAGTGTTTTTGCATCACTTTTAAGACACCTTCTGTTATTCCTCTTTCTCATACTTGAAACTATTGGCTTCATAACAATAAGATAAATATCTTATCTGTATGTATAAGTAAAAATACAATTTTGATGCATTGATTTGGTCGATGCCTACTACAGTTACTCAGTGCTTTCAGACATGTAATAATAAGAGAAGACGGAATATGCATGCAGAATGAGAACCTGAAGTTGGAATTATTCTTAATTTCTGGTATCAAATCTGTATCAATGTTATTCAGTCCATTAAATTATCATTTGAAGGTAAATCAGCACTATAAGCATAAGGTACATAAGATAGCAATTTTAGAAGGCTAATTACTGGAATGGAATCAGATCATAACCTTTAATATGACATTTGGAACCATAGCTTTCCCAATTATGTGATTTTTTAAGCTGTTTTTACAGAGCAGATATTTTCCTTTCTGAAATGGCATTTCCATTCTATATGGCAAAAAATAGTGAAAGCAATGACTTTGTATTCAAAATGCTGTAATTTCTTTAGTATAAAATAATACAGGTTTTCTTCACTATAAAATATAACTGGTGATTAACTTGAGCATAGGAAAACAACATTCAGTATTACTTTTGCCCAGTAAGTAGGTTCTAAGGAACATATTTGCTGCAGGAGATTATGCACATGAAGTCTGATTCAAATCCCTAGAATGTCATGGAAAGGCTCTCGTTTCCTCAGTGTTGAAGAGTGGGGGTAGCACACGTATTAGGAGGAGCTGCACTTCAGTTGGAAACTCATGGATATACATGGATGCTCTGGCTTTTTTACAATTACAATACACCTAGTGCTGACAAAGCCTGTTAAAAGGCACTGTGTACAAATAAACTTTGCTGCAGCTGCCTCTGTCCAACCTATTACTTAAAGAATTGTGCCATGGTATAGCAGGCAGCTGCATTTATGTAGAAACTTACTGACTTTGTATGAACTCTCCAGAGGCATCAGTGGAGTTTTCTGAGCAATCTGATGAATTCTAATTTCAGATGAGAAATTTTCTGCAGAGAGTGTAGGAAAAAGCACAGCACTTTAGAGATCTCTGTACCAAGAAGAATAGCTGTCATAATCTTTGGAGAAGAGGAGATGTAATTAAAACAAACACACCTGACCAAATCAGATTTAGATTCCATACCATTTATTTCTGTATATTCTATCCAAATTAAACATGTGATCAGAAAGACTTATACTGACAAGCATAGTTGGCTTATACTGGGGAATAAACTTTCAACCTTTATGGTGAATTAATCTTAAGCCCCAAAGAACAACTTTCATCTTTGACAACATCCACCATTTACAGATATATGAACATTTTGAACAATTTTGAAAGAAAATTCCTATCTCATTTTGTAAAAATAATCACAATATCATATGTGATAAAATGTGGCATTTTTTGCTCTCCACTTGGACTGAAGGTGGTCTTCAAATATTTTCAAGAATTGGAATTTTGTCAAAACACTTTTTTCAGATTAAGGAAAAAAAATATTTTTCTCACATGGATCATTCTTAAAAGGGGGAAAACTCAAAGGCCTAGGAGAAATGTTCCTGTCAAAGCAGTTGAAATTGGTAATTTTTGTGAGAAGCTTTATTCTATTAAAAAAAGCAACTGTAGCTGAGTCTGAAACCGACTTTTATTTAGAATGATTTGTGGAACAGCAGTTAGTAATTTGTGGTACTAATGTTAGCTAAACTAACCGGGCAGTTAACTAAACTATCCATGTGTTGTGTAAATGATATATCATTAAGAGAAAAAAATGAATGTGAACAGTGCAGCATCTTGTTTATCTAGCAGGTTGGCCATCCAGTGAAGTGGTGGGCAGCAAGACAGACACATCCTGCAAGCTATTCTGCTTGGGGGGATCCAGCCAGCCAAAGCAGCATGTTAATTTTGACATTCCTGCTTTATGCTTCTTCCTTCAGACTACCTATCCATGAGAAATAAAAGAGTACAATAGTTTTTTAACTCAGTCTGACCATTGGTTCCTAATTGCTGGCATCTTTACATTATTTAAATCTGACCTTCCTTTACTAAGGACTGTGAGGGAGAAACTTCGGTAGACATTAGCTTCAGATGAGTTTTTTAAAATACTTTGGACTTCACTCACCCTCTACAACATCCTCTTCCAGGCTTTCTAATTCTTTCACAGGCCAGAACAAGAAGCATTTGGCAGCAGCAACTACTATTTCTAGATGTAATCTTCATCTTCAGTAAATCTGTCACAATAAGTCATTCTTGATGTAGTATTGGACCAGACTCTAATCTATTATGTTATTGTGATACATATGTATTTTATAAGAATCAATTACACAGAAAACAAAACAGGTGAACAAATTGCTTTTGCTTTGTGTGTATTCCTTTTGCTAAGAAGCTAAACTACACCATGCTACTGTCTAGTTCACAAACCAAACATCTCCCCTTTGTTTTAGCACTTAATTCAGATGCTGCAGTCCAGGAATAATGTGGAGGTACCTGACACTAGTGACTTACGTGTAAAGCATAAATATTCTTTTTATCATTTGTTTGGTTCTGAGTGGTGAATTGCTAGAAAACCGAATGTGGAAATCTGAAGGCATGCATTTCACATTACGCATGGCAGCATGGAATCATATTAGGAAGTGACTGCCATAACAGCACAAGTAAATAATAGCATTTTAGAGAACAACAACTTCACAGCAAAAATCATTGCACCAAGAATCTGTGTGTTGTCTTCTTGACTTTTTCGTTATAACTCAAAGTGACTTAACAATTTAATTTCAGAGTTCAAGATGAGATGGTAAGAAATGGTCCAAGATAATCAGATATCAGATAATATCAACTGGCAAGAGACACAAAACTCTACCAGATGTTGAACTTTCTAGCTGCTGTGGTGCTGATTACTTTTTGTTTCTTTTAATAGATTTGCAATACTTGACTTTGCTTAGGTTTTGTACCACACTTGGTGCATTAGATAAAGTAGAGTAAATCTGCAGAGCTTGTGCAAAGACACCTGGAGCTGCCCCATGAGAAACCTTCTTGGAAGGAGGAGTATTGAGTGGAGTGCAGTAACATTCAAATTGGTTTTGGAACAATATATAATCAAGGTCATGCAGATTTGTACCCATTATATCAAACATAACAAGTTACATGTCAGCTTTTAAGTTCAAGCTGAAAAACTTCTATGGGCCTGAGCCCCATTGATAATGGATTGGGCTAGCACTATGGATCTCAGTACCATACTCCTGTAATATACTATGGCAAGTCTTCTGTTATGATTGTAGTAAGAAAAGTACTCTGACTCCATAAGGCATTGCTTTAAAATACCATGTATTGAAGCTAACACTACAAGGAAAAAGAGGATAATCTTATGTTCTTTCAGATGCTGAAATTTTGCAGCATCAGACAGACTTCCAGTCAGGACATGGTACACTGTACCGATCCTTTCCATGGGCGCATTCTTCGGCATTATAGTTTTTAGAGCTCTTGCAGGATTCTATTAGAAGAAAACAATGCAATTCATCTTTTTTATTGTTAGGAAAAAGTATGTTCATGTGAGATCATGCTGCTTCACTCTAACATAAAGACAAGGACCTGCAGGTGGTGCCAAGTGGGAACTGCCTACAAACTCCTCCACTATGATTATCTAGCTAATTTCATCCTATTGCCAAGGGATATCCACAGTACAATGCAGGCATGAAGGAGAACCTATACATGCAGCATAGCGCAGTGTAGCACAGTGCAGCACCTGCCTGTGCCTACTCAGGTTAACTGCTCTGTGGTCAGTAACTGCTCAATGTACAACAGCCTCTCATCTAGGATCAATACAGCTCATTACTCAATGCAGATGTGCTCTTCGAAGCCTTTGTAATCTCAGTCTGATTCCCCAGACTTCAGTCTTGCATGACTAGGGAAGGAGAAGCTATGCTTCCTGAAGTATATTGAGAGATGATAATAAATCTTTGTTACATTGTGCTTGTATTAAACACTAAAGCAGTTGGAAACAGTGGCATTTACCACTGTTTCACAGGGCAGCTGAGATTAACTGAGATCTAGAAATTCAGACAGGTTTCAGTGCTTCAGCTGCTCTTCATTTTGACTTCCAACCCTCATTCATCAGCTATGGTATCTGGATTTGAATAAAGACACATTTCAGTCCATTAGAGGAGGATCTGGCTACCCAAAGGCCACACTGAAGGCAAAATTTGTAAGACAATCTACCAATACTGAAGCAAGTGAAGTACAACTCCTTCTGAAAGTTCAAGGGTTGCAAAGACAATATACAAGGTAAAAATGCCATACATTTTGCATATGTTTGCACATTTTAACCATTCAGGATACCTATTCAGTAATCACAAGCAGTGAATCAAGTCGTGATACTATTTATAAAGCTTGGAACTATGGAAAAAAGAAAGGAATCACTAGGCAAAGTGTGTTTTGCATATAAAAATATGTATGTTGGACAAATATTACTGTCAACAACCTTACTGTAACATCATAGAGGATGATGACATCTGGAAATGAATAGGCGGAAATTTACATTCAAAAACTAAAGGACTATTTACTGTCACATCTGAAAGTCATGATTTAGGTGATTCAGAGAAGCCTAGCCACAGTTTTCCTTCTTAGTCCATACTAGGACAAGGCCTAATCAGTCCCTCTTCTGCACTTCCATGAACAAGATTTTCAAGCTTTTTGAAGACTTTTTTGTCCTCTTCTAAAGATGTGTGTTACAGCTCTGTATCCAGCAACTCATTTATAAAAGGCAGAAGGTAGCTCTGTGATCATTAACAAAAACATCAGCTGATAATTATAACATGTAGGAACAAATTCTGAGCCTGCAGCACTTCTGATTCCTTCCTTGTTCTTGGTACCCAGTGCAGTTGACATCAAACTAGTGCTGGACCTATCGCCCAGTGAGTTTCACAAAAATTGTCAGGGCCCTGAGAGCATCTCCCCTCCTGGATGTTTCACTGTTGGGGCTCAGGGCCATATGGCAGCGATAGTGCAGCTGAGGGCTGCCCCTTTCTACTGATGGCCTTGGAGAGACACTTGGAGCCAGGGCAAGCTCTCATCCCTGCCTGTGTTGTTGCCATGGCTGGCTCCTGGCTCTCCATCTCATGCAGACCAGCTGGCCCTCACTACTCCATGACACTGGGGCAGAACACGTTGTAATTTAACATTAATTTTCCTCAAAAACATAGAAGAAATTTCTTTTTCCTAATGGCTAGCCATGCCTGTTTTGCTAACTACTTCTCTTATCTTTTCTCTGCTCCCTGTAAGATTGCTGCTCCCATAAGGAAATAGCTGCTTCCCTCATCGCTCCTGCTTGATCTATTACATTTAGTAACTGATCGTCTGCAACAGATACTCCTAAGTCACCCAGTTTTTGATCTTATTCAACCTGTTTGTAGTTTGGCTGTGTATGTGTACTGCTTGGCACAGAATCCTGTACTCCAAGTGTATCTGGTTGTTTAGGGAACTAAGATTATTCCTCTTGGATATCTGTGTAAAGGGGTAGACTGAGCACATTTGATCAGATAAGGGGAAGACCAGATTAGTTCACTGGGCCCTGCTAAAAATTCCTCTTCATCCTCACTAGGTACGAGTAGCAAGAAGCTGCAAAATGGATACTGTACGGGTAGGTTATAAGGTGATGGGAACTATAGCTTAGGGGTTCCTCAGGAAGGATTTCTGTGGTTCTCTGCTGTGCTGGGAGATGTCTGTCTTTGTTAATAAGGTACGTGACTATGAGTGAGTGTGTACTGAACATACATGTGGCTCGGTGTGTTTGCATAGGATTTGGTGCTTGGGAGAGACACAGTCTGTTTTTCTTCATCCTGGCATTTATTGCCAAAAATGTATATTGGAATACTTACAACAATTCCTCTTGGTTAAATTAAATATGGATTTATGCTAGTTACGGAAATAAAGTTTTTATAGAGCTGTTCCTGCTCAGCTAGTGATTGAGGAATTAAGGCTGGTCTAAAATTATGGAAAACATGGCAGCTCTGTACTGCCATATATAAAGTATAAAGTGAGAAAATCACCTATCTACACTAACACTGCCTCAGCACCTCAGTATAACTCCTTCTATTGAGGAATCCTCTGTTGACAAAAGCAATAGTTTAATTAGTGATTGGTTGCTGACAATACTAATACAGGATGTGTGTATCTATCAATAGTTTACCACACTTGAATGTAGCAGGCAAATGGTACCCCATTAGCATTATACTAATGACAATGTTAAGTTAGTATGTTGGTTCTTTTTCCCGAGAAATCTTTGAGAAGCTTATAGCTATAATCAGTGAAAAATAAGTTGTATTAAACATAACACAGCAAATTTGTTCCAATGTCATATCAGATCTCCAATTACTGAGATTAATTAAGAAAAACTTGAGCTAGGCTACTAATATGATGTTCTTCTTAGATAACAAGTGTTAATTTCACCTCAAATGCCTTTTTTGTAATAGCATGCATAATTATTGTTGTATGAAATCTGAAAGTAGTAACAGGGATAAGTATCTGACCTATTTTTAACCTTTTTTCCCTCTTATTGGTGCAAAGTTGAAAGAACTGTTCAGCCACCCAAGCAGATTTTTACAAACAATGTTCATCTGCTTTTCTGAGTAGGAATCTATACAGTTCTCATGAACTCTAAGAAAAGCTATCACTTGAACTGAGTGCCAGACTAGTGCTTCTCTTTTATAAAAGATAACGTGCAAATCACTGTGCTACATACCATCAGCAGAGCAATTAATAATCCCAGTTTAACGCACTGTCTAGGTATAGTGAAATGAAACAGGAAATAATGATTATATTCAACTACAGACTGCAAGTGCTGTGGTAAACTGTAACCATAAATGAAGGGAAACAGTACAGTAAATGTATTCAGTGCTAAAAATATAGAAAGTTAGACTCAGAGTCATCACTTTAATAAGCTTCCTAAAAAGTAATTAAAAGTTTAAGAAAAAAATATGATCTAAGAATTATTTTTACATTACAAATACAAATGTTGTGCAACTCTCTCATTCAGTGCATGACTCCATATTCACCAAATTGTGACTGGAAACATAGTTTGTCCTACTGAATATAATAAAATATTTTCTGTTGACAGTAACAATTATTTATTCTATTGAAATTCAGAGCAGTTTGCAGTCATCAAAAGCATCTGCACTTAAGTGATTAGAACCACTGTGTGTCAGGGATAAATAGGGGAATGGATTTTAAGAAAGAAATCCTTAATAATTCTGTAGAATAAAATTTATGTCTAATTTTTAATTAGTTTTAACTAGCTCAGGGGTGGGTTTAAGGGTTTTAAGTAAATGTGTTTACTTTATCCCATTGAAGAATGAATGAAACAGTTTAAGTATAGAAAACTTGAGTGACCAAACCTAATTGTTTAGTTTAATGACATGTAAAGTACATGTGGTGCTTAGCAGATAACATTTTCTCCCTCTAGACCACAGCACTTAGAATAAATGTACTGAAACGCTCGGGGAAGTTGCAATGTTTTTATTGTTTTGATTTGTTTGGACAAATATATATATGTAATATGAAAAATAATGTTAGTTTGTTAAGTAGCTGTTGCTGTGATTACCTGTGTGTATCAGTGTATCAGTGTATTATGAATTTAGAAACAGCTGTGTAAAAAATGAAAGCCTTGTGTTTTTTTAAAATTGGTCAGAACCCATCATTAATGTTCTGTAGAGTTCAATGGATGCAGAGCGTATAATAGTCTGGCCACTGTTTAGAAGTACTCCATCTAGAATTTAAAAATGAATATACATAAAAATGCATTGGAGTGAATTTCTTTTATCTTCTGGAAGTTCACCAATCCATTGTACACAAGTAGATACTTTTAAAAAAAATCTAGGACATGTAGTTGCACTTTGGGAGCTTTGCTATCAAGGAAGCACATTTAGTTTCTGCTAAAGAGACTTACATTTTACTTGTCTCCTAAAGTAAGCAATTGAAGTTCAAACCATCTCTCAGTGTTTAGAAGATATGAAAAAGAGGAATTACAATGCTTAGTATTCCTAATACTTACATTGTTTCTCATTTTTATTTGGTATTTTTAACGTTTCTAGAAGTCTTGCAGGAGCAAAATTTCATATGATTTGAAAAAAAATATAATTTCAAAGTATACTAAACACCTAACTGTGGAAAATCTCACAGTATTTTTTTTGTTTGCTTACTCATACCCGCAGTATCTTACTGAAAACACAAATATATGTTCATAGCATTGTTAAGAGATTTGAGAAACACTATTCCCCTTTTATTCATAAAAGAAATGAAATAACGGTGAGACAAGAAACTTCTGAAGGTTTCATGGGAAGTATACAATTGAACCAGCCCCAAATGTATATACCATATATCTTGTTGAGAAAGTCAAGGCTACAAGTAGTGCTGTCATTGTTGGTGCTGGGAAGCTTAACTACATACAGCTGGAGTTATAGATGGGGAAGTACTTGGACTGCACCTTACTCATAGAATCATAGAATCATAGAATCGTTTAGGTTGGAAAAGACCCTTAAGATCATCAAGTCCAACCATTAACCCAACACTGCCAAGCCCACCACTAAACCATATCCCTAAATGCCACATCCACATGTCTTTTAAATACCTCCAGGGATGGCGACTCAACCACTTCCCTGGGCAGCCTGTTCCAATGCTTGACAACCCTTTCAGTGAAGAAATTTTTCCTAATGTCCAATATAAACCTCCCCTGGAGCAACTTGAGGCCATTTCCTCTTGTACTATTTGTTACTTGGGAAAAGAGACCAACAGCCACCTTGCTGCAACCCCCTTTCAGGTAGCAGTAGAAAGCGATAAGGTCTCCCCTCAGCCTCCTTTTCTCCAGGCTAAACAACCCCAGTTCCCTCAGCCGCTGCTCATAAGACTTGTGCTCTAGACCCTTCACCAGCTTCGTTGCCCTTCTTTGGACACGCTCCAGCATCTCAATGTTTTTTTTGTAGTGAGGGGCCTAAAACTGAACACAGTATTTGAGGTGCAGCCTCACCAGTGCCGAGGACAGGGGCATGATCACTTCCCTAGTCCTGCTGGCCACACTATTTCTGATATAAGCCAGGATGCTATTGGCCTTCTTGGCCACCTGGGCATACACACCCCCAGGTCCTTTTCTGCCAGGCAGCTTTCCAGCCACTCTTCCTCAAGTCTGTAGTGTTGCATGGGGTTATTGTGACCTAAATACAGGACCCAGCATTTAGCCTTGTTGAATCTCACACAGTTGGCCTCAGCCCATCGATCCAGCCTGTCCAGATCCCTCTGAAGAGCCTTTCTACCCTCAAGCAGATCAACACTCCTGCCCAACTTGGTGTCATCTACAAACTTACTGAGGATGCACTCGATCCCCTTGTCCAGATCATTGATAAAGATATTAAACAGAACTGGCCCCAGTACTGAGCCCTGCGGAACACCAGTTGTGACTGACCGCCAGCTGTATTTAACTCCTTTCACCACAACTCTTTGCGCCCAGCCGTCCAGCCACTTTTTTTACCCAGCAAAGCGTATGCCCATCCAAGTCATGAGCAGCCAGTTTGTCCAGGAGAATGCTGTGGGAAATGGTGTCAAAGGCTTTACTGAAGTCTAGGTAGACAACATCCACAGCCTTTCCTTCATCCACTGAGCAGGTCACCTTGTCATAGAAGGAGATCAGGTTAGTCAAGCAGGACCTGCCTTTCCTAAACCCATACTGACTGGGCCTGACCACCTAGTTGTCCTGTACGTGCCATGTGATGGCACTCAGGATGATCTGCTCCATAACCTTCCCTGGCACTGAGGCCAGACTGACAGGCCTGTAGTTCCCTGGATCCTCCTTCCAGCCCTTCTTGTAGATGGGCGTCACATTTGCTAACTTCCAGTCAACTGGGATCTCCCCGGTTAGACAGGACTGCTGGTAAATGATGGAAAGGGGCTTGGTGAGCACTTCTACCAGCTCCCTCCGTACTCTTGGGTGGATCCCATCCAGCCGCATAGACTAGTGTGTGTCTAAGTGGTATAGCAGGTTGCTAACCATTTCCCCTTGGATTATGGGGGCTTAATTCTGCTTCCTGTCCCTGTCTTCCAGCTCAGTGGCTGGGTACCCTGAGAACAACTGGTCTTACTATTAAAGACTGAGGCAAAGAAGGCATTAAGTACCTCAGTCTTTTCCGCATCCTTTGTCACTATGTTTCCCCCCACATCCAATAAAGGATGGAGCTTCCCCTTAGCCCTCCTTTTGTTGCAGAAACATTTTTACTTACCTTTTTATAGAAACATTTTTAATTGCCTGTTATAGAAACATTTTTTACCATTTACCAACATATTGCCATTTATAGAAACATTTTTTATTGCCTTTTATGGCAGTAGCCAGATTAAGTTCTAGTTGGGCTTTGGCCCTTCTAATTTTCTCCCTGCATAACCACATGACATCTTTGTAGTCCTCCTCAGTTGCCTGCCCTTTCTTCCAAAGGTCATAAACCCGCTTTTTTTCCTGAGTTCCAGCAAAAGCTTTCTGTTCAGCCAGGCTGTGCTTGCTCCCCACCAGCTCATCTTTTGGCACATAAGGACAGCCTGCTCCTGCGCCTTTAAGATTTCCTGCTTGAAGAATGTCCAGCCTTCCTGGACTCCTTTGCCCTTCAGGACTGCTTTCCAAAGGGACTCTGTCAACTAGTCTCTTAAACAGGCCAAAGTCTGCCTTCCAGAAGTCTAAGGTAGCAGTTCTGCTGACCCCCCTCCTTACTTCTCCAAGAATCAAAAACTCTGTCATTTTGTGATTGCTACGCCCAAGACGTCCTCCAACCATCACATCACCCACAAGTCCTTCTCTATTCACAAAGAACAGGTCCAGCAGGGCGCCTTCCCTCATTGGCTCACTCACCAGCTGTGTCAGGAAGTTATCTGCCACACACTCCAGGAACCTCCTAGGCTGTTACTCCTTACTATATACCCTGGGTGTTCATTCTCACTGATCTTATTTCATCTAGCCGATTTCCTGTGAGGTTTTTGTAGTTGTCACAGGAAGTCAGATCTGAGATTTAAGTGGTAACAATGACAGGAGTGTTAACATATTTTTATTCACCTGTTACTGTATTATTTACTTGTGAAACTCACGGGATTGCTTAGATCTGGCTAGCTTTTCCTGACAGTGTTTTTATTTATTTAATTCTCCACTAATCTGCTGTTATTCTCATCATTCTCCTGCAAGGAAAGAAGGAAGAGCTGGTTTCTCCTGTTAATCCTTTGTTTTACTCAAAGTACATTTTTGTTCTAAGTGTTGCTCCTTCTTCTGCAGCAATGCCTTCACAACAGTTTGGACAGATGGAAGTCCGACAGAGCCTTGTGAGAAAAAGGCCTAGCGCAGGGGAGCGCAAGGAATTAAGTCTGTGACTACTCGGGTCCCCTCCTTCTGAAATTTGGAGCCTTGCACAAATCTTTCATCAAGCTTTATGTGGCAGTACTTCTCAGAAAGGTGGACACACTTTACTTATTACTGTCAAGCCTCAAATACCTAATTTGTTTTCGAAGAGCCTGGGGAGCCGTTTTAGTTCTGCTGTGCAGTGGTGCAGAAAAACACATGCTTTTGTTTCTGAGGATCAGTTTCTCTACCAGGACCAGGACAGCAATTTCTTTAGTGTTCCACCGTTGAAGCAGCCTAACACTGGAAAAAAAAGTTATCTTTGTGTGCTGAAGTATTATTGTGCTCCAGTGAATATCAAAGACCTCTTCACAAGTGCTGAATTGGCATCCAATTATCATCCTTTTCCATGGACAGGGCCATCTCTTTCTTCTGTTGATAAATCTTTCTTCTGGAAAATTTTGGCTTTCTGTGGTGACAAAAAGTCTGATAATACAACCTAGTTGTTTCTAAGAATAATGAAATACTGGGAGTGAAAGTCTGACTCCATCAAAATCAACAGAACTTTTGTTAAGAAATTCAGAGGAACCAGGACACTATGTTCCAAGAAGGACCCTTAAAATGTGTTTTCAGGCACACTTAATAGAGAGCAGTCAAATGCACAATGCACATAGTTTGATACTGAAATAAATTTCCTAGTTGATGTTCTTTATCAAAGCCTTGTGGTGCGAGCACAACAAACACCATGATAATTCTAATAATATACTTGGATGCTATAAAGTTGAAGAGTATATATAAAAAAGATAGGCATTTAAAATTGTTGCATCGTTTTACCTGGTGTGTGTGTAGGCAGGTGTTTGACTGTTGTTCATATAAGACATAGGGCTTAGGGACAGGTGAGGGCATTGCACAAATTTGTTAAAACCTGTATCAAATATTTTACCCAGATACCTCCTTTTTTCTTCCCTGCCTTCCTCTCCATTTATATCATTATATTATTTTAACTAACTTGAAATATATATGAAATTAAGAAAGGTCAATGTTTGCTCTCACCATTTATTTCTGTACTGTTGTTGTATTTGTATTTTACTATTTGCAGGTCTGATCCTGCTTTCTTGTACAGGCTCCAGGATGGAAGTTAGTGCGTGTAAAGTGCTGTTGCTGCTACACTGGGCCTTTGTTGGGCTTTTACGTTGAGTTTCATATTCTCCTTTTATTATATTTACTTGTATTTTTCAAGTAAGTGAAAATTTTCAGTGTGTGGCTTTGGTTTAATCACTAAATTACTTCAATACTACATTGAATAATGTGGAAATTATCTGGGAAAAGTAAAGAATAAATAATTTCAATGGAAAAAGCATTCATCAAAACAATGGCAGTGCATACTCACTCTTATTATAAATATAACCCTGGAAACCAGGCAAATGGTTTGGTATAGTGACATTGTAGGTAATAAGTGTTTGTGGTAGAGGACCAAATAAGCAGGGCTAAACAGGATGATCTCATAATGGAGATTAGATGTGGTTAGGTCAACTTTCTTAGCTCCACAAGAAGACACTAAGATTGAGTCAAACAAACCATTTCAATGATTCAGAGCTATGCTCAGAGGTAGTCTGTTCTGTTTTATTTACTTTTCTTTACTGCTGAAGGTGTGTAAAATATGTGCTTGTGCTTCTTAGGTTGTAAAGACAAAATGTATTTTATGACTGAGAGATTATTGGTTCTAACTGAGTGAATATCCAAACACCACTCTTCTCAGAGAAGAAAAGGGAGATCTGTCTGGTTCTTAGCAGGCAGCTTTCCTCATCACAAAAGCACAGGCATTATTGGCAGCTTCATTAACTGTCATCACCAAGAACAAAATTAGCATAAAAAGAATCATACTTCATCACTTAAGGTGGTTTATTTAAGTCATAGGTGAGGTTTATGAGGGATTTTTCTTGCTTCCCTTTCTGTAAATGTTCTACAGCTAAACCAGTACATTGTCCTTTTAGAACCTTCCATTACCTCTTGAAGTTTTAGTGGGCATGAGAATAGTAAATAAACCTATTTCTCAGTATTTCTAAGCAAGATAGTTTCATTCTAATTTGATATGGATAAACATTCCAATTACTCTATCACAAAAATATTGAATATCACAGAATATTGACATACAGTGCAGTACTATTCTATATTTCACATGTATATCAGTGTCAATATCTGAAAAATGAAAGTCAGCAAATGTTGGAATGTTCTTCTCATGCAACAAATCTCTCTACTGAAAGGGCAATTTCAGCTAGTGAAATGGAAAATACTGAAGCTGGAAAATGGAAGCTGAAGCTTCTCACCTTATATGGTCAGTGCTACTGTTGTGGGACAATGAAGATTTGTCAAATGGACTTGCTGACTGGCCTACATGGTAGGTCATGGTAGATATATGGAAATATTCAAAACCCAACTGGACAGGGTCCTGGGAAACCTGCTGTAGCTGACCCTGCTTCAGCAGAGAAGCGTTGGACTAAATCTTGATAGGTCCTTTCCTACCTAAATGATTCTGCGTTCTGTGATCAGCATTTACAGGTGTTCAACAGTAAGAAAAACCTTTGGGATAACATGCTGTAAAGAAACACTGTCTGTCAGCTTGCATGTATTTAATTACCAAGTCAGGTAGTACATTTGTCACTATTGTGATTTCTGTGATAAAAATCTGTGATTTTTTTACTTAGTGGAATAATTTTGGCTGCTGCTTTTGTTCATTTTCATTAAGGTAGACTTCTAGCTTAAGCTAGAAGTCAGAGCTTTTGGAAGCCTCAGTACATAGTTTAAATGAGTTCTTTCTTGGGCAAAACTTACATTGGAAGGAAAATATTCCCTATGTTTACAGTGAGAAGAGATGCTGGTATTTACCTGTTTGCTCTGGAAACATTAATATGGAGAAAGGAAATATTTTGTGTACAAACTTATTCAGAGAAATGGAAAAACAAAAGACTATTCAGCCTTAAACCAATGTGTGCAAGGTGTGGGAAGAGGAAAATATTTACAATCTTATTAAAATTGGAGTTCTGTGTTACCTTTTATTTGATAACACAGCTGCAGGATTTTCTTGTCTCTGCCAAAACCTCCAGCTGTTGTTTATTACCCCCTCAGCTGTCCTGATGCACTGTTTGCAAATCACTGCAAGTTTGATTATTGAAATGACAGTCTTTCTAAAGAACAAAAGAAGTCCTTCCTTCCCTTCCCTATTCTCTTTGTGAAGCAGTCACTGAATTTTTTTCATGTTTTTAGAGATTTGAACAGTGCCCTTTGTCTGTTGTCTTACTAAAAAGATCAATTTAAAAAAAAAAGAATGACTAGAAATTCTGACTTGATTAACAAAGTGCAAAATGTAATCCCCATGTGTCTGTTTGCTGAACATAACATTGGACTAAACCAAAATGAATTCTTGTTGAAAAAAAAATTCCATTCCATGCAGGTGTAGTAAAGAATCTGAATGTGCTGTAGTTAACTTGTCCTGTTGAGAGGAAGAATCTGGCCCTTAATATCTAGCTTTGATTAGAAGCTGCAACAGCCAGAAATGCACAGCTTTTACTAAAGTGATAATTTACATATCATTGAAAAAGCTGAAAGCTAGATTTTGAGCAGTGGATAAGTGACCCTGGAATGTACAAGTGAAGCTTGAAACGATGCCATACTACTGTATTTCAAACACTAGACGTTTTTGTAAGAAGCTGTTCAAAAGCAGGCCTAGTCTTGTAATTGCATTAAATAACCCCAGGGAAGTTCTATTACACTGCTATCAACCCACGTTACTAATCCTACATTAATGCAGAGTGCATCACAGAACTTTTCCTTAAATGCCGTTCATTTCTCGGAGCTTTTTTGGACTACAGCTGTTCATACATTATTCTAATATTTAAAATATTTTAAAATAAAATTTGCAATTAAAAGTTTATAATTTTATTTTATTTATATATACTTACACAAGTGGGTATTCTTTACTCTGAAGAGAAAAATAATGTGAATCTTTCAGGTCTGAGTGATCTTGAAAAAATGTGTCCTTTTATTTTCCAAGGAAGTTATAAAAAAAGACATTTTTTTATGTTATCAGAAATGATAATTTCCAATTAGGATCTATGGTCTTCCAGTAATTGTTTTTCTAGACTGCTAGCTGCATGCTAATACAGTTAAATAAAGGACAATTATTGATGACCTAGGCAAAAATCAAACAAAACTTTTAAGCTTTGTTAAGCAGCATCTGGAAGAATATACTTAGATAAGGTAAAACAAATTATTATGTTAAAAATAATAATAATAAAGTAATTTTGTGTAAGATTTGTTTGGGAACTGTTGATCTCCACACTCTTATAAACACATGTGCTTCACGTTTCATATTTAAAATCAGTTGTCAACATCGCATGTGTAGTTCAGTGTCTGGTTACCAATTCTGTATATCAATATCATAGATTGACAAAATGTCTGGCAACTCAAGGTGCATTTGGATGCTTGAATGGGAAACCAGAGGCTCTGGACGGGCCTATAAATAGTCCAGTGAAGTCAATGAGATCTCTTATTTAAAGTTGAATTCCTTTGTTGACACAGTAATTGTCCCTATATGCCACTATTACCAAGTTAGAATATCAGATGACTTGATAGTATTCCTAGAAACAGAACTATTTGAATACTTACAGACTGCTGAGCCAGTGTGGCAATCTGGTACTGTCACATATGTGGATAAAACATTACTAACAGATATGAATAATTTGTGCATGAAAAAGGAAATTTCCAGGTTCTGGCAGTTCTTAGCAAAAGGCAGAGGTTTGGGTCACAGATGACACCCCTGAAACTCACCATGTGTATAAATAAAGAATGACAAGCAGAGACATTGGGGCCAATGTCACAAGTGTCTGTTTTAGATGGTCTCCTGTGAGGGTGCTAAGATAGACCACAGATGTACCAATGAACATTCAGTATTTTCGAAAAGTCAAATGGTGTTTACAGAAGAGACTGATACACACCAGCTTTATAATACCCTAAAAACAGTGCTAGTGCACTCTGTTGTATGGTAAAATACCTGAATTCTACATAAGTGTCAGGAATTAGGAAGTGCAGATTTGGAACAAAATCCTCCCACAGTAGAGGAAGGGAAGGAAGTTAAGTCAGTGAAACAGAGTTTTGCATGTGCCACCCTAACTTCTTGTTCTCCTTTGAAAAACGGGTCTCACTTTAAAAGTTTTGTTATGTACTGTTGTTGCGTTAAGAGTAACTGTCGTGTAGGAGTCCGAGGAGTGGCTGGGGGGGGGAACCCTCCCGTTGAGTCACGAGGTTCAGACAGGACCCCCTTGCTTTCTAAACTCCTTCTCAGAGAGGAGTCTAGGTGCGGCGAAGTCCAGTCCTAGTCTCAGACTTGGTCAACGGTTATTTTCTAAGGACTGTATATGCAGCCATTCATCAAAGTAAAGGCGACAGCGTTAATTTAAACGCGCCACACCCCCAGTCTAGTCGTGTTGCATGAACTGTCACGGCCACATTAATAAAGAGTGCAGTTTATTAGAGCAACAGATACACAGATTCTTTGGATTACCGGTGATAAATTTACTGTCTGCAAAGCACGTGCAAATACCAAGAGTATGAGTGACACTGCTGGATATAAACGCGTTAAAGATGATAAAGCAACTCTAGAGAGATTTCTAAGTTTCCTGGAGAGGCACTTGGAATAACCAAGTGTTCAAATCTTACCCAAAGGCGTCCCGATGTGGGGGAAGAGAGGCTCAGCCCGTTGACTGATCCCAGAGGTCAGAGTGGTACGCAATGGTGTCTTCCCTAACATTCGCTTTCTCTTAAGCCATTTTATAGTATCTTTCACCTTTCGGGTGGAGCTTGAGTGACTCTAGTCATACATCTTTGTTTAGGATTGGTGTAAAGTTTTCTCGCTTCGCTTTTAAAGGTATAGGCTAGGAAAAATTCAAAGAGCAAGCTCAGTGAGGGGTGGCCACACCTTGGAGGCAGGTAGCTTTTGGGATGGAGGTGTGTTTTGGTATTATAAAGATGTTATAATGAGCAAAGTTCATCAAAGGACAGCATTTTGTCAGAAACATGACAGACTGTTGGCCCAGAATAGCAAATGTGCAGCTTACTGGTCACACACAATACCTTTGAGTTCCCATTTAATTGCAGAGCCTGGCCGCGGCGTCTCCACACCGCTCCACCCTCCGAACAGTACCTTCTTAGAGTCAGTACACCAAGCTCCCCTGGCATCACTGACATCTAAGGTTACAGGCCTAGGGAACTTCCATGGAATGGCCTTGCATGTCAGCTGCATTCCACCCTGGAATCTTCTTCAATGCTGTACCTTACCTAAAAGTGTGAATATAAGTTTAATTTCTAAGTCACCTCCAGCAACACATCCCACAACTGTAAATACTGCATTGTGGTGAAAATCTTAGTACATACAGTAACTTGGCAGAACCATGTTAAAGCATTTTGGAGGCTGCAGTGTGTGTCACATTAGAGACTTTTAGCTCTGCCTGTGCAATATGGTACTTTATAGGTAAGCTGTATCCTGTAATTGCTGATTGTAAGGGAGGTGTCTAAATATGGAACAGCTAAATGTGGAGCCCTACAGTAAAGGTTTTGTAAACATTTTTCTTACAAAAGCAAAAATCACTGAGAGAATAAAAATGATCCATGAAAATTTTCTGACTGCCTGTAAATATTGTGCAACATTTAACCCTCCAGACCCTCCTTTTTGCCAGAGGTTTGTTGTGAGGCTAAAGAACATTGTTTAAAATGGAGACCCCACTATGTGAAGCCAAGCTGATCACTGGGAGCATTTCATACAGCAGCCACGCCTTGGAATGAATTATGTACTCCTCTCTCCTGCAACCTGCAGACTTCACTCTAAGTTTAATGAACACTGCTGGCTTTTACATTTTATCTATTTTTCTTGTTTATCTTGTAACGGGAAGTGGCAGGCCAGCTTATTAATATTTTTTTTTTATTAAGAAACACTGCTTTTGATGTTTTCTTAAATTTCTTTTTAACAATTCTATATATAATATAGCAAACAGTAGGCTGTTGAGTCTTGGGCATTTAGAGATCTGCAAAGTTTTACCTCATGACTTAGACTATGATTCAAGGCATCCAAATTTAGTTAAAGATTACTGTAACTAGTTCTGTGATTCATCCTATCTCATTGGACAACACATCTATCTTAAACATCTCTCATAATATTTCTAAAATCAGGTGAGGTTGATTTAGTTGTATTCAACTCAGTGTGAAGTCAATTAAAATTATATTAAAAGGAAAAAAAACCCCAAAGATATTTCCTTTGCGTAGGAGATCAAGAGGTGAAACAATAATTTCTAGAAATTATGCTTGAAATTTTTCCTCTTCCCATACACTAGCAAAGGAGAAACAAAAAACACACACAGAGGGTTCTGTCTCTATCTTATAATGGTGCAATGGTGCACCCTCAGTGTCTGAGAATTTATTAATTTGCATGAGTTTTAGGAAGTGGAAGAGCGGCTATCAGGAGGTGTGGGGTTTTAATTTAAGTACAAAGAAAAGAATTAAGCTGTCCTTTAGGAGGGAAACTCCACAATGTATATGGGAATTGAACTGATAAACAGAGTTGATATTTGGCTGTTGATTTGACTTCAGGCAGTGTAGCTGTAATGTGTGGCCATTTACGTGGGAAAAGCCCCTGTTCTAGTTGCATGTGGCACTGTATGAAGCTACAGCTGGAATAGGAAAGAAAATTACTATTAACACTGGCAGTAGTTGATTGATTATTTTTTGCTAAAAAAGCATTTGCCTTTTTCTGTCCTTGCATAGCCAAAGAATGTACTTTCAAATCACAGAATCACAAAATGGTTGAGGTTGGAAAGGACCTCTGAAGGTCGTTTTGTCCAATCCCCCTGCTCAAGCAGGGTCACCTGCAGCCAGTTGCCCAGGACTATGTCCAGGTGGCTTTTGAACGTTTCCAAGGACGGAGACTTCGCAACCTCTCTGGGTTAGCTGAGGTTTGGCTTTCCTCACTGCATTTCTGCATGCTTGGACAGAGTCTCTGCATTCTTTGGAGGTTACTTGTCCACCTTCTGCATGCTTCCTTTTTATGTTTGAGGTTCCTTGCTCATCCATGCAGGCCTCCTGGCATTTTGCCTGACTTCCTGTTCATCAGGATGGACTGCTCTTGAGTTTGGAGGAGGTGATCCTTGAATACCCACCAGCTTTCTTGGGCCCTCTTCTCTCCAGGGATGTATCACATGGGACTCTACCAAGCAGATCTTTGAAGAGGCCAAAGTCTGCTCTCCTGAAGTCCAGTGTTGTGATCTTGCTTTTCATCCTGCTTCCTCCTCTCAGGATCCTGAACTCCACCTTGTCATGATCACTGTAGCCAAGGCTGCCTTTGACCTTCACAACCCCAGTGAGACCCTCCTTGCTGGCGAGTATGAGGTGAGCAGAGCACCTCTCCTCATTGGCTCCTCTATCACTTGGTTCAGGAAGCTGTCATTGGTGCCCTCCTGGATTGTTTGTTATGTTGTCTCTCCAGCAGCTATCAGGGTGGTTGAAGTCCCCCATGAGAACCAGAGCCTGTGAATGTGAGGCTGCTTCTAGCTGTCTCTACAAGGCCTGATCCCCTTGCTCTTCCTGGTCCGGTGGCCTATAGCAGACATCCACTACTATGTCACCCACATTGGTCTGCTCCTTACCTATAATCTCTCAGTTGGCTTATCATCCATCCCCAGGCAGAGCTCCATGCACTCCAGCTGTTTTTTCACATAAAGAGCAACTCAACCTCTTTGTTTTCCTGGTCTGGTCTTCCTAAGGAACCTGTATCCCTCCATGGCAGTGCTCCAGTCATCAATATATTTTACCTTAAAAAAGTCTGGCCAGTCATTTTATGATGGCCTGGTGTGGGGCTAACAGACATATACTTCCTTTAAGAAGTTATTACCAGCTGAAAAACATTGTGCCTAGGCATGGGAGTCAAGCCAAACAGCACCAAGGTCTAATTATGTATGCAGAAGGCAAGCTAACTGACTGAAGAGTATTGTGAGTTTATTCCTAATCACATATAGTCCTAAGTATTCCCTGCTCATATGTTTCATTTCTCAATTTCCTTTTCCAATCAACCTGTTTCTTCCCTAATTAACTTTAGTTTATTTATTATACTAGATAATAGAAGAATAAGACTGTACTCTCAAATTTAACTTAAAAAAATATTTTATCTCTGCCCAGTAGTCAGCATTCATGAGTAAAGAAAATAGGCAAATAATAATGATTCATCTCCAAAACATCGATACGCAATAAAAATCTAATCGAAGTTTAAGAAACACAGACATTTTGCATTTAGACACATCATGGCTTTGGGAAAGAGTAGGTAGAGAAAGAAAAGAATTTTTCCTTCAATGATTCTTACTAAAATAATTTTAGTTGTCAATCATACACTCAGAAAAGTCCAGAACTCAAAACTTTTCCTTTTTGAAACTGTGTCCTGTCCCTGACTTCTACAGAATATTCAATTTGGATCATAAGTAATATTCCTTAAATTCCTTCCTGTAAAATGTTATGTCTGTAAAGAGTAAAAATGATCAGAGGAACCTTTTCAGAATCCAAAGAATCAAAATCTCTTGCTTCAAGATGCTGAGTTCTGTCAGAACTTCAAGAGGGAAAAAGGCTCCTGATAGTGCTAAGAAGTTTCATCTCACATTATTTTTAATTTTTTATATATATAATAGAAAATATTTAAAATGAAAATTTCAAACAAATTTTTTCTCTGCAAATTGTAATTTCCCCCATAAAGCTCAAAGGAAAATAAGTTTTCCTTTTACAAAGATGTTCATAGAATTGACTGGGTAAAGTGTTAGGATATCATAAATTGTAAGGGAATTGTTCTGTGCAAATGTTACTATGGAACGGTAATTAATATTCTCCATACTAAAATCAGGTTCAGACTGAGAAAAAGTATGAGATCCTGTATGACGTAAGTGAACTATTTAGGAATTGCTGTGTTGTTCTCATTTCAGTTTAAAAAAGAAAAGGAAAAAAAAAAACAGCACTAATGCACACTAAATGACAAGTCTGTTTGAAACCCACACATGATACTGAGTTGTTATATGTTGTTTCTGTGGTACTGTTGTCTGAGGATCTTTCACGATAGTTAGGATAAGATCACTTGCATGTGCTGTGTCATAGGTAACAACCAACCAGTGTAGCCAATACAGGTCATACATTTTCCTGCTACATGTGTATAAAACTGTGAGCCCATTTACATTTGCTTACATGTTCGAACACCATACGTAATGTTTAATTCTTTTTTTCCATGTTCTTTTTCTTACCTTTCTTTTTTTAAGTTCTTGAAATCTATTAATTCTGTAGGAAACTATTTGTACTTAACTTTATGCATTATCAATATTCTTCAACGTTGCTGCTCTAATTCTGAAAACATTGAAGATGTGGATGCACGTTTTGCACTTGGTTTTTAGTAGAATATTTGAAAATTGAGGTTGTTACCATGCTGAGTTTGGAACCATGAAATACTGAAGTTTAAGGAGATTTTGCAACTGACCAAAGGTGGCTTTTGCCACTGAATCAGTGATGCTGCAAAACAGAACAGTCTGTATTTCAAGCTTTTAAAGAAAAGTGAGAAAAGAAGAGAGAGCAGCATCTGTACCATATTATTAAAATCTGAACTGGAATATATCATACCTGCTAAACAGACTCCGACAGTCTTTTCTCCAGTAATAGCACAAAGCTGCTCCTTCTTTCTCTACATGATGGAAACTTTTTTTTTTTAATCCTGTTAATGAAGCACTGTGGTAGTTCTGGGGGTCTCAAGAGGAGATACGTGTATGTGAATATATGACCTGATGAATGTTAGAGCTTTCTGAAAGCAAATTATGACTCTGAAAATTATAGTGCATACAATAATATAGACTAGGTGTTCAGGACTTTGACAAAGTACCATATGTGCCTTAATATTTATGTGTACACAGGAGGGAGCAGTATTTAGGTTGCAGTGGCAGGTGCAGAGGTATTTCAAGACCCTCCGAACAGTTGGAAGATGTTCTGAACCATATGTGCACAAAAAGCACCTGCAGTAGTATAGGGACAAAAGTGAAGGAATATAGCTGCAGGGAGGGGGAAAAATAGATGCTGTTTGGTACTTGCCCTTAAACATTTTAAAAAATGTTTAAAGCATTCAGATCATACGTAACCTTTGTTTGAAAAATAAAGAAAAAAAAATAAAGTTTGCTAAACTGGCTAAATAAACAATTTGACATCATTCAGTTACAAAACAGAACTAACACTGCAAACTTTGTCATCCAAAGATTTTGCCTCCATTTGTATTTGTTCATACAAACAACACTCATCAATGAGGCAAATGTTGGTACAACAGGATCATAAAATGATCATAAAGACCTGAAATAAGGCAACTATGTTTCAGAACAGTCATGAAAGTATTGAATGAGTCATGAGGACTTAAACTGAAAATTTTTGGAGTAAAGAAATAAGATAAAAATGATACAACACAGGAAGCATCCAGTAGTTTTTAGATGGTGGCATCCAGTCTTAAGATTCAGATTAACAAACATTTATCCATATCAGCTGCCACAGAGTGTTTAACAACAGACAATAGAAACATGTTTTCTTTGCTCCAGTGATGCAGAACTATCTGCTTAGACTCTGTTTGAAAGTGACACAATTCATAAGCCACACAAGGTACGAGAAAATGCATCCTAGATGAAACTTGAGCAATAGTGGGTGCGTATTCAGTTACCAAAGATGGAAGCATTTGTCAACCCTCATTAACATTCATCAGTGGCAGCAGAGATTGTCCATTATTATCTGAAGATCACATTATGGAAGTCAGCATTTTTACCACTTGTCACTCAGGTTTATCTCTCATGTTATGACTTTTTTTTAGCCAGATTTATGCTACTTTATGTCATGTTTTTTAGAATTTTTTATTGTTCTTTTTTTGGGGGAGGGGGAGTAATTTTCTTAGACTTCAAAAATATACTCTTCATGGTGTTGTACTTTAGAATCTCTTAGGAGCTGACACAGGTGTGGTACATAATAGTCACTTGCTATTGAGAGGGTAGAAGAGGGTATTTTACTGGGAGCATTGATGTACTTCTGTGGTATTTACAGTGACTGCCTCGTGGTCTCCAGATGGAATTTAAGATGTTTGTTATGACCCATAAAGTCCTAAATGGCCTATCAGGAATTAAATCTCTCCTCATGCTGTTCTGCCACAGCTGCTACCCACTGATATATAAGAGACCTGATGGTTGGCAGGACATTACCCATGAAAGCTTTTTCCCTCATCCTCAGTTCAAAGTAGTCTGAAATTGGCAGATTTCTGGGAAGTCTGCAACAGATGTGTGATATGGCTTTTTGGAGAGGAGTAGAAGCAGGAGGAAACAGGCTTCTGCCTGAAATTTGTGGAAGACACTGAAATTCACTGGGGATCTTAAGTGTAGTCATTGTCTGATTAATTATTTTAGACTGCCAAGTAACAATAAATAACATCATTGTATCTCAACAATAGAACCTTGCTAGTTGGTAACTGGAAAAGCATCAAAAGCTTTACTGTTCTGCCAGTGTATTGTGATATTTCTAGCCTTGCCTTAGAATAATGATTAGCAGAACATGGTAGCAAACAATGTACCAGGTCTACAGAGCATTAATAAAATAGATTTTCTAATCCACTGTAAAGAATAATTTAATCTAAATTACATTTGTCAAAACTATTAGTGTTTTCATGCAGTGTTCTTGATCTTTTCTTATTTGCTTATGTACTGGTCTACAGAGGTAGGACAACTTACAAAGTGAGTACTAGTCAATGTTATGGAATAATTATTATTCCACTGTGCAGTTCACAGCTCTCAGAAGTGCAGCTGTCTGAAGTTAGATTTCCTCACCTATAAGAATACAATTACCTAGAAGACTGTAACCGATTAAACCATATCTGGTTTAAGCCACTAAGGACATATTTGTGGTTGGTATTTGATTTTATAATGCATATATTTCATTCCATTTGCAGAGTTGGGGAAAATGTACATTTCCCTATCCATGGCCAAACAAATCCATAATAAAATCCACTCAGGCAATTCAAGCTGAGGAGAAAATGAGTTGGGTTGCCTGGCAGTGTTAGGAAAACAGAAGCTGTCAGACATATTTCCATATTATACTGAATATATGAGCAAGGCAGGTTTTGCATTTTTGCCTCAGAAATAGAAGAAATCTTATTTCATAGTCTAATTAATTTTAAAAGAATGTGGATCACCAGAGAGTAGAATGCCAACAGACAATGGAAGTATTCCGTAAGTCTAAAGCATTCAGTAAGCCTGAGGCACTATACAGATATATATATTCAAATATTATATGAAAAACAGAAATAAAGATTACCTAGCAATCTCCCCCCTCTCTCAGGACAATAGATACTCCAAAAATGAGCTGGATATGGATACTGTACCCGTCTTAGGTGGTAAAATGGGGTTTCTTCTGGACAACAGCAAGGAAGAAAGCGCTAGAGCCAGATTTCATAGAAGTAATAGATGTGGTTTCATAGTGCAGCACTAAACAGAAATACTATTTAGGGTTTCATGTAGGTCATACTGTGTCTGTAGCTAAGTATATTATGGTTAGTCTCTGGGTAGACTTAGTGAAAAGAGAAACCCTCAAGAGTTTAGTGGATTGCAATTTTTGGGAATATCAAATTCACAATGTTCTGAAATGGATGAATTCTGATGTGTTAATAAAAATTCAGGATAGCACTTCTTAAAAAAATCTGGTTGAATTGTATAATTTTTTCATGGATTAAATTAAATATTATTTAAGTTTTCCTTGGAAACTTACTATTTCTGCATTATTAGTTAAGTAAACTTCCTAAAAACATTAAAATTCTGACTTTTTTATTTTGATAAATGCTGTG
Source organism: Ciconia boyciana (assembly GCF_034638445.1). Taxonomy (NCBI): domain Eukaryota; kingdom Metazoa; phylum Chordata; class Aves; order Ciconiiformes; family Ciconiidae; genus Ciconia; species Ciconia boyciana. Next base: position 75,640,968 of record NC_132937.1, on the reverse strand, counting down.
TCACTACTTAATCATCAGTGATGTTGCAAGTGTTCAAGACTAGTTTGCTTTCAAAAGCTGAAAAGTTAAAAGGTAAGATGAAGAAGTGATTTTAAGATTGTTTTGCAACAAAAATGACACAATATTGCTTGAAGGCATTATATTCAAGGGCAAGCTGCTGCAATAAAACAAAGGTATTATCCTGGAACCTTATCGTTTATCTATTCTGAGATTACTCCATGTCTGTCAGTGGGTATATTTAAAACACAACATTTATAACATCTCAACTTTTTGGCATATTTTGGCAACTGTCTGCTTAGAACTGTAATATGTGAATTTTGATGGCCATACATTTTAGCCAAGTGAAAGAACATATTTCAAAACCTCATAGAACAAAGACAACACCCTCTTTTTCAGGTGTGCAGGAATTCACAGTCTGCAAGAGAAATGCAGAGGCTGACAGAGAATAAGAGAGTATTGTTCGTTATTGCCAACATGAAAGGTGCCTCTGTAGTGCAGGACCTCTTACAAACGTAGCCCTTTATGTCTTGCTCACATTACAGCTTATGCACTTTATATTTGCAGACTGCTGACGTTGAATAAGCTGTTGTTACTCCTATCACAGTAGAAGGTGCTCCTGATTTTGTCTCACCCAGGATATTAAGAGCAGTCCAGTTATGTTACTGTTTCATCGCTAGGTGGGGGTATTGCTTACACAACGCTGCCTTTTTCAGGCTACGAGACGTTTTTTCGGTACGATACCACGATGTGCTAATTGCCAAATGGCCGGGGACCAAGTCCCAAACAACTGACTGCCTTTAAGTCTAATGTAATTAAACCTATGTAAATGGTTTAGGACTGAACCTTTTGTTAGCCGTGTGCGTATTACTGGAACGAAAAATGTATTAGGCTAAAAAGCACTTCATCTAGTAATGGTCCAGCTCCTATTATATTCTATTTCTGTATCTGCTTTGGCCTGATTTCTGCCCCTTCCCCCCCCCCGCCCCCCTCAAGGTGCTATAATCAGCTGCCTGTGAAATACCTGCAACTTTATAGTAGACGACATCTTACAGAGAGTTGAGATTTGTTTCAACCTCACAACTGTAAATCTTCCCTCACAATAAAGAGCTTTTTCTGAAATCTACAATCACTTCCATGTTATTGTTCCTGAAATTGGTTTCACTCACTGCTTTGTCTGCACAACACTTAGCAAACAGAAGCAAATTAAATAAAATATCATATTGCTTGGGTCACACCAGGATTGTAACCAGATGTAACCAAAATTATTACTTTCTTCTTTTATAACTAAGCAACACAGAGATAGGAGCAGGGTAGACAATACTTTAATATTGTGTTTGTACACCTATGGCTATGGATATGCTACTATGCCCAAAGACAATAGGACAAGGAGTAGTACGGACATGCTGCTATGCTCCCAGTACAGCCCCAGCCCATCTTGACAATGAGTCAAGGGGTTGTTAGAATAATTGGTTTGTGTTAGAATAGGAATAAGGGTGTCAAACAATTTTTAGGGACCACGCACCATGAAGAAGGGAAGCAAGTTACATAAGCAAGATGATACTGCGCATGCCCGGAAGAAGGGGTCAACTAAAGGACACACCTGTACGACCACCAAGGAACACCAGAGACCCCCACAGAAGCCCCTCGGAATTCAAGGATGCATGTGTAATGACCATGCAAATATGATAATTAGTTCTGGGAAATAGAATGAATATGCATGATCATTCCAGGAAATTCAATGCATATGTATGTAATTGGACAACATAAGCTTTGGTTGATGTAACCTGTGGTATGCACGCTAGGTGGAATGATCCCCCGTGCGTCCGGTGCTGTAATAAAGAATGCCTGTTTCTTAATACTACGTTGGTGTTAAGGAGTTTGATTCCCAATTTCGGTGACAGAATTTTTCAGAAAATTACCCATTTCCTCTTGAAAACTTTTACTGTTTTTTCCCAAACCCAATTCTCTATCATGCACAATAAAGCATATATGCAGCTGTAACACATTTGTAAATGTTCAAGTCCTTCCTCTGTGCTCAATTCACCATGAATGTGATTGCTTTTCATCTACAGAATGTGGAATACAGATGTAGCTCAAGCTGTACTACTTTAGTCCCTTAGCTCTGCGGATCTCTAGCTCTGTCTTCAGTTTGTTGGCCAGAGCAGTAACTAAAGTGCATCTTTATACCTTAATATTTGAGTCAAGTTTAGAAAACAGTCTCTGTCATCCCTTGCTGAAGATGAGAATTATAAGCTATTTTTTTCTTCTAAGATGAATGGTGGCATTTGAAAGTATAGTAATTCATGAATATCACTAGCCAAATACACTATATAGTATAAGAATCTGGGAAACAGTGATGACTATGACAGAAAAAGGGAATTCATATACTAGTACAATCTAATATTTATTTATTCCCAATATTCTGAATATCTGTTGAGCCATTTTCAGAAGTTCTTTGTAGAAGTGATTTTATATAAATTTTTCGAAACAAGGAAACTAGTGAATAGATCTTTCTATTACTACAGAAAAACTGGGAAGGATTTCTGAGAAAGCTCTGCATCACTTTAAATTTGGTGACTGTTACCTGACATATACTTGTGTCCACTTTCTTAAAGTCATTTGCTATATTCTGTTCACAAATTTGGGATCTCATTTTTCAGTTTAGGAGGGCAATAATCTTAGATATTACCAGTGATGTTCACAAGTCCACTTAAGTCTGGTTCTGAAGAAACTGGAGTAAAAGATAAATACAATATAAAATGAAAGCTATAGATTTTGAACTTTTAATTCACAGCTGGCATTTGAAGAATAAGCTAGAATAGCTTTTGATATATGTGCTATGTCTCTGCAAAGACACATTGAACTTTTTCCTGTATTGGAGAACATCGCTGTGTTATGAACCAGATGCCACTTCTATGTGTCTTTGCACCAAATTCTCTTTAAAGTGGCAGGCATGGTAAGTTACTTAAGTAATAATAATAATCACTGCTACCCTACAATTTTCTTGTTTCTTTCTATTACAGTTAGTTTCAAAACATTCAAAAGATTTCTGAATCACCCTTAGGAAATGTAAGGTGAACTGTACACCTGAAAATGCTTTTTAATCAAATGATGGTATGAAGAAAGTGCTTTGTCCTCCTCACTGACCTTTCATTTTATTCCATCTTTACACATTTCAATAAAAACTTGTTTATGGTTGCATCAGGGCCAGTTAGCTGTCTTTCTGAGAACAGCAGTCTGTGGCCATATAGAGACTCAGAAGAGAGTGTCCTGGTGACCACGGTAGCTCAAGAGTTGCAGTACCAAGGACCTTATTTTCCATTTTACAGCTTACCCTCCCTGGGAAAGTTATTGATACCATCTCTTGCAGGTGAATTATTAAGAGAGGTCATTGTTATGGGGTTAACTAAAAGGTTTTATTAATGGTTAAGCAATGGTCATATGACAATTATATGGCAACTGAATGATAATGAAATTATAATTGAATGGTGATTAAGCAATAATTGACTGGTAATTAAACAGTGATTTAACAATGATTTAACAATAACTAAGCGATAAATAGGCAGTGGTCAAACACTCTACTACTTACCACACGTCTAATAATTAAGCTATAGCTGGATATATAAATGTCACTAGCATACTTTTAGGCCTAATGTCAAATGTTGCTGACCTCATTATAGGTATCAGATGCCGGGTAAAGGGGTCTCTCAGCCTCAAGAAGTGACATTGAGAGGCATCCCTGCTAAGGCGCTAATCACTGCCATGAAGCTTGGTGTGGTACAGGAGATCTCAATGGGCTCAGGGGGGACTGCAAATATTTATAGCATAAAGTGATTGACTCATAGTCAAACCCCCCTTTGGTGCATGCACAAGTGTGCAACTGTAGTTTTGTGCAGTTTTAGTTTTGTCCAGACACAGTTCAGGCACGTACTGCTAGCTCGTGATAAGACATGGCCTAGATTCCTTAGTTTCTGAGAAGATAAGGCCTAGAACAGTTCTCACGATTTGCACAGCAGGGTTGATTTCAGCTGGGTCTCCTTGTCGATGATGCCTGAACCAAAGTACTGTTCACTCAGAGTGGGGGCATCCGTCACACGACCTGAAGATGGTAGTCTTCTATCTACAAATCAACAATTTCCTAAACTTCTCAGAAAGAAATACCCTCAGATTTGGTTATGTAGGAAAGAGTGGCTGCACTTCCACACTAAGATGTGTCCTAATTTGAATTTGCATTTGTGCAAATTTATTAAAAAACACTGTATCTGTGCAAGGGAAATGGTGCAAATTTTCCTAGCAGATAATGGGACTAGATTATGACTTGTCTGTACCTCCTGTGAAGAAGAAGGTGGTCAGTTTTCTTTCTTTGCACAAATACCTTTGAGGCAGTCATGATTACAGTTTCTCTGCCTGCAGCGTTTATGGAGTGGTAGGAGCTGGCTGTATGAAACTGAGGTTGAAGTGGACTATGAATATGCATTAGCAGGCTCTGTAAGGAATTCATGTTTCTGAGACAGATCCAGATTCACAGCATTTCATTGCCCTGGCATAGTACTAGGTCTTAAAAGCATCAACTAGCACTTCTGTAATCTCAGAATTAATTTTTTTTTCATGACAGTGCTAAAGTTTTGTAAACAGAAGAAACTATTATTTTCTAATCTAATTTTCTAATGCTGAGATATTTGTCGAGCAAATATCCTAATTCCCCCTTTTTCTTCTTCTAGAATTTGTGATCTGAGGCTGCTTCTGCTTCTTTCCGTTACAGACAGAATGTAATATGTACATAAGATGATATGTACAATAGGTACACAGCATATATTTAACCTCTTCTTAAACTAATCCACACAGTTTCCCAGACACCACACCAGTTGATCGCTAGATATTTTTTTTCAAATTACAAGTCATATATCATTACAATTTTACCCATGTGGGGATTACTGTTACTGTCTGTTGATATGAAAGAGAACAGGTGGAATTCTGAACATAATAGCAGTAGAAATAAACATTACTGTTCACTGGGTAGGTAGGTTGTATCCCTCTGCATCCATTCAGACTTTCTTCTAGGTGTAAACCTTGTTTCAGGGTTTTGTATATTTGTCTTTTGAAATTAATTGGATTTAGAAGCCATATAGCATACATTCACAGTTAGCAAGGAACAGAGCAGGTGGGACTTTCTTTTAAAAACCAAGAAATATAGACAGTATTCCTTGGAAAATCTGCCCTTGTATTTAGTATGTAGTTGTTGTATGTAGTGTTTACAACACTACATAAGGAAAGTCTGTGTTTACCATAGAGCAATAGAGAGACTTCTCAGAAGACCCACTTTTCACTACCTTCTTCTTATGCAAGTGTGAAAAGGTGGACTTCAGCAATCCACCCAGCAGTCCACCCACCCAGTTGACCCTTTTATTAGTGTGGGCTTTTCCTGCAGTCAGTACCCAGTTCATCTACTTATAGTGGACATTGATCTGAAAGTTATCTTCCCTTGGCATTAAATGCTGTATCTAATAATATTTTAATGAAGTTTATTCTTTTATGAATGTGTTTTTTTAATGTTTGCTAAAGCATCAAATACCATTTCACAGAATATTGTAACGAATACATGGTATGCCAAATGGTTTTTTTATATTATCTGATTAAATCCCTGTTGATTTGGCATGAAATATATTTTTAAAAATGTCTTTATTATGCAAGCAGTATTATAGTTACCATTACCATCTATTCATGAAAATACATCAATTAAACTTGCAAATAGGTCATCTAGTATTCTTACGGTGCTCCACAGTTGAAGGGCAGACAAGCTTGGTTTCTATACAGCTGTGTTATCTGCTGTTTACATGATGAATACCCAGCAAAATCAAATGCTTTAAAAATGCTCCCTCTCAGGTAGTCATTGACAGTTAAAGAAAAATAATAATAATAAAAAATCTGTATATCACTTGCTTGTGTTTTTAAAAGAACAATGACAAAACCCCCACAAGAACCTTGGAAAGACAAACTGTAAGAATGGAACAGAGGTGTTGCAAATTTTCTCACTACAGAGAACAGTGAAAAGCAAGTTGCTATTCATCATTCATCATATTGGTGCAGGACCATTGGTTTTTTGCTGTTCATGGAGAACAGTTGTTAAGCGGAAGTCACTTTTGAAAGTTAAGCTAATAAGTCCTACTGTTGCAAAGACCAGATGAGGCAATTTTCTGCTGCAAATTTTTTGTTGCTCTCGAGGAATGTAAAGCAGCTGGATATGAAAAAAAGGCTTTTATTTCTGTTTCTCATTCAGTTATATGAGAGATTGTGCTGGTTTTGGCTGGGATAGAGTTAATTTTCTTCATAGAAGCTAGTATGAAGCTATGTTTTGGATTTGTGCTCAAAACAGTGTTAATAATACAGGGATGTTTTAGTTGCTGCTGAGCAGTGCTTACACAGAGTCAAGGCCTTTGCTTCTCACACCACCCCACTAGTGAATAGGCTGGGGGTGCACAAGAAGTTGGGAGGGGACATGGCTGGGACAGCTGAACCCAACTGACCAAAGGGATAGCCCACACCGTATGACATCATGCTCAGCATATAAAGCTGGGGGAAGAAGAAGGGAGGGAGAACTTTTGGAATGACGGCGTTTGTCTTCCCAAGTAACGATTACACATGATGGAGCCCTGCTTTCCTCGAGATGGCTGAACACCTGCCTGCTAATGGGAACAAATTCCTTGGTTTGGCTTGCTTGCATGCAGCTTTTGCTTTACCTATGAAACTGTTTTTTTCTCAAGTCACGAGTTTTCTCTTTTACCCTTCTGATTCTCTCCCCCATCCCACTGTGGGGAAGTGAGTGAGGAGCTGTGTAGTGCTTAGTTGCCGACTGGGGTTAAACCACAACAGAGATGGAGGAAAGAGCTGCAGGATATGTTTGCAAAAGTGTAAAAGAAAACTTTATGTAAATCTAGGTTTGTACGTGGTGGGACTGGACTCTCTGAGTTAAAGTCTGCTCCAAGCATATGTTATGAGAAGTCTGTCTGGCACTCCAGACAATCAAACTCACTTTTTTCTTGGGCATGACCTCAACTTAACAGCAGATATTGGTACTTTCTTAAGACTGAATTCTGGGTGTTTTCTGACAGCTTAGTTTTTCTAATCTCTTTTAAACTAATAGTCTTAAATGCAATTTCAACTTTCATTTTAACAGCTAAATTTCCTCTGAGAGCTTTTCACTGAAATTCTAGATTCAGTCCACAAACAGCATAGTGTTCTGTCTGTATCTTTAAATCAGAAAATAGTAATTGTTCTAATTTATGGAACAGCAAAGGACAATTTTAATTTTTTCACCTTCCACTTTTTTTGAGGACAGCTCAAAATGGACATATCATGGACAGCTCATTTTTTATCACCAGAATTTCAGGCAAGTTACAATTTGACCAAAGTGGGCCACATGAAAAATTGGATTGAGAAGATTGTTTCAAGAGTTTGAGGATTGTTTCAAGAGCTTGAGGACAGATTGAAACACAAGGAATTTCTCTTAAATACTGTAGCAGATACTATTTGAGATCTCCACAGGCTAATTCTTTTCAATTCACTTATTTGAATATAATTCAAATAAAACTGCATGCTTACTGAACATAGGAAGCAAAATTATATAAAAAACACTGAGTAACACTACCTAACATTAAGCCGTAATTTAAGCTACCCTTAGTATTAAGGCATTATGAAGCAAGTTTTCAGAACTTGTAATGTGAATGATGGGATTATAATTTTCATGTAATACATCTATTTTCACAGTAATAATATAAAGCTGACTGAAACTTTTTGATGGAATAATAGTATTAGAGAAATACATAGTTTGATCTAAATCCAAATACTTTCTGGGATCCATTCAATTTCAACCAGTCTTGGAAGTAATTAATTCCGTATCTGTGCTTTGTTGAGATATTAACAGTTTATCTAAATTTAAATCAAAACAACACATTCATTCTTGATCAGTGCTTTTGTGTGTTCATTATTTCCATTCCATAGACAACAAACTATTGCTGTAATTTGGAAGAAGAGGTTTAATGTCATAATTTAAAGAAAAAGAGAAGAAATTATTAAAGATGGAGCTCTCCAAGAAACAAGAATTTTGCTCTTATCTGCAGATGAAGTCAGAGAAGCTAAAAATAGGAAACCAAACTGAGGTCAAAGCAGAAGTCTTTCAGTGGCTTATGGGGAGTTTCAGAGCTATAGAACAGCCAGAAGTATTGCAGTTTTGAAACTGATATTTCCAAAGAATAAATGGAAAATTAAGTTATCAGATATTGTCTACATTGTGATCTTGTAAGACTCTGTATTTTACTGAGCTGAGAACCATTATAAAGGTGAGCACATGCTGCTATATGTGGTCATACGTTTGTGTCTTCAAGCACATGAAGAATGTCTGTGACAAACTTTAACTTAAAGTTTGTATTTATAGGTGTGCTGAGGGCCTGTAGAAATAAGACCATTTTCAATCTTTCTGATAAGTTTCAAGCAGCAATTTGGGCATTCTGTATTATTATAGCCTTCAGCTATTTTCTCTAGCCAATTATTAGGTAGTTTGTCTCATGCACAAGCTTTGAAGCCTGAAGTTATCATCATACAAGAAGCTAGATTAGCTAAGGAAGTCAACTATCAAATTTTAACATTTTTCCTCCAAATAAGTCTGGAGTCTAGGTGAAAAGTGTATTTTTTAATTAGGCTAGAAAAGCCAATAAACCCTTTATAAATATTTGGCTAATTTCTCTTTATACCTCTTACCTTTATAAGTGATTGTCTTTAGAGTGATGTTTCATTTACCATGCCTTACTTGCCTTTTACATATTAGCTGGTACCATGTGCCCTGGATTTGACTACTGTGGTGAAATCTGTTAAATATTGATTCTTTCATTGGTATGCCAGCAAGAAGTGAGGGAAAGAAACATCAAGTATGTAGAATTAAGTTATGTCTCTCTATTTCTTTGATACATGCTTTTCATTGTGCAGTTGAGGCAAATCCAGAAACAAGCTAAATTTTTAGGGTTAGCAGGATCATTTATGCTTTCCAAAGACAGCATATTTTGGCCTTACCTGAAAACATACTATAAATCAATCATTTTCATACAGGATGCAGTGCTGTAATGTGCTATGTTCTCTAGCATACCTTACAGCTTTTTCCATGCTTTCAAGCTAACTGTTGATAAGTGATGGGAGATGGACTGAAAAGCCTATAAAGGTAACCTTTATGGATTCATGTAAAAAAATAATCAGATAGTTGATCAATAGACCAAACTGGCAGCACATTGGGAATTCAGTACATTGGCATGAAAAGTGTAAAATACTCCATGTAAAGTACAAATAAGCTGATTTATTTTGTTAATGCCATTTCTTTATTGTATGTACAAAATTCACTCTAATTATGCAATTTTCTAGTAATATAAAGCCATATAAACTTGGAAGTCATTATGCAGTCACAAGCTGGCCAAAAATTTCTTTGCGTGTAATTAGAGTTAATCCGTTCAGAGAAGGAAGTGTAGTTCACCTTGTATGTCTGCATTTCTTGATTTTAGCTATTTGGTATTGTGTGAAGACTGCTTAGCAAGTTCAGTATTTTGATTTGACATCAGAGGTCACGTAAAGGAAATGGCATCTCAAGTGCAATTTTGACCCTGGCATTAATGAAAAGCAATAGAAAACATTGCTAAGCTGTATAAAGTGTTTATTAGAAGAGGAAAGATAAATTTGATGAATGAAGGTTTCATACATATTTGCACATAACATAATAGTAACAAGGGGTGGATATGCATGTATTACGTTAAAAAAAGGTACAAAAATTTTGGTAAATTGTGCAATGCTAATGGGCAATTCTCAGTGTAAACATGAAATACCTATGACTGGAGGGCAGGGGGAGTGCAAGAAATAAAACCTGCTTTGACTAATGTAACAGGAAAATTAGATTTCTAACAAAAATCCATTTTTTTGTTAATAATAGTCCAAGGATAGAAATAAAGATAGTAAAAACTGATGTAAAATACTAAATTAGAGAAGGATTCTAAATCAGTTAGCCACATAAAAATTGAACAGGAAAATGATTGAGCTGTTAGCTGGTTTGACAACCTACTTCCACTTTCCTACATTCAGTGTTGTCCCAGGAACACTTCATCTATCTATCAAAAAGTTTGAATATGTTGCAGACAACTTGAAAGATGACCAGTTTTGGAGGCTTTGTTTTCTGTCAGGACCAGGTTAAGCAAGTTTGAAATATTTTTATACTGGCATGCCAAATTAATCAGATTGCTTATGTAGAGGTAAACAGAGAAATATAAAAATAAATATTTTTAAAATAAATATGGGTAAAATAAATCTGGTTCATTCTTTCATAACTAAGTAAGCATTTATATAAAGCCTATAGATCCTCACATCTTTTTAAAGAGCTAGAATATTTTTCACTACCAATTACCAAAACTACCACGTACCCTGATAAACACAGGCTTGACTGTGTCTGCAGTAGCCTCTTTACTGCAATGTATGTCACTGAAGCAAACAGGGAATCTTGAGTCTGTTGACAGTCAGATTAGATGGAGACTAACTAGAGACCAATTAATACCTATTAACTTTGCTAAGTAAGTTTCCAGTCAATAGTACTATAAATAATGTAGTAAAGCAGCAGCTTATGTATGCAGAAATGAAGAAGGGTAATTAACTTTTTCTTATTAAAATCAGAAGAGTTTATCTGTACCATGGACTGGAACAACATGAGGTGCAACAGGGTACAGAAGCCTGTCCTCTGAGGAGAGATTCAGCATGCCTTTTCTTAATTTAGATGTTAATTTTTGAGCAGGGTATAACTGTGTAGGTTAACACAGTAATCTCTTAGTGGCTGTACAAATCACTTTCATCAGCTTTATATCAGCCTAACTATTACTTTAGTTTTATTTTAATAATATAATCTTTTTCTTCAATACTAGATGTAAAGCAGCACTAGCTAATAACACAAAAATTCTATCTTAACCGAAAATACCTTGACTTTATTACTTTTTCAGCAATAAATGAGAACATCATAATGTTCTGTGTAGGAAAGTAGTTTCTGTATTTCAATTTGCAAACAATTTACTTCTCTCAAGCTGATCTCCTAGGCTTTATTTTTCCCAGTTCGTGCTTCAAAGGAGCTAAAACACTTTAGTAGGGTCAATATCAAATCACAAGGTTAAGACAGAACAAAACCTGCATGGGGTGGGGAAAGGAGGAATTATTCATATTCTTTATTTAAAAAAAAAAAAGTCTTCTTAACGCTCCAGCAATTCAGAAGGCCTTTTGTCACTATCTGTAAAACCAGAAACCATCCGTATGAAAAAAGGAGCTTAGTGATGTAAAGTACATGTAAGAGCTCTTTAGGGAAACTCTTCCCCAGGTAGTATATATACAGTGTCTGGAATTAAGAGCCTAATAGGAAGAAATCCAATTTACTTATAAAATTCATTAAAGAAAATAATTGTCTTAGAGGAAACATCTCTAAATAAACTAAGCATGAGCAAACGACCTTGATATCACGGGTGTCATCTGCTACCATGGGAATTGCTTTCGGAGGGTGATCTGGAAGACTGAAGAATTACTTGCCTTCAAATGAGACAAAATGGAAGAAAGGAAACTAGTTACATCTCTTTCACAGCAGATGAGAAAAGGCATTTAAGCAAATGAAAGGTGAAGGCTACCACGAATGAAAGCACCCATGAATAGTTTCATAAATATGAGATGATTCCTTCTACCAGCAGCTAGAAATGAAGTCCAGAGAAAGTCTGCTATGTTATTCAGAGCATTTTATTTTATTTTTTAAAAGTTACAGCTTTTTCTGAGTGGCTGTAGACAAATCACTTTGTGTGAATTCCACAAGGGGAATTTATTCAATATTTTATCCTCAATTTTTAATATTGTTCAGAGCCTAAAGACTAGTTTTTACTCATGCATGGGGATTAGCCAAACAACGAGAGATTTGAGAAAGACCCAGTCAAAAATATATGACAACTGAGAAATTAGGACATTATCTTGGGAGCTGGGACATTTTCATTCAGGTTCCTTTAGGGACAGCTGTAATTTATACCATGGTTGTCCTTCAATCCAGGATGAAGGACAAGTATGGCATCACTGTCACCCTGACTGTGAGCTGTACAGATGCACGCTGTCCAGATCTTCCAGATGTATTTTAGGGGATCTCAGATTATTAGATTGACTTTGCAGGAGTCTGGGAAAATGACACATTTTGATTTCTGGTAGGGCTTAGGCACAGGACTCCCCAGCACTGTCAGAAAGTAGGCTGATATGGTGGCCAAATGGAAACATTTAGGTGAAAGTTAGTGGGTGAAACCACAGATGCGTGGAAAAGCTCTGGCCTTCAAAGAGACAAGAGTAGCAGTACCTCAGTTTAGAGAACATGGATTTGAAATATAGGCCCTCAACTCTATTTGTGGATCTAGCCCAATTTTTTTTCTCTATCCATGTCTGTAAATATAGTATGTCATCTCATATGATATGACATCCCTATGAAGAGGATAAATGAATTAATACTTGGAAGAATTTAGTAGGTCATGTGCCGAAGAGCACATGTAGAAAGGCTTATAAATAGATTAAACACCAGCACATACGCAGTTAGCATATTTGTTATGATTGCAGGTCCGTTGGGTTGCAAAGTGGTCCAGCTGCTTCCTTGGGGCAAGGGCAGTGGGACCAGTGGGGGCTCCCCATGGGGCATCCATGGAGCAGGGCAGGCCAGAGGGTCAGCTGAGGGCAGCTCCAGCCTAGCGAATCAAGCATCTCCCCAGGGATGAGGACAGGCTGAGGTCAAGGCCAGAGTGCAAGCCAGAGAGTCAGGGTGAACATCTTTGAATTGTTCTGTTGGCTTCACTGAGCAGCTGTACACTTCCTGACTGGGTGATTTCGTGCATCAGTAATGACCTTAGCACTACCTGCACCAACCTTCCTACACTATGCAAATATAAACAGAGACTGACAGATAGAATTTTGTATACCAGGAGAGAAAAGCTGCATTGTATCTTTGTGCTGAATTGTCTTACATCTTTAGAAGAAAAATTATCATTCTTAGTGTGGCTATTGCTGGGTCTACTGTCAGTGAAAAGCTAATAATGAGCTAAAAGCATTTCTTCTGAACAGATGTTTGTATAAAGTATCTTAGTTAATGTTGGCATAAAATGAGTGGTTCAGTGGCTGGAGACACCTTATACTGAAAGATACATGTTGAGTCAACCAAGAAAGCAAAAGAGAGTTTCACCTCTTACTAGATCAATGGTTATCTATCAGTTAAGCAGGTAATCGTACTGGAAAGGTTCTCTTGAATGCTAGAATGCAGACTCACATTAATAATAAACTGAAGAATCAGATCTGAATTTTGAAACCATGCTGCAATGTTATCATAAACCATAAGCTTCCTAACATCATTCTTTTTCCTGTTTGTCCAGTGAGGTGAATGGTCCTCTTCACATTCTCTACATTCTTGCAGTTCAGCAATTGCAATGCTCAAAATAACTTTTGAATGTAAGTATCTTGTTTAATAATCTAATGCATTATTTTATTGATTTAGAAGTTTTGCTTGTTCATATAACTTGCTGAGGAAATTTTAACAGATTAATCAATGAGGACTGATATAGGCTAATGGCTTTACCTCCTGTGGCCAGCATATGAGATTATTTATGAGATAAGAGAGAAAAGAAAAAGCAACCAGTTTGCACTATAAAAGATAAGAGAGACTGGATAACTCTAAGACAGAACTGGGCTGTGTGACTGAAATACAGTAAAAGCATAAAAGAAAATCAGAGTACTTAGTGTAGCAAGAAATTCATAGGCATTTCTAAAAGTGCAGCACATTTTCTTTTTGAGGTTTACAGGGAGTTTTGGCAAAGTGTTTACCAACTATAGTATGCTTGAGGGAAAAATGTCATAATGCAGGAAGCAAATCTAGGGAATCTCATATTTGTTTCAAAAGAGAAAATATATATGCACATACATGCATACAAGATACAACTGAATGCCTGAATGGTGATTTTCTTGGGAGAACATAAAGTGACACAATATTCCATACTGACACCTCTGCGAGGATATGTGGGGATGAAATACTGGAGACATGACAGGAACTTTGCCATGATATATTCATTGCTTAAATTCAAGTATGTAAAGGTTAACCATTTAAGGTATAACGGCAAGATAATAACTAACCAAGAATACTTGTATATTTCATGCATATTTCTTGCTTCCTTATTAATGAAGATGTGTGATGCTTGTTCCTTGGCCAGTAAGGGATGATCCTGTTCTGGGTTCACATTTCTGAGGAAAAAAAGACATAATTTGTATCATGATACTTTAGATAAGGATAGTTATTGGTTGTTTATGGTAATAATGGCTCAGGTAGCATCATTTTGAACCGGAGGAAATGTTTTCTGGTACCAGAGTAGTTATACTCCATAACTGATACAGCATTCCTATTGTTACCTCGCTGTAAAATAACTCCTGAAACACACAAAGTATGTTTAGAGAGGAGACATTGCTTTATTCTGCGCAGGGTGCAAGGTGGAAATTTTCCACAAATCGAGCACACCTATTGCAATTCTTTTTCAGTATTTATACATAAAAGTTAACACACCACGCCTATCTAATACATAATCATTAGACTAACTAATCATCCTCTTCTTCCATTGGTCCGTATTTTCTCTGCTTCGAATTAAAGTCACAGTATGATTTTAATTCTCTGTGCATGCTCACAAGGAGTGGGGGGGGCAGTCCTTTCGTCCCCCAGTTGGGTTGGTGTTCGTGATCTCCCCCTGCTGCCTTTACCTTTCCCCTAGTTACTGTTATTCCTGTTGTTTTCATGGTTGTTGTGGTGTCCCTTTATCTTTACAGCTCTCCCCATAAGAGGATGTTCCTGTTATTGGTATTTGAAGGGTTACAGCTTTGCATTCTTTTAGGACAAACATATGCTTGTTAGTAAAATATGCAGTGCCCGTACCCTCTTATCTAACTTAGGCATTATCTATTACCTTGAAGATTCTACAATTCTCACAGTCTCGTATGCTAGTTTCTATTTCTAACTGTCTGTGATTCTTACACTCTAGTATGCTAATTTCTATTCTAACTGTGATCCCTTCTTAACTACTAATAACTCTTATACTATTTCTATTACTATTTCTATTTATTCTAAAATATTCTAAAATACATACTCATATACTAAAATATTCTAAAATGCATATTCGTTATACAAAATTCAAGGTGACGCTATGACATCTGCCATAGAATCGATTTGCAACAGGTTCCCAAAAGAAATATGAGACATTCAGAAGGCCTGAGTAAATTCAGGGGAATGACTTTTCTTGCCTGGTGGCAAAATTTAGAATCTTATCCAGAATCTAGAAAAGTATTGAGGTCACTGGTGACACAGGAGAAGGGAGGATCTTTGCCATATATAGAACTTTAAAGGTAATGATAAAAGATCTGTGGAATTCACAGTGCCATGGAGGAAAGGAAAAGAATATATCCCTTGCTATCTCTGTGAATGAATGCAGCCAGACTAAGTGTTGAGTTCTGAAAACTGTCACTTCAAATAAACTAATGATAGAAAAAGCATGCAGTAAGGAAGCTAACACATGCAACACAAAATTGTATGTACGTCTACACAAGGGTGTACACACATGTGCACATATATTTGACATGGTGCACTTGCATTGCTGCTCACATAAAATTGCATTAGGTGTAATCTGTTGCTTTTGTAACAGATTCTAGTCTGTTCTAATCCTTAGAATTAATTCAGTTTTCCTTTTGGTTTTCTGTCATGTGCATTTTCTATTGCCTTGATTAATGTTCTTTTTCTCTGGATCAGAAACAAATAAAATCCAGCCTTCAACTTTGTGGCAGCCCACTTCTAACACTCACCCATCTATTCTCATGTGTTTTCACTCTTCAGGACCATTTGGTTTAAATCCTTAATCAGTTTTGTGCTCAAACAGCTTGCTTCTTCACATCAGATCTGCTAACCTTGTAGATTAGTCTTTTGTGTGTTATGCTGCATTGAAAGCTTTCTTGGTAAATTATGACCTCAGCTTTCACCCTGCCAACTCTTTGTACTGGGTCTTCAAAAGGTTCTGTAAGATTTATTACAAAACCTTTGGCTTTTCTGAGTCCATGCTGTGACTATCTTTAATCAAACTGTGCCTCATAAATGCTCTTCAGTCATATTCCTTGTTGGTCCTTCTGGTATTTTCTGCTAAGGTGAAGCCAGTCTTACATTTCTCTAGTCTCAACGTCTCACCAGCTAATCTAGTCTTCAGGAAACTGTCACATTTTCCATGTTATTTAAAATGTATTTTATAAAGGACAATGAAACATTGCAATCACTAATAGCTTTTCCCCTGCATTTCAGAACAGTGGACTATAAAAGGGCCTTAAAGACCCTTTTCACATGGAATGATCCAAAGTTACTTAAACATTCACAGAATCTCACAGAATCACAGAATCACAAAATCACAGAATGGTTGACTTTGGAAGATCAACCAGGTCATCTGGTCCAACCCTCATGCTTGAACAAGGACACGAGTTGCCCAAGACTGTGAATTTCTCTAAGGAGGAGACTCCACAACCTCCCTGGGCAACCTGTGCCAGTGCTCGGTCACCCACACAGTGAAAAAGTGTTCCCTGATGTTCAGCTGGAACTTCCTGTGTTTCAGTTTGTCCCCATAGCCTCTTCTCCTGTCACTGGGCACCACTGAAAAGACCCTTGCTCCATCGCCTTTGTATCCTCCCTTCAGGTATTTATATACATTAAGACCCTCTTGAACCTTGCCTTCTCCAGACTGAACTGAGAGCTGAAAGTCCCAGCTCTCTCAGCCTTTCCTCATAAGAGAGATGCTCCAGACCCTTAATCATCTTAGCAGCCCTTCACTGGACTCTCTCCAGTATGCCCACATCTCTGTTGTAGTTCTGGGGAGCCCAGAACTGGATACAGTACTCCAAGTGTGGCCTCACCAGTCCTGAGCAGAGGGAAAGGATGGCCTCCATTGACCTGCTGGTAATAACTTTGCATAATGCAGCCCACGATACCATTTACCTTCTTTGCAGCAAGGGTACATTGTAGACTCATATTCAGCCTGGTGTCCACCAGGACTCCCAGATCCTTTTCTGCAAAGCTGGTTTGCAGCTGGGTAAGCCCCCAGCATATATATATTAGTGCATAGGGTTGTTCTTCCCAAGACCGTGCACTTTCCTTGTTGAACTTCATAAAGTTCCTGCCAGCCCACTTCTCCAGCCTGTTGAGGTCTCTCTGGATGGCAGAACAACCTTCTAGTGTATCAGCCACTCCTCCCAGTTTGGTGTCATAAGCAAACTTGCTGAGGGGACACTCTGCCCCATCATCCAGCTCATTAACAAAGATGTTAAAAAGGACTGGACTCGGTACTGACCTGGTGGATACACCACTAGTCACTGGCCTCCAACTAGACTTTGGGCCACTGATCACCACACTCAATGTCCAGCCATTCAGCCAGTCCACCCCACTGCCTTCTCATCCAGCTCATATATCAGCAGCCTTTCTATGAGGATCTTATGGGAGACAGTGCCATAAGCCTTACTGAAGTCCAGCTGTTTTCTAAAAACTTATGAGGGTGAAAGTATACACACCAAATATTACTTCATTTTTTTAATGGACAGAAGGAGCACATGTACTTTCACAGAAATAAAACTTTATTTTAACTTTCAGTACCTTCTATAAGAAAGTAATAAAATGAACTCTTGCGTTATATAAAAGAACACTTTTAGATTCATTTCATTTTATGTGTTCTAAGCATTCGTTTTGAACACATAAAGTGATTCCATTAGCTTGCTGTGTCAATGTCACGAATTTATCCATAAATGCTTTGTGAATGTTTAATATCAGAGATTCTGCACTTATCTATAGCAAAATGAAAGCTTTACATTGGTCATAGTCAGAACAATGGTGGAATGAAAATCTAGTCATGATGGAAGATTTTAACTCGAAAGTTCAGAAATCAGTTATTCTAGTATGGGAAGGAGCACACAGAGAAATCTGAGTGCATGCAGAGACTAACACAGGGCATTTGCACCATGTAGTCATGTATGCAGAGTATATGTTTCAAAACAGTACAGCACACTGTGACTGCAACAACAGTGAAGGAAAGTAACTTAATTTGCAACAAAAAGCAATACAGAAGCATAGTCTTTGGAACAGGTATTCCAAAGAAGAAAATAATCCAAAAGAATATACAAGTACAAAGCATTATGACATCCATCATGCTATTGCTTTTCCTCAAAGTTTAGCTGTAGCCTTATAATACTTGTCAAATGTTAAATTAAAGAGATCCAAGTCCCAAGTAAAGAACTGTTTCTAACTGGACCAGTTGCCTTCACTGTTCCAGCATATCTGTTCCACTTTCTGTCATAAAAAGTCAACCCGTTTCAAGGGTAATTCTCCCACTGTTTACTTTCCTGCCCAGTGCAGTCACATTTTTCCTTTAAAAAACACTTGTATACCACCTGTCCTTTCTGTTCACTTGAAAATGTTTGTCTTCTGGTTGAAAATATCTCCTTCTCTTTTTCAAAATCTGGAAAGTCTTATGCAACTACTTTGAATAGTTTTGTATTACTCTCATTTTGGCTACATTGAACTATGTGTTCCTCTCTAATAAGGTGACCAGAATGGCATACAATATTCTAAGTTAGTCTTACTAATCCCTTATGTGGTATTACATATAAATTGGATGAAATTATTCTAATAAGTCTATGCAGTCTAGTGTTTCTATTGTTAATTACTCTGTATGATAATGCAGCATTTATCGGGAGTTTCCAGATCCTTCTGATCCTCTGTATTTGTACACAAAGTCAGTTTAGTTTGATATACTTCCTTCTGCACTGACTCTTCCTTTCCTTATCATATCTAGTGAATGTTGCTGCTGTCATGTTATAGTTCTTATTATTGCTATTAATAGCTATATTTTGGAATCTCCACAAGGCTTTGATCATGGTCTGGATGTTGTAATAACACTACCTGTCCAAAGAAGCTTGTAACTGAAGGGCTTACATTCCTAAAATAATCACACTTGTATAGGATCTATATTAAAATGGTTTGGTTTTGGTTTAATAGTGACCTACTTCCAGTGAGAAGCCAAGAGCAGTCATTATTTAGACTGAGCTGCAGAGTTGGGGGATTTCATTAATAGGAAAGTTTGCTCAAGTTTGACTCTACTGCACAGTTTAAGGAGTGCTAACATCAATGGTACTTCATATTATTCACATTTTTAAGAAAGTAGTGCTTTGCACACATGCAGACAAGGTATAATAGCAATTCTCATTTCAATATTCCAGTGCAGAAGTGAGAAATGAGCAAGTCTCCATATAAAACTCAGCCCTATTTCCTGTCAGGAGTTATTTCATTATACGAAGGCAGCAGCTGAGATTTTTCAGAAATTAAGTTTTAAAGTGCATGACATGTTTCTCTGTCTATGTTTGCTGGATTAAATGAGGTGTGACAAGACAGAAACTAAATATGGCCTTTGCAAAGTAGGACCTTGCAAAAGAATACAGAGATGCGTGATTCTGCTTTCAGCACTAGCTCTGCTTTTCATGATAACACAAAGCATTATTGAAAAAATGCAGCCAGTTTCTTATCAGCTACTGATTGTATTTTGAGCCATTAGTAATAGAGAAGAACCAACAAACTATTTCAAGGTGCATTTCAGGTTAAATGTTTCTCCCATTCTTTTCTTCAAAATTAAATGTGAAATAAATTTTTATTAAATTGTCTCTATGATTTCACCTAAGATCTAACTTCCATTCTCAAAAATAAAACCAGTTGTGCTCCATCCCTCCCCTGCTCTCCACTGGATGGCATGGCACTGAGCACACAAGACTTGACATCTTACTTTCTAGTTTTCTAAACTCTTCATTGTAGATTGGTAACACTGGTTAGAGCTTGAGTGTGCTAAGTCAGATGCAGAGCATTGAAAGAAAATCTAGCTTCTTGACCTATCTACTGCCTTCTTTGTCAATGAAATCCACACTAAAATACATGTAAGCATTCTGGGTAGTGTCATCTACTGATGCCCCACTTTATCACAGTAAGAATATTAAGATCTTATTCAGGAAATGAAAGTGGTGTTACCACAGCCTGGGTCAACCTAAGACAGCTTTACATGAAACCGACAGCGGGAGTGATTTTTATATCAAGTATACCTGATTTTAGTGACATTTACTTATGTATGTTCTCAGCCTTGTAAGTTTGGGGAATACTGTTCATAAATGAACTGAAGGGATAAAACTTAATTGTCAGTATTTATTAAAATACTGACTTTATATATAATATACTATATCTTTACAGAAAAGAGTACTAGCAAATATTCACTTGTAAATAAAATGGATTTAAAGGGATAAAGTGATATTAGACCTTTAAGGACTGATTCTCCATATCTTTCCTCAAAGCTTCAGTGAGAGATGATAGTCCTCATCACCTTTCTGGGCAGTGACACTTTTGAAACATTTCAGTAGGAAACAGATACCCACTAACTTTAGACTTCATTCATACAGTTTAGATCAGGTTTTAAATGTGGCATTATCATTTCAAGGCAGTCTAAAAACATTTTTCATTATTAATTAAATTTGTCATCTCCAATATTGCCTGCAATTCTTCTTCAGGCAGATTCTTCCTCTAATGAGTAGGTATATATATACACTATTCCGACAGAGATGGCATTTTTTGGTTATATACTCTGGGGAAATGAACAAGGAAGTATTGGATTTCATTGTGGCCTTGATATGAATTTCACAAATTCTCAGCCTACTCCATTAACAGAGTAAACACATTGTGGCATTGTGGTGGTGTGCTCCCCCCCTCCCTGCGCAAGCAGTAACCATCGGTGGGAGTCATCCTGATAGCTGCATCCAGCTTATGCTGGACCTTGAGGACAGATGGCAACAAAGTAGCTAAGGACTGCCTGAAGCAGTGATCTAAATGTCTTGCTGATATGCAAATATGACCATAAGTCAATCATCTTACTAAATAGTGGACAGCCCAGTGCCCTTTGAGCTCTCCTGCATGGCAGCGGGCTGCACGCCAGGATCTCCCCTTGAGTAGGGACGCCTCTCAACGTTACTCCTTGAGGTTGAGAGATTCCTTGCCACAACAGATCCTCGGTAAGTGACTAATAGCATGCTAAACTTTGACATCTTAGCTAAGTGATATAAAGGATTGATTGCGCACATATAGTCCTTTAGACATAAACCATTGACCAAGTCTGGGACTAGGATTGGATCTAGCCGCACCTAGACTCCTCTCTGAGAAGGAGTTTAGAAAGCAAGGGGATCCTTTTCCAAACCTCATGACTCAATGGGAGGGTCTCCCTGACAGTTTTGTCTGACCCTGCCCTCTATGCAGTAAATAATCAAGTGTACCTTGCCATCAAATCTTGTTAAAACACTGTCACACTGAATTTTGTTAACTCCCTATTCTATATCAATAAAGTATATTTTTGCTTCTCTCTTAGGAGTGGAGTGCACTCTCACTCCATCTGCAACAGGCATTGGAAGGAAAGAGTATTCAAGCACAATAATTATACTATCAATATGCAACTGATCTATAAAATTAGACTTTCTTTTCCCTTAATCAGAAATATCTACTCATGTTGCAAAATTTTTATAAGTTGTTTTGCCCTGTTTTGATGTAGTGTCACAGATGGAGTGAGAGTGCACTTCACTCGTAAGAGAGAAGTAAAAAATATAGTTTATTGATACAGAATAGGGAGTTAACAAAGTTCAATGTGACAGTGTTTTAACAAGATTTGATGGTGAGGTACACTTGATTATTTACTGCATAGAGGGCAGGGTCAGACAAAACTGTCAGGGAGACCCTCCTGTTGAGTCATGAGGTTCGGAAGGATCCCCTTGCTTTCTAAACTCCTTCTCAGAGAGGAGTCTAGGTGCGGCTAGATCCAATCCTAGTCCCAGACTTGGTCAACGGTTTATATCTAAAGGATTATATATGTGCGCAATCAATCCTTTATATCACTTAGCTAAGATTTCAAAGTTTAGCATGCTATTAGTCACTTACCAAGGATCTGTTGTGGCAAGGAATCTCTCAACCTCGAGGAGTAACCTTGAGAGGTGTGCCTGCTCAAGGGGAGATCCTGGCGTGCAGCCCGCTGCCGTGCAGGAGAGGTCAAAGGGCTCTTGGGCTCCTCACTATTTATGGGGATAAGATGATTGACCCATAGTCATATTTGCATGCCAACCACAGGTTTTAGTTTCTTCGGTGGGCGCATTGCACAATAGCCCTAGGCTATTGTGTTGTTATCTGTCTCCTGAATTCACTTTGAGCTGATGCAGCCATCGTGACCAGATGCATCCATTACAATCACCACTGGTGGTTATCACCTAAGCAGGGTTGCAGGAGATAAAGGTCGGGGGTGGGGGAAGCACACCGTCACATGTAGCCATTTAAATGCCATGAAAACTACTACTTATGTCATACTTGTTCATTGTTTGAAGGCAATTCATCATATTGTAGCCCTCTGAAGCAAATTAATAAGCACTATTTCTTAAAATTCTCTTGATCTCTGGATTCTAGAAAGTTGCTTTTAATTTGAGGCATGTTTTTATCCTTTTACATAAGATGCTGAATTGCATCTTTTAGGTTTCAGCTTCTGTGGTTATGAAGGTTCGTTACACTTTTTAATCATTGTTTTCGTAATCAACTGTTAGACATTCACTTCATCAGTTGCTGAAATTACTACAGAGCTGAAATTACTATAGAGCTTTAAACAAACTAACTGGTGGCAAAAGGACAGACTAGACCATGAGGATGGGCTGGACCTGTCTGGATATTGTAAGAAATTTGCTCATTTTTTTCCAAAAAGTAACATTCTAAGTGCCCAAAAACAGCTGCAATTATGCTGTTTGTCAAACTGTGTTCTTTCTATAAAATTAATTCCTAAAAGAAAGATGAAATTTTACAGCAACAAGAATTTTCTTCAAGTTTAGATGAGACATAGAATAATGAGTTTTAATGATTTATGATTTTATGATTTTATGATTTAATGGATTTATGAATAGGAAATCATGCTTGACCAATTTGATTAGTTTTCAGTGATGACTGACTCTGTGGATGAGGGGAGAATAGTGGATGTTGTTCACCTTGATGTTATCAAGGCCTTTGACACTGTCTCCCATAACGTCCTCACAGAGAAACTGATGGAGTAAGGACTAGATAAATGGACAGTACAGTGGATCCAAAAGTGTCTGAAATGCCATGCTCAAAGGACTGTGATCAGGCGCACAAAGTTCAGCCAGAGGCCGGTAACTGGTACCCCAGTGGCGTACCCCAGGGATCGACACTGGGGCCCATACTGTTCAATATCTCCTATATGACCTGGATGACGGGACAGAGTGTGCTTTCAGCAAGACTGCAGATGATGAAAAGCTGGGAGGGGTGGCTAATACACAACATGGTTGTGCTGGACCTAGACAGGCTGGAGAAACATGGAAAGAGGAACCTCACGAAGTTCAATAAAGGGAAATGCCAGGTTTTGCACCTGGAGAGGAAAAACCCTAGGCAGCAGTGTATGCTGGGGGTTAACTGGCTGGAAAATAGCTTTGCAAAGAAGGCCCTGGAGTTCCTGGTTTAGAAGGTCAACAGGAACCAGCAATGAGTCCCTGCAGAAAAGAAGGCCGAGGACATTCTGGGCTGCATTACAGCCTACTTTAACAAGACTACTTTAACAAGAGCAAGCGCCAGATTCTGCACCTGGGATGGAGTAATCCTGGTTATACATACAACCTGGGGGACGAGAGGCTGGAGAGCAGCCCCACAGAAAGAGATCTGGGGGTTTGGGTAGATGGCAAGTTGAATATGAGTCAATAGTGTGTTCTGGCAGCCAAAACAGCCAACTGTGTCCTGGAGCACAGTATAGCTAGTTCGTCGAGGGAGGTGATTGTCCCAATCTGCACTGCACTGGTGTGGCCTCACCTTGAGTACTGTGTATAGTTTTGGGCACCTCAATATAAGAAGGACATCAAACTATTATTTGTGTGTCCAGAGGAGTGAGATCAAGATGGTGATAGGTCTCAAGGCCAAGACTTACAAGGAGCAGCTGAGGTCACTTGGTTTGTTCAGCTTAGAGAAGAGAAGGCTGAGAGGTGACCTCATTGCGTCTACAACTTCCTCAAGGGGGGAAGCAGAGGAGGAGATGCTGATGTCCTCTCTCTGGTGACCAGTGAACGTGTGGAAATGGTATGAAGCTGCATCAGGGGAAGTTCAGATTGGACATTACGAAACATTTCTTCACTGGTGGTCGGTCACTGGAACAGGCTCCCCAGGGAAGTGATCACAGCACCAAGCCTGTCAGAGTTCAAGGAGCACCTGGACAACGCTCTTAGTCATATGGCTTAGTTTTAGGCACTCCTGCAAAGAGCAGGGAGTTGGACCTGATGATCCTTATGGGTCCCTTCCAACTCGAGATATTCTATGATGCTATGCATTTTGAGGGGTGTTGCAAGCAGCCCAAGGGAAGTGATCCTTCCCTGGATCTTCCCTGGATCCTTTCCAGAGCTACTCAGCCCTGGTGAGACACATCTGGGTGCTACATCCAGGTCTGTGCTGCCGTGTACAAGAAAGACACGGACATACTGGAGCAAGTCCAGCCAAGGGCCATGAAGATGATCAAAGGTCTGTGAAGCATCTGTCTTATGGGCAGAGGATGAGAGCAAGGACTGTTCAGCCTGGAGAAGAGAAGGCTCAGGGGGGAACTTCTCAATGTGTACAAATACCTGACAGGGGGTAAAGGAGACAGAGAGTGAAATACAGGCTATCCCATTTAAACATGATAATTCCATTTAAACATAAGAAAACTTTTTTTTTTAATTATTGTGAGGGTGGTCAAACACTAGAACATGTTGCCCAGAGAGGTTGTGGAGTGTCCATTTGCAGAGATATTCAAAGCGCAACTGGACAAGGTCCTGGGAAACCTGTGGTAGGTGACCGTCCTTGAGTAGGGGGTTGGAGTACACAATGTCCAGAGGTCTCTGCCAATGTCAGTAACTCTGTGATTCTGTCTTGGATCCAAATTCTGAGATATGATAATAATCTGTGATTCACTTTTGAATGCTTAGCACTAGTGGAATGTAGTCTGAACAGGTTTGTAATTACATAAGTTTTTTTTCATACTATAAAAAAATATGAGTGTCCCTAGCCCTACTTTATTTGACTGTCCTTTTGTCCCATGTATCTTGAAAATTTTATGCAATTTTCACAATGAAATATGTAAATTAACAGATATTATTGCTATAATTCCATAGTAAAAGAAAGTAACTCATTGGAATTCATCAAACATGACCAGGTATTATCTATATACCTACTAGAAAAATTGCATTTTAATTTTCTCAGGCTAGCAGACTCACTTTAACAACAGGAAAACAACAATTCATAACAAACAGTTTAAATAGGCTTCTCATTGTTTTATTTATAGTGGAAAGAATTTACCATAGTTAAAAATATAAAACTAAAGCCACAGTGTAAAAATAAAAAATTAAATCCTATGTAAAAGAAATCCTGCTGAAAGGGACAGCAGAGGCAAATGAAAAGAGAAGAGAAGAGAAGAGAAGAGAAGAGAAGAGAAGAGAAGAGAAGAGAAGAGAAGAGAAGAAAAAAGAAAAGAAAAGAAAAGAAAAGAAAAGAAAAGAAAAGAAAAGAAAAGAAAAGAAAAGAAAAGAAAAGAAAAGAAAAGAAAAGAAAAGAAAAGAAAAGAAAAGAAAAGAAAAGAAAAGAAAAGAAAAGAAAAGAAAAGAAAATAAAAGAAAAGAAAGAAAAAAAACAAAGAAAAAAAAGAAAAGAAAAGAAAAGAAAAGAAAAGAAAAGAAAAGAAAAGAAAAGAAAAGAAAAGAAAAGAAAAGAAAAGAAAAGAAAAGAAAAGAAAAGAAAAGAAAAGAAAAGAAAAGAAAAGAAAAGAAAAGAAAAGAAAAGAAAAGAAAAAAAAAAAGATTTCAGTTGGAAGGGACCTACAACGACCATCTGGTCCAACTGCCTGACCAATTCAGGGCTGACCAAAAGTTAAAGCATGTAATTAAAGGCATTGTCCAAATGCCTCTTAAACACTGACAGGCACAGGTCCAGGCCCCATGATAGTCAAAGCAGGGCAAAGAGGTTGTGCCAGGCCAGAGGGAGAAGCCCCGTGGTGCTCTTCTAAGGACAAAGAGAGGAAACAGTGGGCATAGCACCAGGAGAACGGGGAGAAAGCAGCATGGGCGAGGGTAGCAATGCCACCTGCATCGTTAGTAACACTGATACTTTTTCTGTAGCTTTCATGCCTTTATTTTCTTTGTCTGATTGTGAGGTCTAGACTACTAAGGAGAGCCTTCTGATCTTCTTGGGGGCCAGTGCATGCCCCAGCTGATGGCCCAGCCCTGGTTTCAGCAGCTCCTGGGATGTTCTAGTGTTGCCAGTGGGGCGGCCGCTTGTTGGGTGGTGAAGAGGCCTCAGGGCTGCTGGCCCTCCTCTTCGGGGGTCGCTGTGGCCCCCAGGGGAGCATTCCCTGCCCTGGCTGGAAGTGGAGGGACCTGGCGCAGCCTCCTCTGGCTCCTCCTGGGGCTTTTCTTGCTCCACGGGAATGGGAATGGGGGCAGAGGAGGGGCTGCCAGGATCCCACCAAGGGCAGCTGTGGAGGTGCCAGGGAGCTCATCCACATTGTATCTGTCCAGGCTGCTGGAGGGGGCTGGGCTGGGTGAAGGAAACACTCCATGGGAGGCAGTGGGGCTGAAGGCAGCTGCAGGGCTGCCCTCCCGCCCCCCAGCAGCACGGGCGTCCTCCAGGCCCAGCAGATGGTAGGCCTCCCCGCTGCACAGTCGCACGACAGCATCGATGAGACCATTCACAAATGTTGCCGTGCGGTTATGAAGGAAGAGCCCCAGCAGCTGGACCAGGACATCTTCATCCGGTCCGAAGAGGATCAGGCTGGACATGATGATGTCCTCCACAACGGCTGCCTGCAGATGGTCATTCTCAAAGATCAGCCCTAGCACCTGACGCAGCCAGGGCAGCAGGGGCTCAAGGAGAGCTGGGTGGTCCCAGAAAAGCGTTGCCCACATGTTGGCCTGCAAGCTGCCCACTGGAGCCCTGGGCACCTGTCCAGCAGCCCGTGGTGGGGATGCTGCAGGGCTGTGGGCGGCCTGGTGGATGATGACTGATGATGCCGTAGGTGGTCTGACAACATACTCTTCAAAGTCGTTGTACGCCCGCACCAAGTGCACAATGGAGCTCACCCGCCTCTTGCAGAGGGGGCACTCAGGCTTGCTGTCAGCCCACCACTGGATGCAGGTAAAACAGAAATGGTGGCAGCATGGTACCACGTAGCTGGCCTCCTCCCAGCTGTCCAGGCATATGGGACAGCAGTTGTCCGGCTCCATGGCCATGCTCTCCACGTGCTGCGGTGGGCTGAAGACAGCTGGCGATGACGAGCTGCTCCCTCTCACTGGCACTGCGGCAGTGGATGTCGTGCTAGAAAAGGAAGAGAGGCCATGGTCATTGGGTGGCCTGGGCAGGGGTGGAGGAAATGTCCAGGTCTATCAAGAAGGAAACCCTCCCAGCTCCCCAGGGTGAAGTTTCCCTGTATGGTTCACCTCTGCTGCTGCGAGCGTGCCTCCTGGGTGCCCCGGCTGCGTCAACCTGGCAGGGTGGGGGAAAATCCTCTGGTGGCTCTGCGACCAGGCACTGAGAGCTGCAGTTAACAACTCTCCAGGCACGACACCAGCACCAACCAAAACCCTCGCTCAACGCTCCAAACCTCACGTACTCGCTCAGCTGGAGTGAAGGCACAAGCCGGCTGGGTGAGACTCGCCGCCCGGATATAAGCAGTGAGGGACGTGCCGTCACAGTCTATCCCTCAGTGATGTCAGAAACCATTGCTCAGGGACGTCACAGTCCGTTCCTCAGGGACATCACAATGGGCCATCCTTGCCTGCAGGGCTCACTCCAGGAGTGCTGTGGCCCCACCACATGTGTCCGGGGTTACCACAATGCCACTGCCCACTGTATCCCCCCGACCTTGTGTCTTGTGCTCGGCATCGGTGTTTCATGCCAGTCACTGAGGTCTTGGCTGTGTCTTCCCTGGGCCCCATCAGGTTGCTCTGGCCATGGTACACATCTCCAGGCACATATGGCAAGAGGGTTCATTTGATGACATCCCGTGCCTCCCTCGGAGGCTGCAGGACAAAGTCCCACAGGCTCTCCCCACACCCCAGCACTGCTGGACAGCCTTCTGGGCTCCCCTGGTTCCTTCCATGGGGGGGTCAAAGGCAGCACTTGGCTCTCTCATGGGGATTTTCTCCCATCTTTCTCCCTAGCCAGAGGGCGCAAGGGTGATGCCCTCTGCTCAGCACCCATCAGGCCTCATCAGGGCACTATCTGTCCTGTTCAGGGTGCCAGACAGGAGAGAGGTCAGACACATCAGAGGGGCTCAGGGGAAGCCACAGAGACAGTGGGACTGGAGCACTCGCCCTGTGAGGAGGGTCTGTGGGGCTGGAGCTGGTTCAGCATGGAGCAGAGGAGGCGTCGGGGCACCTCACAGCCACACCCCTGTGCCTGTGGGGAAGGGACCAAGGGGATGGCGACAGGGTCTTCCCAGAAGTGCCTGGCGGGACGGTAAGAGACAGTGTAATCTCCTGAAACTCAGAGAAGTTCAGGCTGAAGATAAGGAAGAAAAAACCAAAATCACCATGAGGAACATTAAGCACTGGAGTGGGCTGCCCATAGAGGTTGTGGGATCCCTGAGCCTGGAGGTTTTCAAGACCCCAGTGGGCACAACCAGAGCACAACTGTCACAAGCCTGTGAAGGGATGTCTTGTGAAGTCCCAGAAGAGAAAGCATTGCCAGTGGGAAATGTAGCAAAGGTTTCCAAAGGTGCAGCATCTTCCAGAAGCTGCAATGTCAGAAAACCACTTTCTTGTTCATTCTGTTCAGCAGCTTTCAAGAGAATCTTTAGAAATCTGGAGGGGGATCTAGGGCGTGGTGGTGATTATTTCCTCATTTTGTTTTGCTTTCAAAAGAGGTTTCTGCAGCCAGAAAATCCATGTTTGGGGGGCTGCTTTGATCTGACAGAGGAAAACTGGTAAAAGCCACAAAAAGCCATTCGGGTTGAATTCTGCCATCCTTCAAGAGTTGGCTGGTGTTAACTCGATCTTTCCCACAAAACTGAGAAGCAAACTGGAAAAAAAACCAAGAAAATAACAAAACTCAAATAAACAAAGACCCCCAGAGGGGTGGGATGGAAATTCAGATATAGCATGTTTTAGCAGATATGTTATAAACAGATGTCAGAGTCCAACACTCCCTGACCAGGTTGTTTTAGATAGTTCCAACTGTGGAGGGTGTAATGTTTAATGTTATTATTCAAAGACAGTTGATGTTACACGGGATTTCTGATTTAGCAGAGTGATACAAAAAATATATTGCATAACACAACACAGATGTAAGCAACTGACATAGCTGTTTACCTAAAACAAAGGCCACCCTCCAGTCCTTTTTGTGTGGAGAAAAAGTCAGCTTCTTTGCAACAGCTCTGGTCAGTCACACTGTGCATTATTCCCTGAGCTTCACGGGCACATCACGCCTGCCCATCTCCGCTGAGCCTTCTTCCATGGTAGGGCTTTATTGGTCAGTCACAGCAGAAATGAATTTTTTTTCTTCTTTAATGCTTTCTCTACTACGTTAGACAAGCTGTTGCATTTTGAGTTTTAGTCAGCAAGGATAGCAAAGATACCATTAAAAATACCAGAACTCAGGAAAAGATAGGAAATCATGACTGCTGTTCAGGAAAGTGATGTGATATTCAAAAGAAAACAAAAACATGGAAATGCATGCATAATATGGGGCAAGGTGCCTGAAGTGGAAGTATAAAAATACAGTGCGATGTCCTTTACCTGACAGCTGTTTGTGGCGACAAATGGATAAGAGTAGCTTTCAGAAAGCTGGGATACTTAGTATTTTGTAGTATCTATACCTACCTTCTTGCTTCCTCTAGCTAAATAACACTGCCTTCCTATGTCTAGCCAATCTGGGGAACAGTCACCAGTTATGTGGTGAACAGTATTGGTGGTGAACAGGTGAAAGTAAAAATATGTGGTGAACAGGTGAAAGTAAAAATACTTAAGATAAACACAGCTGAGAAAGAACTGAAGCAGATAACAGTTAGGATTTTAAGCACAAAAATAATTTTTCTGCAAAAATAACTTTTCTGCATTAATTTTCAGCTATGAATTATCTTATGTATCCAACTTGTTAAAGTATTTTGGGGCATGATAAATATATGATCTGACATGTACAGATATGATTTTACATTATAACAGCAGATATGAAAGTAATAAAATCTGTAGTTTATGAAAAAAAGTTACTGGATCTAATTAATTGTTTTTAAGAGCACATCCTATACTGATCAAAAGCTTGATCTTTTGTAACAAGAGTAGATTAAAAAGTGACCATAGTAAATAGAATAGGAACAGAACAGAACAGAACAGAATAGAATAGAATAGAATAGAATAGAATAGATTTCAGTGGATGGTTCAATGACCATCTGGTCCAACTGCCTGACCAATTCAGGGCTGACCAAAAGTTAAAGCATGTTATAAAGGGCATTGTCCAAATGCCTCTTAAACACCGACAGGCATGGGACATCAACCACCTCCCTAGCAAGTCTGTTCCAGTGTGTGACCACCCTGTTGGTAAAGAAATGTTTCCTAATGTCAAGTCTGAACCTCCCCTGACGGACACAGCTTTGAGCCATTCCCAGGTGTCCTGTCACTGGATACCAGGGAGAAGAGATCAGCACCTCCCTCTCCACGTCCCATCCTCAGGAAGCTGTAGAGAGCAATGAGGTTGCCCCTCAGCTTCCTTTTCTCCAGACTAGACAAACCCAGAGTCCTTAGCCACTCCTCACAGGACATGCCTTCCAGCCCTTCCAGCTAGGTTGCCCTCCTCTGGATGCATTCAAGTACCATAACATTGTTTTGAAATTGTGGGGCCCAGAACTGCACACAACAGTCAAGGTGAGGCCACACCAACACTGCATACAGTGGGATAATTGCCTCTTTTGACCAGCTGGCTATGCTGTGTTTGATGCACCCCAGGATGCAGTTTGCCCTCTTGGCTGCCAGGGCACACTGCTGACTCATACTGAGCTTATCATCAACCAGAACCCCTAGATCCCTTTCTGCAGGGCTGCTCTCCAGCCACTCCTCTCCCAGTTTATACTTGTGTCCAGCGTTACTCCATCCCAGGTGCAGAGTCTGGCATTTATTCTTGTGAAATTTCATGCCACTGATGATTTCCCAATGCTCCAATCTATCTAAATCCCTCTGCAAGGCTTCTTGTCCCACGAGAGAGCCAACTGCACCTCCCAGTTTGGTATCATCAGCAAACTTACCAATGGTGCATTCAACTGCTGCCTCCAGATCATTGATGAAAATATTGACCAGAACTGGCCCTAGAATTGAGCCCTGACGAACACTGCTGGTGGCTGGCTGCCAACCAGATGTAGCCTCATTCACTACAGCCCTTTGAGCCCTGCTGTTGAGCCAGTTCATCACCCACCACAACATGTACCTGCTCATCTCACAGCTGGACAACTCGTCCAGAAGGATGCTGTGAGGGATCAGAAACCTTACTAAAATCCAGAAAACCAACATCCACTGCCTTCCCTTCATCCACTAGGCGGGTGACTTTATCCTAGAAGGATGTTAGATTAGCTAAACAGGACTTGCCCTTTGTGAACCCATGTTGACTGTGCCCTATGATTGCATAGTGCTTTAAATGCTTTTCAGTAGCACCCAGTATGATCTTCCCCGTAATTTCTCCAGGGACTGAGGTTAGACTAACAGGTCGGTAGTTTCCTGGGTCTTCCCTCATGCCCTCCTTGCAAATTGGAATGATGTTGGCTAGCTTCCAGCCAGCAGGGTCCTCCTCAGACTCCCAAGACCTTGGGTAGATGATTGAGAGGGGTCCTGCTGAAACATCTGCTAGCTGCTTCAGTACTCCGGGATGAATCCCACCAAGCCCCATGGACTTACGAACATTCAACTGATGCAACTGATCCCTTTCAATTTCAGTGTCCACAAATGGAAAGTCATTGTTCCTGCAGTCGTGGTCCTCCAACTCAGAGGACCAGGCAGCCCCAAAATCGATCAGAATTGTTAAAGACTGAGGCAAAAAAAGCAGCAAATGCCTCTGCTTTTTCTTCATCCCTATTTGTCAGGTGACCATCTTCATAAAGCATAGGTCCAATATTTTCCCTAGACCTCCTCTTGCTATTAACGTATTTAAAAAAGCCTTTCAAAAGACTCTTTCAAAATGGGGGAAGGAGGGGGGGAGGAGGGAGCTGAGTATTTGCTTGTTCTGTTTTGCTTTCAGCTTTTGAAAGGTTTCTGCAGCCAAAAAATCCATGTTTGGTGGACTGCTTAGATCTGACAAAGGAAAAGTGGTAAAAGCCACAAAAAGCCCTTCAGGCGCAGAATTCTGCCATCATTCGATAGCTGGCTGGTGTTAACTTGGATCTTTCCCACAAAACGCAGAAGGAAACTGGGGAAACTCTATTTCACCAGAGTGAAATAAAAGAGGAGAAAAACCCTCAAAAGAAGTCACTGATTTGCGTCAGGCTGCTGTAGCAGATTGCGTGAGAGCAAATATGAATTCTTCCTGAGCCTGACGAGTGCGGTAAGACCCCATAAGATCCCCCTGAAGGCAGCTGCTTTCATGCATTGTGTGGTCTCCACAGAGAGCCTGTGTCTTGCAGCTGGGTTCTCCTCCCAGGGCAGACCTCTGGCCCCCTGTGCAGCCCCAGAGCGATGGGGCCTGGCCTGCTCTCGCTGCTTTCTGCCTGCCTGTCCACAGAGCCTCACCCCACTCTGCTTCTCCCCAGGTTCCTGCTGTGTGCCTGAGGCATGCAGGATCACCTGCAGGCCTGGCACTGGGACCTGGGTCTTTATTTGGGGCCCAGCAGCAGCTCTTGGTGCCAAACCCAGTGGATGTCTTCTGTCTCTCCCCTCACCTTACGTGGCTGGCTTGGCTGCAGAAGTGGTCACGGAGCGGTGTGTAAGAGAAGGGCAAGGGGCGCTGGGGAGCATGGGGAAGATACGCTGCCATTTCTGCGGGGTTCACTCGCAGCAGAGAGGAGCTATGCTGGGGGAAGTCCTGCAGACAACATGGGACGGTGAGGGTGTGGTGGTGGTGGTGAGGGGTGCTGGGGAACTGACAGTGCCCATCTGCCGAAGAGGGGTGCTTTCCAAGTGGGGGAAAAGAAATGCCAGCACCAAAGCTGGAGCTGGAAGAGCGGGAAGAAAGCCTGTGCTCGAGGGCAGCAGCATGTCCCTCTTTCTTGGCTTGTGCAGGGCCTCTTTGCCCTGAGCCGAGCGCTGTGGGGCCTGGCCCTCTGCTCTCTCAGTGCCTCTTTCCCCAGAGCTGAGCACCACGGGGCCTGGCCTGGGTCGTGCAGGGCCTCTTTGTCCTGCTTTGAGTGCCTTGCCAATGCAGGAGCCAGGTGCCATGACAGCCAAGGCAGGGCAAAGAGGCCCTGTCTGAGCAGAGGACCTAGCCCCCTGGGGCTCTCTGCAGGGCAGAGAGGCCAGCAGGGCCAGAGGGACAACCTCCACAGCGATCGGATCAGGGCAAAGGGGGCCTGCGGGAGCACAGGGCCAGGCCCCATGGCAGCCTGCTCACGGGAGAGGGACCCTGCCAGGCCATCGTGCCCAAATGAGGCCAGAGAGGCTTTGCGTGAGCGAGCAGTGGGCCAGGCCCTATGGGGCTCCAAGGCCCCCAGGCACCTAAATCAGTACTCAGGGGCCCTGCAAGGCCACACGGCCGGTCTCCACGGCGCCTCAGTCAGGGCCAAGGGGCCCTGCAACGGCAGAGAGCCAGGTCCCATGGAACTCAAGTGAAGGGAAGGAAGCCCTCAAAGACCAGCGGGCCAGACCCTATGGGACATGAATCGGGGCTCAGAAGCCCTGCAAGAGCACAGAGCTAGGGGCCATGGTGCTCCAGTCAGAGAAAAGAGGTCCTGCACACCTGTAGTGCCAGGGCCCGTGGTGCTCGAATGAGGGGAAGGGCCCTGCAAGAGCACAGGACCAGGCGCCATGGTGCCCTGCTCAAGGGAAAGAGGTCCTGCAAGAGCAGAGGACCAAGTCCCGTCACACTCAAATGAGGGGAAAGAGGGCCCAGCAAGACCAGACAATCTGATTCACTGGCGCTCAGATCAGTGCAAAGAGGCTGGAAGTGTTTAATTGCTCATGCAGGTATCTTCTCCCTGCCTTATTAATGAAAACAACCCTGTTTCCCTCTTCCACTGCCAAAATCCTACAACTATAACATTGCTCTAAGAGTTTCTCTATTATTTTTTTTATTTACATAGTTAAATAAAAGACAGGCTGACTTTCATCCCACCAATGTTTGTGAAATGTTTCCTTTGTCAATTAAATTCCAGTTTTGATAGTTTAAAAGAGATAAGAGTAGGGCCATATAAGTAATAGCGATTTTATTGATGAACCACAGAGAATTTTTTAGATAGTTTCGGCTGACCCCAGGTATATTTATTTCCATTTTGTCATTAAATCATAAACCTCAAAATGTTTGTTTCAAATTGAATGAAATGAAAGGGGGGGAGATAAGGGGTGAAATTTATGTTGCTACCAGTACCTCAGTGATAACAACAGTCACCTTACGTACAAAACATGTACCCTGAGGAGACTGATTTGTATCTTCCGCAAAAAATTCCTTCACTGCAAGCTATGAGCATTTCAGTAGATGGCTCTTACTAATCATGTGCTATTTTTAATAACTAAATATTCAATGGAACTGATAATAGAATTCAGGTATACCAGTTCCTTCATGTGTGTCTTACTAGTAGATCAGAGAAGTAGTTTTCAGATTTTCTGGATCAATTTAAACTTCAGTACTTTGTGTATGGATGGTATTGTCATAGATTAGATGATGTTTTTCAGAGTAGGCAATAGCCCAGTTCTGGGGACACTCTGCAGTGTACTGTGAGATAGAAGACCTAATTTCTCTTCATCATGTGTGTGAATTCCAACATCTCATGTAAATGTTCTGAAAAGGAGAATTATCATGATCATCATGATATTAGTCTCAGGAAAAAAAATCCAGATCAAACTATTAGCCAAACTAACCTGAAATCAACAAATAAAATGGAACTTGTGAGGTTGGAAAATGGGAGGAAAAATGGGGCATTTGCTCATAAACTATTTGTTATTTGTAATTTTTCCTTGCTTTGGACTTGATGAAATGGAGCACGACCCCCTCGGAATTCAGTTTAGGGAACATTGCTTCACAGCTGAGAAAAATGTGTTTCTATACATCAGTCACGTTTGACTTGAAATAATACATCAAGGTGTTGGATATATCCATGTAACATAATAATTCAATCAGGGAATTAGCATGTGTCAGGGAATTTGTATGCTTGAAACCACATGCTTATTAAAAGACTGTCTGTGGACATTGAGTATTTGAATGTCTAGATTTATCTGGTTTGCAGAGCCTCTGCTGTTTAAAAGAAAAAGGTCTACTGACTATAATATCACCCTATGACAGGATTACTTAGTATGTGTCAACATATTTCCCAGTACTTAAGACATCCTGTATATAGTGTGTATCTGTGCATATATACTATTGTAAGTACTGTGGTATGAAAAAGGATGATCCCACAGTGATTTAGATTTTGATTATTTTTTATTTCTTTTACTGATTGGCAGGTGACCTGGAATTAAAATGGCCTATTTGAAAAAATGAAACAAGTTAGAGAAAAAGAACTAATATGAGATTAAAATAATATACAGGGAATAACTGCTGCATCAGATGCTGAAAAGGTGGACAAATTAAGCAGAAAAAAAGGTTAATAAAGTAATAATACCAATGGAATTAAAGGGTTAGCCTACATAATGATCTGCATCTGAAGGAAAATTTCAAGCCTATAAAGCTGCAACAGACAGTAATCTTTCTCCTATAAGGTTATCAGCAATTATGTGGAAGGAAGTATTTTCCAAATATAACTTTACTACTTGAATATATTAGCAGCCAGGACCTGGCTAATCAATTACAGCAACAAGTCTCAGCTGTTCTGTAAAAGGGTAGGCCCATGAGTGGTACTGACAAATGAGAACTTGCTTAGCAACAAGCATTCTCTCAACAGAGTTGATCACTATTTGTACAGTGGGAAAGAGAAAAGGAAGCAGGGAACTAGGGAAAGGAATAGTAAATTTGTGTGTATGTGTATATGCTTACAGTACATAGCTTTCTAGTGTGCCAGGTGTGAATACTTTCAAGACAGGATTTTGTTTCTGTAATAATATGCATCTGGTTACTTCATAATGTCAGAAAGAAATATCAGAAAAAGCTTCAGACAGCTCATTTACACCTTTCAACAGCAGCTGAATTCTTTTGTAATTTTATCTTTGATAGGGAAAATTGAAACTCAGGTTCTAATTTTCACCCAGTTGCATGAAAAATCAAGCATTTAGTGGACAAATGTGCCTAGACACGCAGGTGTGGAGCAGAGTTTTTTGTTTCATGGCAACTGTATTGCACTCTTAAAACTAAATGCAGATGTCACCTCTATTTTAAAAAATAAGGCTCTAAATTTGCTGCTGTTCACATTTTAAGTGGGTTTTTTTGTGTGTATGTCTCTTTTTTGTGTGTATGTCTCTTATTTTTTGGTTTTGGGGTTTTTTTCATTAAGTAAATGGATGTTCAAACTATTTTTCCTCTTTTGGTATAATTACAAGTTTTTGTATTGGAGCAAGGCTTTTTTCTGCTGTCTGTTCTGTAAGGATACTAAATAGTCATGCCTTATATCTCTGAAAGAAATATCTACTCTGAGATATATCTCTCAGACATGCAGTTTGGTATTATTAGGGCTTAGGTTGGCTGTTTGCAGCTTTCAGCTTTCTGCTGTTAAGTTCTTCAAATACACCTCAGAGTACCCAAACCTGATTAAGATGTATGCTAAAACAAAAGTAATACAATAAAAAAAGAGGTATGTTTTATGATCAAGGTTTTAAGAAATAGGAATAAAATCTTTTTTAAAGGAGAAAGAAAAACAAAAATTAAGAAAACCCCTGAAGATGAAGCAAATTTCTAAGTCTACTAACCCAGTACTTCTTTGAATCTCTTCAAGATGTTCCAGCTGCCAGTTCCCTTGCTGTCTGTTCTGGTTAGTGTCTTGCTATTTTAACTTTTTACACTTTTTGTATTGTGTTCTTCAATTCGTGACTTTATAATAATCATCTGGGTTGCATGAAAACTTTTTATTACAACAGCATTCTTGAATTAAGTGATTAATGTAAATACATGACACTAGAAGTAGGGCATTTTATGTATTCTAATTTTGTGTGCGTATGTGCATTTACATACACACATACGTGCAATTTCTTTTTATGTTCTTAGCTTTAGAAAGACTTTTGAATTGTAAGAGACCATTTTTAGACATAAGATCTATCATCTGTGAAAGCCCTAAGAACAAGGACTTCTTGGTAAGTCTGTAAGAACACATTGTACACCCATCCTCACAGTAACTTGTAGCTTTCTGTTTGTATGTTGCCTATGTACGCAACATGTAGTGTATGTTGTCACATACGTGTTGTTCATGACTTATATAACAGTTTGCTGAGTTGGCTTTCTGTAATGAAAAACAGTTTGTTATTGTTTAAAAGTTTCCTTTCAAGGAAGCTATCCCCCTGTCTCTGTGATTCTCATTTCACACCTGAAGGCACTGATGATTATTATCTGTCTTATTTATTTTTTCCTTATATCCGTTTTGCGATGATGGTTTGAGAAATGGGAGGGAAATGGTTTGAGAAATGGCTACAGTTTGGTTATTTCAGGGTTTCTATATTATTTTCTACACCTTTTGTAAATAAAATTGTAGAATATAATTTTTACAACTTGTACAACATTATATTAGTTTTAGAATATAATTATGTAGAACCAGTCAAGAAGTAAGAGTCTTGACCTTTATGACAAATGTGTATTTTTTCATTCAGTTTCTCAAAACAAAAGATAACTACATTGAAATAGTCAAGCTTTAATATGTTTGAATCTTAGAATTTTTTTTCCTGGAATAGTTAATTTGTTTTAGGTGTTGCTAAATGTATGATTTCATATAAGTCTTATGCATTTTGTATTAAAGCCCTAACATCAGTGATTCAATTAGATGAATATTGAAACTTTCTTTAAATTAAGAGATCAGGTATTTATTATATTTTAAAGTAAATAAGTTCTAAATCTTACAAACTTTTGAGGGCAGGGCATCAACTCACAGATTTTTAGTGTTGGGCTGGTAGTAATAGTACCCTGAACATTTTCTGTAATTTATTTCACTTTAGCTTAGAAAAGTCTAATTTCTGTGCATGATAATTAGTCCTTTCCTTGCATGCGGAAGATGATCTTTAGCTAAAGCATAGTAAATATGTTTAAAATAACATCCTGAAAATGAAAGTTGCTATATTATCTTTGTCACTCTTAGGATGCATTTATCTCTTTACACTGATATTTTAGAGTAGCAATAATTCAAGAATGTAGGTAATCTTAAACAAAAATGGAATTTGAAAGTTCTTAACTGTGATCATCCTAATAAAACTATCAGCAGCTGTTGTGATTAAAATACCTTTTTATAAAGCAGAATAGCAGTTTCTGTATGCTATTGCTTGGTATTGGTTAGTCTGCTAGATTCTTCAGTTTATGTCGAGGTTCTTACCTGTGTAAGCCAAAACCTGTAAGTCTTTTAATGCACTGACATGCTAAGGAATATTAAAGTGAAAGTATTTTTAAATACCCAAGGCACCTGACAGAAATTTAAGGTCACAATTGAAAATGGGTTAAATTGAGGAAACCCATTAAGTTTACAGTAGTTTTCCATAAGTAAGGATTTATTTATAGTCTTATTTAGGTAATGTAATTAAGTAAATACATATTAAGGTATTATAACTTACCCAAAAGTTTTACATTTATGTCCTGTTGTCTTTTAGTGGCTTTTTGAAGTCATGTGTGTGTTGACCTTAAGTCCTCATAGAGCTCTCCAGAGAGATTTCTGGCTTATTTTCCTCGGCTGTGCTATGTAGAACCCATTAATTTGTATTAATAGTTCAAACTTCTCCTCCTCTGTGGAGTACTTTGCATTCTTTATGTATAATTTCTCTTGCAATATGATGCTTTGCAACATACTTTTAAATCCTTATAGTGCTCCTTATAAAACTTTCTGAGATTAATCAGTCAAAACTATTTGATGCCATTGTCAAATTTTGCTATCTTGTCTCTTTACTCCCCCCTACTAAATA
Source organism: Ciconia boyciana (assembly GCF_034638445.1). NCBI lineage: Eukaryota > Metazoa > Chordata > Aves > Ciconiiformes > Ciconiidae > Ciconia > Ciconia boyciana. The sequence continues at coordinate 75,601,620 of NC_132937.1, read as the reverse complement.
CTGTCTTTTGCTGTGGATAATCTCCTAAGGATAATGAGAACTAATATTCTGCAGCACTTTCTGGGCAGTATTTAGAGAAGCGGTTACATTTTTTGAAGTTATGCAAGGCCATTGACAAGGGTTATAATCAAGCATGGGTAGATAAATAAAATGAGAAGGGTCTTGCATGGAGATGTGACTTGCAGGTCCTGAATGTGTTATTTAGTAAATGTTCAGTAACTATTTATTTATAAGGATGTATTTTGATCTTCAGCAGCAACAAATTTTTGTTGGTACCATACAGCTATATCCTGCTTGAATTTTCTAGTTCGTGCATAGCTGTGGGTTACCTCTGTAAGTCCTATAAAACTGTCCAGGGCTTCAACAACATAGCTGGTAAGAGTGTTCTCCTGATCAGTTGCAGGTGTTGCACAAAACTCTGTTACTGGTACCTACCTGGACTGTGGTTAATAGTGTCAAGATAACAGTGAACTCAAAGGAAACATTACAGTATTTATCACAGAAAAAAGTCACCAGAGATAAAGCATCCTATTGGCTGGAGCAGAATTTAATCTTATGTGGCTGTTGCCACATAAGATTTGAGAAATTGAAACCAAACTCTGAGAAACTGAAACCAAGCCCACTATATTTTTGTTGTTTTTCAAGGTGAGAAATCCTCTAGGGTTGAAACCTTAATACACTTTAAATGACTTCAGGATTTTCTTTTAGCAAATTTATCCATCTGGAGAGTAAACAGCCATCAAAAGAAAGGGCAGGATACTTTCTAAAAGAGAGACAACCATTTTCAAACCTCGGTATCATTAGAAAACATGATCACACAGACGCAATGTAGAAGGCCTCCAGTGTAACAGATTCAGCAAAGGGATATGTGAAACTGTGCAGACAGACTGGTTTGACAAAGTGATTGCTCAGCTGGATTTTTTTTCTGAACTCAGTTAAGGAGCTATGTGGTAACATTTTAAGCTCTTGTTCACAGGGGATGTAGCTAAGGGACAGTCTAGCTCTGGGAGTGTTATCCAGTTTATCAGGTAGATTCAATCTCAAAAATAGAAAGCTAGCATTTAGGTGTACTTAGATTCTTATCAGTATAATGGATGTTCTGGCAGTTAGTCAGTGCTTAGAAACTCCAGAAACACTCTTCCTCAGCTGCTGGCCAGACAAATTGTGAAAAGACCGAAGGAGTCTGGAAGTTTAGGAATCTGGAAGCTGAAGACCCTGTTTTCCACCTTCCTGACAGGTTACCAAGATGGGGCCTCAGCAGCTTGCCAGGTGGGCTGCCAAAAACTTGTCACATTTCAAAATCAAATTCCCTCCACAAAACATTTCTATGTTGACAAAGCAGCAGTCCTCTGCAGAACAGTGTTCATACCAGAAGCTGTAGGCATTAGTCTCCTGCAGGTACTGGTTGACAGGATGAAATTATAGAACATGAGATGACTGCTAGGTTGGACATACCTTTCCTAGAATAATTGGCCCTGTTTTACACATGGTATATTGCTTGTCATTGTGACAATGATGTCCCTAAAGAGTTCCATTCACAGCGTAGCAAATTTAGATGTTCTTAACCAGCTCAGCGACATGAGGCTGATAAACAGACAAAACAGAATTAAGAACCGTGTGGTTGTATGTAACAGAATACAGCTGAAATGTCACCTTTTGGCAGTTTGGATATGCATTGTTATTATTTAGTACTGACAAGTCATTCTTTTTTTAATGAAAACACAGCAAGGTTAGATTTATTATACTTGAACTAGAATTTGAAACTTGTAATGCCTTGGAAGAAAATGGGATTCTAATTTTACTTTTCTAGGAGTAAAGGCTTTTTTCTATTATCTTCTCTCCTGGGAGTTTTAAGGTCTTTCTTCTATAGCTCTTTACTATCAGGCCTTCACAGATAATAAATACCAGTGATGACATTAATATAATATAAAGAAGAATAGTAATTAACAATAGTACTGTGACACCTGGGAAAGCATGCCTCACTGCTGCATTTTTCCTCTTCTGATTTATGAACATCAGCCCTTTTGAAGAATGTCAGTGTAGACATTGGGGATCTATTTATGTTTCAGGTAGCTATGTACTTCTTTCCAAAACTCATTTCTAGTTAGTTGATACCATAAGAACAAATGCTAGTCATAACTTTCTTAATCCTGTTAATCTTATTTTGTTAATTTCACATGTTTTTGGATATTATAATAAGCAATTTTAATTTTCTAACTAAAATTAATGTTTCTTTGCAGAACAAAGAAGGCTTTTTCACTGGTATGTATTAAACAAAATGTATTAAAAACATTTGAACATTTATATCAATATCCACTTTTTAAATTTAAAGTCACAGAGAAACTATTAACTCAGTCCTGTACCAACTTAACACTTTCAAATTATTTCAGTAGGCATTGGCGTGTTGTTATTTAGTATGCAGAGAGCTCATGCTCCCTAAAAACAGAACTCTCCATCTTTGAGCTTCAGCTGAAAAGCTGTTTGAGGACTGGAGACAGTAGTTAGGTAAGTCTAGCTATATATTTATATTATGACTGAAATTTTCATCAGATGCTTTCCTGTACAGCAAATATACCTTCTTTTATGTAACTGATCTGTGTTTTCAGGTGTCTGTGGAGCTACTGCATTGTGTGATTCTATTTAAAAGGGAATATCATCATCTTAAAACAAATCACCAAATCCCTGGAGGGGGTTTCATGTCCCTTGGCATATTGTGCAGCTGTCTCGTCCCACCCAGTGGGTTGTGACATGGGTGAATCTTTTTGATTCCCCAATGGTTTGTGTATCAACAAAGGCCGATCTCTGCTTGGCAGAGCCGCATGGTCGGTAGAGTCATGACAATGACTCAGAGGAACAGTCTTTGTTGCTTTGTTGCTCTGTTGGCCAGCAACTTTATTAACTGGCGAATTCAACAAATGGACAAGCTTAACGAACTGGCAAGCCCAACGAACCAACAGAGGTGATTTGGCAATGGAGCTATTTTCTGGGCAACCCGTCACAATTTATCCAAAACTTACATATATTGGAAGAGTAGAAGAAGAGAGAAGCAAGAAAAGGAAAGGAGAAGAAAGGAGAATAGAAAAAGGAAAAGTATCACCACCCTTGGATCCCACGATGATGATTACAGATGTGGCAATCCTCTGGTGGTGGACGCGCACATGGTCTCTGGAGGGCGTGTCTTTTATAGGCTAATCCCCGCCTCCAGGTACACCCCTTCAGGGCTTACATGGTTCTTGTTCTAGAAATCTGTCAATTTTCTGCACAGCACTGGGGGAGGGGGATGGTCACAAGGGGTCTCTCAGGCGGTTGCAAGCCCCTTCCTCAGATCAACTCTGTGACCTCTGGCCATATATGGTAAGGTCCATCGGAACCCGGAACCGCACATCCTCCGATGTGCTCTCCACGTCCCGCACGTCCGGCTCCCGCTCTCGTTCTCCCCCACCCCGTGCTCACCGACCTGCCGTCACCATGTGAATAGCGCCTCGTGTCGCACAATGTTTGAGACATTAACTCTTTCAGTCTCTCACACCACCCCGTGGCTCAAACATTGTCTATATAATCTTTGTCCAGGACGACGATTTTCACATAGAGAAGATTGAGAAGACATAGTTTGTGAAATCATACATTTTCAACGAGAGTTGGTGGAGGGTCCTTGATTTCGTCCTCCAGGGTGGTGATATAAACATAGTGAACAGCAGGAGAAAAGAGAATGTAAGCAGAAGCAAGCAGATGGGTAATCATACATCGAACAATAGCTATGTCAGTCATTAGGAATAGAAATCCAACCAACAGGGTTATTCCAATTTGCATTAACCATTTCCCCCACCTCGTGAGTCCCCAGGATTGTAGGAGGGAGGTGAACCAAGATCCGGGTACATGCCCATCAAAACAGTCTTTCGGTTGGAGTGATCAGAATAGTTCGGCAGTTTGATCGCCAGTTTCTTTCATTTTGGCCCATGCCTCCTCTATAGTAGTACTGGTGTTCTGAATAGTTATGCAACATTCTCCATCACTTAAATTCAACATCATTCGGGTCGGGTTTTTTGGGGCTTCTGCCACTTCCCGGCGCACTCACCAGGGAGGGGTGGTGAAATTGAATACACGAGGTGGGCATAAGGATGGGATGACTAATCCACATTTCAGACCAGTGTGATATTTCAGTGTTAAGTAGGAATAAAATTTTCCATTAGAACATCTCCAAACTAGTGCCAAGGGGGCTGGGTATATGCTAATTTTACAGGTCCAGGTATCACTGTAGTCCATGAAATGGATGTCAGGTTTTGCAGTGAGTGGCAGGCTCTACAAAGGGTAGTGTGTACGGGGTATACCACAATACTTGACTCTGCCATAATCCTCAGTTTCAGTTTAAGGCTTGTGGCACAGAACATCCCAGTTTCTATATCCGCGGGAACAATAACCCCCAACAAATAGACATGTCCTGTATCAGAACCCTTACTCTCTCCAAGAGCCAGGTTTTGGGCGGGTCCCCAGGACCAGTGTTACAGTTAAGAACTTTGGCGCATGTAAACAGATCTGACCAGCTATGCTGTGGGTGATTGGCATACTTTAGCAGTTACAGGAGGGGTCTCATTTGTGACCACATCCACTGTACATTTGCCAGGCCTCTAGGTTCACATCCCATGCTATTGGGAAGTTGTATACACCAAGAGAGATTCACATTTAGGGAATAATCGGCCTCATAAAAATCCAGTTGTTCTAATGGGTGAAAGGAGTCAAATGGAAATAGGAGCAAGGTACAGAATATGGGCCAGCCAGATTTTTCCGGAGCACCGATTTCGTTCCATAGGTAAAATTAATCGGTGGGTGAGCAGCATTGCAGGAGGACCGTTCCCAGAAATGTGAATCAGACTTGTTATAATAAGCAAAATACATGTCATTCTGTCCCCAAGCAAAGTTATAAGTTGTCCAGAAAAGGGGCAACAAGACATAGGGTTGTTCTACAGTTTGATTAATTTCCAAGTTATACATAATATTGGGAAATGCAACAAAAACCAGCAACAACAACAAATCTAAATCCTTATTTGCTTGACTGGGGAAGGGCAACACATATCCCTTGGTCGGTTCTATTCCAGATTCTAGTAAACACATGAATTAGTTCCCACACAAGGTTTGAAGGAATAGGGTTTCCACTCCCCCTATGTCCTCCTTTCCCAGAGGAGAGGAGGACCACCATCCATGTGAAAAATAGTAAATACATATTAGGACTATTATTACAACATTGGCGGTACTCATCGAGGTCCGGCACTCCTCTGACAAGATCGGTTATGTTTAGCAGGCGACAGTCTGGTTCTCCCCCTGCAAAAGAAAAGGAAATCTTGGTTCCTTTTTGGACCAGTTTTAAAAGGAAGGGATTATCAGGAGGTCTTCTGGGGGGTAGGCCTTTTAAAGGATGATTGTCTAATCTGGTTCTCTTAACCGTGGCTTTACCCCTTTGTTCCCCTCCGGAGATTCCCATGTTGCGGCTATAATTGATCAGCTCCCGTGCAATCCCTCCCCAGGTGAGGGGGAATTCCGCTGGAGCGGGCTGCGTTTGGTTTCTCCCTGGCGTTAGCATTTCTGTTAAACGTTCCCTTTGGTGGTCCTGGATTTGTATGGTATGTAGCTTCAGGGGATCAGGAAGGCCCTTTATCAGGGGTTTCATTCGATTGCGGTCAGCTTTTAGCAACATCAGGGAGGGCTGATGGAGTATTAAGCGCCTGTCATGCATGAGCTGGAGGCAGGTGGCTTTCTGCACGTTCTTGGTAATTTGATCCAGTCCCAGAGTGGGGATGGTCACCAGATCTCCCCATTCCAAGGGATCTAGCCCTCCAGCCCAGTATGCTGCCCTTTGAGTGAGGGACCAGGGAGCTCAAGTGTCGAGGACAGTTAGAAACACACCTGGACCCCCATATCCCTGCGCCTCCTCCTCGGAAAGTTTAATTCTGTCCCCCCCCATAAGGGAGACCCTCCACACATGTTCCGTCTCCATTTCTCTAGGGAGCCTACTATATCTTTCTTGTAATTTTGCCAATTCGATTGCACTATAGGTTATTTCTTTCATTATGATTTCTGGCATGGTATCAGCACCCCCTTCATATTGAAATTCTGTTTTAAGAAGTGGGTGAAGTTGGGGAGCAGTTCTCTCCTCATGTTGGCACTTTGCCTGTTCCATTTTCTCCCAGGGGTAGTGGCCAGCTACCCCTCTGTCAACTAGCTCATGTTCCTTAGATAGGCTGGAGTGCCCACGCTCGCTCTCCAGATCCTCCCTCTGCGCCCCCGCTAGCGCTGGCCGCAACTCATGCTCCCTAAAAAAAGCATTGCGCAGCTGACTCTGCAAACTATTCACTGCTATTTCTGCTCGCACCAGTTTTTTCTGCTCAGCTTCCAGCTCCGCTTGCAAGCTTTTAACCAACTCTTGTAACGATTCACTCGCCTCTCGCTCAGCCCGTTTTACCGTGCACTTGCCCTTGTGCGTTGCCATCAGCGCAGCTACTAAAACACCCAAAACAACAGCTTTTAACAACTCTAACAAGGGGGAGCAGTCCAGATCAGGCTGAACCCAGGAAGCCATGATCATCTGCTGGAGGACTCAGACTCAGCCGATTCACATCCTCCCTTCTGGACTAAATCGATATCCCCTCCCTGTTCCTCTCACTGATCAAGTCGGGGAATCCCACTTCTGACACCAAATTAATGTCTTGTCCCACTCGGTGGGTTGCGAGATGGGTGAATCTTTTTGATCTCCCGAGGGTTTGTGTACTGACAAAGGCCAATCTCTGCTTGGCAGTGCCGCGTGGTCGGTAGAGTCATGACAATGACTCAGAGGAACAGTCTGGCCAGCAACTTTATTAACTAGCAAATTCAACAAACGGACAAACTTAACGAACTGGCAAGCTCAACAAACAAACAGAGGCGATCTGGCAATGGAGCTAATTGCCGGGCAACCCGTCACAATTTATCCCAAACTTACATATATTGGAAGAGCAGAGGAAGAGAGAAGCGAGAAAAGGAAAGGAGAAGAGAGGAGGAAAGAGAAAGGAAAAGTATCACCACCCTTGGATCCTGCGATGACGATAACAGACGTGGCAATCCTCCAGTGGTGGGCGTGCATGCGGTTCCCTGGAGGGCATGTCTTTTATAGGCCAATCCCCGCCTCCAGGTACACCCCTTCAGGGCTTACATGGTTCTTGTTCTAGAAAGTTCTCAATCTTCTGCGCAGGCGCTGGGGGAGGGGGATTGTCACGAGGGGTCTCTTGGGTGGTTGCAAGCCCCTTCCTCAGATAAACTCTGTGTGACCTCTGGCCATACATGGTAAGGTCTGTCAGAACCCGGAACTGTGCATCCTCCGATGTGCTCTCCACGTCCCCCAAGTCCGGCTCCTGCTCTCGCTCTCCACCACCCTGTGCTCACCAACCTGCCATCGCCATGCAAATAGCGCCTCACCTTGTCACAATGTTTGAGACATTAACTCTTTCAGTCCCCTACAGAAGCTTGTCATAATTTGGTTACCTAAGCATTTTCTGAGGTGAACTTGCTGACATTTATACTTGACTGTATGCAGTTATCCTTTCTGTGGTGCCCAGATGAACTTAAGTCTAGTTTGTATGTACTTGCAATGTGTTCCAACTACACCTTAAATGGTAGCAAAGACCTACAGTTACAATTTGTTTCCCAGGAATAAAAGTGCTTCCTTGGCACCATAACACTGATTTATTTCAACCAGTTCAATGAACTACCAGTAGTGCAACAAAAGGGAAATACTCTCATCTATGTTCAGAAGTATAGGGAGTTTGTGTGTGCATTTTTCAGATCTGCTGATCTTCGTCAGGTAATTTCTTCAGACTTATCTATCTTTCTAATTTTATTCTTTATCTTTAGCTGTCAAGAGTTTTCATCTTCATAGCAGAGTTCTTCTTAAATGCTTATTGAAAAGACTTTTATTTCTCACCCCTTAAACATGTAAAATCTGTGAAAACTCCATTCTGACGCTTTTACTCGTAGCCCCAGATCTGACTCATGCTAATATCTCCTAAAGTTAGCTTTTAATGTGGGTCAATAGCCTTGACTCTTTGTTTGACACTTTCTGCTCTACCTAAAGAAAGTGAATCTTACAAGCGAGCTGATATTTTCAACTGCTAGTGTGACTGCCTTAAGAGCTAAGGCAGGTCAATTTTATACTTTTATTTCTGTGATCCCTCTACAGCAGCTATTCCTAGATTGACCTGTCTTGACTTCTGTATGCTTATGAGATCTGTAAAGTCTTTGTTCTGTCTCTATTTAATTCTTTTTCAGTATGACTGAAGCTACCTCTTAAAGAGAACTTCTTATTGTGATAGTCAGCTCTGACTTTTTCCTTTGAATTTAAAAAGTCTCCAGATACTATTTCTGTCTGCCAGTGCAGCTTATTGCTTTGGACCAATAACTTTTACTCTTCCGTTGTTTGATTAGCAGTGCAGGCAGTCCAATCCAAGCTTTTTATGTGTGTTCCAAACCAACAGTATGTTTAAAGAAAGACTTTCACACGGGAGTCAATTTTGACAAACAGTGAATCAAATGAATCATTCTGCACTCAAGTTTAGCTTTATATAACAAATATAGTATCCAATGCATGTTGTGGCTAAACAAGTTTATTCACAGTATAATCTACTATAATATGCTTTTGCAGTTTTCGATTTTACTTTTCCCAGCTATCATAGATTCTTGTCTTGCCTTCAAAGTCTAGCACTTCTCCTTGCCTGAAGTATGAAATGACAGACATGGGCTGGTGGTGTAAGTCATTATCAAGTGATTACATCTGTACTGCGGGACCTAGAAGGGGGAGGAGCACTCATTACTGCTTATTATATTTATCACTCGTGTGCTGGGCCTGTATAAGCACACTGAGGGAGATGTACAATGCATACAATATGTAGGGAAAAAATGATTGGACATCTTTCTACAGTAGAACCTTTTCTCTTAGTGAGCATGTCAGTATAAAAGCCTGGTCTCAAGGATTTTCTAATGTTACTACCCAGCACTGTTTATTTTTTTACAGTTTCTTGGGTATTACTGGGTTATTAATAGTTAAGGTTCCTGTTTGTGTGTTGCAGGTAATGACCCTCCCTTTTGGGTGTAAGCGTTGTAGCACCCATTTTAACCTCCCACGTTTGTCAGACAGCTGGATAGCTCTCCCATCCACTACAGTCAGGTTTGTTAAAATTAACTTAAAATCTTTTATGCAGCCTTTTTCATTCTTTCCACACTCTTAATGAGTTGGAGTTTTTCCTCATACGAATTCTGCTAAGCCCATTTTTTCTTGCTGTGTCCTAGTCCCCACAGACTTCTCTTCAAAGCTCTGCAGAGAGTACCTTAGCTCTTTCCTGCATTTCCAATGTTGGAGCACAGGAGTAATCTGGTACTGCCTCCAACCCTGACTAAACAGGGACGGGTGCAGGAACACAACAAGCATATAGTGATGCCCTTCCCAAAAATACTCTCCCAAGCTATTGCTGTAGGGATTTTCTAGGCATAGTTGCCTTTTGTAGGTAAGAGTGCATGATAGATTTCTATTTTATGGACTTTTTAGTCTCCCCTTGAATTCACATGTCAGTTTAGTGTCCACAACACCTTCTGGCAAGCAATGCAACAGATTAATTACAGACTAATACAACAGTTTAATAATCCTTTCGTCTTTGGAATTTCACTGGGTCATTCTCTGCTAGTCCCCTGTAAAAGACGATCTTTCAGAAACCCTCTGCCAAGCTGGAATTCAACTATCTTGATAACTATCTTTTTAAAGCAACATCAGCTGAGGAAAAAATACAGTAGACATACCCTATCACAATAGTCAGAGACAAAAGCATGGTTATCCATACAGAAAATCTGAGCTGAAACATAGTTTAGGCATCTGGAATTGTAGCAGCTATAGAGAAAGCCAAAAGAGACTTGCTTTTTTCTGTTCTCTCTGAACTTCTCCATATCACTTCATTATTGGGGGAATAATAGTCTTATAGCCCAGGGAAGGGAGTCTGGAGGACCATAATGTTATTTTTTACTCTTGTACTTCTGCTGAGTTGACTACAGACTTCTTATACTTCTTTGGGCTTGCTTCTTTTCCTGCCGTGTCGTGTAGCGCATGTATTTCATGTAAGTTGAAGGGAAAAAGGTAAATGTTTTGAAGAATTGTTGAACAGTAATAAATGTGACAATTTCACAAGAGAAAATAAAAATCTACACAGTGAAGTGAAATCCTGAGTGTACAAATGGCTAGAATTTTGTAAAAAAAACCTCTTAGACCTTCTGTGACCAGAAGTCACTGTTGGTGTGTTCCCTAGTAAAGAGAGGACTTCCCACCTTCTGGCACTGTAAACCTGTCATTAGACATCAGACTTAACTTTTGTTTAACTGAATGTTTGAGGTGTTTTTTGGACAACTTCCTGTGAATAGGAGATGTATTATAAACAATTTAAAACACTGACGTGTGTGAGCATACATATGCTTGTGTTTGGGGAAGAGGGGTGTGTGTGTATATATAGATGCATACACACAAGAATATCTAGCAGTTTGCATTTTAGAATTATAAAACATGATGAGGTATGAAGTCTGTCACTTGTCCTTTTAATATGATCTTCTGGCTTTCACTGCAGTGCAATTCTAGGGAAGAAAAACATTACCTTTTATTAAAAAAAAAAAAATAATTCTTTTCCCCCCCCTCTTGATAGCTCCCTTTTGAGTCTTCATAAGACTTCAGTGTTTCAAGACTCTAAAAGCTTAAAGTAAGTTTAAGTGGAAAAAGGTTAATGTTGAAAAAGACAAGCCTAGTGTGTGAAATCACATAGCTCTGCAACTTTTGTGGATGTATAATATAGAAGAACATCATATCTCTTTGCTGTGTGTGTGGATTGAAGCACATTTGCAAAAATGCATCGTGTAGACTCTGTCTTAAGCAGTGGAATGTTATACATCTACATATCTTTGTTACCTTTATTGCACCACATAGAAGGACTAAAGTAGACCTTTTATTACTCATGAGCACATATGTTGAAGATGTAGTGATGGCCAGCAAAATATCAGCATTTGTTAATAACTGCCAAAACACATTTTATCATCTGTACAGCAAATCTGAATGACTAATATTTATACAGCTTTATTTCTCTCTGGCTATGATTTATCCGGAGTTATTACTGATTTTTTAGACTAGTTTTGTCCAACTAATTCATGTGGCAGTGCAGAAGAAAAGTTTCACATGCCTGACATTTAAAAAGCTATAAGGAGTTTTATATGAGCAGATAATCTGGTGTTATGTCTTGACTTGATGAAAAAGCTCCAGTACCCAAATAAAATTAAAAACAACATTCATTTCATGTAGCAGACTTTGTGATAACAGTGACATACAATAATTCAGTGAAGAATTCTGATTACTCATTAGGTAAACCCCTTTACAGAATCATGGAATCATAGAATCATAGAATGCTTTGAATTGGAAGGGACCTTTACAGGTCACCTAGTCCAACCCCCCTGCAAGAGCAGGGACATCTTTAACTGGATCAGGCTGCTCAGAGCCCCATCCAACCTGACCTTGAATGTTTCCAGGGATGGGGCCTCCACTACCTCTCTGGGCAACCTGTTCCAGTGCTTCAACACCCTCATTGTAAAAAATTTCTTTCTTAAATCCAGTCTAAGTCTGGCCTCCCTTAGTTTAAAACCGTTGCTCCTTGTCCTGTCACAACAGGCCTTGCTAAAAAGTCTGTCCCTGTCTGTCCTGTAGGCCCCCTTTAAGTACTGGAAGGCTGCTATAAGGCCTCCCCACAGCCTTCTCTTCTCCAGGCTGAACAACCCCAACTCTCTCAGTGTGTCCTCGTAGGAGAGGTGCTCCAGCCCTCGCATCCTTTTCGTGGCCTCCTCTGGACCTGCTCCAACAGCTCCATGTCCTTCTTGTGCTGAGGGCTCCAGAGCTGGATGCAGTACTCCAGGTGAGGTCTCACCAGAGCAGAGTAGAGGGGCAGAATCACCTCCCTCAACCTGCTGGCCACGCTTCTTTTGATGCAGCCCAGGATACGGTTGGCCTTCTGGGCTGTGAGCGCACATTGTTGGCTCATGTCCAGCTTCTCATCCATCAGTACCCCCAAGTCCTTTTCTGCAGGGCTGCTCTTGATCACATCATCCCCCAGCTTGTATTGAAACTGAGGATTGCCCCGACCCAGGTGTAGGACCCTGCACTTGGCCTTGTTGAACCTCATGAGGTTCACACAGGCCCACTTCTTCCGTTTGTCCACGTCCCTCTAGATGACATCCCGTCCCTCTGGCATGTCAACTGCACCACTCAGCTTGGTGTCATCTGCACACTTGCTGAGGGTGCACTCCATCTCGCTATCAATGTCATTGATGAAAATATTGAACAGCACTGGTCCCAGTACGGACCCCTGAGGGACACCGCTTGTCACTGATCTCCATCTGGACATTGAGCTGTTGACCGCTACCCTCTGGATGTGACCATCCAACCAATTCCTTATCCACTGAACAGTCCACCCATCAAATCCGTATCTCTCCAATTTAGAGAGGAGGATGTTGTGGGTGATCGTGTCAAAGGCTTTACAGAAGTCCAGATAGGTGACATCCATTGCTTTTCCCTTGTTACCTTGATGTGGTAACTCCATTGTAGAAAGCCACTAGGTTGGTCAGGCAGGACTTGCCCTTGGTAAAGCCATCTTATACTAGTGTAGGAACAGATATTCTCATGATAGCTACTAAAAATATTTAGCTTTTTGTATTTTTTAAAAGTTTGGTCATATTTTTACAGTTACCTATGTTCCACAGTTAAAATACTGTGAGGAGGATGTTCAGTTGCATGTCTAGTAACACCTTTTGGTATACAATCTTAACTGTAACCACCTTTTCTTGTTTTCTCAGTATAGAAATCTTTCCATTTCTTCTCTCCTTGCCTGGAAGAGATGAACGATTCAAGCTTATAACAAAAATAAATGGTCAGGGATATTTTTCCAGATGTCAGAAGTGAGTCCCTCTGTGATGCTTTAGAACTCATATTCTACTCTAGAATCTTGATTGCATGATTTAGGAAAAATTTTAAATTTAATTTTTTTTTCATATTTAATTCCTTTGTAAAACTTAAATTCTTTGGTCAACAGCTGGGGTTTTTTGTTTGGGTTTTTTTCAATTATTTTTGTTCAAAGGAATTTTGCTTTACTTACAGTATGCATTTTCCTTAACTTCAATGCAGTAGAGGCTGCACAGAAAATAAATGTGTTCCCATTTAATATATGTGACATGCTTACTGTGTGTGTTTGTATGTTTACAGATTAATACTTTTATGTTTTATTATGTTCTTTGTTGGGAGTATTAAAATGTTATTGTAATGCCGACACTTTCATATCACCTAACTAAAAATCGCTGGAGGGAGAAAGGAAAACTGTATTCTTACAGTAATTACTCAACACAGCTTGGGTATGAAGTTTCATTTCAGCAGCTGAAGACAATTATGGTACAAGATTGATGCTCAGTAGTGGAAAAACTATGGTTCACATTTTTTATTTGAGACACTTGGAGTTCTGCATATTCCTATGTGTGTGCAAACAAAGCAAAAAATGCACAAAGAAGTGGTTCACTGAGGGGGGTTTTGCCACTTATGAATATATAGTTTGTTATTTGAATGGGCTTTATAGTACTTGTGCACTAAGTTTAGATATGCCTCTGCCTATGTCCCATGTCTTTGTTCCCCTCAGATAAAAAGAATTTCCATTTCTTAATATCAAGGGCAATAGTTTTCTGTTGCCTGTGTCATCTGTATATTTAGAACAGCAAAATAAAACTGATGCTATACTTTAAATTCTAATGGTTGAAAGAAAATAATACGTATTTTATTCTGCTAGAAATCAGGAGGATGGCAGTTCAAACACAATGAATATTGAAAGTGTGTTTTTTCTGAAATTTTAAGTTGACTTCCCATTGAATTTTTCTTGTACAGATAGATATTTATCTCATGTTACTCTTATTATCATCTTATATATGTTTTTATATATGTATTATGTTTACTTACTGGTTTTGTCTCCATATTGATTTTCTAATGAAACTTTCATAGTTGTAGGGGCCTGTGAGCTCACATTCATATCATATGAATTAAAAAAATACTGCTGATGTTCAAGTAGATCACCTGTAGCAAAGGAATTTGCTACCCCACCTCCCCCAAGAAAAACTCAGCTTTATCTCTTGAGTGGCAGCAATGAGAGACTCAGGATAACTGATCTTCAGAATTCCTGTTGTTTGGGTTTTTTTGGAATTCAGACATGGTTGCCAAAGAAAACAATGTGTAACAAATAGTCAAACTAAGAAACAACTAAATGTTTTCATAAATAGCCTTTTATCTGAGAGCTCAAATCGCTTTCCAAACTCCTAATTCATAATTTTACAGATGAGTGAGCCTGTTTATCTGCAGATTAAATAACTTGTTTGAGTGGAAACTAGTTACAGAATTACAGAGCTAGGAAAAAACCCCACTTTTGTTCTTAGTGGCTCTGACTTCTAGGGCTATCTTACCAAATGACGTAGGTTGATCCAGCAACAGAAAGGAAGCTTCAGAAAATCTAAAATCTGCAACATAAATTTAGCTAATGCTCCACATGTATTTCATGTATGAAATTGCTTTTCAGCATCCTAATAATTATGATTCCTGGAACCTATGACCATCTTTTTACGGTGTTATTCTGCTTGTACAACAGAAGATGAGACAACTTTACACACTACTTAGATATTTTATATTCAGATAGCTTTAGCCACTGTACTTGATTTTCTAGTTACCTTATACCTGGATATAGTCTTGCAATTTACCACTTATTTTCTCTGTAAAATTTTCTATGGGAAGAAAATAGAACAATAAAGGCCTTTATTGCAAATGAAATGTACAAATAGTACGCAAAAGCTGAGAGCACCTTTTGATATCATGTATGTATTTTCATAACCAATGACATTCCCCAGTCATTGTATCTCTCAAATTTACAAGCATCTTTTTAAGATGTGCCTTTCAATCCCATTAGCTTTCTCAACATTACAATAATTTTTACTTTAAAACGTACATGTAAAATTTCTCAATATATTATCCAGCTGATGAGAATGGAGAGCTCTGGAATTTATTTTGTTTGTAAACCCTGATAGTTTGAAGAGAATGTAAGGACGTTTTTCTCATAATAAATAAATCAGTTTATCTTTTCTTCAATAAAACTGATAAGTAACATGAGTAATGAAGATTCGATAATTAACTTTTGTAGGTTTTGATGTTTCCTGATCCAAAGTAATGTGGTTATATACATTATGCATAAGGTAAGCCTTCCAATGACCTTTATGTGGTATTCTCCTAAAGTGGATGAAAATATTTGTGTATTTCTTTTATTACAGGCAGCCATTGAAAAGGCTAGAAAATAGCATCTACATGATAATTATTATGTCAAAATATATCACGGTCCTGAAGATAGGTGCTTATATAGATTCTATTGTTATCACTGTTCCTTTGCCATTTAGACTCAAATTATCAGGTAAGAACAGTGCACATTCTTTTGTAATGTTTCAATGATTAAGTTACTATAAGATTGAAATCTGCATTGGGTTATATCAAAATATAATGAGTTGTATGAGAAAACATCTCATTAATTTATGAAATTAGTTTGTATTATTAGAGAGTTTTCAGAACACTGGTGATTTGAAATCAAGCAGCTCATTAATATTTTACGTCCCAGGGGTTAATACAGAACTTAGAATAAAGGGCAATTTGCAATGCAGCAGTTGGAATTTAGGCTCCTTCTCCAGTAAGCTCTGCATATTTTTTTGTTAGAAGTGTCTATAAACCGAGAAAATGCATGTAATTATTTAGAATCCTTGCCTATTTAACATTGTACACTACTTTGGACTAGCATTAGTTTTTCCTGTTTGAAAGCATAGTTCTAAATTATGAAAATGTTTTATTGTTTACTGCACTGTTAAAGGAGACCTGCTAGGCAAATGAGCTAGGTTAGAGAGACTTTCTGTGTTCGGGCATCTGCTTTGTTATGTGAATTGTACAGAGCAGGAACTTGAACTTGACTGTTTAAAAGGTTCATGTCAGCAGTTGGATCTGCCCCCAGCCTTGTATAAATAGGCTGATAGAACTATTATCTGAGGATTTGTTAGAATATTTCCAGAAACATCTTTCACTGATGACTGCTTTCCTAGATTCAGTAATGTCAGCTTGATGTGATGCACATCCTAAGAGCTTGCCATGGACAACGATTCAGTGGGTTGAAGCAGCCCAATTCTAGCATATAATATTTTAAACTGGCTGGTCAATTAGTTATCTAGGATGTTGCTTCTCTCACATTTACAATCAGAGCATTAGTCACTGTATAAATGTAAAAAGGGGAGTTATTACTAACTCCAGCCACTGGATTTGAGTTCAGAAATATTTAAAGTTAATTTTGATATATGTCAGGTCTTTTCTATTTTTGTTCTAATGTTTTAGCCATTTCATGGTGAATGTCACAGACATGAGAATAGTATTCCTGTATAATCAAAAACACCAGATGACAAAGTTTACTGGCATTCTGAGAGGATATTTATCTACTGTTTGAAAAAAGACGAATACAAGTAGACTATTCCAAATTAGATGCTACATAATCGATCTCTGCTGTATGCCTGATGGACGTTTCTACTATTGATACATCTAAGGTTGTTACCTGCTGATCTTGCCCCTAATTATGAGCACTGGTTTCTTTTGAATTTAGCATTTTGCGGAGAGGTTTGAGTCCCCAGTTTTCATCTTGTCTCATCTACAGTACTTTTAGATCAGTATCTGAGTTAGGTAATCAGTGCAGGAGCACAGTCCTTTTGATCTGTATCCTCCTAAGAATGCTCCACACCACTACCTTTTAATTTAGAGGTTGCTTCTTATTTGTAGTAGAAGAGTACCCAGGCAGATAGTTTTCAATGAATAAACAATTAGTTTTACCATCAGGACTACCACCTCTTCAAGATTACTATCTACATTGTTTAATTGTTCCAACTTTTTCCTCCCTGCTGTGTATCTTTGTATACTGTTAAATGGCCATTTAGACATCTTCTTCGAACGTTTATCTAGGTAGGTCTGGGCCTTCATGGCTAATCATATAGGCTTCCTGGATTGCCCTCACCATCTACTGCCGGCACTGCAGGACACTAATCTGCCCTCCAGTAAAGGAGCCTGCTCTCCACTGACTCAGGAATTTGGTTTCTCCAGCAGCCAGAATGGCACTTAGAGCTTGCCAGAGAAAACTCTAAAACATGTCATGAATGTGAGGTTCTCGAAAATGAACTTGCAGTTTCTTGATTCACCACTTGTGAGAAACAGGAGTGCACACTGTTAGCCACATCTCTTGGGCTGGGTCTATGTTGGTATTCTTCTAATGTTGAACATGCATCTGTACCACCTAGCACTTAGCTTGTGGCCTCCTCTGGGTCCCATATAGTGTCTGTGGTCTGAAGGCATAAATGTGCGTGCATGTTTTTCAGGTTCAGAATATCTAAAATGTGTTCTGATTCAGTCCATTGCAATGGGGTGTACACATTCTGAAACAAGAGGTTTTCAAGTTTCTAGGGATATTCTAGTCTGGATATGACAGGGAAGTGCATTATAGAGTCTGAGGATTCACAAGCTTGCTATAGTGTTGGAGGTAGTGGTAGCAATGGTGCAGTCAGGTTCATACTCCCACTATAGACAGTCCCCATGTTCCCTGAACCATGTCTGGATATTGCCCCAGAGAATACTATCAGTCAATACAAAAACAGTGTTAGAGAGCATGGTATGCAATATGGATGATCAGTGCTGATGTGTTAGAGGTGTTTCCCTGGCTTCATTCTGCTTAGATGTACAGGCATCAGTATAGGCATACCTTTAAATATCAGTGTGTGACTGGTGGAGATCAGGACATGACATTGATAAAATGTAGGCTAAGTATTTGGTAATAAAATTGGAAACAAAGAAACAGAATGGAAATTTAAAAAAAAGCACTATTAAGAACTATCATTATTAAAATCAACCAAAAATTTAGCTCTGCAAAACTCAGGAGCTTTTCTTAGGTTGGCATCTACCAATCATTGATGCTAAGGGGACCATTTCAGTGTTAATTCACTGTTTCAGTGACTTTGTAAAATTGGCTGCTTGGTTTCTAGTTATAACCTGCTTTATTGGGCAACAAATGAATAGAAAAGAATTAGAGGAACTTCAAATCCTATTTTCTTTTCCTTCTGTTATTCCCTGTGTTACTATCATTGTATGTTGGTTCTATGTACAGCGAAGATGAGAGTGAAGCATGGTTAGGCTTGCCCAGACAAAAAAGGCAGCAGAAAGTTGCTTTGAAGTACAGGTTTGATATCTCTGAATTGCTGTTCTGCTTACACTTCCATTGTGTTCTTTAACTAGTCTGCTCTTCTTTGCTTAAACAACTCTCTGGCTCTTTCCACGCAGCTTGTTTAGTTTATTGTGATATGCCATATAATATCAGAAAAAGTTGCAGTACAAACATGTTATTAGCCTTACAACTTTCAGTTCCTCTGGCATTTTATAGACACCAAACTTGACACAGCAGTATAAAAGAAAAGTGTTAAGATGGCTCAATAAACTTCCACCTCTTCTTTTGGGGGATTATTGCATTGGCTTATTCATCTTTGAGTGTGGATCCTTTAGGCTACAATGCTAAAAAATTTTGACTGTCAGAACAGTTTGGTGAGTCGGAAGTTTTTTTAGTTGGGCACAGTTTTTCCGGTTTTAACTACAGCCAAAACCTGCATTATGTATATCCAGTAGTTTTGCTAGTTAAAATCAGTAGTATTCAGCTCTAATCTTCTTACAGGGAATCTGAAGTAATCGTATGCGGATAACACTCTAAATATAATGGAGCTATTTTAAGCACTAGGATCAGGTAATACTACTATTATATTAATGTGAGATGATGAAGTACAAACAGATTTAAAAAATCCTTCTTAATGGAAACAAATTCAGCAGCATATCTTCTATATATTTTTAATCTCTCTTTTCCCCTCCAAAGTTGACTGATCTTAACCCAGCCCAAACTCATTAAGCTTGTATTAACTGTCTATTCCAAGGCCATATTTATGGTTCATGGCCAGAATTTTTACTTTGATTGGTAAAACTGACTTCATTTTTCCAAAATAGAATGAAACAGTTGTAATACTTTCTTATCCATTACCACAACTGCAAACTCTGCTCATAAAGGGTTTTATTTGTGTCCAGTATGAGAAGAAAAAAAGGAAAACAAACATTTAGTGATAAGGTTCAGTGACTGGAAGGTTAATATAATATGTTCATAGTTATTGATTTCTGCTGGGAATTTTTTGTATAAAGAAAGAGTATTATTGAAACCGTGAAAACAATCTGGGCTCCATGTGGCTAAGGATACCATGTTTTCAGAACTTTCAGCTTAGGTTTTTGTACTGATGTGTTGGTCAGTGTAAGCTCCCCTCCTGCACACACTGTGGTTGCAAGCTTCTTTTCAGACCATTATAAGCAGGCAAACAGAGCCAGGTTTATAAGCACACTGAGATGGAAGACTTTTTGCTCAAGCTATAATGCAGTCAGAAGCACACTTGTTTGTTTGATGCGTACTGGAGAAAGTGGCCTTGTTTATGTGCACATAGACATTCAGTAGTTTAAATAGCATCAATTGGGTGCTTAACTAACTGAAAAAGAAATATGTGCTTCAAATTTCCTGCAGTGAAAAAGGATGTCCCCTATCATCTATTCTAAAAATTGACTTTGCAAGACACAGGGGCATATGCTTGACTCTCAATCACTTTTTTTCATAGATGTCTCTTGAGCATTAGTCCTCTTTTGATAACAGATTAATTTCTTGTGTGTTGTTCCCTTTTTCATTCTTCCCTTTCATCTCCCCAAAGCTATTTAGTCTGAGTGTATAGTGGAGAAAATAGGCAAAGGTTTTGATACTAGCTACCTCTGCAACATTTGACATGACCAACGTTTGCTTCTGCTGTGTTCAGTTTGATTCTAAATATGATCTGACATCCTGAACCAGAGATACTGTTAGAACAGTCCTACTGGAAAGAAGCAGAAAGTAATGAAAGTAATTCTATGATCAGTACATTATCAACTTTAGCAGTTAGCTGATGGGAGCATCTAATTTTTCTCATTGCTGGAGAATAAAAATATATGTGTATCTCTAAGCAAAGTATTTATTTCTATTTATCAATGTGCTTCATACTTCATAGCCATGGAGTATTTAAGTTCCGCCTGCAATGAAACACTGGTACATGAGACCTGTGAGACACAAATGGCATGCTGAATTCCCTGTGTACTCTGTTTCAGTAATGCTACATGGCAACTTTGTGTTTGATCTTCCAAGGCAGTGGCTGATTTTTCCTGGAGATTAATTTAAAATTGGTACCTTATTACTTTTGGCACTACATAAATATCTACAAAGATATTCTCATTGCTGCAAAAAGGTTACAATTTAATGGCAGACAGAGCTGAAGAAAATAAGGCTATAAACACTCGGAGGACTGGGTTGGGGGGGGGGGGGTAGTTTTGTTTTCAGTCCTATAGTTATTTAACTAGATTACTTATTCCAAAGCTTATGTTTATTGAAAGCTGACAACTAGTCATTGAAGGATTTTTAGAAACAGGATTTTTATAACATTAGTTTGTGCATTTCTATGAGATTTTACATGAGTGAAAACTGATAGATGTTCTAGTCATAGGTGTTATGGTGGGAATGAAGGTCACATAAATCTTCCCCATTTTTTAGGAAGTCTTAGATAGCAGATACTTGATACTATTTTACTTTCATGACACAGGAATTCTCAGGCATGAGAATAATCCATCAACTTGAAGAAAAGGACAAGTGAATAAACTACTCTCCCCCAGTCCTGGAGAGGCTGTTTTACTTGAGGATTGTACTGTATATGCCTTCCTGTTTATCAAAGCCTGTACAATGCCATGAGTCTTTGACTTATTTCTGTCTAACCCCTAACATCTTCTTATGCCCTATAAAGAATGAATGAGTACTATTCAAAAGTTATACTTGTCTGGAAAACAAACAAACAAACAAACATTTATTTAACCAAGATAAAATGTGAAAGGCCCTTGTACTAAGCTCTGGAATATATCCCTATTTTGTCTCAAAGAAATATGAGTCATACAATCATCTTCCCTTCCAATAGGCTAGGGAAAAGATGCAAAATTTGGTTGCTACATAGAAACCCAAAACAGTGAAGAAAAGGCATCATCCACTGGATATCCTCTGGCAATGTTAGATCTCTCCCGCAGTGTTTTGTTTAACTCCCCCCACTGAAAATGTCTGGGTGCTACTGCAGGCTGTCTTTGATACTGGAAAAATTATTTGGAAAGGTGCTCAACACTTCTAGAATTAGAACATCAAGTCTAAACAACTATTGATTCTCTCAAAGAGAAGATAATCACTCCAAAATGAGAAAAACATTTTGTCTTTGCAAGTGCCATAGTTATTTTGATGTTCCTTCCCCTTCCAACAACCCAGAATAATCTCTAGTGCTTTGGTACTGAGCTAGCCAGAATAGCTTTGATATCTGATACACAGGACAAGACTTTCAAGCGTTTTCAATAACTTTAAAGGACGTGTTTGGTTTTTTCTTTTCTTTTTGCAAAGTCTTCAAAGGAAAAAGAAAGGGTATATTTTATTATTTTCCATTTGCCAATCTTATGCATTATGTTAGCTTGTTTGCATTATGCTAGTTGCTTTTGCCAGTAAGCATACACATGAAAAAAAGTCTGACAGAACTCCTTGGCTATTCTGTGCTCAGCATGTCTCTTTTAGAAGTGACCTTACACAAAACCAATAACTCTGATGTACCTTTGTGTAAAAGCATCAATGCAGATAAAGCATGGAAATAATAAACAGAAAGCTAGCTAATAATACAGATTAAAAAAGAGAATTCAATCTACATTTAATCTACCATTTGTCTGTCTGTGTATAATCTACTCACAATTTAATAGATGAATGATCCTAACTTTCCTTTTTAATTTTCTCTGTTTTTACTTGATAATCAGTTATTGTTTGGGTTTTCTATGCTATTAAATAGTATCAATATAATTTAATGTAAATATACAACAGAATGACATAAAGCAAATGATGTTACATGTCATTTACATTATGAATATATTAAGCTTAAAGTAAAAAAAGTCTGACTCACTTAGAAATTAGTGTATTGATCAATTCAACTTGCTGTGTGTAAGAAGCCAAACGTATAGATGCATCTATTTTCTTTGCTGCTATCTAGTAGGCAAATGTTAAACTCATTGCATTTCATACAGGTTTCACAGCAAATACATTTTATCTCTGCCCTAAAGTTTAAAAGTGTACTTTGGGTAAACACATCACTTTTACTGATAGTACCATTTTATGGCTCAGTTTGGATGTGATAGGACCTTGCTTTCATAGAGGAACCATGATTTACAGCATTTTCTTGCATTTATTTTAATGACTATTTTTAAAATGCTGCAACATGTTCCATATTCATGAATATTTTGCATGGACTTATGTAGATTAGCACTAGTAGAGGAGAAATAAATATGCTTTATTTATTTATTCTTTACACATCACACTGTAAAATTGTTGAAGGCAAAATAGTTCCATGTTTTGCTGAGGAGAGCGGCTTACACATCCCCATCTGTAACTTGACTTATCTGGCATTGCTAATAGATACAGTCCTATAACAGTAAAATTCATGATGCAAAAATTATAGCATTTACAGTCAGAATACTCTGATGACAAATCAGAAGTTGATGTTTTCTACTTCAAACAGTTTGTTCTTCAAGCTGATTTTCTTGGTGTTAAAATGTTGTAACACTTCTATTGTTATCTGAGATTTTAGTGGTATTGCTACACAACACTGTAACAAAACCAAATGCAACTGAGGTATTTAAAAAGACCTTTGATATATATGGTATTCCAGAGAAAGTATTTATTTTTCTTCTTTGTTTTTTTTTTTAAATAAAACTTTCAGGACATACACAAAAAGAGTTTTCAAATATTATCAGTTTAGTCTGTACATACCAGAGGCAATACAATCTTAATCAACATCTCAGTTTTCATCTTAAGACTAGACAGATTCTCTTGCCAGCCCTTCTAATTGGAAGGCAATCAGAATATTTTGCTAACTTATTTTCTGGCCAGGATTTTCCAAATAATACTCAATTATGTATGTTGTGCAGCATTTTGTGATATCATCAATTACATGATCTTTTCATGGATTAATGGCAATTGCCTAGTAATTTGCCTTCATTTTCCTCCACCTTTCAAACGCTGAATACCTCTAAAGACAACATTTACAAAATTCATGAAGTCATTTGATCTCCGCAGATACTAATGGCAGTTGTTTCAGTTAAAACCCCACTCAGTTCTCTGAAATACCGAGTAAGTTCTTTCCATTAGGCAAGAAAAGCACCCTTAATCACACCTCTGCTCCTGTTGCTCTGAACACTCACTGGCCACACACCACATAAGCCCCAAGGTTAACCATGATATTTACAAGGCCTTTCACTTCTCATCCTGTCTTCAAAATCCATGTTCATTCCATTCTTTCCATTATTGGGTTTTGTTTGATTACTGTGGCTATCTGCTTGCAAGACTAACACAGTTTTAGACCCAGAATACTAAACACACATCACTGCTGAAAAACATTTTTAGTGAATATCTAAAAACAGATGGACGCTTCTCAACATTATTGTCTCCGAGCATTTATAAACATATAAGTCCTTCTTTGCTCTCAGGATCAGTGAAAGCAAACTTTGAGTTACAACATAATTTTACTTAAATTTATGGTCTTTCCTTCGTGTTCTTTTGACTTTTTGTTCCTCTATTGTGCCATACATTACAGATTATCTATCTGTTTACTGTACTTAATATCTTGAACCTCTTCAATTCACTGATGTGTGTATGCCCTTAGGCTGCTTCACTGATCCATGGGCAAGTGTCTCCTATTGTCTTAACCTCACCTGGGAATTCAGTGTGGTGGATAAGAACTGATGTATGACAGAAGCTGAATTTCTGCTGAGGACCACACTTCTGACATCCTAAAAGAAAATGCTCAGCCATCGTGCACAAGCATTCAAAACTAGCTTTATTATGGATGGTTGTACTTGTTAGAATGATCTTCGCACAATTCAAGAGATGTTAAAGTATTTCTGCTACACCCGAGCCCTGGTACCCATTACTGCCCCGAAGGGACCAAGTAGCCTGCAGCAACAGACCTGGGACCAGAAATGGGGTGAGGAGAGGTTTCACAGAGGCAAGGGTTGTTTTCCCAAAGTGCTTGTTTGTTTTTTCTTTCAATGCCAGAATTGGTTAGCACTTTGTTAACTGATAGATTCCATTGATTGAAATTTCCCCCCAAATCAGTAAACTGTCTTTTGCCCATGACAGCTCTATGACCATGTATTTTGTTATTTGTCCAAGAATTTCTGAGCAGTCTTCTTCATTGTTTTTTATTTTACAGTTAAACTTTTGATAATTGATTGTGAATTTAACACATTGCTAGGTGTTGTAAAAACACTAAGCAGAAACACACAGCACAGTTGAATATGAACACATCAGTAGAAGGGAAATGTGAAAGGTTATGAGCAATGTACTTGCCAGCTGGACTTTTCAACAGCTGATACTGTATTGATTGAAACTTCAATCAATCTACTATTAGACCTGTGGCAATATACTTTAAAAATGCTATCATTTTCTACCTGTCTGTCTGTGCTAGATAAAGACTGGAAAAAGCAGTTCCTAATACAAAACACATGCGACATTGTCAATAGAGTAAACAAGTGAAAGGTGCAAGCAGAGGAAATAGCTTTCTTCTTTTCAGTTGAAATAAAAGATTTTCCTGAGTGACGTGAGGAGTGTGCTGCAGACCCAAGAGGTCAAATTGTCACCGAAATCGGGAATCAAACTCCTTAACACCAATGCAGAATGAAGAAGCAGGCATTCTTTATTACGGCGCCGGATGCACAGGGGATCATTCCACCTAGTGTGCATACCGCAGGTTACATCAACCAAAGCTTATATTGTCCAATTACATACATATGCATCAAATTTCCCAGAATAATAATGCATTTTCATTCTATTTCCCAGAACTAATTATCATATTTGCATGGTCATTAGGCATGCATCCTTGAACCCCAACGGGCTTCCATGGGGGTCTCTGGTGGTCCTTGGTGG
Organism: Ciconia boyciana; assembly: GCF_034638445.1. Classification (NCBI taxonomy): domain Eukaryota; kingdom Metazoa; phylum Chordata; class Aves; order Ciconiiformes; family Ciconiidae; genus Ciconia; species Ciconia boyciana. Next base: position 75,576,406 of record NC_132937.1, on the reverse strand, counting down.
TCGTACAGGTGTGTCCTTTAGTTGACCCCTTCTTCTGGGCATGTGTAATATCATCTTGCTTATGTAACTTGCTTCCCTTCTACATGGTGTGTGGTCCCTAACAATGATTCGGCACCCTTAACACAAACCAATTATTCTAACTACTCTCGACTCATTGTCAAGATGGGCTGGGGCTGTACTGGGAGCATAGCAGCATGTCCATACTACTCCTCATCCAATTGTCTTTGGGCATAGTAGCATATCCATAGCCATAGATGTACAAACACAATATTAAAGCATTGTCTACCCCGCTCCTATCTCTATGTTGCTTAGTTACAAAAGAACGAACTAATCATTTCGGTTACATCTGGTTACACTGGTACTCGGGGGATCCGTAAACGTGTGTGTGGTTGTGAACCTGGTTGTGAATCCCAGAGGGAGCTCCAACAAGGATTGGGGTCCTCTGACTAGTGCCCGTGATAGTGCACAATCACAACAACTAGTCTTTTGGGAAATGGGTACATTTCTGAGTAAAAAATACCCATCCCGCAAAGAACACCTTTGGGATGTATTGTAAAACATTGGAAAGATCTGGGGGGTCATCCTTTGACTTGGAAACAATTGATTGAATATTGCAATCATTGGTGGCCATTGTATACTTTGAATAGTGGGGAAAAATGGCCAGAAAATGGGACATTTTCCATAATACCATCTTGCAATTAATGTTATTTTGCAAAAGGAAAGGTAAATGGGATTAAATACCTTATGAGGTATTTATTTTCCACTTTGAGAAATCATCCGGAGTGGCAAAAACAGTGTGGGATTTTCCTGCAAGATTCTATGGTACTGACTTTGGAAAAAAACAGGGAAGGAATAAGAGTTTAAGATGATGTTGCTCTGCCTGTAGCATTGGGAAAAGGTGTTTGAAATGTGGAAAGGAGGAGCAGGGAAAGCTGGAATAGGTAGGGGAAGGAGAAGAAGAGGACCACCAGGAGGAGCAGCACCTCCGTTTAGACCTCCCCGGCTGGCAGATCAGTGTGCTATCTGTAAGGAGAGGGGGCATTGGAAAAGGTAATGTCCCAAAGTGAGAGAATTGGATCTTTCGCTACAGGCAATTAAATTGATGACTCTGAATGATGAGGACTGAAGGAGACCAGGGGAGTCAACCCCAGCTGAACGCCTGGTTACATTAAAGCTGGGGAATGATGAAGTAGAATTTTTAGTTGATACAGGGGCAACATATTTGGTATTAAATATATGCAAAAGGGGGTTTAGTCATAAAACTATAAGTGTTGTTGGGGCAGCAAGGCAGAAGGAAAATCAGCTGTTTTTACAACCTTTGAAATTCAAATTGGGAAAGCAATGGGTAACTCATCAATTTTTGTATATGCCAGAATGTCCATCATCTTTGTTAGGAAGAGATATATGGAGTAACTTGAATGCACAAATTATTTTTAAAAATGGAGAGACACAGCTGTTAATACCGGAGTCAAAAGTCATGGAAGCGAGAATTTTTATGTTACAGAACACACCAAAACCAAAGGAAGAAATTCCTGCAGAAGTGGAGGATGCAGTAACAACCTTGGTATGGGCTAGCAGAATCCCAGGTCGGTCTAAATTGGCAGAACGAGTAAAAGTTGTTCTAAAATCTGGAAGTAAACCAGTAAGACAAAACCAGGATCCTATTAAGTGGGAAGCTAGAAAGGGGCTGGAAGAATTAATAACAAAATTTTTGAATTATGGATTATTGATAGAGTGCAAATCAGAATATAATACCCCAATATTGCCAGTGAAAAAGCAGAATGGCAAGGAATATAGGTTAGTTCAAGATTTAAGAGCCGTGAATCAGATTGTTCAAGACATTCACCTGGTAGTAGCTAACCCATATACCTTGCTGACAACTTTAAAAGAAAAACCTAAGTAAGTGGTTTACTGTACTTGATCTCAAGGATGCTTTCTTCTGCATACCTCTAGACAAAGATAGCCAGGCAATATTTGCCTTTGAATGGGAAAGCCCCACCACTGGACGCAAAACACTCACCTATTTCACCTGGATGGTGCTACCTCAAGGGTTCAGAAGTAGTCCTACAATATTTGGTAATCAGTTGGAAAAGGAATTGGAAGTGTGGAAAATAGACAATTCAGAAGGAATAATATTGCAGTATGTAGATGACATCTTGATAGCTGCAGAGACTTGGGAAGACTGTTTACAAGTGACCATCAGCTTGCTGAATTTTTTGGGACAAGCAGGATACCGAGTATCAAAAAGCAAGGCTCAGACTGGGAATGAGACTGTGATATATTTAGGCTTTGAAATTTCACAAGGACAAAGAAGATTGGGAGCAGGCAGGCAGGAAGCAATTTGTCAAATTCCAGAACCTAGAACGATACGGGAATTGCAGACATTTTTGGGTATGGTCGGGTGGTGTCGATTGTGGATCCTCAATTATGGATTGTTAGTAAGACCTCTTTATGAAACTTTGAAAGGATCCCAGGAGAATCACCTGTTGTGGACACCTGAGTGTCAGACAGCTTTTAAAAATCTGAAGAAGGCTTTGACATCTGCACCTGTGTTAGGACTCCCAGATTTACCAAAGCCTTTTGAATTGTTTGTACATGAGTGATAACATCTTGCTTTGCTTGTGTTGACACAAAAATTAGGAACTTGGAAACGGGCCGTTGGGTATTTTTCTAAGCAATTGGATAATGTCAGCAAGGGATGGCCTGGATGCTTTGCGAGCGGTGGCAGCAACTGTACTCTTAATCCAAGAAGCAAGGAAATTAACCATGGGGCAGAAGATTACGGTTTATGTCCCACATATGGTAATTTCTGTCTTGGAGCAAAAAGGGAGGCATTGGCTGTCCCTGAGACGCATGCTCAAATACCAGGTCACTCTCATGGAACAGGACAATGTGGAACTTAAAACTACAACAGCAGTGAATCCGGCAATGTTTTTGAGCTCAGAAGTGGGTGAGTCTTTACACCATGATTGCTTGCAAACTATTGGACAGGTATATTCTAGCAGACAGGACCTGAAGGACAAACCATTGCCTAATCCTGATTTGGAGCTGTTTATGGATGGAAGCCCGATATGGAAAATGAATGGCGGGGTATGCAGTGGTTACCACCACCCAAGTGATGAAAGCCGAAGCCCTCCCTGTGACTACACCAGCACAGAAAGCAGAATTAGTGGCTCTAGGACAAGCTCTGAGAATTGCTAAAGGAAAACAGGTGAATATCTGGACTGATGCAAAATATGCATTTGGCACGGTTCACGCACATGGAGCTATCTGGAAGGAAAGAGGACTGTTGTCAGCTCAAGGATTGCCCATCAAATACAAGGAAGAGATTCTCCAACTCCTCCAGGACATCCAGCAGCCCAACGAAGTAGCAGTAATGCATTGTAAAGCACATAAATTTGGACAAACCGTGGTAAATGTGGGCAACCGATTGGCTGATAAAACTGCTAGAGAGGCAGCGGAGCAAAGCATCCTTGCCCTGGTACGAGTAAAACAGGTAAAACTTCCAACCCCGAAACCAAACTATGGTAAGTTGGATAGATTATTGGCAGAACAGTAGAGAGCAGTAGGAAATGAGGATGGATGGTGGGTAACACCCACCTGGCAAGTCATAGTTACCCCACAAATAATGATAAAAATAGCAGAAGAAAAACATAGAGAAATGCATTGGGAAATTGAAGCGATGATTGTGGATTTACAGAAATAAATTATCTGTGTGGGAATGACAGGGATAGTGAAATGCAAACAAATTGGTTAGGCCAAATTTGGGGACATCTTGAATTTCCTCTTAAAGGATGGATAACTGAGTTGTTACAGACACTAATCATGTTGATTATAGTTGTTTTGGTGATTTGTTTGCTTTGTCAATGTTTAAAGAAAATGTTGACCCAGACAATGTCTAGGAATTCTGTAGCAATTTTAAAATCAGTGATGAAGTATTGTACACCAATGCCAAGAGAGAAGCCACCTGCTTATGTTGAGATATGAAAGATTAAGAGTGGAAGTATTGAAAAGATGATTATTTCAAAACTTCCAAAGGGGGGAAATGTAACCAGATGTAACCAAAGTTACATTCGTTTGTTCCTTCGTAACTAAGCAACATAGAGATAGGAGCAGGGTAGACAATGCTTTAATATTGTGTTTGTACATCTATGGCTATGGATATGCTACTATGCCCAAAGACAATTGGACGAGGAGTAGTACGGACATGCTGCTATGCTCGCAGTACAGCCCCAGCCCATCTTGACAATGAGTCAAGGGGTAGTTAGAATAATTGGTTTGTGTTAGAATAGGAATAAGGGTGCCAAATCATTGTTAGGGACCACGCACCATGAAGAAGGGAAGCAAGTTACATAAGCAAGATGATATTGTGCATGCCCAGAAGAAGGGGTCAACTAAAGGACACACCTGTACGACCACCAGGGACCACCAGAGACCCTCACGGAAGCCCCTTGGGGTTCAAGGATGCCTGCGTAATGACCATGCAAATATGATAATTAGTTCTGGGAAATAGAATGAATATGCATGATTATTCTGGGAAATTTGATGCATGTGTATGTAATCGGACAATATAAGCTTTGGTTGACGTAACCTACGGTATGCACGCTAGGTGGAATGATCCCCTGTGCATCCGGCGCCGTAATAAAGAATGCCTGCTTCTTCGTACTACATTGGTGTTAAGGAGTTTGATTCCCAATTTCGGTGACATTTTCTTCATCAGAGTTAGTTACACAGAAACCTCATTTCTTTTTGTGCATATAAACATTATAGAATTTTGTTCCACTAGTTGTATCTTCAGCTTTGCTTCTCTTCTCACTTACATGGTTAACAAGATTAAACTCTTAGGTGAAAATTTTCAAGTAGCAAACTTGAATTACAGGACAAGTGCAGACACTTTAGTGTTTTGAAAATGCTTTAATTGTTTATATTAATTTAATAAGAAATTAGATTGGTTTCCAAGTCAGAACTCTGTCTACTTGAGCATTTTCCTATCTGTAAGCAAGTGCTAGGAACCTAGCTAAAAACAAAGTTAAAATCACAGCTAGTGGAATTAGCAAATGTCTTGTACTATTGTCAAATATTCACTGCAAATCAGCTGCAAGCAGGCTTCAGCTGCAAAGAGATCAAGCAAGAAGCACTATGCAATTGCTACTCATCTGGTTCAGTGCAAAGTTGGCCATGTTAGATTAAAAAGTCGATTAGCTGATATAGCAGATTTGTTTCAAAGTGGCTAAAGTGTGGTATACATGTGCCAAGCTAACATCCAGATGACACAGGGAAACCAGGAGCTATGAGACAAGAATAACTTTAAATGGCACAACCACTTACAGAAGTAAACAGAAATCAGCAGAGATATTCACACAAAGAACTAATAAAAAGGGAGTAAATCTTTTTAAATATGAGAACAATACTACATCTAGTATTATGGACTGCATTATTTGCTAATTGTAAAAGCCGTGTAGATGCCTATTTATTAACAAGAGCAGCAACAACCATGACATACTTCTAGTATCTCCTATCTGACTGAACGTGCTTTTCTAACAAGTGGAGTGCTGTTATATTAAGCCAATGTATACAACACTGGAAACTTGTCCTTTAGCAACAGAACCTTGTTAGCCAGTAGCATTACTACAAACACCAGAAATTCAAACTGAAAATCACTTGGAGCCCTGAAAGCCACAACTAAATAGTAAAAGTTCAGATGGAGTATTTAAACTTTGAGTGAAGATAATGCAGAGGATTCAGTTGATGCTTTCCAATATTTATTCTTCAATCTGGGTAAATATGTCTCTAATAAAAAAATGCATGTGTAAGTAAAGAGTTCAATTTCAAATTTTACTGCTTGCTTGACTTTGAAGAACTCCCTAAGATTATATATTCAAAAGTTTCTGCTTGACTGATCTGAGAGCCTGGGACTTCTGAAACATTTTAAGGAAGAATTTCAACACATTGGAAAAAATGGCAAAGTTAATTAGTATCCTTAAAATTATTAGTGTGTTAAAAAAAATCTGTAATTCAACTTCAAGGAATCCTGCTGTCAGTATCTGGCCTGTGATGCAGAGCCCTAACAATTGCAGTGGTTCATGTAAAGATATGTGGAAGGAGACTGCCTGCTCCTTTAAGGGTATGTGGTCAAGGGCCTTTTTGATGCAAAAAGGGATATTAAGAAAAGGAGGAAGCCATAAACAAGAACACAGAAAGACACAAACCTGTCAGACAAGTGATAACGGAGGCAGTGATGAGAACAAACCTGGTCAGCCACACTAATTGGTAAGGATATGTGGAGTGTGGGAATGTTTATTTTTAAATAAGATTATGTGACTAAGGACCTTGCCAAATTAGGGTGATAAGGAAAGGGAGAGAGAAGGGCTCAGAAACATAAAACCTGACTAATTAGTGTTAATGAAAATAACCAGAAACAAATGTGGCCAGTTGCAGTTATTGATGGGCTATCGAGAAACTGCAGGTAAACAGGACTTTGTAACTGATAATGTTGTCCCAGGATGCAGACCTGAGGGTCTGGGATGTTGGAGGGGAGACAGTAGGACTGTGCAAACTGATGGGGCAATGTGCAGGGGAGGAAAAAAGAGGAATAGACAGAAAAGGGGCCGGTCGTGTGTAAACCGTGGCTGGTCAGTACGCTTGTCTGGCTGAGCCCTGTGCCTGATTGCTGCAGTCTGTCCTAGCTCCCCATTAAATCTTTTCTTAACTACCTCTCTGTAATCTCACTCTCTATCCTGTGCGTGTGAGTGCTGCAAGGACTCAGTGCCAGCTGTTGGGGTACCATTGTGAGAGGACTGGCTGCCAGCTGCTGGAGTCAGACCGGGGGTGTGGGCACCCCTGGCCTGTGGTGTTGGCTACTGGAGCAAGGGGGGGGTCTCAGTGCCTGCAACTGGAGCAAATGGGGGGTATTTAACCTCCTGTCATGGGGAGGGAACGGTGTGTGTTCCCAAAACCAGCTGCTGTAGGTCACCACCATGAGTGAGGCGAGTGAGGGGCTCAGTGCCGGTGGCTAAAGCAGGACCGCAGATCACAGGCTGTGTGCCTGGTGCCAGCTGCTGAGGGGACCAAGTGTCTGTATCCTCCCCAAACCTGGTGTGCGTGGCTAATCACCAGCAAACTTCAAGCTGGACCAGTCAGCGAGTAGGAGACCCTGGGTCAGGGAAGGTGTCTCAGGAAGGCAGAGGATCTGCACTGGTGTGCCCTGGGGGACTCATGAATGTGGGGTACTGTGGGGTGAGTGTGTGAGTGCTGTGTGTTTGCAGCAAGCACCGAGCTGGACCAGCCAGCAAGTCGGGGACCCATGGGGCAGGCAAGGGGGCCCAGGATCGGAGTAGGGGTGCTGGGAGGGCAGAGGGGCTGTGCTGGTGTCACCGAAATTGGGAATCAAACTCCTTAACACCAATGTAGTACGAAGAAGCAGGCATTCTTTATTACGGCGCCGGATGCACAGGGGATCATTCCACCTAGCGTGCATACCGTAGGTTACGTCAACCAAAGCTTATATTGTCCGATTACATACACATGCATCAAATTTCCCAGAATAATCATGCATATTCATTCTATTTCCCAGAACTAATTATCATATTTGCATGGTCATTACGCAGGCATCCTTGAACCCCAAGGGGCTTCCGTGAGGGTCTCTGGTGGTCCCTGGTGGTCGTACAGGTGTGTCCTTTAGTTGACCCCTTCTTCTGGGCATGCACAATATCATCTTGCTTATGTAACTTGCTTCCCTTCTTCATGGTGCGTGGTCCCTAACAATGATTTGGCACCCTTATTCCTATTCTAACACAAACCAATTATTCTAACTACCCCTTGACTCATTGTCAAGATGGGCTGGGGCTGTACTGCGAGCATAGCAGCATGTCCGTACTACTCCTCGTCCAATTGTCTTTGGGCATAGTAGCATATCCATAGCCATAGATGTACAAACACAATATTAAAGCATTGTCTACCCTGCTCCTATCTCTATGTTGCTTAGTTACGAAGGAACAAACGAATGTAACTTTGGTTACATCTGGTTACATTCCCCCTTTGGAAGTTTTGAAATAATCATCTTTTCAATACTTCCACTCTTAATCTTTCATATCTCAACATAAGCAGGTGGCTTCTCTCTTGGCATTGGTGTACAATACTTCATCACTGATTTTAAAATTGCTACAGAATTCCTAGACATTGTCTGGGTCAACATTTTCTTTAAACATTGACAAAGCAAACAAATCACCAAAACAACTATAATCAACATGATTAGTGTCTGTAACAACTCAGTTATCCATCCTTTAAGAGGAAATTCAAGATGTCCCCAAATTTGGCCTAACCAATTTGTTTGCATTTCACTATCCCTGTCATTCCCACACAGATAATTTATTTCTGTAAATCCACAATCATCGCTTCAATTTCCCAATGCATTTCTCTATGTTTTTCTTCTGCTATTTTTATCATTATTTGTGGGGTAACTATGACTTGCCAGGTGGGTGTTACCCACCATCCATCCTCATTTCCTACTGCTCTCTACTGTTCTGCCAATAATCTATCCAACTTACCATAGTTTGGTTTCGGGGTTGGAAGTTTTACCTGTTTTACTCGTACCAGGGCAAGGATGCTTTGCTCCGCTGCCTCTCTAGCAGTTTTATCAGCCAATCGGTTGCCCACATTTACCACGGTTTGTCCAAATTTATGTGCTTTACAATGCATTACTGCTACTTCGTTGGGCTGCTGGATGTCCTGGAGGAGTTGGAGAATCTCTTCCTTGTATTTGATGGGCAATCCTTGAGCTGACAACAGTCCTCTTTCCTTCCAGATAGCTCCATGTGCGTGAACCGTGCCAAATGCATATTTTGCATCAGTCCAGATATTCACCTGTTTTCCTTTAGCAATTCTCAGAGCTTGTCCTAGAGCCACTAATTCTGCTTTCTGTGCTGGTGTAGTCACAGGGAGGGCTTCGGCTTTCATCACTTGGGTGGTGGTAACCACTGCATACCCCGCCATTCATTTTCCATATCGGGCTTCCATCCATAAACAGCTCCAAATCAGGATTAGGCAATGGTTTGTCCTTCAGGTCCTGTCTGCTAGAATATACCTGTCCAATAGTTTGCAAGCAATCATGGTGTAAAGACTCACCCACTTCTGAGCTCAAAAACATTGCCGGATTCACTGCTGTTGTAGTTTTAAGTTCCACATTGTCCTGTTCCATGAGAGTGACCTGGTATTTGAGCATGCGTCTCAGGGACAGCCAATGCCTCCCTTTTTGCTCCAAGACAGAAATTACCATATGTGGGACATAAACCGTAATCTTCTGCCCCATGGTTAATTTCCTTGCTTCTTGGATTAAGAGTACAGTTGCTGCCACCGCTCGCAAAGCATCCAGGCCATCCCTTGCTGACATTATCCAATTGCTTAGAAAAATACCCAACGGCCCGTTTCCAAGTTCCTAATTTTTGTGTCAACACAAGCAAAGCAAGATGTTATCACTCATGTACAAACAATTCAAAAGGCTTTGGTAAATCTGGGAGTCCTAACACAGGTGCAGATGTCAAAGCCTTCTTCAGATTTTTAAAAGCTGTCTGACACTCAGGTGTCCACAACAGGTGATTCTCCTGGGATCCTTTCAAAGTTTCATAAAGAGGTCTTACTAACAATCCATAATTGAGGATCCACAATCGACACCACCCGACCATACCCAAAAATGTCTGCAATTCCCGTATCGTTCTAGGTTCTGGAATTTGACAAATTGCTTCCTGCCTGCCTGCTCCCAATCTTCTTTGTCCTTGTGAAATTTCAAAGCCTAAATATATCACAGTCTCATTCCCAGTCTGAGCCTTGCTTTTTGATACTCGGTATCCTGCTTGTCCCAAAAAATTCAGCAAGCTGATGGTCACTTGTAAACAGTCTTCCCAAGTCTCTGCAGCTATCAAGATGTCATCTACATACTGCAATATTATTCCTTCTGAATTGTCTATTTTCCACACTTCCAATTCCTTTTCCAACTGATTACCAAATATTGTAGGACTACTTCTGAACCCTTGAGGTAGCACCATCCAGGTGAAATAGGTGAGTGTTTTGCGTCCAGTGGTGGGGCTTTCCCATTCAAAGGCAAATATTGCCTGGCTATCTTTGTCTAGAGGTATGCAGAAGAAAGCATCCTTGAGATCAAGTACAGTAAACCACTTACTTAGGTTTTTCTTTTAAAGTTGTCAGCAAGGTATATGGGTTAGCTACTACCAGGTGAATGTCTTGAACAATCTGATTCACGGCTCTTAAATCTTGAACTAACCTATATTCCTTGCCATTCTGCTTTTTCACTGGCAATATTGGGGTATTATATTCTGATTTGCACTCTATCAATAATCCATAATTCAAAAATTTTGTTATTAATTCTTCCAGCCCCTTTCTAGCTTCCCACTTAATAGGATCCTGGTTTTGTCTTACTGGTTTACTTCCAGATTTTAGAACAACTTTTACTCGTTCTGCCAATTTAGACCGACCTGGGATTCTGCTAGCCCATACCAAGGTTGTTACTGCATCCTCCACTTCTGCAGGAATTTCTTCCTTTGGTTTTGGTGTGTTCTGTAACATAAAAATTCTCGCTTCCATGACTTTTGACTCCGGTATTAACAGCTGTGTCTCTCCATTTTTAAAAATAATTTGTGCATTCAAGTTACTCCATATATCTCTTCCTAACAAAGATGATGGACATTCTGGCATATACAAAAATTGATGAGTTACCCATTGCTTTCCCAATTTGAATTTCAAAGGTTGTAAAAACAGCTGATTTTCCTTCTGCCTTGCTGCCCCAACAACACTTATAGTTTTATGACTAAACCCCCTTTTGCATATATTTAATACCAAATATGTTGCCCCTGTATCAACTAAAAATTCTACTTCATCATTCCCCAGCTTTAATGTAACCAGGCGTTCAGCTGGGGTTGACTCCCCTGGTCTCCTTCAGTCCTCATCATTCAGAGTCATCAATTTAATTGCCTGTAGCGAAAGATCCAATTCTCTCACTTTGGGACATTACCTTTTCCAATGCCCCCTCTCCTTACAGATAGCACACTGATCTGCCAGCCGGGGAGGTCTAAACGGAGGTGCTGCTCCTCCTGGTGGTCCTCTTCTTCTCCTTCCCCTACCTATTCCAGCTTTCCCTGCTCCTCCTTTCCACATTTCAAACACCTTTTCCCAATGCTACAGGCAGAGCAACATCATCTTAAACTCTTATTCCTTCCCTGTTTTTTTCCAAAGTCAGTACCATAGAATCTTGCAGGATAATCCCACACTGTTTTTGCCACTCCGGATGATTTCTTAAAGCGAAAAATAAATACCTCATAAGGTATTTCACCCCATTTACCCTCCCGCCTACAAAACAGCATTAATTGCAAGATGGTATTATACCTTAATGTACCATTCTTTGGCCATTTTTCCTCACTATTCAAAGTATACAATGGCCACCAATGATTACAATATTCAATCAATTGTTTCCAAGTTAGTGGATCTCCTCCTAGATTTTTCCAGTGCC